>NC_139556.1:65530984-66730984 GCF_965112155.1 Podarcis liolepis
GGACATATCTGGCAAGGATGGAGGAGCTGAAAAGTTACAAGTGAAACACTTTGTGGGGAGAATGTTGGATTAGTTCAGATCTGCACTTGGTGATGAGACTCAGTGGAAGACCTGAGGCATCACTATCTCGAAACTTCCTCATTGCATCTTGCTTTGATCCTATGCCAAGACAACCAAATCATTAATATCTGCATGTTATATGGGTGGGATCTGACCTAGTGTGGGCAGATCTGAGCTAACCAGATTGGCTAACCAGCATGGATCATGCCTGCTACATGGAAGAGCTCCTGGCAAAAAAGGTAGCAGGGACAGTCAGTGGATGGAGGAGTGGATTTCCAAACCATAAACCTACAAGTACTGGAGCACGTCCTCTGTTGCATTTATGGAACCTCACATGTGGGAAGCAGGAATACAGCCCAGACTATTCCTTCCTGCTTTCTGTCAATCACCTGTTTAGGAGTAAAGGTGAAGTTGATCCACAAGCATTACTGCACTCCTGTATACCATGGATCAGGACATCTAAGTTTATATCCTGGGAAAAACACACATTTAGGGAACATGCACATGGAGGTTTTTAATAAGTTCTGGCACACATTCCAGGCAGCATACCACAGTCCACATGTCTAGGGTACTCCTTTCATGCTGGTCAGGCAAAGATCTGGCAAAGAATGCTTCTAAACACGTTGTATCTTCTTCTAAGAATATTCCCTGCATCTTCAGCTTAGTGCTACAATGCTGCTCTGGGAGCTCAGGAAATTTCCCTAGGGAGATGCACCCTTAGGTATTGGCAACTGCTCCAACCGGAAGGAACGTGGCTGCATAGATTTCTCTACAGGCCTTGCAAGCAGTTTATTCACCAGAGATGGAGAACAGCCACCTCAGTCACCTTCCCTGTAGGACATTCACACTAAAACTTTCTGAGATCTACTTCTGTCTTTGTCCTAGCTGTACATTTACCCCATGTGCGCTAAGCTGGGAGGCACCCCAGGAAACTCAATGGGTCTTTCTTTCAAGGAAGCATGCAGAGCATAAGGCTACAAATCTACAACCCTTTCCTCTGATGAAAAGCAGAGTGACAACAAGCGGGAAATCAGGCCTTTGGAAGGTCATCCACTTGGTACCCTCTACCTTCAAGACAAAGCTGTGTCAAATAATAAGGTGAGTGGACCTTGATAAAGGAAATAAACACCAGCAGTCCCTTAGTACAAAAAGCTCTCTCTCTCTTTTGGGGGGAATGGCTAGTTTGTCAGTTTGCTGAGCATCTTTCTTACCCACCTCTTGTCAGAAGAAGAGAATAAATGAAGAGAAGGGAGAGAGGGAGGGAGGGAGAGAGAGAGAGAGAGAGAGAGAGAGAGAGAGGCCTTTGCATAGCTCAAGCCTTTGTGCAGCGCATTCAGACTGATTTGTACCCTTTGTAGTCTTAATTATTTGTGAGAGTGGGATAACAGGAGTACCAGGCTCACCCATTATTTCCTGCATAAAAAAAGGCACACAGAAGCCGCTGATCATTTTTGAATTAGCAAACATGATACTAAAAAAAGGGGGAGGGGGGTTGTGTGTGTGAGAGAGAGAGAGCATAAAAAAATTCATTAATACCATCAGGGATTAGGAGGCTGATTAAAGTGTAGCTGTTAGAGTATGCAAATGAGCGATAGGCATTTATCGGCGCCTGTGCAAGCTGTCTTGGAGCTGTAAAGCCCACGTATGTTTTTCAGCTGATTAAAACAGTTTTAACTTCTGGAGGATTTTTTTTTTTTTGAGGGAATAAAAAAAAAAAAAAGCCACCATCATCTATCCTTTTCCTTTTGGCTAAATTCCTCTAAGTGCACTCCAACCATTTCCACTTGAATGCACTCCCTTTCGCTCTCTCTCCCCTTCTGAGAAGGCAGAGAAGAATGCAAGCCAAGTGTGTTGTGTGTGGGGGTGTTTTTTTTTAGCCTCTTCAGGAACTTGCTGGATGAGCCAGTGTGGTGGCCTGGTGGCTGCTGAGTATTCCAATGAAATAAAACCCAGACGCGTGAAGAGCACAGCTCTTGGAGCCCGAGAAGAGAAGAACGTGGCAGAGGCTTCATGGAAGGCATGCCTAGATCAGAGATAATAACAAGCGAGCCCCGACTCTCCAGTGATCAGGAGGTCTGGAAAGTGTGTCGCAGCAGTGTGCACTTCATACGGAATGGTGCATAGCGCCATTTCAAACTTTATTGATGTTGCAAACTCCAGCAACTTCCTGGTTTGCAGCCAGCGCGCACATGTGTTGTACTCAAAGGTCAATCCCTGGTATCTCCAGTTAGATTTGGGAGAGACTCCTTGCTGAAACCCTAGACAGTCGCTGCCAGTCAGGGCAGACCAGCCTTTCTGGTGCCCTAGATATGTTTTGGACTCCAGGTCCCATCAGCCCTGGCTAGCATGGCTCACGGTCAGGGATGATGGGAGTTGTTGTCAGGCCCAGCCCACCCATGAGGTGGGATGAGGGGGCTGTCTTAGGTGGTGGAAGTCCCTGAGGTGACACATCAGCCCCCACCACCATGGCCAATGGTTAAGGGGTAATAGGAGATGTGGTCCAGCAAGATTTGGAGGGCCACAGGTTCCCCACTCCTGGCCCAGAGGAACATTGAAAAGCTGTGGCACATTGGAACATAACTGAAAAGCCAGTAAATATAACAGAGGGCTGAATCGCAGCCAATGTCAATATTATAGACCAGTAGGAACAATAAGGATTATTTTAGTATCAGTTAATTGAGGTGAAACAATAACTAAAAAGAGTTTTAAATCATTTAGATAAACATAGTACCACAGGGACAAATCAAGACATCTTCCCTTAAAGATAATGATTCCACTGCAGCCTGGAAGAGTTATTTAAGTGTGCAAAAATAATAAGCAAAGGAGAATGTGTTGATATAATTTATCTAGACTTTTCCTCAAGAATCCTTTGACAGATTCCCTCCCAAGAGGCTATTAAAGGAAACTAAGTAGTCATGGTGTGAGAGGCAAAGTGCTGCCATGGATTAGAAACTGGCTCAGAGTAAGAATAAATAGTTGATTTTCAACATGCCGAATATTTAACAGTAGGGTGTCCCTAAGATTTAGAGGAGGACTGATGTCCTTTAACATATTTTGTAATGAACTAAACTAGGATATTGGGAGGCAAAATATGGATATATGACACACTAGCTTAGGTTTGGGTGCGTGAATGCATAGTTTGCAATAATAATAATAATAATAATAATAATAATAATAATAATAATAATAATATATTTATACACCCACTCTGGGAGGCTCCCAACCAAATATTAAAAACATGGTACAGCATGGAGAAGCAGTGTTGTGTAGTGGGTAGAGTGTCAGGTTAGGACTGGGAAGACCCAGATTTAAATCTCCTCTCAGCACCAGAGCTTACTGGGTGACTTTGGGCTATTATTTTCAGCCCAGTCTAACTCAGAGGATTGTTGTGAGCAAAAGTATAGGGGTGGAGGAAAGGATTACGTGGTCCACCTTGGAGGATGTGTGGCCCATAAATGTAAATAATTGTAATGATGTTACCTTGAGATGCAAAATATGGGGCCCTCCTTCTTTCAGGGCCAAGGGAAGGAGCAGTCTATGGGCAGGAAACTTTGTTCCCATTCCACAATTGTTTAGTTTCTCTCTTCCACACACTACTTTCCTGCTTTACAGGAAACCTATTTGGGAGAACCCTATTTGGGTGCTAAGATCTCCTCCCCGCTGCCTCACAATTGGAATTGCATGAGGGAGAGCAGGAACGCACATGATCCAAGCATGATTTGCTGAATGTCTGCAGTGGAGTATATCTCTACACAGGGCGGCTCCCTATATGAATGCGAATTCACATCTCCATGAGTAGAGAAGTTCACTTTCCCATCATGGAAAAGGCAATGAAGCTATCAATGGGGAAGTGATGAAGTGGGCCAGTATAACAGGTTGTCTCCTCATTCCCTGAGGCTTCATTGGCCGAAGAAGAGCCTGTGAAGTAGGAGCAGCCTGAGTGCAAAGCCTGCAGTGAAATGGTAAAGTGACTTAGAAAGAAAGATGGAACAATGTGTATATTTATATTTTTATATATATAGTAAGCCACTTATATTTTTATTACTTGCCTAGAGACTTTGGAAAGGATCAAAACCCAAGCTTCCTGGGATAATATTTCAGCTCTTCAGAAGCAAATCCGAAGCGCAGTCATAAGTTATGTTAACATTTGATGATACTGGAAGTATGAGAAGGGAGGTGATGAGAAACCAAGGGCCAACTCAAATTTTAGCAAATCCAACATGGAAGCCACCAATAAATAGTTCCACATGATGATGCTTCACACAGGGACTTCACATCTGAAACCTCCATTTTGTATAGATGAGTCCAATGGCAGGGAGAGGTTCACCAGCATAGGAGACGGATGCAATAGCTTTTCAGATCTGGAGTTCTTCCAATATCCAGGTTGGAATGAGGAATCTGTTGGACTCTAGGAGGGCTATTTGATGGGACGTAGTCTGGAACAGCTGAAGGGCACCAGGTTGGCAAAGGATGAGTTGTAGTAGCCCACAATCACTGACACCATAGATAGATTTAGTAATGGGCACATTATTTGCTACGTGCATTTTCAATGATACAGTGCACTTACTGAGGTAAAAGTGAATTGTGATTCAGCTCATTGTATACACTACAGCAGGGATGGAACAGGCAAGCATTATAACACAGAATATTTAGCAAAAAGAGTACACTTGCTAAAAAAGAAAGAGGACAACAACTCAGGCGTGCATCATTACCACAGCGTATCATACTCTCAAATGCTAGAGCTTCCTCTTTTGATAATTTCTGGCATAGCTTGTTGGCAGGGGCCAGGGTGGGTTAGTGAGGAAGCCATCACTGTGTTCTGCCTTTTGCATTCTCAGTTGGGCCAACAAACTGGAGCCAGAGTGGGCGGATGCTGTACTCTTTGTTTAATATGCAGGTACATCCTGAATAATCATATGCTCTGTTAATGATCAGGAAGTGTTGGATTGGGTCAATCCTGCCAGCAACTAGAACTTTCAGAACTTTCTTTTGATGTATCCTTGGTCACTCCATATGACAGCTATGCAGTATTTCATTGTTGTTGTTGTTGTTTTTAAAAAATAATCAACAGACACTACTTACTTGAACCACTTTGTAGTGGTGGCTATCTTGCTGATACTGTTTTTTCCTGCCTCACATACTGGTTTATATAGTGGATTCAGGTTGCACCTGTCTGTTAAGTGCAAAACAAAATGCCTGTTAAGCATAGCATTAAGGCACAAGTTTGGGGGGCAATGTAAATGCCAAGATTAAAGGAAATGTAACATGGAGAAATCTTTACCCTTGGGGACAGCAGGGTAGCTGTATGGAGGCCAAAAAATATGAATGAAGTTTCAAGGGACAGACAGAGTCTCTCAAGTGGAGCAGGGGATTGAATCCCAGTTTCCTTACATGAGATTAGTGAGGCACTTGCCTCTTCCCACTGACAAAGAATTTGAGTAAATAAATACCTTTTGAAACCCCTCAGCAGTGATTCTCTATGAAGCCATGGTTGGAGGACTCCAATTTAATGCATGCTCTGATTTAATGCAAGGTAAGAGATATTTTGCAGCTGAGAACAGGCAATTCTTTGGAGATCTAGCCATAAGGAGCAACCTGTTTGGCTTCTCCTCCTGCTAAGTATTCTTGGAATGCCTGGATATCGGGTATGTCACGCCTCACCTTCTGCAAGTGGAATTTCAGAATAAACATTCATTTTCCTGTTGTCACAATTAGAACTTACGTGGATCAATCATAATATTTGTGCCAACTAAGTCCCCATCAGGAAGTACCAATACAGCTGTGCTGTTTCTTTTTCTTGACATGCATACCAGCTACATCAGGGAAATTCATCAGCATTTTAGCAGAAATTTCTCCTAATGTACATAGTCATATGCAATTGTGCCTAATACAGTATATACATTTTTGCAAAGCAATTCCCCCCAGTATGGTGCATTTTTTGCATATTATTTGCATTAATTTATTCTTTTCAATGCACACTTTATCCAGTAGATGCATTTTTGTACATATTACTTAGCTGGAAAAGTGCGCTGCAAAATTTAGAGCAGTGTGAATTTTGAAGAATGGCTGTGTTACGGTTAGCAGATTGTTTTGTGAAAGTGTGAATAAGGTAACTTCACCTGTAAATGTGGACTGAACTGAAATTCTCCCCCATCCCTAGATGTGATAAAAGGATGGAGAATACTTTCATTGTTTGAGGACTGTGCAAGAATGGACAAGATGGATGAAACTTTGAGCCAGAAAGCTACAACTGGGAGAAAAAACAGTTGTAAGTAGAAAAAAAACAGGGGGGAAAACACATAAGCAGCAGTGCAGAAGAGAAACTCTAAGAAACTTTTTCATGGACCTAAGGGAAAATAAGAGAAAACAAGGGGGGAGGACTATCTATTGTATTCTAAGTCTGGTCGCACCAGAGAATTGTATGGTGATATTACATTTACTTCAGCATCCCTCCCCCAAATCACTGTGATTGGAATGCCCTGGGAAAATAACTCACTGTGATTAAAATCTGGACCTGTCTCTCAAAACCAAATATCCCCATTCCTCTTCACCCATCTGCTTTCCACTCCTGGCATTTCCTTAGTCAGCTCTGAACCCCAAATCCACAAGGTGACTCAGGACTTCAGGGAACCTGATGCAACTCAAGATGTCTTGTTAATGATACAACCTGGCTCAAGCCTGTGAACACTTCACCTGCACTATGTACCTAATAATTTGGGTTGCATGCAGAACTGGTGCATGCCTCTAATAAATATACACAGAACAGACCATTAATGTCCAGAACCAAAATGCTGGAGCAGTTTCCAATGATCTTGAGATTCACAGCACGACCTTGGCTTTGCTTATTGCTATTGATATATGTAGCTATATCGTATTTCAAAAGCTTTGCGTTATAAAGCAAATAGTTAACATGATAATGTACGAAGATTTCTGCTGGATCAGGCGAAAGGCCCATTTAGTCCATCCCTCTGTTCTTACAATTGCCAATCAGATGCCCATGGGAAGCTCACAAACAGAACCTGAACACAAGAGCCCTCTCCTCATTATTTAGTATTATAGTTCTTCACATTATATATTGCATTTGTTTGGTTAGGAAGTCTCTCAGAGCTACATCCCAAGCTCATTGAAATCAACAGAAACAATGAACACTGTGGGATTGGATTCAATTCAGTTTGTCCATGAATTTGTGCATTTCTCTATTTATCATTGAGATCTGCCTTCTAAAATTAATAGGAAAAGTATCAATAAAAATCACAGATATGCAGAATTGAAACACTGCACCTTGAAACTCTGTAGTCCTTGCCTCAATGAAAGCTTTGGTTTGGAAACGTATGCGCATATCACTTAACAACCCCGCCCCCCCGATATATTAACTGTTTTCTGAAAATCAATAATCAATGAGCGTCTAATTTGTTGTCCTGATATGTGTGTGGATTTCATCCAGTTGAAATCAATTGAAGCCAGAATTGGGCTTCTGATATCAGGGTGGAGGGTAGGATTGGGGGGTGGGGGTGGGTGTCTGCAGCCAGATACATTTTGACCTTTGTTGTGAAAACATTTTGATGAGGTTAAGCCTCAAATCTCACTGATCGAAGAAGCAATGTCTGCTCTGACATATCTGATTGGCTCACTGCATACATTAGTTCTGGCCTGAAGATGAGTATCTGAAGACCATGCTCTTGGTCAATGGACTGTCAGGGGAAGGAGCAAGCGCAGGAAAAGTTGAACAATGCCAGAAAGGAGCCATTAGAGATAGGAAATGGTGAAAGAACCCCCGTGGATCCTCTCTCCTTGCATGGAGGCTTCCCTCTGCCTTAATCTACACAGCTGCAGCTTGCGCAGGAGTCCTGCACTCTGTTAATTGAAGTGCAGCTGGATCAAGGCTTTGTCAGTGGAAAGTGCAGCTTTCCTTTATGAGGCGCCATCTCCAATGCACCTAGTTTTGATTCCGGGGCTCGATAAAGATGCAGAGAAAAGAGGAGAAAAGAAATATTATCAAGGTATGGCGCAGAGGTACAACACTCCCTTTAATTGCTTCTGGAACTCTTCACCTGGGCCTTATCAATAGGACTAATTCTCCAAGAAAGGAGAACACAGGCAACTCTTGATTGAGAAAATGCACTCGATTCATTTTTCACACAAGAGATAATTGGGCTGGTGTGCGTGTATAAAAAAATAGCAAATGAATAATGCTCAGGGTCTCACTTAGCCATCTCCTGGATCTTTCGGCTCAGAGAAGGCCTGATAACAACAGCTTGCCCGAGGCCAAATGTGCTTGGGAAAGTGGAGCTTTCTGAAAATGGGAACAGCTGAGCTCCCCACTTGTTGATCGTTGCATCGTGGCAGTATATAACACCTTCCTTGTTCCGTTGGATCCATTGTTCTGAGAAAGGCCATGCAAGCAGAAAAGGGAATCGGCAGACAAAAGTGGATGAATGACCTAATAATGATAACAACAGATTCCTATTAAAGTTTGTATGGTATTATTGTTATAAACTAAAATGACTGATGCACTATCTCCCCCCCCCCCCGAAATGGATCAACGTTTCAAAGAAAGATTGTGGGAAATGCCAAAATTCTACATTTTACAAATGTATACGGTGGTATTTTAAGTTGTTGTTGTTGTGCTTTTGAAGTGACCTTTATAATTATCATCTGGAATTGTCTCCAATAGCATTCCCTGGGGCAGATTTGTGGAAAGTCACTTCCCACCTTCAGAGAAGCAGCCACAGTAATCATGGTGAAGTCACAAGAAGATGGATGGATGGATGGATGGATGGATAGCCAAAGGTGAAGTTAGCTGTTTGGTAGAGAGGACATATCACCTAGTTGGTAGGAAGGTAAAATCAGCTATATGGCAAGTCCCTGTCAGTAGCTGGTTGCTGGAACTGTGCTTTTGTAGCAGTTTGCTGCAGTCTAACAATGTGCCATTTATTATTTATTTCATCAATGAATCGCTTCCTGGTAAGCATCTTGAAGTGATTTCACAATACAGTGGTACCTTGGGTTAAGTACTTAATTCGTTCCGGAGGTCCGTTCTTAACCTGAAACTGTTCTTAACCTGAAGCACCACTTTAGCTAATGGGGCCTCCCACCTTCACTGTGCTGCCGGAGCACGATTTCTGTTCTCATCCTGAAGCAAAGTTCTTAACCTGATGTAATATTTCTGGGTTAGCGGAGTCTGTAAACTAAAGCGTATGTAACCTGAAGCGTCTGTAACCCGAGGTACCACTGTACAATAAAAACATGGAAAACAATGGCAAAAAAGTTACAAAAACTGCACATATAACCAAATTAAATTCACAAATCCAACGAAACATCCTCATGTAGCAGCACAGGCATTCTAAAAACAGTCACATCAAATCATCAGAGCAGAGCTCAGGCAATTTCAGCACCACCTGAACCAGATTTGACCTGCCAGTCCTCTCCACTTCGACCATGAGATAGTTTGTCCTTCAGACTACTCAGATGTCACGTGGGGCAGGCAGAGATGCCACTGGATTGGCTCCCCACATAGTGGATCCCTGCAGAGAGCCCATTAGCTGATGGTTGGGGAGTTTAATCTGGTGTTGTTCTGCTGCACAGCTGACCTCTGCAGAAACTAGGATCGAACTCTCTGCTCATCATGGGTAGGGAGTTCAGTCCTTCCTGGTCACCATTTTCCGCCACTCCAGTGGGCCAATTTTGGCAGCTAGATGGTCCTGCCCCCTATAAAAGTTAGCCTGTGCTGTGTGGGAGAGAGAAAAAAATCTGGCTGCTGGGCCAAAAAGATTCCTCACCCTGGTTTAAAACAACCCAATGCGGAATCATAAAGCATTATTAATATTATTATTAATGTGAAGCTAAAACACATCCTTAAACCACAGCAAGATGTCAGCTATTTTGGGTAGCTTAATCATTTCAACACATTTTTAAAAGGCCAAAATAGATGTAGGTAGTTGCCAGGCAAAATTCCCAGGGAGGGGGAGGGGAGTATTCAACAACTGGGAGACTGCTACTGCAAAGGACGATCCTTGCATCATTTGATTTAGGAGTGAAACTTTAATTCTGTAAGTAAAAAATGATAACCCTGATCCAGCTAAATGTAATCCTGATGCAGCTAAATATAGCAATGACCAAATCCCATTGAAAGAAGCATGATTTAAATTAGGTGCGACTAACTTGTTACTTCTCCTGCCCACCTAGCAGTTCAAAAGCACGTCAAAGTACAAGTAGATAAATAGGTACCACTCTGGCGGGAAGGCAAACAGCATTTCTGTGCGCTGCTCTGGTTCGCCAGAAGCGGCTTAGTCATGCTGGCCATATGACCCAGAAGCTTTCTGAGGATAAACGCCGGCCTCCTTGGCCTATAGAGCCAGATGAGCACGCAACCCCAGAGTCGTCTGCAACTGGACCTAACGGTCAGGGGTACCTTTCCCTTTTTTACTTGTTACTTGGTTATGTTGCTATGCCCAACTTTATCTGGACTAAATAAAAAAAGTTCCTTCCAGTAGCACCTTAGAGACCAGCTAAGTTTGTTATTGGTATGAGCTTTCGTGTGCATGCACACTTCTTCAGGTACACTGAAACAGAAGTCCCCAGACCCTGATACATAGTGAGAGGGTGGGGAGGGGTATTACTCAGAAGGGTGGTGGGAATTGGTGATTGGCTGATAGGTGTGGTAAACCTGTTGACGACTGTTAATGACTGCAATTGGTCTTACAGGAAAAAGCAAAGGGTGAGATGGCTAAAAATAGCTTTATCATGTATAATGAGATAAGAATCCAATATCTGGACTGATAAAGATGGGTATCTATCTTCCTTAGATGAGTATCTGTCTTTTTTCAGCAAATGAAATGCAAGCTCTTGGGATGAGAAAAAGCAAAGAATGCTTTCATATGTAACCTTTCTGTTTTGCAAAAATAGAATAATTGAAAATCTCCTGGGTGGGTGTGGGGCGGGGAATGTATTATATTTTGGAGGTGATTTAATTCAGCATTTCCCTTCTAATGGTAGTTAGCCAAAATTACCTCTCTGAGAAACCCTGTTGTCCAACTTGCATAACATCAGAAAATAAGGTATTTTTTACTTAAGTGTCAGTAATGATCAGATGTGGCATATAGCAATCATGCTTTGATTTTGTGATCTATGAAAATACTTTAATGCACAAGATACCTTACTCGTTACATACTGGCCTTTAGCCTCTCTGTACACATGCAGTGATATGAACAAATGTCATGATGTTAATATACACAGAGGTTTGAGTACTTGCAACAACTCTTTGTCCCTCTGGAGCGCTTGGTATGTAAATGCCACTTAGATATGATTAGATTTTCTTGAATCAGAGTAACATAGGAATACATGAATGGGTGGTTTGAATAGGTCTGGTGTTATACCATATAACACAATATTGTATTCCAGTTCTCTTCTTAATCCTCCGCCTGCATTCTCCAATCTTTGTACTTATTCTGCAGATGAAAACTATAGACTCAAGCAATCTGAAAGCTACCCTAATCATGTCCCTCTATAATAGCAATTTAGGTGGCGAGTACCAATGAATTGGAGTCCAAGCAGGCCCACTGAGAAGCAACAAGGAAGTGTCATCATTCCTGGGGGAACTCCAAGGTTTGCAGCAGTACCAAGAAAGAAAAAATACAACTGTCCCCGCTCTTTAAAAACATCCACTAATACGGCAACCCACCTGAAAGCAACCCAGTGAGGAACAAGCATCGCTATGGAATGTCGAGCATCAGTTGGAGGAAAAATAGGAAAATGGGGGCAGGGAGAGGAGTGGAAAGACTTGCTTGGAGAACAGTTTGCTGGAACTCTGAACAGGAGCACTCTTGAGAGGAGACAAAGCAACATTTTCTTGCAAAATAAAAAAATTCCTTCTAGTAGCACCTTAAAGACCAACTAAGTTAGTTCTTGGTATGAGCTTTCGTGTGCATGCACACTTCTTCAGATACACACAGTGTACATGCACACGAAAGCTCATACCAAGAACTAACTTAGTTGGTCTTTAAGGTGCTACTAGAAGGAATTTTTTTATTTTGACTATGGCAGACCAACACGGCTACCTATCTGTAACATTTTCTTGCAAGTCCCACTTATCCACACCACACATTTAAAGCACAACCAACACACATGATTTCCCATGAAGAATCCGGGGAAATGGTAGCTCTATTCCCAACAGCTTGAAGACATATGGTTCCCAGGATTCCTTTGGAGAAGTAATTTGCTTTAAACATGCACGGGATGGGCTTTGGATGTATGGTGTGGATTGGCCAGAAACCAGTGGCAGAGCTTCATGCTCCAGCACTGGGGGGCAGAGAACAGGTGGGGCGGGGCTGGCACGTGTCCCTGGGGGCGTACCACACGTCCCGGGGATGTGGCACGCCACCCGCAGGGGTGTGGCGCACGTCCTCGGGGATAGACATGCCGCCTGTGGGGTCGTGGCGCCCAGCGCGGGCAGGGGGGTCAGCTGCGATGGCACCCCACCAGGATCACACTGCTGGGGGCGGTGCGCTCCCCCACTCCCCTCTTCATCCGCCAGTGCCAGAAACTATTGCCCAGTAGCGCTCTGTGTGATACGCTTAAGGCAAAAATCAGAAGGTTTTGTTAGAATTCCTGATCTATGATTGCAGTCATAGGATTGCTGTCTTTTACATGACGGTATGTGTTTTGACTCCACAGAGTGGGAAGTGATGGAGACAGGATATTTGTGTTACTGTGTTCCCTGAAGTGGGACTATTGTCCTTTGCTCTTTCTCTTTGCTGTCTGATGCTAGAGCAGTGTTTCCCAAACGTTTTTGGGCAATGGCACACCTGTTTACCGGAAAAAAATCTCGCGGCACACCACCATTAAAGCCCCGCCCCGTGACGTCAGCGCGCAGCGTCACGCCGGGAGGGACGCACAAAAGTGAAAGTTTTTTCCCTCCCCCTTGCCGGGGTGGGAGGAGGCAGCAGAGCGAGGGACTGAGGGACGGCGGCAGCTGAGGCGGCCACCCCTCGACGCCGTCCCAAAAGCCGCCAAAAAGCCCTAAAAAAAGAGGAGCAGCACAAAAAACACACCACACACGGGGGGCGTGTTCTAATTTGCTTCTAACTCCGGGTTAGAGCGCAGCACGTGGAGGATGGGTGGGGAAAGAGAGAGGAGGCGCACTGATAGAACGCCAGGCACAAGGGCCGCCAGGGAGAGCCAGCGCGCGCCCCACCCCGGACGCTCGCAGCCACCGCCATCCCTCCCTCCCAGGGAAGGCGGGATTAGAGCAAGCGCCCGGGCAGCAAGAAGCGCGCGCGCGCCGGCCCTGCCCTGGATCCCTCAGAACCGCCAGTCTCTGGGAAAGTGGGCGTGGCTTCAGAACTCTCAGGCAGCAGCACCCGCCGCCCGGCAAGGCTTCCCATTGGGAGGCGCGAATGCTTTAGTGGGCGGGGATTGGTGCAAATATAGGCAGGGCGGGCTGAGAGGAGGAGCCGCCGCCGAGGAGCAGCGACACCAGCAGCGTTTCCTCTCCCCCCTCCCCTCCCGTGTCAACAAGCGGGGCGCCTGCGCCGGGGGTTTGCTCGTCAGGCAGGCAGCCAGGCAGGCAGACGGCGAGAGCCCCGCGCTGGGCGGCCGCTGCTCGCCGCCGCCGCCCCGCGTCTCGCCGCCCGACTCGCCCGCCTCCCTCCCACGGCACACCAGCCGGTGTCTCACGGCACACTAGTGTGCCGCGGAACACCGGTTGGGAAACACTGTGCTAGAGAGAGAGGGAGCCATGTTGCAGTGCTCCGTGTGTGTTTATATGTAAATAAAGCAGATTAGCCAACATGCTGAGTTGCCGAGGTCTGTCATGCGCATGTTGCACAAACTCTGCGGATCCCTAAGTGTGCCGGTGTCTGTTGGCATCGGTTGCTGTGATGTTTGGGCTGAAGAAAGCTTTTGAAGCTCCCGAACGATCGACCAGGAGGGAGAGAACATGCCAGTCAGGCATGTGTCTCTGCCAGAGTCCTACTCGAGTGTAGGCTGAACTCCTGACAGTTTTATCCGGAGGATGGAAGTTTATCTGATGCTTCTTAGTGACTGAGTTAATTCTTTATAAGCTGGAGAGAGTTGATAGAGGTAATTCTCTTTGTTGGAAAGTCCATTGGTTTTTTTTTTAAAAAAAAACACCCCATGGGATTCTGCAGGTTAGCTAACTATAAAATTGGGTTTTAATTTTCTTAGTGCATGAAGAATGATAAAAACACTGAGTTGGTGAATGGACCTGAGAGCGGAGGGAACTCTGGCAATCCTTTGGAAGACCCTAGTGCAGGAGTCCTGGGGGCTGAATGTAGCCCTCTAGGCCTCCCTCTGCCCCCTGGCATTCTCCCTAGGCAACACCCCTAGCTCTACTCTACATATATAGAATATGCCTGACTAGAATATGCCATTGAACTCTTAGCATTCTTCTTGCTTCTCTGGATGTAGGATACAGAGTTGTGTGTGTAGAAACAAGACCACAAAGGCAAAAACTAAGTGTAAAATATACATTGTTGCTGCATCCACTTTCATCTTTGGCCCTGTTAGCCACTGGCATGAGGCCCATAAAAGCTGATCAGAAAGGAATACGGCTTTGGGGCTGAAAAGGATTCCTAGTCATACAGTGTGTAACTTCATCATCTAAAGCTACAGTCCTAAGCCGAAGAATATGGGGGCAAGTTCCATGAAGAGCAATTAAATATAAATCAACTAAAATTACTTCTAAGTAAACACAGGTCGGATCACGCTGTAAGTCAAGCCCTTCATGGTCTAATCCTATGCATGTTTACTTCAAATTTACTCCCACTGCATTTAGGAGGGCTTATTCCCAAGTAGTTGCGTGCTGGATCGCAACCATCAAGTTGATTGCAAGAGCCTTAGAAGGCTCCCCGCCCCTCCCTGCAGCACTGCAGCAAAGCTCTGCAATCATGTTGAAGGCAGTCCTCTTACAGCATTCTGGCTTGGCTTATGTGGACAGATGGTGCAAGACAATGCTATATTGCACATGAGACTTAAAGGGAATGCTAACACCGCTGGCTGCAACAGAATGGCCTCATTAGTTTTCTAACAAACACAAAAAACAGTGGATTTGTTGGCCTCAGAAAAATAGCTCTTTAAGCAGAGCTGGAGGTTCTGATAGTAGAAAGTGACTGATTCATTGACTTGTAGAATATACAAGTATTTTCTAAGTATTTAAGTATCTGATTGCAGGATGGTTGCCCCTAGTAGCAACCATCTTGGGCCCTACAATTGGCAGGGGAGGCTCTGTTGGTGGTGCTACCTGGTTGTCACTGACCTGACTGGACCCTCTCTGGTGAGGTTTGGATGCCCCCCATCATGATTAACATTCGGGAGGTGTTGAAAAATACTCTTGTTGACCCAGACATTTGTTGGCGGAGAGATTCTGCTCCTGAAAACTTGAAATTATTAGCTGTGAGGGTATGTGGATGCTTTTAAAGGCGCTTAGATGTTTTTAAGTATGTTTTCATTTCATTTTCAATTGTATTATTTGGGTAATTTGTTTTTTGCTGCCTTGGACTCCATTGGGAGGAAGGGTGAAGTAGAAATTTCATAAATTTCATAAACAAATGTTATGTTATCGACATAAACAGAACAAAACAAGGCCTGGAGTTCACATTGCCTGGTGGCTTTCTGTTGCCATGTGGTTGTTCCCACCCTGCTCTGAAAAAGGGACACATCTGCTCATGGTAGATTGTGTTGTTACATATCAGTTGCCTCCAGGACTGGCCCTACCATTGGGTAGAGTGTGGCCACCACCTCAGGCAGCAAATGTTGAGGGGCAAGGAGCCTTTAGAACCTTCTAAACCAGCTGTCTGACACAGTGGAGGATGGTGTTCCAATGTTAGCATCAAATCAACAGCCAATCTGGTTTGCTTTTTTTTTTTTACATGAAATGTGAAATGTGCCATATTGCCCTTCACCTCAGTTGTTCAAAAAGCATTGGGCTGACCATTTGGTGTGTTTCCCTAGCAAGTTTTAATTGTGTTCTTAAAAAAAAAAAAGCTTTTACATTGTTCTGCCCTGCCCTGATATTTTATGAGAGGAAAGTATAGGAATACTTTTACAAATGAGTTAATGGTACATAACCACACAGCCTGTCTTAGCCTTTTGGGCAGACAGTATACACCTAATCCAGAACAACACACATTGTGCTAGGTAATGGGTACACACTGGTTCCAAATCTAACAGATGAGTTTTCCTTAGCACAAAATCCACGTATACACCAAGCATGAAGGACATGGAATTAATCATAAACATCTCTTTTTAACACTCAGATTTGGCAATCTGATGCTTTTACCTTCCACATGTGCATCCTTCACACTTGAAGGGGAGCATGTGCATATTTTGTACCTAGGTAGAAATCGGAATCGATTGAGGACCAAGTGGAACAAATGTGCAACGGTGAGGTATATTTCAAGCATGTGTGGCTCTGGTTCCAGCATGGAGAGGGTTATAAGCATCCCAGCATTTACCTATTCTTATTAATAAACACACATCACTGGATCACTTTTTCAGCTGAAGATGCTCCTGCACACGGTAGAGAGAAAACACATTTGTAAAACCCAAATGGGGCTGTTGCATTATTCCACCGTCTTTCTCTCCCACCCCTCCTCTGTGCTTGCCTCCGTAATGTTCTCCCCTTACAAATTTCATCTTGCTGTACTGTGCATCCAAACGATTCTGTGATGGAGCGCACAGGGGAAAAAATTATAATGCCATTAAAAGTTATCATAAATTTCAGATCAGCATCACTTCTAATCCGATACACAATTTTACTGCCTCTATAAAGCAGGTGATTTGCAGTGGTCTGAGGCGTCTCCAGGAGCGTTTTACTTCTTTTTAAATTAAACACACCAACTTTGTGCTGAATTCAAAGTGCGGACATAAAAAAGGGGGTAAAAAGGAGAGGGAAGGGACATCAGATGGGAATTGCAATTGAATCTTTATATATGCCATCTTGGCACTGTGGTACTAAATATAGTGCCAGGTAAATAGATGTGCTGAAATATTCAGAATAAAAAACAAATGTTCCAATAGCAGGAAAATGGAGACAGGGAAATGGTCCCCACTGCTCTAAAGGACAAGATCCAGTTAAAATGCAGAGAATTCTTGGAGGATTGTTGAGTAAGTGCTAATGTGTATCTCCTGCATTAAATTATAATGCTGAAATCAAGTGTCTGTTTGGGACAATGTATCAAGAGGTTTCTAAAACACCTTAACTAAACGAGCCATTAATAAGAGAGCATACAATTAGTGTAAACAACACACATCGTATAATATCTAGTCTGACATTTTTACAATCAGAAGTGTAAATACACCACGGTTTATGAAGTAATTTTGAAATTCAAATTATGAAGACAGCCATCATGCGAGTAATATAATATAGAATAAACTCTAACACAAGATGGAGGCACTCATTGATGTCAAGACCAGGAAAGCGATTAAGAACATCTCATCTGACCTCCTGCATATCACAGAGGAATATACCGGTCACCCCAAGCCAGTAATGAGGATCTTTAAGAGGAAACATTTCCTCTAGACTTGTCATTTCTGTAAGTGATCAATAAGGTGGTGGGCAGGAAGCCAAGCACACTGCTGAATAAATGACCATTGATCCTGGACTTCTTGGTGCCACTGCTAATTGCTAGATTTTTAAAGAAGACCTCTTGACTAATGAACATAAAGTTGAGAGTGCAAAACTACTTTTTGGTGGTAGAATAATCTCCTTGGATCATGACCTGTACCACTAACAATAGGGTTGCCATATTTCAAAAAGTAAAAACCGGGACACTGATTGACTTGCCTAAGATCCAGGACAAAGCACCAAAATTCCCCCTGGATGTCAATTCCGCTTTTGAAATCCAGGTAATGTCTGAAAATCCAGTGAAGCCATTAGCACACAGGGAATACATTACTTATGGTATCTATTTCTAATGATTTTCATCTTGCTTTTTTCTTTCCCAAAACACGTAGAGATTAAAAATAAATATCCATTAAAAATAATTATCAATTAAAAGTCATTAAATTGCAGAACACAAATGCAAAACAATACAACAGCCAATGAAAAATAATGATCAGAAGATCAGCTGATCATGGAATTATTAAGTCCTCCAGATGTTGTTGGCATTCACCTTCCATCATCCCTGACCATTGGCCATGCTGGTTGGGGATGATGGGATTAGAAGTCCAACAGCATCTGAAATGTCAAAAGTTCTCCAATCCCTGGATTTCGGTTACTGAACTCCATTGATTTCAGCAAGTCTGCTGTAAATGAAGTTGGATGCAAACCAACGTCTAACCATTTCAGAGAGATCCATAAACCCATTGGAAGAGATATGCTGAAAGGCAGCCAAAGATGGGTCTTGTCAGAACTTGGAAGGATTTTCTGTAATCTTGATGCCATGATGAAAAAGGCACTGTCCCTGTTTCCCACCCCTCCCAATGTTTTCCCCTCCCGCCCAAAATCATGGGCACCATAGTTTGTTACGGAGCACTACAAGGAAAAGGGCTTGGTTGTTAAACCACTCTGAAAATTGTAGCTGTATTTTTTTGGGGGGGGTGGGTGGGAAGTTTCTTAGTGCCCTTAACAAACTATAGTTCCCAGGATTCTTTGGGGGGAAGCCATGCCTGTTTTAAGTGATATGATACTGCTTTAAATGTATAGTGCGGATGAGGCCTGTTTCTCAGAGCAAGAGAAAAAAGAAAGCAGGGCAGCCAGACCTCTGATACGTACCTTCAGCCAGGTTTATATGGGAGGAGATGGTTCCTTAAGTAATACTGGTCCTTGGCTGCTTAGGGGTTTAGAGCTTAAAACCAGTACTTTGAATTGTGCCCGGAAACAAAAAGACACCAAATGATTATAATACCAGAATTATGGAATCTGGCTTGCTGTCCTGAGTTGAAAACCTGGCAGCTTCGTTTTTAATCAGTGGAAGCTTCTCTACTTCCTTCAGAGGCAGCCCCATGGAGGCCGCAGAGCAATAACATAATCTACATGTGGTGTCACAAAAGCATCAGTCACGAAGGCCAGGTCTGATTTCTCTGGCAAGAGCCCACTTCAAGTGTTCAGCGTGGACATGCAAAGGCAAAAAAGTGTGAAGGAAGCTGTGAAGGGCTGCATACATGGACTTGCCCCCACTCCATTATTCCTCTGTGTGCTTGTCCTGCCCCACCCCTCCACTTCCAGCCTCCTGATCTTGATTCTCAGTCACGAGGAGGTCTCTTAGTGTGTTCCTTGAACACAAGAAGCTCACATGCCTGTCATGCACAGGAGTGTTGGAGGCAGGGCTGGTTCCTACACCACACACACACACACACACACACACACACACACACACACTATCTCCAGCTCCCTATACCATTTTTGCGCTCATGTATTCAGGATAAACAACTGAAGGGGGCTTAGTGTACCAGGCAAAGATCCAAAATTTCCTTGGAATAATTTCCTCAGAAGTTATTGTCCTCATGTGCATTTTCTTTTTTAAATCCGCAACAGCAACAAACAAATAAACAACCAAGAGCACAGTAGACCTACCTGTGTTTTGGCTGTCATTTTTAAAGAAAGCTTCAGACTTTATGTTGTGCCTTTCCTAGATTCAAATATCTGCCTTGGCATAGCAGATATTTCCTCTTCAAAGGTACTTATCAAAAGCAACCAAGATATATGCAAAGGTAGGAGCTGAAACAGAGTTTTTCCAGCTGAGGGTCTTTAGCTGCTTCCTCTAATTTTAGATAATTTGATTACAAATGAATAGTAAGTGACTGCTTCTTTTCTGCTTTATATCTTCTTAAGACTTAATCATAGATAATATTAATATGTCAGGTAAAGCCAAACTTGGGATGTGCCCTGCTCTTTGACGTGAAGATTATGGTGGGTCTTTCCACAAACCCCCACATGGTTCTGTCCTATACAGTGGTACCTTGGTTTACAAACTTAATCCGTTCCAGAAGTCCGTTCTTAAACCAAGGCATGCTTTCCCATAGGAGCGGGGGACTCAATTTACAAATGGAACACACTCAACAGGAAGCGACGCATGTTCTGCTTCCAAGCCAAAGTTCACAAACCAAAACACCTACTTCTGGGTTCGCAGCGTTCTTAATCCAAGTTGTTCATAAACTAAGCTGTTCTTAAACCAGGGTACCACTGTATTTGCTTTTAAAAATATATATATATATCAGTTGGCAGCCCTAGAAGTCAGGTGAACTTCTCTGAGGTTACCCTGTGTAAAAGACAAGTGAAGCATTCCATAACCACCTGCCATCAGGAGAACTGCCAACAAGGAAAAGCATAGCCTCCACAGTTCTACCATTGCCATGCCATAATCAATGATATTTTGTTACCCTTGCTGTGATGTTTCATTGCCCACTTCCATATGAGGAGTCCCATGTAATGGTTGGAGCAGGGAGGACTGTGCATTAGCTCCTGTGACCAAGACATGTTTGGGGCAACAAAACCCTTCCAGCATAAGATGTTACTCCAAATTCCCACACCAACTGCCCGTAAGGGAAGAATAGCTTCCATTATGGGTTGAGTGACTTACAGCTGATCAGACCTACTGCTTTGTCCCAGAGCACCTCTGCTCAGTGGGAGCAGTTGCCTGGCGACTGGCAGTTGCCCACAAAAGATCCACCTTCATCATGGGTTGAATGAGATCCACCTGCTCACTCTTCCTCTTTTACCTCAGAGAACAATACCAAGGAAGAAGAACAAGCTTGAATGCCACCTGAGTAATCCAGTTCCTATAGGGGCATTTATTTGATTATCATTTTTATTGTGAGAATTTTTTGTAAGCCGCTTTGATAGCCTCTCAGGGTTATAAAGTGGGATATAAGCATTCTAAAATAAATGTTTCGTAATATCAGCAGGGTCTGCTGGTTTGTTCTAAGGAACACTGAGCTGTCCATTAAGGCTATATACTTCAGTTCTTCACAAATAAAAGCTCAACATGACAGGAGTCTGAATATCAGAGGTATAAGATGAGTAACCGAGAGTGCTATCATGATCTTTAGGTGCCCCTGAAGATGGTAACTGGATATGGGGCAGAAGGTGGGCTGGGAAGACAGCTTCACAAACTGGTTTTTAAGGTAAGCGCAAAAAACACAGTTCAAGACTGCCTGGGACTGTCACCACTACAGGGGCAAAAAAGGCGTGCCTAGGAATGCCGCACAACTGACTTTTCCATTAGGTGAGACTCTACAGTCACATTCACACCATACACTTAAAGCACTATGATACAGCTTTAAACTGCCATGGCTCCCACCAAAGAATTATGGGAACTATGGTTTATTAAGGGTGCTGAGGGTGGTTAGGATACCCCTATCCCTTTTCAGAACTACAATTCCTAGTTCCCTGGGACGAGGGATTGACTGTTAAACCACTCTGAGATTATAGCTCTGTGAGGTGAACATGGCTCTCCTAAAAACTCTCAGAACCCTTCAAAAACTACACCTCTCAGAATTCTTTGGGGGAAGCCATGATAGTTTAAAGTGGTATCATAGTGCTTCAAATATATTAGGTGAATATGACCTAGGTGTCTCCAAGCCTCTATTAAAGAATTCTCTACACTCACGAGATCTGCTCTTTATGAGCACAGAACACAATTTGTCTTTTTAAATGACAGCATCTGCATACATTTATCTACTCAGCTCATAGAATTTGACAGTATATCTGACAGCATTTTTGCAGTAGAATGTAGTAAATACTATAACTTCATTCATTCAACCAAATTAAACAAGTGAACTTTGACGCCATATTTCAATGTCAAAGTCGGTTAAATTTGGGGGACAATTCATTGTTTACATACATTATTACCATCATACAAAAAATACAGCTTAGCATCAGTCTTATACATAAACAGCCCATGCTATTACAGTCATACCTTGGATCTCACACACCTTGGATCCTGAAAAAATCGATCGAAACTTGGAAGAGAGTGTTCCGGATTTTGAACGATTTTTGGAAGCCGATCGTCCGGTGGGGATTCCATGGCTTCTGATTGGCTGCAGGAGCTGCCTGCAGCCAATCAGAAGCCTGCTTTGGTTTTTGAACGTTTTGGAAGTCGAATGGATTCTGTTTGACTTCCAATGTACGGGTCTGTATGTTTGATTCAAACAGTACATGATTCCTGGTTCCTCAGTGCAGTCAGGATCCATTTATCCAGCATAATAAAAGGACACATGTTGTTTTGCACATTGTTCCTCCACATGATGAACATGCTCCATTTTCAATGCAACAATTATCCACCTGCCTACCTGCTTTTACTCTGGCCAACACTGTCAACTTAATCATATAATGCCAACTGGTTATCAATTCATTCATTATCATTTATTAATTAAAAGATACCACTTTTCATGGACTGACAAAGTAAGTACCGAAGCAGTTCACATCATATAAACACATCAATACTCAACAAACCAATAGACATCATGAAATTTAATCATTTCGGGGATCAAAATTTTGACGTCAGGATCCTGATTTTGTTTCAGTTCCACCCAGAAAAGATGCTCAACCTCCACAGCCACAGAGGTCTGGAGTTTGGATGTAGATTGCTCCCTCTCTCCAGTCATAAACGTATCACTCGTCTGATGAATTTGGGGAGTGGAGTTGATAAACCCTCCTGCTCCTCAGATCTGCACTGGTTAGCTGAGGAGGAGAGGCTTCTGTGCCTGTGTACATGTATTGTGTGTGTATGAAAAAGAGAGAGAGGGATGACCACACCCAAAAGTGCTGTGTAGGTGAATGCTGAACTTGGCCCTTCAGCCAAAAAGGGTTATCCTTTAAAAAATAATAATGCTTAATTGGTTTCAAAACTGCATAACAGAAATACTCATTAGATGTTAACAACAAAATAAAGATAAACATTAATTCGTACCTTGATTGCTGCTTGTTTTGTACCTTATTCTATACTTCAATTTAACATGACCTCCGATCTTCCCATTATGTTTCCGAGTTAGATTCCTTGGATACACACTTGACTTATTTTCTCCCTATTATTTAACTTGTTTTAGATTTTTCCAAAATTGTCCTATTCACACACAGAAAGTCAGTCGATACCTGCCTATGGATTGATATTTTGGCAATGTTCTTTTACCTAGACTCTCTATATATCCCACTCTCTGGTAAATTTTTCATCTGTAACATCTTGTAGCCTTGCTGATATTCTCACTAATTCTGCACACTCTCTTAATGTGTTTTGCCAGTCTGATTTGGATGGGATAGTTTCTCCCTTCCAACCATTTGCAATTAAAATTCTGCCATCAATAGTAGCATACATAAAGATTCTCCTTAACTTTTTTGGCATTTCATTACCCATAATTCCTAGCAGGAAGGCTTCAGCTTTTTTTGGGAAAGAGCATTTAAACATTTTATTAAATTCGTTGTAAATCATTTCCCAAAATTGGAAATGCAAAAAGGGTTACCCATCCCTGTCTTAAAGGATGGTAAGTCCCCACTCCACCCCCCTGCCAAATATTTATAGATTTTGGCCAACCACTGAAGTTTATTCAAGTCTGTTCATTCCACAGAATATATTGGCTCTGTGCTAATTTCTTCCCAACACCTATTCCTGGTTTCAATGTCAGGTATCCATTCTTCTCTCAGGCTTCCCGCTCCCTTTCTGAATCCAGGGACAAGGCCAGTTCTGCAAGCTTCTTTCTCTTTCCCCGTTGAACTTTCTGCCACCCACAGCTTTCCCCTCACCTCAGAACCATCTTTTGTTTTCTTCAGATGGAGGAAGAACTCCTGCAGCCCATGCTTGGAAGGCACAACAAGTGCAGGCAGGAAAGCGTGAGACCGCTGAGGCGTCCATTATCTGTTTAACCTCTAGACCACAGACATTTTTGTGGCACTCCAGACTGAATGACAAACCGGTCCAGCTTAAATTGAATTCCTACCCTCTTTATTGAATTCCTATGAAGTACATAAAAGATAACAAATAATCACAACAAATGTTTCTAAAACAGACTGCTTTTTCAAAATTTAACCTTGAACATGTTCAAGAATTGGCTGTGGGCCCTGCTGGATTTTGTTCCCCCTCCCTCCCCACGTCATCTGAAATGGTGACCCTGTCTGAATGACAGTCAACTTTTCTTTCTTTGAAAAACAATGGGCTGGATTCAACAAAGTGGATGCGTTAGTGGGAGCCAGCACAGTGAGTCTGGCTAGTGTGACAGCATGCAGAATATGGTTGCCCACTGCACCCGTCCAACTCAGCTCTGGAGGTCAGAAGAACCTCCAGAGCAGCATGAAGGGGGGAAAAGGAGAAATCGTTATGCCAGAAAAGCAAAAATTCCATTGCACTCATGGAACATTGTTAGTGCAACCTTGAATTACTCCAAATATATTTAATGTACCGTATTTTTTGCTCTATAAGTCACACCAGACCATAAGACATACCTAGTTTTTGGAGCAGGAAAACAAGAAAAAAAATATTCTGAATCCCAGAAGCCAGAACAGCAAGAGGGATCGCTGTGCAGCATTCCCTCTTGCTGTTCTGGCTTCTGAGATAGCTGCACAAAGCCTCTTCAGGGCAGGGGGAAGAAGAGTTTGGATTTGATATCCTGCTTTATCACTACCAGAGGGAGTCTCAAAGTGGCTAACATTCTCCTTTCCCTTCCTCCCCCACAACAAACACTCTGGGAGGTGAGTGAGGCTGAGAGACTCCAGAAAAGTGTGACTAGCCCAAGGTCACCCAGCAGCTGCATGTGGAGGAGCGGAAATGTGAACCCGGTTCCCCATATTATGAGTCTATCACTCTTAAACACTACACTACACTGCCCTGAGGAGGCTTTGTGCAGCTATCCTAGAAGCCAGAACAGCAAGGGGGATCGTTGCGCAGTGAAAGCAATGATCCCTCTTGCTGTTCTAGCTTCTGGGATAGCTGTGCAGCCTGCATTCGCTCCATAAGACGCACACACATTTCCCCTTACTTTTTAGGAGGGAAAAGGTGCGTCTTATAGAGTGAAAAATACAGTAAGCGATTGTGTAGTTGTTCACGCATTGGTTCACTCATTGGCCTTCTTGAGAGGGTGCTGGTACTCTAACTGCAGGTATACTTGGAACAAAAAGGTTATCTAGACCCATTTCCATCTGGCTTGAAGCTTGCATTGGGAACTGAAATGGCCTTGGCTACCCTGTTGGGAGAAAGACAAAGCAACTGCTGCTCTGCAGAATCTCCTTTTGCTTCCAGGACTGAAGAACTCTAGAGCAAGGATCCCATAATGCGGAAGGGGTGGGAAATGTAACTCACGTGGCTTCTGACTTCCCTGAGTGCTCCATGCAAAATGAGAATGGTGACCCCACTGGGGAATCTTAGGAGCTGTTAGAAGCCAGCCTTGCATGTAAAATATGAAGCAACGGGACAGCTGTTCCTAGGCCCAATGTGGACAATAAGGGACTGAGCAGTGGCTTTGCCTTTGAACTGAGAGCTCATCCAGACTGTTGTCATTTTGCTGGTGGGATTGCGTGGCATATCTGCAGACTGTGTCATTAAAGTGGATCTGGCGCTTTTGCACATAAACTCGCTTCTTCTTTTTTTGCAGTAGGAAAAGAGATTGCAAAACGCAACGGAAAGTGTGGGGTGATGATTGTTTGAGGCCACATTGTACATCCTCTTCACAAAAAGAAATCAGAATGAATGTTCCATAATCAGCCAACATTGTACAGCCTCCCCACCAACTTTGTGCAAACAAATCGGGTTGAATGTTCAATAAATAGGTTTTCTGGAAGTGGTCTGAGTTTTTGGAGATCCTTTATGTTACTGGAGCACACAGTTCTTTGGGCAGTGATGGTGGCTTAGTTTCTCTCTTAACAGGGGGAAAAATGATCAAAAATAAGAAAACAATCACTGTTTGAAAGTGAAAGAAGGGCGCCTCCCCCCCTTCCCCCAGCCCTTTTCCCTACTTTGACATCTCAGTGTTTTTTTCCTCTCTTTTAGCTGCGGTTTCTGGGATAGGTGATAACTGCCAGTAATAGGATTAGCATTGATTTCTTTAGCAAGAACAGAGATGTGGCAGTTCCAGCCATTTACTGAACTGCCAGCTTTGAAATATCAAAAAAGGGAAAAAGAAAGAAAAGAAAAGAAAGAAAAGAAAGAAAGAAAAAGGAATCTGCAGGAAAAAAGCTTTTGCAGCATTTTAAAGAAAAGAAAGCTTGTGTGAATTAAAATACACATATACACTCACTCATGCAGACACAGAATCTATATAAATACACACACACTGACACATATATCTCATATGTATATTAATATATATGTCTGTCTGTCTGTGTGTATATATATATTGCGTTTAGAGCTTTTTTGTTGCAGCGAGATAAAGGATCAAAAAGACTGTCTGTGTTCTAAGCTTCAAGAAAGCCTTTCTAAAATCATTTGGCTTTCTTTAGCTTTCACTTGCTAACATATTTTAGGCACTAATCTTACATATTTACTATTGTATCCTGACTTTTTTTAACCTTGAAATGCAAGCAAAGGCAGAACGAGAAAAAGGGCTGGGTGGGAAATAAAGAGATCAGAGGAGAAGATGGCACCTTTGGAGGCTGGTTGTATCTGGCACGGGTGCAGATTGGCATGGAACCTGAGATTCTCCTTCATACTCTTTATCTCCTGCTCTTCTCTCCCACCACTCGCTTATTTTTTTTCCAGAAGAAAAGGAAAACGGGCGGCGGCGGCGGCGGTGGGGGGGTTTGGAAGCCACACAACTGAGTGAACAAAATTGACACAAGCCAACAGAGGGACAATCCATGCCTCCACTCAAGTCAACCACAACATCTTCTTTGTTTTTTTAAGGAGCTGTATTTGTTGGTCCTGATCCAAGGATATTCATCTGCAGCAGGAAGCAGCTGATGCTCAATTGTGCACATGTACACAATTATGGGTGTATCAGGGGCCACCAACCTTTGGTGGGATATTTGCAAACTGGAGAAACAGTTGTGGGTACCATATCAGCACCACAGCACATTACAGAAGAATGCTTTTTCGAATCCTACTTTCAGAAAGTGGGGCAGGGCATCCTGTAGGCATCTGGGAAAGCTTCTGTGGGGACATGTGCAACTCTGGACACCATGCTGGTGCAGCCAACTAACAATAAAAACAATATCCATCCTTTAGCATTGCCCAGTGGGTTACAGGAATGCAGTTCAACAACAGCAAACCAAGCGGTTTTGAATTCATCATGTGGTACCCATAGTCCCCCCCCCATCCTAACTTGGCTAGTTTTATGAGGAAGAGATTGCATGGTTTACCAAATGAGTTTGTGTTTGAGGTGTGCATGTTGAGAGCCGGGGGCTGGAGAATGCTTATAGTTTTATTTTACTTGGGAATGTACATGCAGAAAAGAAATTGGTCAACTCAGACAACTGAGCATAAGAGCCCTAGCTCCAGAAGAAGAACATAACTGGTAAAATTGAGGAGAGAAAGCTCATCAAATAAGAAACAGGTTGTTGTTGTTGTTTAGTCGTTTAGTCGTGACCCCATGGACCAGAGCACGCTAGGCACTCCTGTTTTCTACTGCCTCCCACAGTTTGGTCAAACTCATGCTGGTAGCTTCGAGAACACTGTCCAACCATCTTGTCCTCTGTCATCCCCTTCTCCTTGTGCCCTCAATCTTTCCCAACATCAGGGTCTTTTCCAGGGAGTCTTCTCTTCTCATGAGGTGGCCAAAGTATTGGAGCCTCAGCTTCAGGATCTGTCCTTCCAGTGAGCACTCAGGCTGATTTCCTTAAGAATGGATAGTTTTGATCTTCTTGCAGTCCATGGGACTCTCAAGAGTCAGGTTAGTGACAGCAAATGAACAAGGAAGGCTGAAGCATTCCTTTCCTTGCAGGTTTTCAAGGGAAGGCTGGGCAGGTGTCTGCTGGGGAGACATCTTTCATTTGTTTACTTCAGTGCTGAGGAAGCTTTTGCCCTCCAGACACTGTGGGACTCAAGTTCCCATTAGTCCCAGGCCACATGTCCAATGCTAAGGGATGATGGGGGTTGTAGACCAACAAGATCCGGAGGACCATAATTATTACAGTTATTAATACCTTGCCTTTGAGGATTTTTATTTAATTTCATGTAGTTCTTATTTCAAAAGTTTTGGATTTCCCATGAACATCTGATTGGCCACTGTGAGAATGGGATGCTGCACTTAGATGGCCCTTGACCTGATCCACCACGGCTCTTCTTATGGTCTTAATATGTTGCACACTTGAACTACTGAATGGGAGAAACATTACTACATGTAATGGCACGCGCGCGCGCGCGCGCACACACACACACTCCCTCCCCTCCTTCAATCTAAAGTGCTCATAAATGCAGTGGCGGAGCAAGCCGGTCATTTCTCAGGATTCTTTGGGGGAAACCATTTGTTTTAAATGTATGGAGTACATATGAAACCCATGTGGCTTTCAAAATGCCAAATAAGTACAATAATAAGTACAAATCGCCAAATATTTACAACTAAGTAAAATATTTAAACTGCACCTTTCCGAAAAGGCTCAAGGTGGCTGACAAAAAGGAAAAATGCAAAAAGAACAAAAATTCAACACACACATACAAGCATCCCAAAACAAATTAAAACAATAGCTAAAAGCATTGCAGTGAAAAAAAGGGGCAGAAGAAAGCTGGCAGATAAAAGAAAAAGCAGTCAAAACCAACCATGCAGGTTTTAATGAACTACACACGGAAGGCATTCCGAAAGAGAAAAATCTTCACATTGTAGCAGAAGGTTGCCATGGAAAGAGTGAGGTGGGTCTTTCTGGCAGGGGGTTCCAGTGCTTGGGTACAGCATGACTCTGGAACATACAGCAGGTTCTCTATTCACGATCTTAATACCCTGATGGGCTTATATTGGAGAAGGTGATCCTCAGCTGGTCCCAAACTGCATGTGGCTTTGTAAGTCATAAGATAGATGGCTCCTCAGAGACTCAATTTAGGTTGGCTTCGTATTTTCCAGGGTGTCCCTCCATACACAAATTGTGGAGTCAGGAATCAGAATGAGAAAAATATTGTGTCCATCTAGCTAGCTTAGATGAAACACCATCTTCTCACCTCCTTCAAGCTAGCCCAACTCCTCCCCTCAACAATTCCCCTTTCCTTTCCTACAATTAGCAGCAGCAGCAGATGAGGTCCACATCCTCTTTTACCTCCTATTCCCTTTCATCCTAGCTAAATGACAGGATACAGTGTATTATGGGAAGTGTAGTTCTTTCCAGGAAACTTGCACTGCTCTGGGTACATTATATATAGCAGGCAAGATATAGCACAGCATAATGTAAAAGCATATACATTGTGCAATTTCTTCTTTGGCAACTTTCAGATTAGAGCAACATAGCTTCTGCCGCGTAACCATCCCTGGCTTCCTAGTCTTTGTAATATGCAAGAGCTGGAAACGAGACAATATTAGATTATTTTCACACAGTCTTTTTTTCTCTTTCCTGGAGTTGGAAGCTTGCTATTCAAATGTTCTTTTTCTTTGTCACCTACCAGCAAGCAATGATTCTTAGGGGTTGTTTGGAGGTGATATATGCCACCAAATGTTTTGGAAATTACATTCTGCGAACAAAGGCAACACAGCAAAGAGAGGGGAAAGGCACGAGTTGCATTTGGGAAAAATATTCTAATGCCTTTTGTCATGCTTTGTCTCTCACACAAAAAGGAGTCCCTGAAATTTGAAAATGACAGAGAGGGAAGGATGCACTTTGGAGATGGTGAACAGGGAGAAGAAGCAGGAATTGGCAGACACCTGGATGGAAGAGTGAAATGGAAAGCACCGAGGAGTCAAAGCAAGCTTTGTCAGTTAATATGACAGGAGAAATATTATGAATAATAATATATGCAGCAGAACCAGTCCTACCATTAGGCAGAGTGATTTGGCTGCCTCAGGCAGCAAATGCTGATGAACAAGGAACAGTGCTGAGTTGTGAGAGGACAGAGCTGTGTGTTATTTTCAGCTGCCAACCATGTAAAATACAGGTAGCTTGTCTCTTATGCGCATTTAACTTGTGTGCATTCAGCTTAACATGCTTGGCAAAAAAATTAAAAATAAAAAAAAATTAAAAGGGGACAGAAAGGGGGTGAGCATCTGGGAAAAAAGGCTTTGACGATCCCACTCACCATGGAACTCAATGTGTTTTGACCAGTGCTATTTTTCTAAAAAAAAAATTTAGGGGTACAGTGGTACCTCGGGTTAAGTACTTAATTCTTTCCGGAGGTCCGTTCTTAACCTGAAACTGTTCTTAACCTGAAGCACCACTTTAGCTAATGGGGCCTTCTGCTGCTGCCATGCCGCTGGAGCACGATTTCTGTTCTCATCCTGAAGCAAAGTTCTTAACCCAAGGTACTATTTTTGGGTTAGTGGAGTCTGTAACCTGAAGCATATGTAACCTGAAGCGTATGTAACCCGAGGTATCGTACTCTAATTTTTACTCAAGAAAACCACCATTTTATAGTTCAAATCGGGGGAAATCAATACAGTAAATGGACAAAAGTACAAAGATTCACAAAATGTTCAGGGGCATGCGTACCCCTGCGTACCCCCCAGAAAAAAAGCACTGGTTTTGACTCTAAGTGATTTTGGCTTTCTACCTAATTTCAAAGTTGGTTTTGACAGTGTGATAAACTGCAATATAATCTGATTTTTTGCCAACTAATCCATAATATTCTCTTCTAAGATTCAACTTCATTGGGGAATTCTCTATTTTTGTCTTTTTTACACGTGTTCTTATGCACTACTTTCCTGATTCATGTACTATGACTACATACTGCATTGCCATTTCAGATAATAACAACCACTATCTCTTATATTGTTCCCAGGTCTCAAGGACTGTCAGTGGCTCTTGTGTATTTGGGCCCCCTCTCCTTTGTGCTTGTTCACAGCTGGTGGCGATGAGAGAGAGGGCCTCCTCTGTGGGATTCTGTGGGTTACGGAACTCCCTGCTCCAGAAAATAAACTCAATACATAAACTGGTGGTATTTCAATGCTGCCTCAAAGCCTCTTAGCCCAGTTGGCATAAAACCTAACTGATCATTGATCTGTCTTTGTTCCCTTGGTTTTGTCCTCTATTTCTGGATGGTTTCTGTTATGTACTGAAGTTCTCACCCTGGGCCAGCAGGGGGATACTGTAGATAGTTATGCAAATAAAGGATCAAAAGTGACGTTCAGTGATTGGATAGTTTTAGAAAGTTGTTACAGTAACGTTGTACTGTAGCTCTATATAAGCAGGCTGACTGAACCCTTCAGTTCAGTTCTGTTCTGGCCTGTGAATAAACAAGAGCTGTTTGAAGAATCGCTGTGTCGTCTGATATGTTCACCCACAACTTAACAGTTTCATACAGCTGTGCCATTTATTAATTGTTTCTCATTACAGATGTTGCTTATTGCTTTTCATGCTAGGGGTCATGGGGGCTTTGCCCCCCCCACAATATTTGAGGGGGCCAAGCCCCCACAAAATTGGTGGGCATTCCCATTCAAATGGTGTGTGTGCACTGTGTCATGTGATCGATTATGTAGGCTGGGGCTTACCTGGGCCCCCACAGTATTTTATTCAAGTTGGCACCCCTGCTTGCTTGACTGTGAGCTGGAGTCTGGAGAAATAGGGTGGATTTTATTAATAGGAACACTATCATGTCCTTTTGTAGTGTTTCCTACTTACCCTACTGAGACCACTCTTACCCACATCTCCTGGTCAAGCAAGAATGCTTAAGGGGGACTCAAGGATGGATAAGAGGCCTTGACTGGTTCCTAAGCATTGGGTGATCTGTAAAGAATGAGAGAGAAGAAGCAGAATTATTTTGAAGGATCAGATGAGATTAGAATTAAGAAAGAATGAGGAAGGTAGAGGCTCTTTAATTTACTCTCCCCCAAGAAAATAATGATAATCCAGAGGACTTCCTTCCTTCCTCTTGCATACATCTCTGAATGACTGTGCACCATCTGTAAACAGGTACATCAAGGGAGAGGGGAGGCTCAGTGGCTACACATTTCTGTTGGTGCACAATAGTCACAATTTATCACAAAAAGAGAGGCTGGACTACCCTTCCGGCTAAAGGACTCTGTTGAATTCTCTTCCTACCCTCATTTAATTATCAAAATAAAGCCTTTTCTTGAGTAGTGTGTGCTGTGGGATGAATTTCAGCCTTTGAGATTACTAGACAGTGCTGGGCTTACAGCCTTTGAGAAAGAACAGTTTGTAAAAGCATAATGAGTCACCATTAAGACACAATGCCATATATCACATAGCAAGTTCCAGTGTCCTGTTTTTCTAGCCTACTAAAACAGGGTAGCTATTTCTCCCCCTTTTTTACACTGCTATGAAATCTGACAGATAATATGATAAATAACCACTAATGACTGGTGCACAGATACAGTAATATGAAAGGGGGGGGGAACCTTGAGTGAAATATCTTTGCCTCCACAAGCTTGTGTCAAGGCAGGAAAAAAACCCCTTGTATTTCCTCTTTATTTGTTCCATTTGTTTATTTTGCTGGACCACCCCATGAACCTGCGAGAAACATGCGAGCGAGAAAAAAATTATAGCAACACCAACTATTCTGGGAGATACACGAGCCCCTCCATGTTTATCAGGTTGAGGGCACTGTATTTTGATGTCAATAAGCAATTTTTCCAGCCCGGTCTCCTGCCCGACCCTTTTAATCCATCAATATATTATTAGAGATAAAGTTGGTGGATGCCTGCTGCAGTTAGAAGATAAATGACATCTCTGAAGTCAGGCATTAAAGACTAGATTAAGGCCTTGTGACACCGTTTTCAGTGCTCATCTCTGCACTTCTGTTCAACCTATCACACTGAGTGACAAGAAAGAAAAATAATGAACTGGGCCAAGGAAAGAAGAAGGAAAAAGGCAGAAAGAGAGAGAGAGAGAAAGAGAGAGAGATTTCGCCTCCCCCCCCCCAACCCCAATAGACAAACTACATCAGTTCACACTCGGGATTAGACTGTATTTAAAGAAAGAAAAAAGAAAGCAGAAATGGGGGGGGGGTGAGTCTGGGAATGGATGGAGCAGCAAAGATTAAAATAGGGCACGGAAGAGGAAAATGGAGGGTTTCGTGCTTGTTTTTGCTCAGGCTTATTTTATTGTCTCTTACTTTATTTACCTTGAAGGAGTTGACAAAACCAGGTTTCCCGGGCATTGATGTGGTGGGTGTTCCCCCCCCCCCGTTTGTCTCAGCCTAAATCAAATTCAGTTTGGGTGTCAGGCGGCAGATATAAATCAGTAAGAATAACTCATCGCTTACAAATGAAATTAAAATCTCAGTGAATTAAGACTTCCCTGTCTTTTCCTGCCTGGCCCTGGGATTTGTCTTCCTTAGCTTTGCTTACATAGAGGTTTCCCCCTGAGGTTCAAGCAAAGTCGCTGGCTTGGAAAAGCAGAAATGTCACCTTGCCCTTTCTTTATAAAGGATGCTGTGAGGAGCACTGTATAACTGGAGGATGGACAGGCCACCGATTTACTACCAGGGTCATATGTAGCCCCATAGTTGCCATTCAGGTGAAATCATCTCCTCCTTATAAACAGGTACTTATGCTGAACAACAGCTAATAATTTGCCACAGAGGGCAGTAAGAGGCCATTGCTTTTGCTACCACTTCCTGCTCTTGGTTTGCCATGGAATAACATTTGTTAGATGCATCTTTAAGCTACTTAATTAACATCATACTCTCCAACATTTCTCTAATGAAAATAGGAAGTCCACTCAATAATAATAATAATAATAATAATAATAATAATAATAATAATGTTATTATTTATACCCCACTCATCTGTCTGGATTATCCCAGCCACTCTTGGTGGTTCCCAACATGTATAAAACCATAATAGAACATTAAACTTTTTAAAAAACTTCCCTGTATAGGTCTGCCTTCAGATGTCTTCTTAAGGTTGTATAGTCACTTATCGCCTTGGCTTGGGGATCGCATAACTCCATACCCTCCAACATTTCTCTGATGAAAATACAGACGTCCTAAGGAAAAGTGGGACATTCTGGGATCAAATCAGAAACCGGGGCAGCTTCTGTAAATTCAGGACTGTCCTTGGAAAATAAGGACATTTGGAGGGTCTGTAATGCTCTCATCCCATGGCCAAGATGAGAATGAGCCAATGAGATAAAGTGTACCCTCAGTGATTTATCTGACAGGTGCATATCTATGCTTCCTCTTCAACAACATCTAATGGTGGTGTCCATTTTAAAATATACAGCAATATACAATTATTATTATTATTTTTTAATTTTTTTTTATAAAGACAACAGAATGCAAAATCAAATGCACCTGCAGCCCAGACACTGAGGTCCAGCTCTGAGGGCCTTCTGGCAGTTTCCTCACTGCAAGAAGTGAAGTCACAGGAGACCCGGCAGAGGGCCTTCTCGATAGTGGCACCCATCCTGTGGAGAGCCCTCCCATCAGATGTCAAGGAAATAAACAACTGCATGACTTTTAGAAGACATCTGAATGCAGCCCTATATAGGGAGATTTTTAAATGTTTGATGTGTGGTGTACAGTGGTACCTCGGGTTACATACGCTTCAGGTTACATACGCTTCAGGTTACAGACTCTGCTAACCCAGAAATAGTGCTTCAGGTTAAGAACTTTGCTTCAGGATGAGAACAGAAATCGTGCTCTGGCGGCGCGGCGGCAGCAGGAGGCCCCATTAGCTAAAGTGGTGCTTCAGGTTAAGAACAGTTTCAGGTTAAGAACGGACCTCCGGAACAAATTAAGTACTTAATCCAAGGTACTACTGTACTGTGTTTTTATATTTTGTTGGAAGCAACCCAGTCAGATGGGTGGGGTACAGATAATACAATTATTACTATTGTTATTAAGATGGAAAAATAAGAATGAAAAATGCAATCACGTGTCCGCAAAGGCCTAATAACAATGTTTCACAGAATCACTAAAATAAAGTCAAAGATGGCACCTGCCTAAATTCAGGAGGAAGGCAATCACAGAAAAGGGATGCCGCCTAGTGGACATCAATCATATAGCACCACAAGGAGGGCCCTGAAGTAGAATTGTAGTGACTGAAACAGGTAACATGGGAGAAGTGAATCCATAATTACGCTGCTCCCAAGTTGTTTAGTGCTGTAGGTGGAGACCAAAAGCTTGAACTTGACTTGGTAGCCAGTCCAATTCTTTTAAAATTGATGTAACTTGGCTACAGTAAGGGACTCTTGTGATTAACTTATATATAGATGTGAAATAGGACACAGAGCAAGATGGTACATACCCAGTTCCTTATACTCAATTCCCATCTTTATCCCCTTTCCCATTTTGTATGTGAGAAAAAGCATAGAAGAGACAGGAAGTGTGACTGAATTGTACTTCCTGTTTACTGTTTCCCTTCTCTCATATGAAGAGGTGACAAATATTTGGAGTGAAACTGCCACCTGCCCTCTCACGGTCAGCAGAAGCTGAATGATGAACTGTGTGGCATAGCTCATCATGGGTGTGCTGGTAGCTTTTACTTCTGGTGAACAACAGAAGCAGATTCACAGGATCTGTTCATCACAAACAGTGAACAGGCAAAAATAGTCATTAGGCTTCACTAGGTTTGAAATATGGTCTGGCATCTTGTACCTCCGTGAATCAATGCAGCTTCTTGCCTTTGGTTGATATTTAACCCTAAAGATTTGCAGATCTTTTGGAAAAGGGGACACCCTAGCACCTTTTGATGAAACTGACAAAGTTGCTCCACATACCCTCATGCCAGAGAGTGATCAGGATGACGAGCCTAGTGAGACCTTCTTCCATAATCGAAAAAGGTGGAATACTCTTTACATAAGCTCCAATGAGGAACTGAGGTTCATTCAGTCTAATATGATTGACTCCTCTTAACCTGAAGGAATGGGTTTCTGTGTAGTAAGTTTAAAATTGACTCAACCCCCCCTTTTGTTCTTTCAAAAGAGAGCACTTTTAAATGTGTAAAACTTGAACTGTTGAGCAAAACCATAATAAGGACACAACTGCATAAACAGTTCTCTCCTTTATCAGTCACGGCAAGGGATGGCCTTGACTCTCCAGGGGAACAAAGAAAACACATCAGAACTTTATCTTATGTGCTGACCACAAAATACGTGCAAGACCAATGTCCAGGAAAAACACCAAAAGCGTGTTCCCGGAGATTATGACATCTTCCCAGATAAGAGTAGGAAGAGGAAGATCCTTTTATGGTCAGAAGTACAGGAAGGAAGATCCTTTTATGGTTGAGAGTACCAGAGCAGGAACATATGTGATGTCAACCTGCGTATACAAGTTGACGTGGCTGGGGAAGGGGGAGAGGATGCCTGGAGGATATATATACTGCATGAAACTTGTCATTTCTTTGGACTTGCTGTGGACTCACCACGCAAGTGCCTTCTGCTATCCGAAGAGCAGAATAAACTCTTTCTTTGAACCAACTCGGTGTCATTTTGACTTCCTTCCTCCTGTCCCGGAGCAACGCAGATCCAATCGGTGAACTCCAATAAGGCTACAAACCAAGTGAGGAAATTGTGCCAGCCTGTTGCAAGGAAAACCAGAGATGACTGTAGCATGTTCAAGACAAACACATTTATTATGGCATATGGTGTTGTGAAGTAGAGTCTACTTCATCACTATAGCCCATGAAAGTTTATGTTGTAGATACATTTGTTCATTTTGAAGATGCTACAGGACTTTGTTGCTTCCTTTTAACCAAGAATGCTCCTACTCTTTCACCTTCAGCTAGAACTCTGCCAAAATGCCTCCATACTGTACTTTCACAGCTCCATTTGCTGAAAGTGGGTCATTTTGGTACTTGGCAGGAGGCGGGGACGGACAGACAGGACCACAATATCTCACGGACCGCCTTTCCCCCATATGAACCCAGTGATCATCATCTGAGGCCCTTCTTCATGTGCCTCTTCCATGAGCGGTCCATAAGGCAGCAAGATGAGAATGGGTCTTTTCTGGGGTGGCTCCCTGGCGCCTTCATTACATACCTTTAGGTGCCAGACAATTTTTTTCTCTCCCAGGCCTTTGGCTAATTAAATTATCTGTGGCCTTTTAAAGTTTGTGTGAGGGGGGCATTATTGGTTTTGATTGTTACTATGTTATGGATTTTTGTGTTTTTATATTCTAAACTGTTCTGGGATCCTTGGATAAAGGGTGGTATAGAAAATAATAATAATAATAGAAGAAGAAGAAGATAGAAGGGGAAGAAAGGGGGTGAAAGTTTGGCTCCTTGGTCAGTTCCTTCAACTGGAGGACAGAGCCCCACACCTAGTCTTACCCCACACAGAGACACCCTGTCCTCAAGTGTGATGGAGGACATTGTCCCATAACGATTCTTGAAGTAAGAGCCAACTACCTGTCTTATAAATGTCTGTATGTGGAAGGCCTCAGGCTGCAAAACATCTTGGAGTTGTTCCGCCTCCCTCCGCCGCCTGTACTTGTTCCTATTTTGTCCATCAGACATTTTATTGCATTTGTCGGTGATTTACTTTTGGGCCCTTCACTCCACCTGCAAAAGTGTACACAGATTTGCATATGACACAAAGCATATGCAAATTGAATGGAAACCTGTGTCCTTTTTTGTGAGTGGGTTGCAGGCTGGGGAAAAATCCCATTGGCAACCCATGTGTGTATGATACATTCATTTCCAAACTCAAGTGTGTCTGGTTCACACAATATATTTGTAGGTGTGTGCCTAACAACAACAACAACAACAAAATCTTAAGCATAATGCATGACACAGCCTCAGCACAGGGCCTCAAAGAGTTTGCTGCCTCTTTGTGAAACTGAGGACAGTGATAAAATGGTGTGAAGTCTAGCTCAGAGCTGAACGCTTGAATGGGGCTCTCTGTCTCTGTCTCTTTTTTGCTTACATCCTTGCTGTCCTTTCCTTTTGAAGATTTTCAAACTCTCTTTTAAAAAATTACTTTGTCACAATAATTCAGCAAAGGGTTTCTGTGCCTGTAGAAAATATTAATAGACTATTATGAGGTCCTACAACTAATTTTTCCACACATATCATCTGTCTTTGCATGGTTATTAAGCGCCAACAATATTTCATGCAATGCTTCCTTGCTAAATTAATTTGGTTTCTTCTTCTCCTGCTTCATTTTTTCTCCTTCTGCAACCTTTAAAATTAAATTGAATCTTCATAATTATGGCTTTTTGTTGTCCCTCATATCTTTTGCTTTTCAATTTCCCTATCAAAGTGGCTATAGAGTTTAATAAAGATGTAAGGAAACAGCATTGCTGGAGTATAAGAGGCAGGAACGGTTCGGGCTTGGTTGGTCTTGGAGCTCAAAGTGTTGTGAATTCAAGAAGAAGGAACCCCTTGTAGCATTTCAGAAACAGGGGCGGGTGGGTTGATTACACAAGACACTGGCCCTGGGGACAGGCTGTTACATTGGGGGCAGTCTGAGACTCTTATGGTCTCCTGCAGCAGTCCAAATGCAGAGTGTGGTTTGCAAGGAATGGTACAGAAACAGTGGATAGGGTAAAGTTTGCTTCTCTCTCTCATAATACTGGGACTTGGGGCCATCCAATGAAGCTAAATGTTGGAAGATTCAGGACAGACAAAACGAAGTACTTCTTCACACAATCATGTAGCTAAACCATGTAATTTGCTCCCACAAAATTTAGTGATGGCCACCAATCCAGATGATTACAACAGAGGATTAGACAAACCCTCAAATTTGTATCAATGGCTACTAACTAACTAACTAACTAACTAACTAACTAACTAACTAAATTTTTATTTATACCCCACCTTTCCCAGTTCAGAAAACTGGGCTCAGGGCGGCTAACAACAAATTTAAAACACTTAATTGATGCAACAAAAAACAGCATAAAATACAGTATAAAATGTGAATAACAATAAAGTCATAATTCAAAAATCAATTTAGGGGGGAAATCCATCCGATAAACATTAGATGATCACCAGGGCTAGCTGGCTAAATTAGTCCTATTTGGGCCAGCGAGGAGACCAGGGGAGAATTAGCTGTGGGATCCCAGAGTGGGTAATCGTCAGAAAAAGGGGAGGGGGAGGGAAGGAAGGGGAAGAAAAGAAAGTTCAAATTGAAAGCCAGGTGGAATAGCTCTGTCTTATAGGCATAGCTGTCAACGTTTCCCTTTTTTAAAAAGGGAAATTCCCTTATTCCGAATAGGATTCCTCGCAAGAAAAGGGAAAAGTTGACAGCTATGCTTATAGGCCCTGCGGAAGGAAGTTAAATCCCGCAGGGCCCTGGTCTCATGGGACAGAGCATTTGTATCAATGGCTACTAACTAGGATAGCTATCAGACTGGTGCCAAAGATTGAAGAGGCACAGTGTTGTGTGAGTGCAACATCTTCATCATTGGGAAGAGGCCAAGCACAGAGTTGGGTGCAGATCGGCTTCAATGGCTGGCGGCTCCTCCTCTCTTGCTCTCAGCCTCCTTCCATGGCAGCAGGAGGAGCTGTACTGTGCTTGGCTACATGCATGGCGTCCTCTGCCTCCTCAGCATTGGGGTGCCCACCTGAAAAGATATTGGGAGGCCCAAAACAGCTGGACCCTCATGAGCTGGCATCCATAGTCGCTATGTTCTACCTCCACTGTCAGAGGCATCATGTTTCTACTTCCCTGGTGCTGGGAATCACAAGGAGGGAGAGTGGTGTTGTGCTCAGGTCCTGCTTGTGGCATCTGGCTGGCTACTTTGAGAACAGGATCCTGAACTAAGATGGGTCTTTGATTCAGCAGGGATTCAGCAGTCGTCTTTTGCATCTGGCCACCCTGAGCTTGACTTCTGCTGGGACTTGGCAGTACTTTATAGCGCAAGTGCTTATCTGTTGTGGTGAATGCCCAAAAATGACATTAGGACATTAGAGAACTTGAATAGTCCTCTCCTCCTACAGCAAGACAACACTATAGGTAACACTATGGGCAAATCTGTCAGTTTCTGTTTCTCTTTTTTCCTATCTTAAGTTCAGTTCCCCACATTTCGACATTAGTTTGCAATTATTATATCATTTTTATTTTTAAAAGCTCCTCATGAAATTTTACTGTAAATTTCTCCAAACACAACACATTTTTTGAGACATTTTACACAATAAACACATTTTTGCTAAGCAGTTTCTCCTAATATAATGCAATTTTGGATGTTATATTCCCGAACATGTGCATGTTTGTATGGATATCACTTGACTGGAGAACTTCATTGCAAAATTCAGAGAGCTATGAATTTCCAAGGATGGCTATGTTTAAGTTCAGGTATAGTTTTCAAAAGTGTGAATTAGGTAGGTTTATCTTTAAATGCAAACTGAATTTCATTTCTCCCTCCTCCCTACAACACTATTTAGGAATTATTTCCCTTTATAGAAGTTTTCATTCTTTCCATTCCTTCTCCCATTGTTTTCCCCATTCTTCAAATCAGCACCTCCCTTCTTTACTCAAGCAACAAGGCTGATCCTCCTGCAATGTGTTTTTTTCAACCCTTCACTAAGTCTGAATAGCTGTCAACAATATTACTGCAAGACAAGTGCAACAGCCTAGTTGCAGTAAGATGGCTTAATGGACTGGCACAAGGGCTTAGCAGGCATTGCTCCTAGCCCACAGATAATATAAAGATGCCAGTGATATTCTCTTTCTCAATATCAGGGCACCCAGGTATTTGTGCAGTGGGTAAACACAGTAACACGTATTTATCTGGGCAGAAGGTATCAACCAACCAGACTTTAAACTCTGGCTCTGATGCAGAGAACAATAGAAGCCGCAGAAAGCTGCAGGTGGACAATGCCTAGTGCAAAACATGACATTACATATACCAGAGTTTTCCAGATTTGGGTCTCCAACTGTTTTTGGACTACAATTCCCATGATCCCTGGTCTTGCTAGTGAGGGATGATGGGAGTTGTAGTCTAAAAACAGCTGGAGACCCAAGTTTGGGAAACCCTGACATATACACAGCAGCACTGCTGTGTGAAGTGTTGTACCCTGCACAACTGTCTTCTGTGCAACCAGTACAAAATATCTGCATGTGGAAATGTGCTGCTTCACTTTGATGAAGGTGGTTATGGGATTTGGTCTTATGACTCAAATTAAGTAGCATTCTCCAGATACTTGGCTTCACAGAAGCTTATTGCCTCCTGATTGCATCGGACATTGAAGATGTTTCCATACTTACCAAATGCATCAGGTTGCATTTCTCTCGAAACAAATGTTTGGTATGCATCTGCATTTCACAACCTGTCTTATTTCACTTTGTACCATAATGTCAGTGCCACATCGTACCAGTACAAGGGCAGTGTAGTGTCAAAGCTGACAAGGAGAATCATCAAATGGATTTAAGCTGCTCTATCCAGCTTGAACATGACTGGCCAAATATTTCTTCTGAGGTCAACTGGAAAGAGAAGGCTGACGAATCATAACAGGCTGATAAATTCAAAATGGGACCAAGTTTGTTAAGGCCTCTTTTCTAGGCTTCTTCTTGAGGCAAGCAGGTTATCGTGAGCAAGTGAGGCTCAATCTTGCCAGATGGACAGAAAGAGAAGACCAAACTTACGCACAAAAGACCGTATTATTGGCACAGCATATGTGTGGATCCATAGCTAGCAGCTTAAAGTATAATCCTGCTACTGTCACTATTTACCTATCGCCATAAGTCAGACACACCAATGCACGAGAAGATTAAAGCTAGAAAGCACTGAATGGAGTTCTCACCACTCTCTTGACCTCCCCCTTCAGTACTGAGCAAGAGTGGAGACAGCCAATGAAAGGTTTAGCTCCAGAGAATAACTAGCGGTTTCTAAACACACTTGAACTATCTCCTTATAAAGTCACCACAAGGTCGCACACTACTGCCTAGTGGATTGGGCAGTCTTCATGTCAGGACAAATGCAACAGCAGAGAGTGGGAAAAAGTAAAAAGGTGGTAAATAAAACACCATCTAAGAAGACTAGAAAGAATATGACAGTAAAAATAAATAAAATCCAATAAGTGAAGCGAGAATATGGATAAAGCAGATATCTGGTGGTCAGAGAGCTAATTATGTTAAGAAGGGTGGGATTTTCTTTGCATTTGCTGCGTTGGTAGCTGTCAGATGCCACAACCCTTTAGGAGAAGATGGATTAGGTACCGATGAATAAATATTAAAAAATGTCATAAATATGTTACTTTTATTGAAGGCAAAACCGGCTGTTAATAATTGACACTGGTACTTGCGGGAGCTTTCACTTTACCAATGCAGTGTGAGCTTGTTAAGAAACTCAGTGCAGCAATGAGTTAAGATAAGGCAGCAAATTACAACCATTTTGATGCCCAAAGGCGAGGAAGTCCAGAGGAAATGCACTCTGCTTCTCCTGACCAGCACAACAGGCTTATGTCTGTGCTCTGCCCTACTTCCTTTTCTGCGTCAGCTCAATGCACACAGTGCATTAGCAAGCACCACCCTAGCTGCTCTCCCTTGATGCACATACATCACTTGCAGTTCCCTCCTCTAAGAAACCCCACCTAACCCTCAGCAGTGTCACCAAACAGCAGCAGCTTGTGCATTTATCATCTTTAAGGTCAGTCATGCTAGGGCATCAAGGCTTGGCAGATGGATTTATGGGTAGTCTTGGATGTAGTTATATTTTATAATGCATGTCAAAGGTGCCTAGAACCATGGATAGGCATCTTTCAGATTTGATTGTATGCACTGGGATAAATAAATAAAGCAGTGGCTTCAGGGAGAATTTTGCAGGTGACAAGACTGTCGATATGGGATTTGAAAGTCTGCCAGGCAAGACCATAAGATTAGGCTTACCTTTCCCTGTTAAGCATTTGTTTGATGTGTGATTTCCTGTCCTGATCTCTCCGCTGTTCTTTACGAGAGTAACATGTATAGGAGAGTAACATGGTTCTTACACTTGATCTTGGCCAAAAGGCTGCGCACGCAACAGGGTGGCAACATGGTTCTGGTGTATTTGTGTCCAATTCAGGGAAACATCAAAGACAGGCGGAATTCTTGTCCCTATTATCACACAGCTCTTCTCCGGGACATTTGTCAGATGCAAATGAATGCCATGTGTTAAGAACACAAGAAGTTGTTTTATACCAAGCCGGGTCATAGCTATAATGATTGGCAGTGGAGCTCCAGGGTTTCAGATAGGACTACCTAGAGGTGTCAGATATTGAACTGGGGATCCTTTGCATGCAAAACCATGGACTCCACCTCTGAGCTAACAGCCCTTTTGATAGAGGGCTTCCCTGCAGCAGACATCCATGGGCCCCTTGCACTTCCGCAAATCTCTCCATGGGATTAATGCACAAAGAGGACTTCACTCCTATCATTCTTGCAGTGAGTGTCCCATACCCAGCATAATTCACTGGCATTCTGCTCACACGTTACTTAATACTTCCCAAGCTGTTGTGTTACCTTTTGACATGGCAAAGTGGCTGCAGTCTAGGTGCAATCCTATGCACACTCAGTGACAAAGCTGCACGCTCTGCTACTGGGGGCGGAGAGCAGGCAGGGGCATGGCGCGCATCCTGGGAGTGTAGTACACCACCCACGAGGGTGTGGCGTGCTTTCTGGGGGTGCCACTGTGGGCTCGTGGCGTCTGGCACGGATAGGGATGTGCAGTGTGTGTCTGGAGGGGCCACCATGATGGCACCCTACCGGAATAGTGGTGCCAGAGGTGGTCCACTCCCTCCGCACTCCCGTTCCTCCGCCAGTGTGCACACTTACTTGGGAGCGGGAACTACTAAACACAGTGGGACATAGGATCAAGTTATGCAAAAGTGACAACGTATTGAAAATTCAGCATGGACTGACGAGGCCAATTGAGTTCCATGTCAGTTTTTCGTACGTTTAATCATAAGTCTATTCTGTCCTGTTTTCTATGCATTTTTTATTACAAGAAACTGCACCAAAATTCACTTTTAAACAGTACAGTGGTACCTTGGGTTACATATGCTTCAGGTTACAGATGCTTCAGGTTACATGTACTTCAGGTTACAGACTCCGCTAACCCAGAAATATTACCTCGGGTTAAGAACTTTGCTTCAGGATGAGAACAGAAATTGTGCTCCGGCGGCACGGCGGCAGCAGGAGGCCCCAGTAGCTAAAGTGGTGCTTCAGGTTAAGAACAGTTTCAGGTTAAGAACGGACCTCCAGAACGAATTAAGTACTTAACCCGAGGTACCACTGTATACATTTCCCCCGTTACATGCAGTGTTACATACACTGCCCACTAAAATACATAGTTTGTATGCATTGTCTCCTAAAATAACATTTTCTTGTATGCTTTTCTATGCATCGTTTTGCATTGTATGCATTTTGGTATGACTTTGCCTCATAAAATATGCATTTCTGAACCAAAACTGCATTGCAAAATTTGGAAAAGTGTGCAATCAGATGGATAACTGCACCCAATCCATTTATAAGCCCAGGGATTGCAAATTAGGCTAGTTCATTTCAAAATGCAGACCATACAAAAATCTCTTCCATCCCTACTGAGAAGAGTTAACTTCTGCGCTGTAAGAGGAAAACCAGTTTCTGTCCTGGGTGTCTAGCCTGTAGCATTCAGCCTATAACTGAGGGCAACCTGTGGTGCCCAGAGAACTCTTTTTCCTCCTTTCCAATATTTTATGGCTATTGAGTATTCCGACAGTCAATATTTGCAGAATATATATGTATAAATAAGATTAGAGAGTGGGATAAAAACCAAGGAAAATTCGCCTCGGAAAGCCTTTTATTCCAACCGGAAAATTGCCCTGCAAATGTACCCGACACAATGCTCCATACGTCATTTGGAAGTGACAGGTGCAGCTGTTAAGGCAGCTACGTTATCTCATCTTTGAAGACAAATTCCAGGCTGTATTTCACCGCTGCTCTGTAATGTGTGTGGGAATACAGCCTAACAGCTGCTTTACCTTACTATATAGATTTCAGGCATAGTTCTACGCTTACCAGAAAAAGGGTGTCAACTAACAAGTACCTGTGATATTTGCAGGGCCAAGCCAACCTGTAGGAGGGTGGCAGAGGAACCATACACATTCATCACAAACTCTTCAGCTTTCCTTCCAAGCATGGCTTGGTTTTTCTCTCTGTGACATTTGCTTTGATTCTTGGAAAAAACGGCTTCAGAGACATTTTAAAGATGGGCCGTCACAGCAAGTCATTAGGGCTTAAACACTAGTGCAATTTAGGTCCCACTTTAAAATGAGATGTATTTGTTTATTTGCCTCAAAAACTTGTATCCCACTTCTAAGTTTTAATCAGATTTCTAAAGCAGTGCACAATTTATATGACTAAAAGAAAAACAGCTGTAAAAATACAACAGATTTTAAAAACTGTAAGAAATAGCCAGGCCCTGAGCTACTGAAGCTAATGGGGCCCTTTATATGTCCAGCTGTCCATTGTCAACAACAAATTGTCACTGGTTTTTGTGTTGAATATATGCTATTTGGTAATTGATGGACCTAATGGGTATCTAAAGCCATTCCCTGTTTAGGGAAGTTTTTAATGTTTGAAGTTTTATTCTGTTTTTAATGCTCAGTTGAAAGCCGCCCAGAGTGCCTGGAGAAACCCAGCCAGATGGGCAGGGTATTAACAACAACAACAACAACAATAATTTGCACATGGCCAAATATGTATTTTATCAAAGTAATTGTTGAACTGAAATGCAACTGAGAAGAAGTATATTAATAGTGAAATGCAATTAAGAAGTAGTATATTGGGGGGGGGGCGGGCTGTAGCTTGTTTAGCTTATATGTAAATCCGGCACTGGAAAGAGCAGAAGAACTGGAAAATAAAAGCAGCACCGAGCAAGAAAAGTAATAGAACATCTGAGAAAACAACTAAAGTTCGCAGGTTAAATCAAAACCCCAGGCCATTGACAGTAAATGAAATGAACTTGAGGGAAAATGTCTCAATGGGAAGATCAGTTCAAGAATGGAGTCTATTACCATGAGGGATGGTAGACTCCCACTCATGGAGCGTCTTTGAGCAGAGGTTGGGCAGCCACTTTTTCAGGGTGTGCTAGCTCTGGGGGTGGGCATCAACTAAGTGTTACTCAGAGTAGACCCACTGAAATTAATGAACCTGACTAGGCTAGGTTTTAATAGGTTTACTCTGAGTAAAACTTATCTTTATACCAACCTCAATTTCCTGCATCAGGTAAAGAGTTTTATTAGATCAGGCATAGGGAAACTTGGGCCTTTCAGATGTTGCTGAACTACAACTCCCATCATCCCCAGAAAGCTTGACCAATTGCCAGGGATGATGGGAGTTGTAGTTCAGCAACATCTGGAAGGCCAAAGGTTCCCCACATCTGGAATAGTGGGCCAACAAGACCCCCTCCAGCTCCATGATTCCATGAAAAAGTCCTAACTTGATGGCTACAACTTAAGAAGCTCTCTGAGATGGAATTCCATAAAAGAGGTGCCAATATCACTAGTGAAAAGGCTTTCTCTTCATTTGCCACTTGCATCATCTATGCAGCTGAAGGTGCCCATGGAAGGGTCTGTGGTAAAGATCTGAGTGTCTGAGTAGTTCATATGGGAGTATATAAGGCCATTTGGCCATCTGCATCTCAACAGATTATGCTGCATAAGCCAAACCAACATATGTTGCAGATCAGAGAACAGATGAGCACAGCAGTGAATCAGCTAATGTGCGCTTAAGCAGGGAGCGAACTGGGCAATATTCAGAAGAACGTTCAAATGTCTAAAAATAGCCACAAGCCAAGTGAACTCACTTGAGCCCAGAGGTTTTTTCCCCAGCTCTGCCCTTTTCACAAAAACGTCGACTCCTTCTGTGCAAATGGGATAAAACTTCAGGCAGGCCCTTTGAATAAAGCCATAAAAGCCAGAGCCCCGTTTTTATCTGGCTAATTTTCTTTCCCGAAATTAATTGTGTGAATGAAAGAGAATAGAGCAACCTGCTGGAACAGGAAGGAAGAAAAACCTCGGACAGAATGGCTTTGCCTCCCAGGCCCTGAAATTTAAGATCTTTATAAATGATCTGTTAAAACTATAGTGACGATAAGCTTATGAATCATGATCTATATTAATCAGGGCTGCTGATACAGAAAGATTAATTGAAACGTGCAGTTCTACACAAATGATAAAGTGGTAACAATTTAATATCAGACAAGAAGAGTGAAGAAATTACACTCCAAGCTTCATGCATCATTACTATGGATATTAATATTTTACGCAGCGCAACAGCATCGGGAATCATAATGAAAATCCATAACTAGTGCACAGACATGATTAAATACAACAGTCTTTAGGTGCTGTTTGGTGATGGGGGTTTAGCCATATTTCACTCCTGCTGTGGGTGATTCGAGTGATAGAGTCTAGACGAGAGTGATTAAAAAGTGTTCCTCCTAAAGGCTGTTAACCTTTTACTACTGAAATGAATTTCTTTGATTTTAAAATTATGCCGCTCACTCTGGTGTTTTCCCCCCCTTCTCTTCCCGAGTGAAGACCTTGTACAGAATATCGATAGAGTGGGTTCCCTGGGCTTTGGAAATAAAGCACCAGTGAAGCAGTGTGTGATGTGATGCCTGTTGTCCGTGCGCATGCGTCTCTGTGCAATAGGTACTGTGACATGACTTATCACTATCGTGCTTTCCTAATGGGGAATTCTAGTAGTGGCAGCTTTGTCTTGTGGGTAGTACCAGATTTCTGGGAGAGACACATGCCCATTCTGTACATCAGTTTTGGCGTGCCTCTTGATTGAATTATACTTGCTGAGGTCAACAGTTAAGCTTTTAGTTTGCCCGAACTGATTGCCCCCTGCCCACAACCACCTTCAAATAATTACTGTATTGATTCTATAGCCATACAATTCAATTGTTAGGCAGACATCCTCACTAAACCAAAAGGTGCCCAAACTGTGGTCCATGGACCACCAGTGGTCTACTAACTTCTTTCAGGTGGCCCACACTGTGTCTCTGAAGGGCAGTGGGCACAGCAGCTGTGAGCGGCAGGCGACACGCATTAAATAGTCATATTGATTTTTAATTGTATTTTAATGCTTCTTTTATTTCCTATATTGTATTTTATTAGTTATTCTTGGACTTCACACTGTATCTTACGGAATATTCTACTGCATTCTATTGTCATCCAAAAAATGCAATATGAGAAACAAAAGAACCAATAAAAAATGCAATTAGAAATCATACAGCATCACAGCACGTTACAATTGCTACAACAGAAAAATCATCAAACGGTCTGCCAGGACTCAAAGCAATTTTCATATGATCCATGGTTGTGGGTGAGAATGGAAACCAATTCCTTCAAGGCCTGTCTTCCTTGGATTGCGGATGATGGCTCATCCTTAAGCCTTGCCTGTTTTGGAAGGTCTCCAAAATACTTCTGATGAGGTAAAAAACTAGCTCACAAAGTGTTATGTATAATCATGTGTGGCTCAACAGAACTTCCCTCCAATAAAAGGAAGATGGAATCAGAATTTGTTCTGGACAGCAATGGGTAGGAAATCTTTTTGGCATATACGGTAACTTGCTAGATGCCCTGGAAAATTTTGATTGATGATCGGGAAAAACCCAGCCTTCCAACAAATGGCAAAGGACAAGATGATGCCCTTCCTCCAGTTCTACATGCAGAATTCTGACTTGAAGGGGCTTGAATCTTCCTTCAACACTAGCAGCAGCATCCCCTACCACACCTGGGAGCAGCAGGCTAACCTTGGCAGCACAGGGCAGGCCATGTGGTACACACAGCTGTCCCCTCCAACAGAGCAGAATGGCCAAGGGGTTCAGAAGGAACAACCCAGCACTCTCCAGTATCTGCCACCTGGGGTAGCAGCCTCATTCTGCCTAATGGTAGGGCTAGTCCTGACGACTATGTAGGTTTTTTTAATGACTTCAGGCCCTGGGCCTAAATGCAGCCCTCCGGAGCTCTCTCTCTGGTCTATGGGACTTTGTTCAAGCTGCACCCCGCCTCGAAACACATCTCTCACCAACTCTTCTCCACACCCTCCTCAAATGCTTTCGCCAGTCTAGAATGTCTTTCTGAGCTCTTGCCTACTCAGACATGGGATGTTCACATTCTGTCTGTCAGACATTTTATTGTTTGTGTAGCCTGTGTGCATACTGATTTATTTTGGGGCTGCTTGCTCCAATAATAATAATAATAATAATAATAATAATAATAATAATAATAATAATATATTTATACTCCACCCATCTGGCTCGGTTTTCCCCACCACTCTGGGCGGCTTCCAACAAAATATTAAAAATACAATAAAACATCAGACATTAAAAACTTCCCTAAACAGATGTCTTCTAAAAGTCAGATAGTTGTTTATTTCCTTGAGATCTGATGGAAGGGCGTTCCACAGGGCGGGTGCCACTACCGAGAAGGCTGGTTATAAAAGCGAAGGCTTCCTTCCTCCACCTGAGGATCCATGCCCTGCTCCTCTTCTGATGGAGCTACAATTTTTCTTGCAAAATGTGAGTTTCCTGGTGCGGCCTCCTCTGGGTCAGTATCCAAGTCACTGCTTGGGGCTGAGGACAAAACAATTACTCTGGAGGAAGTACAAAAGTGAAGCTCACCTGATTTTTTTTTCTTTGTGAAATTTCACCTAATGGTGCTCAAACACCGCTTACTAAGTAAAATATTTAGTAAAGTGTCAATGAGAGATTTCCTCCCATTGCAAGCAGTAGGCCTGAGGTGGGGTGAGGTGATTCTAATGGAGATCATGGAGGGGCAAAGGGTTAAAGCTGCTCTCCTACCCTCCATGCCCAAGTCTTAACATGGCTCCCTCCCCTTGGCTATTTCTTAAAGAAAAATCAATGGTACAAAGGCAAACATATAAAAAAGCACGTCTAGTTTGTCCCTTAGATCTCCAACATTGCAAAAGTGTGCATTTAACTACCAGAACCATCTCCAAAAACCAAAATTTATTTTTTCTCAGCCTCATACCGAAGCATAACATAAACTTGAGGGAACTAGGTTTTAGAAAGGTTTTTTATATGCATGTGCATGGTGTGGGTTCCCCTCCCCCCAAATATAATTATTAATTAAATCAATGAACTGCAACTGATGCAATTTTCCTTTTTTGTTTTGTTTTAAGCGGTAAGAGGGCTACCTATCTTGAGACAGGGCCACTATGCCTTTAAATGCTGCATGAGAAGCCGGAATGTAACAGGTGTTGTTTTTCCCCATCACTGCATATCCACACTGGGGAAAGCTGCAGCTGTCACATTTCTGCTGATTGTTCAGAAGCAGGAAATCCCGCCAGAGAAGGAAGGCATTCTGTTATTAAGGCTGTGCGCCCACACATGTGTATACATGTATATGTGTGCTTGTGGATGTGAAATAGCACATGTGTGCATGTTTCCTGGAATGCAACGTGACCCTGGTGTTTCTGACAGCCCTTGAATGAATGCAGACAGCCGTGGTGAAAACAGCTGCCAGATCCGTTGTCTGTTTGGAAAACTGGTTAACTTAAATAAAAAGAACCGGCAGGTCACACCTCGTATAACAGGTATTGGCATTAGCATATTTCCTCCAGCAGGTTTGCGCTTCCCAAGGAGAGGGCAGTGCACATATAATTAAATACTGTTTTGGGAGCTGGGAGGAAGAGATGCCAATCACCAATCAATCAAAGCAATTACCGTTCGGCCAAACGACATCACCATCAAAGTAAAACAATATGCAGGATTTCATTTGAAATCATGTTAAACCCATTTAATATAAAAATCTCACTTTGCTGGATATATCAAGTCAATATTATAGCATGGCAATTTTTTTCCAGTTTACCTGGTGAAAAGCATTTTTCTTTTTATTCCAACCATAGCCTCTCTCTAAGTGACTATTTTCTGCTGTTGTTCAGCAAGACATTAATTTCACCTGAATATATATATATATATATATATATATATATATATATATACACATCTATCTGCCTGACCAATAGTTCATCAGAAATGTAGGCAATGTATAGAAAGGGCAGCACAAGGGGCAGTGGCGCTAACATATATTACTGCGTAGAAACACTACCCATTAAGTGGTATAGAAATGCTTTAAATACATAAATTATATGTATATATATATACACACACACACCTGTGAACATATACCTGTGTGAGTGTTGCATGATCTTCGAATGTCACAAAGGCATATTTTGGCAAAGCTGATATAGTGATAAATATAAGGTAGCTTCCAGCGTACAATACAGACAAGCAAATTAGCATGTGCAAATGGTTGTGAGCAGCTGTCCTATAATGTTAGTATTTTCTTTCTAAAGGGAGATGGCTCTCCGTGCAGGATATTCTTCAAAGTAAAAATGGAGAACCCCTCAATTCAGTTCCCGAATAGCCCATTTGCCCCCACGTACTAGCTTTGACAACAGAAAGAAATGCAAAGCCATTCAGCAATAAATAAACAAACCAAACCAAACCACAATATAAAGCAGGAGGGTTGAGCCTTTGGGGACAGAAGATGGCCTCCACACAAGGCATCTGAAATGTGTGCCCATTTGGGGACTTCTCCATCTTCAGCGTGGACTGGATTAAACACAACGCTGAGAGAGCGGTTAATAATAACCCATCCCGTTAATTAATAGCAGAATCCCAGAACGATGCAAATGTCACCCCAGTAATGAAGAGCAGGCGCCACCCAGGGAAACTGCCAAAGCTGTAGCAATTTCTTCTCAGTTACTCTTGAGATTTGGCTCCAGATTCAAAGGATAGGCAGGCGGGGAGAGAGGGAGGAAGGGAGGGAGGAGGAGTTGGCTCATATTCTGCTGTGACCCAATTCCATACAAAGCATTTTGTAACAAAACACGTCTCTATCTACAAAGTACAAGCAATCTTTGTTTTCAGTACAATACTTATCTGCATTTAGGCCAACAACAGCAGTAGTTGGCGTATTTTCATGGCTCCTGTTATCCTTTTTATCCCTCTGTTTCTGTCTTTCCTCTGTGCACTTGCTTGTTTCTCTTTCTTTCCACCCCCCCTTTCTTTACGTCTACTTGCAGGGCTGGAAGACAGCAGGTATGGGAGGCTACTGGATGGGTGGGTGTCAGCTGGACTCAGAACACTGAAGAAAAGCGGAGTGTGCCAATATATCTGGAGGACAGAAGAATCAAGGCTTTAGAGTGCAAACTCACTGTGAAGCATATTATTCATTTACTACCACTACCACTACAATTTATTGAACTTATTGGTCGCTTTACACAAATGTCTCAAAGCGACTTGAAATAATAGTATACAATAAAATGCAAAACATCTAAAACCATTACAAGGTAATTAAACCACAAAACAATCCCTCCAACCATAGGTCTGACTGTTACGATATAGATGCAATGAAGCAGCGAGCTGCAGCTGGCTGGAAAGCAAAACATGATGGGAATGTTGGGACTGTACCATGGGAACAAAGGGACAGTCTAATCACAGTGCTGAGCACCGGATTTAGCTCAGAGTGTAATTTGACCTGTACAGGAAATACAGGAGGTGGAGTTTGTCTCTCTGCTGATGGTGTTTGAAGAGAGCAGACGCGTTTCTCTGTAATGCTGCAAGGACAGAAATAAAGGCATGTAAATACATTTCTGTCTATCTCTTTCCCCTGCCTGGGGTGGGGAAGAGTGATGTGTTCTTCTCACGTTTGAGAAGGATCGCCGATCGTGACCTAGCCTGTATCCTGCCGGAGAATGCAGACAGGGAGGTCAACCGGGATTCAAGCCGGGTGCCTGGAGAGTGGCCAGTTTCTCCTGATAAGGCTTGATTTCCTAACACTGACCGCCAAAAAAAGTCCCCGAAGAAGGAGATACCATCAGCTGCTAACAAAAATTAACACTCAAATGTCTGTGGATGGCACAGACATACACAAGGATACTTGGTTTAGTGTTATGTTCCTGAGCCTCTGGCTCATGTGATTCCCACTCTCCTTTTCTTGCCACGAGGAGATCAGAAGCTTTTTCTAGCATTATCAGTCTTAATATGTTGTTACATCCAGAACTCAGATTGTTATTAATCTTTACAATGGTTTAGGGGAGCTAGTTAGGATTGTAATCTTGACTTGCATCTCTGATTCATAGTTAGGACTAGCTATAGTTTGCCTGGGTTCAGACAATGGCAGTGATCGCCTCTTCATGGCTATGCTAGACAAATCCAAGACTTGTTCATGTAATGCTAAACTACAGTATAGTGCTATGCCCAAACAAGGTCCAAAGCTTGTTAACAATGAGTCTTATGGGTTGGGTCAAGGGGGGCTCTCTTCCTGCATTTTCTGCTAGTCCAGGAGTGGACAACCTTTGGTCCATGGGCCAAATATGGCCTGACACAGGTCCCAATTTGGCCCATTAGGGTTTTCCCCCAAGCATGCCCATCTGCCCCACATCTGATGTCATATGTGATATCGGGTGTGGGGCAGGTAGAGACATCACCAGATTGGTTGTATGATCAAGTTCCCCACATGAGTGATCCCTGCAGAAAGCAGGGTTGAAATCACAGCATATCAACAGATGGGCTGATCCTACAGGGTTGGCTTTGTGACTAAGTTCCGCGTGGGATGCCTGCAGAAGGCTGGCTTGTACTGGGGTGTCAAAATATGAGTTCAGTGAATACACAGTGGGTGTCCACAAACATTTCACCACCTCATTGGAGGCTCGAGTCCTTACAACTGGCCTTTCCCCATAACCACCACATACTGAAGTGACCTTTACAAAATCTCAGAGGCTGTGATCGGCAGCTGGGATCTTTAAGCAGTATGTTACATTTTAATTTGGAATAATTGACATAATCCCATTCTTTCAAAATATTACTATCTGCCCTAAACATCCTAGGAAAGGGTTAAAATAAACTTCTAAAATTAATATATTTGCTTTTAAAAATGAATTAGAATATAGGTTTAGAGCATGTATATCCTGGAGCTGAAAATCCACCATGTACGTAGGGAGGAGGAGGAGGAGGAGGAGAAGGAGAGAAAGGACTGCAAAATCAGTCTAGATCAGCTAATTTAACTTGAAAGTGAAATTGAGTTTACATCAATATGCCTGATCTATCAGTTAAAAGAATTAATTTAGATCATGAAGAAGCCTTGTGTGGACAGAGCTGCAGGTCTCTAAAACCACAACATGCTCTCGAAATCTAAATCTGATTTTAAGACAATGTCTCTGAAAATGTCAGATTCAATCAAAGGAAGGACTAGTGGCAGCATACATGTAGACAGTCCAGGTTCACTCCCTGGTATCTCTAGTTAAAAGATCTCTGCTGGAGACTCACTGCCACTCAGAGTAGACAGCACTGAGTCTTCTGATTTGTCTCCTAGGGACTCTGTCTTGATCCAGGTCACAATCCAGAATCCTGTGTGAGTTAAGATGGGAGAAATCTGTGATTGGTTTACCCAGCATTTCCTGTTTCCTCCATCTCATCATCAAGGGAGAGTTGACCCTCCCTCCCCACCATTTTCCTGACCTAAATCTCACCTCTCAGCTGCTATTTGCTCAGGCGGGGGGGGGGGGGAACAACAATGTAGAAAGACCCTTGCCCTACACAGCTAATCTTAGAATGAATATCCATAAAGTCTTCATTTCTTAGAATAATCAGAAAATGACTAGCATCCGGATTCAACTAACCCTGTGTTCTAGTGGAAGCCAGCACAAGGACTCCTGTCAAATGAGGCTTCCCCCCTCTCCTCCTCAGTACACCCCCTGAGCATCTTCCAAATCCACTCTGGGGGGTTGGGAGAATCCCAAGAGCTGTGAGGTGGGAAGAGAGGAGCGGACATTGTTCCGCCTGGCAAGCCGAAATGCTTGTTCTGATGGAATGATCACATTAGCATGACATTGATTTCCACCCTTGAAATTTCACTTAAAACCATAGAATCATTAGTATAAACTGACATATTCAAGGCATGATTACTGCCAACTTAAAGGCTGAAATCTTAAGAATCATCACTTTCAGAGCAAACCTGTTTACCTACATAAAAGCAAAAAAAACAAAACACAAGGTACTAAACGAAGGTAACTAAACACTGCATCTCACCATCACCACAGTTATAGGTCCAATAAACTCAACCAACTTACCAAATGATAAGGCACCTTCACATTTACCTCTTAGGAAGTTGGTAATCTGTATTACTAATTGCAGGCAGGTGACATGGAGTGCGAAATATATTCCCTAGAGCTGTAGAGTCTAATGGCTAAAAGTGCCATTTAAGGAACAGCTTGTCTTCCCTGTTTTTAAGTTTAAAATCATATTGCTGTTCCCACCGTTGTTTAGGTGTTTTTTTTAAATAGATGTATATATTTGCTGAGCTTGTTGAGTGTTTTTAAAATATTAACTTAAGTTTTTGCATGGTTTGCTTGGGGACACATTCCAATATAGAACTGTAACTCAGGGGTTGCCAGACTGTTTGCTCCTCCATCTCACTCCCAGGGTCTTCTACATTAAAGAGGGCCCCTCAGACATGCCCATATTTGTTTGGATAGACACCTTATCATATTTTCTGAATGGGGAAGGAAAAGAGCTTCTCTCTATGAGTGAGCCCATTGGTAGCTGATGTAGATGCCTTCTCTCTCCCCCACCCCACTGATGGGGTGGCAGACGGGAGAGGCATTTCCATGCCATTTTGTGGCCCTGTCTTTTTCTGTGTTCTTTGATATATGGCAGCCATTAGGTCACACCCCCACGGCAGCCATTTTGTGACTGGAACCCACAGGTTTTTATGATCAAGCTGTATATAAAACCTGTTAAATAAATTAAAAATAAATGTGCCCCACTGGCCCCAAAGGTGAGCCCCGAATCACTTTATTTGTAGACTGTCTATCACTGGTATAAATTAGGTCCAAGCTGAAGAAACTAGAAAGAAAAGTCTAAAGGTGGACTCTTGTTCTGTCATGAGTGACAGATTATGACAGTGTTTGAGGGTGGCTTTTTTAAAGCAAGAACATGTAGATGTATTTCTATGTGTGTTATATAATAAAGTTGAGTGGTGTATATATAATAAACTTGATTTTAAAGTGTGGAATTATATATACTAGATGGCTTCACAGCTTACAAACAACCCAACTTCATGGGTTTAAGATCAAAACAAGCTTCTTTTAAAAAGCCTAAGAGAAACAGAACTTCAAAGATATGTAGAAATGTGTATTGACCTCTGAAACAACACAATTATCAGTATGAATGAACTTTTATTGATGCAAGAACAGTTATATTATCCATATCCCTAAATAAAGAACTGGGAAGTGGAGGCAAAACACTGCAGCAGGGAATGGAGGGAACAAGTCACTTAACATAAGAACATAAAATGCGTCCTGCTGGATCAGGCCAAGGACCCATCCAGTCCAGCACTCTGGGCTCACAGTAGCCAATTAGCTGCCCATGGGAAGTAATTAGGGAATGCAGCAACAGTAGGCACAGAACAGTGATCTCATGTATTGGTAATGTCAGAAAGGGACAGTTATAGTACACTCCATGAGGCCTGGTTCCAAAGTTGCAGCTGATGGAGAATGCAAAGTCTGGGGTCAGACCTCACCTGGAGTACTGTGTCCAGTTCTGGGCACCACAATTCAAGAAGGACACTGACAAACTGGAACGTGTCCAGAGGAGGGCAACCAAAATGGTCAAAGGCCTGGAAACGATGCCTTATGAGGAACGGCTAAGGGAGCTGGGCATGTTTAGCCTGGAGAAGAGGAGGTTAAGGGGTGATATGAAAGCCATGTTCAAATATATAAAAGGATGTCACATAGAGGAGGGAGAAAGGTTGTTTTCTGCTGCTCCAGAGAAGCGGACACGGAGCAATGGATCCAAACTACAAGAAAGAAGATTCCACCTAAACATTAGGAAGAACTTTCTGACAGTAAGAGCTGTTTGACAGTGGAATTTGCTGCCAAGGAGTGTGGTGGAGTCTCCTTCTTTGGAGGTCTTTAAGCAGAGTCTTGACAACCATATGTCAGGAGTGCTCTGATGGTGTTTCCTGCTTGGCAGGGGGTTGGACTCGATGGCCCTTGTGGTCTCTTCCGATTCTATGATTCTATGATTCTATTCTAAGTGGAGCATCCCACCCAACACATCTGTGCTAAAGGAGTTGAACGGATTGCCATTTTGCTACTGGCTTTTAAAGCCCTGAACAACTTGGGACAACTTGGGCCTCCATGTTCACTAAGATATTTGGAACAGGCCTTTTTAATAGGCCTTTGGAAATCTATTTAATGTCGACTCAGAAGAGGTCCTTCTCCATGGTGGCATCCAGCAATCTCTCCTCTAAATTACCGGTACTACAGGCACCAACTGTAATGTGCTTTCTCCAACTGCTAAAAACCTATTGTTCAGTCTTCTTGAGCCTCTGATAGAACAAACCATTCCTGGTGGTGTCATATGTTTTTATTGATCTGCTCCTATTTTTATTATAAACCATAGCATTAGAACCCTAAAGGTTCCTTTGGAACGGCAGGATAGTAATTCTGTTGTTGTTGTTCCTCCACTGACTGGAATCAGTGGCAAAATAGCAGCTTGGAGGCTTCATTGTGTAGGGCTAAGAACCTGAGACTGCAATCTTGTTTGCAGTTACCTGGAAGTAAGTCCCACTGAGTGCGGTGGCATTTTCTTCTGATGAAACCTTTATAGGATTGCATAGTAGAGAACCCTGTAAAATTCCTGAATTAATTAAACAGTATACCAATAATTATAATCTGGAATAAATTCTTTAACATCAATATAGTTTGCCTGGGATGTAAAGATCAACAGAACCAAAAGTAATTATTCTATTTAGAACAATTAACTGAGCCAATGCAGAAATCTCTGGAGGTAAAGTGGGAGCCATTAGGCTCAAAAGTAGCTAAAATTGTTTTATTCTTTGGTCACAACGATTACTACAAAGTAGCATATCTAACAATTATTGCAAAGCCTCTGAATTATTTTAAATAATTTTAAAGCTTAGTAATTGTACGTGCTTCCTAAATAAGGTAGGAAGATTGATGGCAAACCTCTACTGTGGTACAATGGCCAGTCTACTTGCTCCTTTTCTTTGGTGGTTGCGAGTTGTCCTAAAAAGACCTGTTTCAAGATCTCCATCCTGTTCATTCAATCCCTTCATGGACTTCCTTTTTATTAAACCAAGTAAAAGAAGTTAAAAAGAAAGATTCTGAAATCATAACCTCCCACATGAACCAAATCATAAAGGAGCTGAGGAGGCTTGTTAACTCAAGAAATTTCTATGAAGCAGGCATGGACTCAGAAATGCATCTCCACAAATAAACATCTGCACAATGAGCCCACTGTTGTCAGAACAAAAGGCAAAACTTCCTTTGTTAACTTACCCTTTATCTTTTCATGCTGCCCACAAGCACCAATAAATCTAATACTAAGCAAGCTTCCTCTGGCTGGGAAGAAAATGAAGTTTTGAAGCGGGTGGGGAAAGACCATTATTATTCCTATTCCTTGTTTTGGATGTTTGTGCAGTGGTCTCTTAAAAGGTTAGGTATAGCACTGAAATTTTAAAATATGGATTCTGTAATATGGATTCTGTAACTTGTGTGTGTCACAGAGTTGTACATATTTCAGCCTGGATTGTGTAGGTCTGTGACTGTGTACAAAGAGCACACAGTTGCTATGGTACTTAACACCACCACTTTGGGTTTAAACTATAAGGATTATCACAGAGCTTTGGAATTCTGGGAATAAACAGATCCACCACTTTTCCAAGGGGACACAGAAAGAGAGAGAGAGAGAGAGAGGTGAGGAGAAGGAGGGGTTGGAGAGAGAAAGAGAGAGAGCAGGGAGGAGGGGAAATGAAAGGATATTATTTTTTTGTATCTGTCATTTCCCTGCTATCTCCCATATGACTTCTTAATCCATCAGAATGCTGGGAAGATAATGTTTTGGGCGAAATAACATGAGAGAGAGGATAGACTCCCAAGGACCAATATCTTTATTGCTCGGAGGATAAACGGATTATGTCAGCCATTTTCTGTTGCTGACAGCTTTTCTTATTAACCGATTTTATTTTTTAATCTTCCGGGGAAGAAATATGGTTTTATGTCACAATAAAACGCCGGTCACATCTAATTCTGCCCTCAAACAAACAGATTTCTGAAAGCCTTGCAGAGAAATTTGAAATAACTTTAAAGAGGGGTTTTTTGGATAAAGTCTTTATCCAGAGGCTTGTTCAACTGCAGTGTAAAAGGTTTAGAGTGAGAGAGGGAGAGGGAGTAAGCGAACGAGAGTGAGAGAGGAAAAAGAGAGAGAGAGAAGTCCCTCACAGTTGTTTTTCCCCTGTTGATCCCCATTAAAAGAAACTCTTCATTGTAATGTACTCAAGGAAATACAGCTCAGACGAAAGAGTCATATGAATGTTAACAAATATGGCTATTTGTGTGGCTTATGCTCTCCGCCGGGCTTAGAGATGTTGCGTGTGACACCCAGAGAAAGAAGGAAGCAATCATTAGAATCCCAGCAACCTGCTTAACCGCCTTCTTTCAAACTCCCCCTTTTGATCTGACACTTCCCCCCACTTCAGTTTTGCTGGGATTACTGTAGAAGATGCTAATAAAGTATTGCATACATTGTGTAGGCAGAGAGATAAGAAAGTCTCTTTGCATCAAACTTTGAAGTTTTCAGCAATCCAGGCATGTACTTGTTGCGCCTTCATTTCCCACTATGAATTTGAAAGACCCCAGTGTTTTATTCCTGTGTTCCCTTCTTCCCAAATCCCACACCAGAGTGTTTCATGCACTTGCCTGATCAGGAGCTACGCGGAGTCACAAGTAAGCTAATCACATGCACAAATAGTCCTATGGATTTTGCTCTTGCCTGGCCCTCATTTACAAAGGGCAGCTCCACTCACAGTCCCAAATTTTCCTTCCGTTCCACAATATAGGATGCTACTTATGACAGTAAATTGTATATAAGTGTGTGTGTGGAGGGGTGCGGAAATGTGAAGCGGAGGTTATGGAAAGCTTTTCATGTGCTGAAAAAAATGCATTTCGTGTCTTCAGTGGCCTATTCTAATGCAGCACAGGTGTTAGCTAACAAACTCTGCTTTTATAAAACTTTCAGGCAGCAAAAATTCAGCCAAATAACTATTTTATAAAATAAGTGTTTTATGGAGACAAAGTCTGAGAACCCATTTGTACAAATTATAATCAACATTGCAACAAATTTAGGCTGAAATCTGCAAACCATCTGTACTGTCAACTGCAAACGGTTCAATTGAGGACTAAAGCCTAAATTTACTTCGAGAATTTTTGGTCCAAAATGTCGACATGAGCAAAATAACCAATTCCTTTAAAACTACCTCCTTACAGCCTCCATTGTCTCTGAATGAAAAATGCACAAACTTCTTAACTTGATGCTCTCAGCATCTGACGCTGTCAGTGTTTCAAATTACCCCACCTTCTATGTTCTCCTAGGGAAAGAGCGGTAGTTCAGTTGTGCAACACTCATGATTTACTCCCTTGACACCTCTAGGCAAGACTGGAAAAGATTTCTGAGTGCAGCCTTTGAGATCTGCTGCTTGTCTGCATAAACCAGGCATGGAGAACCTATGGCTTAGGAGCCAGATTAGACCCAGCAAGGGTCTTAATTTGGCCCATGAAGCTGTTTTCTCCAAGCCATGTCCACCAGTCCCTCAACTGATTCTTGTATGAAATCAAGTGTGGGGCAGATAAAGATGACAAAAGAACAATTGCCCCCCCCCTAAATTGCACTCCCCATTGTTTGTTGCATTTGGTACCTTTTAAGCGGAGCTCCAGAATAGAGGTGATGGGCTTGCCATCAGTGCTGATCAGTTGACACTGTTGGCAAGTCCTGCTGGGCTTTTCCACTTTTCCAGGCAAGCATCTTCTTTTGCAACCTAGTTTACATTCCAGCAGGGTTGCTAAGGAAAAGTGATCCTTTTCAGGCATAGTTTGAAAGGAAGGAAATAATTGGGAGTGCACTTAGAATGCATCGTTCTTTTGAAGTTGAGTCACCTGATGTCAGATGACCCCCACCCACCTTCCATTTTAAATGTGAAACTTAATGTTATAAAAATGCTTCACCACCACTATATAAGTACAGAAGGAATGCTGGTTCCTTATGCTCACGTTTGGATTTTCTATGTCCCTGGCACTATCATTTTGGGAAAGAATCCAGCCCAACTGGAGTACCCATTGATTTTAATAGGATACTAATGCCAACCTAGCAGTTTGAAAGCATGTCAAAGTGCAAATAGATAAATAGGTACCACTCTAGCGGGAAGGTAAACAGCGTTTCCGTGTGCTGCTCTGGTTCGCCAGAAGCGACTTAGTCATGCTGGCCACATGACCTGGAAGTTGTCTGTGGACAAACGCCGGCTCCCTCGGCCTATAGAGCGTGATGAGCGCGCAACCCCAGAGTCGGTCACGACTGGACCTAATGGTCAGGGGTCCCTTTACCTTTAAGAGTATAATGCAGGGGGCAGTATTTGTGGTGAACCCATGAATATGAATGGAATATGAATGGAAGCTGCATTCTCTCCCCATGGAAGGTAGTAGCATTTCAAAATACTTCACTTTAGCCAGAGTGTGCATTTGATTTTTCAAGGTGAAACACTCAGGCTGAAGATTTTAAAACATTGCTGACTTGCAAACTTTTCTTGCCAAAACAAACAAACAAGCAAACTAACTAACTAACTAACTAACTAACTAACTAACTAACTAACTAACTAACTCTTTTCATCATGACTCATTACAGTCACATTAATAACGCTTCTAATATTAGATAATTACTGTAAACATGATAAAAGGATGATACATGCTGATGGCAGTCTTAAGTGGGCTTAAATGGGAGGAAATCCCGTTGGTCACTGCAGCCTTCACGTATGTGTGCTTTTAAAACACCCATTTTTGGGGGTCAAGAATTTTTTATTAATTTTCCACAATTAAGTTTCCACAATGAAAAACAAAAATTAACTCACATTTCTAAAACAACCATTTCACATCCAAAACAAATGCCATAGAAAGTTGTGAGCACGACAGGCAGATGTGTCAGTTACGATTTCTTTCAGTTTGTCATCAATTTGCAATTTTTTAATGTTTTTGAAAATTCACCAGCAAATACGTGTGAATTTCTCTTTATATATCCATTTTTCATATACATGTTTTAGCAAATCCATTTCTCTTATTGCCATGAATCTTTGTATGTTATTTTTACTAAAATGTAAAATTATAAGCACACTTTGCCCTGGTATATGCATTTTGGTACATCTTACTTGCTTGGCTAACTGCATTGCAAAATTTGGAGGCGTGGCAGTGGATCTCTAGATTTTGGTTTGTGTTGTGTTTCTCAAAGCAAGAATATTGTTACATTTGCCTTTAAATGTGAATCGAATCAGATTTCTCCTCCATCCCTGGGTTGTGAGTGTGAAAAACAGAAAGACATTATGCACCTGGAATCATATGGTTGATTTTTCACAATGGTGTTATAGAGTGGATCGGAGGATAGTGTGGTGTTTCACAAACCTTTGTATAATACAGTTAAGTTGCTCGCTCCTCTGGTGTGGCTCTGCTGTTTATCGAGTCAGACCAGTGGTGCGTCTAACATTGTTATTGCATTTATACCAATTGATGGTTTGACTGCATTTTGAATTGTGTCTAGCATCCTGGTTACTGCAACACTAAACAGATATTGTAGAGCTGGAAAAGGTGCATAAAATGGGCTAGAGCAACTCCATTATGAGGAGAGGTTACAACCTTTGGGCTTTCCAAATTAGATAAAACGAAGTAAGTAATAGGGATACGGTAGAGGTGTCTAAGAATTAGGCAAGGTGTTGGAAAAGGAGGTAGGGCCATTTTTCTCCCTCTTTCATACAATACTAGAACCAAAGGTTTTCCAGTGAAGCAGAATGCTGGGAGATTCAGGATGGACGCAAAGAAGGGATGTACTTCTTCACACAGTGCATAGTTAAACTAGGGAATTTGTTCCCACAAGATACAGTGGTGATAATGATGATCACAAACTGTTAGTATCTTCAGCTCACAGGCAGAGGTACCTGGCCTCCTCCCGAGGCAATTGAGCGAGATACTGTGTTTACCTTCCATCTGCGACCCCGGCAGGCTAGGTAAACAAACCCGGCGATTCTTCTCATTAGATGTGAGATAGAACACACCCTCTGCTTCTCTGCTTCTCTCTCCCTCCCTGCATTCTCCCAGGGAGGAGAAATGAGACAGACAGGAGTCCTTTCTACATGTTTTATTCCTGTCACTCAACAGTACATAGAAATGTGACTGCACCCTTCAGTCTCCATCAGAAGAGTCACAACTCCTCCCCTGTACTTCCAGCACAGGTCACATGACACTCAGAGCTAACATCCGGTGCACAGTACAGAGAATAGGCTCCACCTTTTCCCCAACAGTACATCTGCAAAACATAACATCCTGTTTTGCATTCCAGCCATCTGGAGCTGGCTTTTGCCTTGGTGCTTTTTCCTGACACCAACTTGGGACTGCATTAAAAGTGGATAAGTCAATTTCATGGAAGATAAGGTTACCAGTGGCTTCTAGTCATGATGGCTATATGCTAAGCCCAGTCCCAGAGGCACTATGCCTCTGAATACCACTTGCTGGGGAAGTGCTGTGATCTTCATATCCTGCTTGCAGCCTCCCCATAGTCATCTGATTGGCCACTGTAGGAACAAACTGCTGGAGAAGATAGGCTTTTGATCTGATCCAGTAGGTCTCTTCCTATGTTCTTAAGGCCTTATTGTCCTCTCAGACTGAATACGACGCCCCAGAGTCTTAGGCAGAGGACTTTCCTCGCCTTGCTCCTAAACATCCTACCAACTGAAATGCCAGGAATTGAATCAAATCTGGGACTCTACACATGCAGCTCTTGAATCTGGGACTCTACACTCAGCTCATGAACTCTGGATTCCCTCTGCATATGACTGTAGATATAAATAGGTACAGTGGTGCCTCGCAAGACGAAATTAATTCATTCCGCGAATCTTTTCGTCTAGCGAGTTTTTCATCTTGCGAGGCATTCGTATTGCGGGGCACCACTGTAGTTTAAGCATGGCTGGGACGCAGGTGGCGCTGTGGGTTAAACCACAGAGTCTAGGGCTTGCCGATCAGAAGGTCGGCAGTTTGAAAGCACGTCAAAGTGCAAGTAGATAAATAGGTACCGCTCCGGCGGGAAGGTAAACGGCGTTTCCGTGTGCTGCTCTGGTTCTCCAGAAGTGGCTTCGTCATGCTGGTCACATGACCCGGAAGCTGTATGTATCCCTCGGCCAATAAAGCTAGATGAGTGCCGCAACCCCAGAGTCGGCCATGACTGGTCCTAATGGTCAGGGGTCCCTTTACCTTTAAGGATGGCTAAGTATTTCTAAGTCCATAGAAAAATAATCCCAAATAGGTGCAAAACTAGTGGAGTTGCCTTAGAGCAGTGTTTCCCAAACGTTTTTGGGCAACGGCACACCTGTTTACCGGAAAAAAATCTCGCGGCACACCACCATTAAAGCCCCGCCCCCGTGACGTCATTCGGGGAGCCGGCGGCCCGGGCCTGAGCTGGAGAAGGAGAGGCGGTGCTTTTCGGCACAAGGCAATCGGCCTGGAATTGTTTCCCGCGCGCTGCGAAAGGGAACAGCTGCGGTCGCGCGAACCCTCCGGCGCTGGGAGGGGAAAGGGCGGAGTCGCAGAGCACCAGCTGGCCGAGTGGTTGCGCGCAGCGTTGCGCTTTTGGAGAGCGTGCGGCTGCTGCTAGGGGATCCGGGGACGTGAGCAGGCCTGGCCCGACCCGGGTTGAAGGAGGACAAGCCGGCAGCGCGCCAAGTGAGTTCGGTTGCGCGCGACGGCCCCCGCTCCCCCCACCCCCGCCGGATCCTCGCCGCCGCCGCCTCTCGCCCGCCTCCCTCCCACGGCACACCAGCCGATGTCTCACGGCACAGTAGTGTGCCGCGGAACACCGGTTGGGAAACACTGCCTTAGAGGACCAAATGCTCTCCCTTGCCAAACAGATAGCCAATAAAAAATACCAGTTACTGACCTTTTCCCACTCTACCAGCTGCTTGAGTTTCTCCCTGTTTTGATTACAAAAAATAACATCAGAAAAGATGTGGTCCTCCTGATGCTAATCTCCCACCATCCTTTTCCTTTGGCCAAGGTGGGAGCTGAAGTCCTACAACATTTGGAGGGCAAGTTGGTGACAGCCTGTTCTGTAGGCACACCATTTGGCTCTAGTTTTTGGCTATGCCACTGTTTGTGTCTCTGAAACTCAAGACTGAGGCTTGCAAGGAGCATTACTGCTAGAGAGCCTTTGATTTAGGCATAGCTGGTTCTTTTATTGAATCTGCACCACTTTTAGAGAGCCACGACTTCCTTCACAAAGACCATAGTCCAGAAGTAACTCATTTGTGATTTCATTTCAGTGGGCATTGATTCATGTGCAATGCGTGCAAGATTGAGCACCTCTACTGATGCACATGGTATAGAGCAATCTTACATTGGCCGTGGCCATGGTGACTGGGGGATGATGGGAGTTGGAGTCCAACAACTTCTGGAGGGATACAGGTTCCCCATCCCTCATCTATGAAAAGGTTCCTGCAGCAGCTCCAATCCTTCTACAGAGGGACCTCATTACAGAACTCTCAACAATATTGATGCAAAAATGGAAAAGCAAAGGAAAGAGGAAGCAGACTCGTATTCATTCTAGTACCATTGTAAACCCAAAAATATATTAATATTTCTTTTCCAATGTGGAAAAGAAAAATCAATAGAGAAAGAAATGTTATTTTTAATCTTCTAAGTGATTTTTTTTTTACAAACAAGGAGAGAGAAAAAGGAAAACCATGAAAAAAGACTTGCCAGTGTCCTTTTAACCTTTATTTATTATCACTCAGTCCACATCAGCCCATGACTGCATGATAATTTGGGATTTCATTTTAATTTCAGTGTATCATATAATTCAACACAGCTTTTCACAATATTTTTTTTTCTACTGTAAACTTTAAAAATCTCTTTAAAGGAAATGCATCAAGGAGAAAGCCCCCAATACCCCTTCTGTTGCAGTTACTTAATTTATAACATGAAAAGGGTTTGTGCTAAAATATGATAAAAATAAAATCAACACACTTCAAAAAGGGAATATTCTGTAATAAAGCGTCTGCAATAAAGGGTGGCTGTTTCTGTGCTTCTCTGAGAGTTTGCCTGTGCCATGCATTAGAGCGCAAGCTATTTGGGAGGCTGTTGCCTTGATCCGGCACAGGCAACCCATGTGCAAACACAGATTACTGGATGCAGATTGCCCAGCTGCTTCTCTCTCTGCACAAGTGGAAAGTTGTCTCAGGGAGAAGAATAGGCAGAGGGAGGGAGACCCACACCTAAGGGTGAGCGTGGTTTCCATTGCTGAATGAAAGATTGGAGGACAAGGTAGTATCCAAAACAGCATTATGTTACAGCCCCATTGGTGCAAGGATTTATGCTTGTGCAATGGGACTTACCCCCTGTCCTTCACCTGCATGCCCCATAAATCTATTCCAAGGGTTCCCCCAACCCTCCAGAGCTGATTTGATGAGGGCATGGGGCAGGAGGAGAGGGGGCAAAGCCCTGTTGCACTAGCGGGACTCCCGCTAGCTCAACTATTTAGTTAAACCTGTGTTTATTACATGTTGTGGTGTGAGTGAATACAGCAGCCTCCTTTCCCTCATTCTGGCAGTCTGTATTCCTAGAACAGCCATCACTGGTTTTTTTGGTGGTGGTGGATCCAGCAATGAGGAACCTTCTTCAGCCCAAGGGCTGCATTCACTTCTGGACAACCTTCCCAGAGCCTGGGTGGGGCCAGGGACAAAACTGGGCAGATGCAAGCTTGTTTCTACCCACCCTTCTCTAGCCTCCATTCAATCAAATAGAGGCATTACCAGAATCTCAGAAACCCTTGGGGTGCAGAGCCAGAGGGGTGTGTGACTTGTCATGACACAAGAGTGGAGATTCTGCTGAATTGAGCCCTGTGAAGCAGCTCCTACTAGGAGTTTGTTTATTCACCTATTGGGTTAAAGCACAGCCCTGTTGTAGGTACTATTCCCATTAGATCAGGGTCCTCCTGTATGACGGCTGTGTATGTGTGCTTTAATGAACTGCGTAGGGTGAAGATTGTGAGTTGTTGGGGGGGGGGAGAAGTGTGTGTGTAAGAACTTCTTATTTCTTTAGTTGCTATTTTGTTAATATTGTTTTGCATATTATAAAAGCCTCATTGTGATATGTCTTGTGCTGTAATTCTTATAATTAGCTTTTTTAAAATTGATGGTTTGTTAATACTATTTTGTAACTTGTAAGCCCTTGTTCGAAGGAGCGTCTCCACCCCCAGCGCCTAGGGCCTTCTGGCGGTTCCCTCATTGCGAGAAGTGAGGCTACAGGGAACCAGACAGAGGGCCTTCTCGGTAGTGGCGCCCGCCCTGTGGAATGCCCTCCCTTCCGATGTCAAAGAGATAAACAACTACCTGACATTCAGAAGAAATCTTAAGGCAGCCCTGTTCAGGGAAGTTTTTAATATTTAACGCTGTACTGTTTTTAACACTTGATTGGGAGCCGCCCAGAGTGGCTGGGGAAACTCAGCCAGATGGGCGGGGTATAAATAATAAATTATTATTATTATTATTACTGATTTATTATATTATATGATTTTTGCTGCACGTGTGATATTCTGTTATGTTATTGCTATTTATTGTTTGTGAGCCACTTTGGGGTTCATTTGAATGGAAAGCAGCATTGATATACAACAAATCAAATCATATCTTTGGTCCACTGGAGGTGTAATTTGTAGCTTCCATGGATATGCAGGTGGGTGCGAGTGCTGGAGGAAACTGGGAGGCCAGTAGTGAGCCACGGGTGGGGAAAAGATCTTTGAGTGATGCTCCCTGTGGACTCCAAAGCATCTCCAGATCACAGCATTGTGTCTCTCACAAGTGGTTACTGGGGAGCTCCTCATAGGAGAGTCTACAGAGACAGAGAGACCATTGCAAGAAAAGCAGGGAACAACCGCAGCACGACTTATGCCAACCACACCTTGGGTGCACTTCTTTTGTTCCTCTAGGCACAGAGCAAGGAACTCAATCAACTCACAAGCATCTGCTAACATAGAGGAATATCTCACTCTGTGCACACGGCTCTTTGAGCAAAAGTGGGGAGAGGGGAAAGTTGCTAATACAAATGGCCTAGGTGATGTATGGCCAAGACTCCACTTGATTGCCGCCATTTTTCTTGCCAATTGTTACTGAATGGGAAATGGATTCCTTGTTTATTTTCCACAATAATTATTGACAAAAAAAATTCCACAACATTAATTTGCTTAATAGCACCCTGCTGCAGATGGCACATTTTGCCCAGCATGTTGGCACTGGCTGTGGACATAAGGAGCTTCATCTATTTATGTCAGCATTCATCACCAGCCCTGTTTATCAGAGGGCTCCTTAAGTAACCGACACAAAAGCCTTGTTTACTTTGAATTGCCAGTCATCTCAGAGAGATGTAGAGACCTTCTCTGCCATCAGCCCGAGGCACTGCCAGTTAGGCCAAAATGAAGGCGGGCAGAGGGCAGACACAGCAGGTCTGGCTCCCAGATCATCATAGTTTTGGTGTTATTTTGTGTTTTTTTAATGTTGCCACACACACACTTGCTCTCTGAGGACGTTCACTCAGGGTTAGGCTTGTGGACAAATTATATAAGGAGCCACCAATCTATGTATTATATTATTATATGATATTAAATAATATTGTGTTGTGTTGTGTTATGAAGTAAATGGCTTTTTAAAAAAATTGTGTTTTATTGATTTTCAGTTATAAATGAATTAGATATAAAAAAGAGAAAATTAAAAATAATATTACCAGTAACGGCAACAGGTTGGAGTACAGAGTCATCACAAACAAAGGGAAACTATAACAGAAGCAATCCCAGCTGTGCTTCATTGGATGTATAGGAGTCAATTGAAACTGCCATTTCACAGTGTTGCTGGTGGATGGAAGCCGTGTTCAATAGGTATTCAATAAGAGGATATCATGTTACATAAAAGTTTGTGTTTTTCTTTCCAGTACAGTGCTCTCACTGCCCTTAAGTATAGTGTACCATATCTGAGACAGCCAAGCGTCAAAGAGATTTACATGAAGAGTCCTCTCACACCGGCCAATTATTAATCTGGCAACAGTTAACAAATGGGTAAGAAGTTCTTTATTAGGCATCCCCTTGACTTCTAAAGGAAAATAAGATAACACAGTGGAACCTCAGTTTCCAAACGCCTCCATTGTTGTATATTTCACCAAAATATAACCCAGCCGAAAACCCAGAAGTACCACATTTTTCGCCCCATAGGGCGCGCCTAGTTTTTTTTTGGGGGGGAAATAAAGGGGAAACATTATTCCCCCCCCAGGTGCGGGGCTGGGTCGGGGGAAGCCCGAGCTTCCCCCGATCCCAGCCCCCAGAACAGGCAGCTCTCCGCAAGCCGTGGGAGCCCAGCGCGAAGTCGCGCCTGGCTCCCACGGCTTGCGGAGAGCTGCGCGAAGCTCGCCCCAGACTTTGGGATGCAGAGGAAGACCCTTCTGTTCCTCCTCCAGCTTCGCAGGTCAAGCGCGTGGCTGAAGGGTCGCTGCGCAGTTCTCCCTCTCTGCGCAACAACTCTCCAGTGAAGGAGAGGCACTGCGCGGAAAGGGAGAACTGCGCAGCACCCTTCAAGCGAAGCTGGAGGAGGAACACAAGAGGCAGCTGCCCTAGCCGCGCGTCACCTCTCCAGCTGGGAGAGGGTCGCAGGGCTATTCCTTAGCCCCGTGCATGCTCTCCTGGCTGGAGAGGTGGTGCGCGGCTAAAGAGGCTGCTGCCATAGCCGCGCACCACCTCTCCAGCCGGGAGAGGCGGCGCATGGCTATGGCAATGCCCCCACCTCCCGCAAAAGCCCACAGGAGTCGTGCACCCTTTAAGGAGCATGCGGCTCCTGTGGGCTTTTCTACGAGGAGGGAGAAGGGACTGACTGGCCATGTCAGTCCCTTGTCCCTCCTGAGGAAAAGCCCGCAAGAGCCGCGCGGAGCTTGTGTGCAGCTTTTGGGAGCTTTTCCTGCCTGCCTCCCCCCTGCATTCGCCCCATAGGACGCACACACATTTCCCCTTCATTTTTGGAGGGGGAAAAGTGCGTCATATAGGGCGAAAAATACAGTAAATGCTTCCGTTTTTGAACATTTTCCAGAACCCAAACTTGCGACGCAGCTTCCGCTGAGTGAAAGAAGCTCTTGCAACCAATGGGAAGCCGTGCCTTGATTTCTGAATAGGCTTCCAGAATGGATTTCGTCTGAGAACCACTGTAGTGCTATTTTGGGTTCCGATTGGACCGGCTATTTCATAATCTGGTTTGAAATGGCTTTTAATAGCTCTGCAGTGTTTTTACTCTCTGTAGTTTAATGTATTAGTTTTTCTATAGCTGCAATTTTACTATAGTTTAATTACTTTTTAGCTTTCTGTGTTTTATCCATATTTATTTTAATTTAGTTCCCATTCTGGGAGAAAGGTGGGATATTAATAGTAGTAGTAGTAGTAGTAGTAGTAGTAGTAGTAGTAGTAGTAGTAATATCTCTAGACAAACGATATCCTGATTTCTGGAGAACTTTGAGCCTGTCAATAGGCAGAGCCTATTGTTGATTGTAAAATGCAGATGAGAGAGACAAGAGTATTGTCAGCACCATAAGCAGGACAGAAGCTGGACTGGCAGAGATTCATGTACATCTGTAAACATAGAGCAATAACGTTCTTAAGAAGCTTCACTCAAGCAGAAGATTGAAGTTGGGACAGTTGCTAGTCAGGGATCAGAATCAAAAGGAAGTTTCTAAAACAGAAAGGGAGAAGGCAAATTGTATCAAGTTCTCTCTCACCTGTCTAAGACCACCAAGGATTTTTGACATTTCTAAGTCCAGGTGCTGAAGATGATGTATCAGCTACCTTCATCATAATGAAATCAACTTAAAACTCATGCACACTGAAATATCCGCATGTATTAGGTTTACCTCAATCTGAGTTCCATTTCTGATAGCTTGAAAACATGGTCAAAGAATCTGGTAGCTAATTTTGAAGCTGCATATTGTGAAAGATGCCACCCCAACTCTTTTTTCAAGCAAATGTAAGGTCTACAGGTTAAGGAAGCATGCTCACTTTTTGAGTAGACTCATCAAGGGAACAGGGAGAGGCAGAAAAGACATAAGAATTCTTTTTAAAATGTATTATTGTTTTACAAATATCAAAAACTTTATAGATACTTTTCTGCATGCATTCAGTGTTCAGGATAAAAATAAATAAATGTAAGATTGACCATAAAGATTGAATACATTCTTACAACTGCAGTTTAGTCTGCTGGTCACCACCCGTGGTGCTCAGAGAACAAAACATAGCCTGTATTGATTCATTTATAGTTCACTTGGCCCTGTCCAGATGAGATAGCCAAGTGCCTCAAATTTCAAGTCATTAAAAAATTGAAATGGCAAAAGAAGAAACAGATTTGAATTACAGGAGCCTTTATCTCCTGTTCCATTCTGGCCACACAGTCCCCTTGTAAGGTACAAAACAGATAAGTCAAAACAATGTGTGCCATTGTTGGGGGAAATGGCAAGCCTAATTCCTTCAACTGCTGGTCTTGGGGGTAATGGTGCCACATGGGTTGTACTGAATGAGAAATGCAGAAGTGGTGAAATAAAATGAGGTGGAATATATTCTTACATGTCCACGTAGATCTGTTGGTGGTCATAGCTGTCAGCAGCACTTCTGAACAATTCCTGGAATAGGGCAAGATCTAAAACAAAACACTGTGCTTTTTGTTGTCTCTCATTTTGTGCCACCAATGTAGGTCTGGATGCACAATTTGGAGAATTTAAAAATGCCACTTTCTACAAGGCCAAAAATAATAATAAAGGCAGCTAAAACTATTATGTTTATTGCGCAATTAATCCCATTGTTATTATCTTAGTAGACCGATCATAGCAATTCCAAATTAGATATGCTTGATTGTGGTCTCTTTTTTTACAATTATTTATATTTTCACATTGTTGTGCATTTTTTTCTTTTCTTTTGTCTCTGCTCTGAGCTGGAATGGCGTAGTGTTGTTGGTTTCAGACCACGACCAAGAAGAATCAGGTTCAAATCACAGATCATCCAGGAAACTCTCACTGAGTGGCTTTCTTTCTCAGCCTAACCTACCTTATAGGGTTGCTGTGATGGGGTGGTAGTGGGGAAGACCTTGTAATCTACCCTGGGTTCCTTGGCAGAAGGGTTGAATAAAATAAATAAGCCGTGGGTATTCTTCTTTGGGAGCTCCTGATTATCATGCCTTCTTTTCAAGGGTCTGGAGAGCTGTCTTTGATTAAATGTCTGCAGGCTGAAGAAGGGACTATTGATAAAGGATTGATCACTAACTTTGGGATCATGAGCAAATTATCTCAGCATGCAACGTAGACACCTTCAGATTCCACCATGGGTTGAAGCATCCCTGTTGCACCAACAAAGGCAATCCAATTCAGATATTGTTGTTTTATGCATAATTCTTTTCTGGAGTTTTAAAAGCTTTTCAGTAAAGCATATAAAGGTAAAGGTAAAGGGACCACTGACCTTTAGGTCCAGTTGTGGCCGACTCTGGGGTTGCGGCACTCATCTTGCTTTATTGACTGAGGGAGCCAGTGTACAGCTTCCGGGTCATGTGGCCAGCATGACTAAGCTGTTTCTGGCGAACCAGAGCAGCGCATGGAAACACCATTTACCTTCCCACTGGAGCAGTACCTATTTATCTACTTGCACTATGACATGCTTTTGAACTGCTCGGTGTTGGGATACTGCCAGGGAGACAAAGTCCATCATGGCCCCACGTCGCCTCCGGACGTCCATCGATCTCCCGTAGACATGCAGTATCAGCAATTAGCAACACGAGCTCCAGAAATAGCTTGCCACATTCCAGGGCTGATGCACGCTCTTATCAGCAGATAATGCACAGCGAAAGATGCACGCAGGAGAGCATTATTTAAGAGTTTATTCTGCATTAGTCAGAACAGAGAAAAACATGACTACCTGCTTCAGTGTTTCAGGCACTGAGAGAGAAAAACGAAAGCAACAGAAAAACATAAACATCCTGTGAACAGGAAATGCGCAGACTCTGTGACTCACAAAGCCTGCTCCCTTTTAAGGTGGAACGGAAATATCCTAACACTAGGTTGGCAGGAGCAGGGACCGAGCAACGGGAGCTCACCCCATCACTGGGATTCGAACCGCCGACCTTCTGATCGGCAAGTCCTAGGCTCTGTGGTTTAACCCACAGCACCACCCGTGTCCCGACAGTAAAGCATATAGCCACCCTTTAAAGAAGGGCAGCATTAGAATGAGTAGAATTATTAATATTTGGATGCAACTTCTATTTCCTATCCTTCTGTCACTGATATTTATTTATTTATTGCATTTATATCCCATCCTCCCTCATGAAGGAGCCCAGGGTAACAAACAGATCCACAATTTAAAAACAAAAAGGAAGTGAAAACATTCTAAAACTGTTTCGACATTCCCAAAACAACTGCAGCTAAAAACATCTAAAAACAGCTAGAGCTTTAAAAAACACCATTCTTCTATCAAGCAATCTCAGGATTGGCAAGAACAGAATTCTTCAACCATCAAATGACTGTATAAACAGGATTTTTTTCAGATTTCTCCTGAAAATTAAAAATGATGCAGACGGATACCAAGAACTTGGAACACCTCTGCCACACTCAGGGTTCATCTGTAGTTTACTGGCCCACATCTATCCTGCCTCCTCTTCTGATGCAACAAAATCAGTTGAGCATCCTCTACATAATGATGACACCTCACCCCACATCTCCTGAAGACAGCTTCCAGTAGCTTCAGGTAGATGTTAACAGTGCTGGATTTAGGGTGGTGTTGGCAGTTCCTCAGCACCGGGGGCCAAGCTGATGGAATGCAAAAATGAAAAGCTCCATAATTGAGAAGATCCATATGGGGTCACCAAATTTTGGCCTCGCATAGGGCACCATATTATGAAAGATAATAAAGTCCGCCCCTGATGGTAAGTAGCATGGGTGACAAAATGGAACCCTGTGAACACCATAGGACAATTCCCATGGTCCCAAACAATAGCACCCCACAACTGCTTTCTGGAAATGACCCCAAAGGTAATACAGTGCCCCAAATTCCCACCTCCTGGAGCTGGTCTAGAAGTGTGGTGAACTTTGATGGATGGAAAACCAAAGTACTCCTTTCCTTTACTGGAAATAAAGTTGCCATTCACACACAATTAGGAAATGATATTCTTTTTAAAAAGCCTTGTTTCTTAAAAACAAGCGGTACGGTTATGGAACCCAGTTCTTTTACTGAGTGCTACGTAACAGTGAATGCCTTTCTTTTAAATTCACTCAGTAGGAAAATGATCTACGTACATCTCAAATGCGTAACAGTTTTCTCTCCTTGAGTTTTGTTGTTGTTATTGCTTTTTTTGGAGGGGGAGAACGATGGAGATTTTGCTGTTGAGCCATAAATAGCATCTTAAACATTCTATTAAACCAATTGGATAAAATGTGGTCTGTCTAGGTTTCCAGTTCACTGAAATTGACACCCACCCACTGGCTTTAGACCAGCCTTTCCCAGATGTAGTTCTCATAATTTGAACTACAACTCCCATCAGCTCCAGTCACCTGGCTGATGGGACTTGTAGTCCAAAACATCTGGGGAGCACCAGGTTGGAGAAGACTAGCATGTTATGTAGAATGGCTAATGTATCTTGCATAGGAATATATTTGCCTGCTTGCTTGCTTAGTAATGACAGACAGCTGCTAAGCTCAGGCTTCTTGTCACCTTGTATATTTAATGTGTGTCCATGTTTCCATACATTTTGATCATGATTGCAAGCTCTGTTGTACCTGATGGCATATGCATGTCATAAGAAAGGGCAAGATGGGGGGGGGTGCTACATAGGGTGGGAGATTTGATAGAAGAGCTTTGTGTCACATGAATAGGGCGGTTGTATTATATACATTCCCTTGCTCCAAGCTCCAGATGATAGAAATCCTATAATCCCACTCTGCTTTAATACTGGATTAATGTGGATTTGTTAATAAAAATGCTGGTGAAAATGAGAATAAATTGTAATTAACTCAAACTTCCACTCCTTGCATGATTCTCTCCCTCTTTTTTTTTTTTTTTTGAATATTTTTAAATAGAAAGGAAGAATCGCTTTTGATGCTGCACACTTCTGCTGCAAGAAGGGGTCTCTGGCAGAGAGATGAGACCTTTGGAATCGATGTCTGTTCAGCTGAGCTGGCGGCTGAGGCTGCAGCAGGCACAGGAGCAGTTCCATACAGGAATGGCATAATGACCAGGCTGCCTTTTAGGGGCTTTGAGAAGTGCTCTTTGATATTAGCAGAGCATAATCCCGAATGGATATGGCAGTTTATTTCAAAGCGCATGTACCAACAGGCAAAGTATTGTCACAGGCAAATATAATGAGAACAATATGAAAACTACTTATCGTACCCACTACAGTAGGTTTAGAATTACGGCATTAATGTTGCTACCTGCTCAACGGCATTAAGAGATCATGCTTTGCATACATGGGATTTCTTACGAGATACTCCTCTGATCTAAAGTCTTTATAGGCACAGAGACATGCAGAGCACAATGCGGAGTCATCCAGCTCGACATCCTGCCTAATCCTTGCACAACCCCATGGAACTCTTGCCAGAAATGAGGGGAAGGGAAGGTGACGTAGCCAGGCATCCTGTGCAAACAAGATCGCTAAGGAGTTAGGTACATGCAGGAAACCAACAACCACACAAATGCCTAGTCCAGGTGTCTGACTCCAGTTGTGGCCACCCAGTTCTGCAGAAACGCATTAGCATGATAGACTGGGAAAGAACAGTGTCACGCTATTGGTTCCTCTTTTGCTAGAATATATAGGAATCAGAGATAGACTGTCTCTGAACTTGGAAGTTCTATTTTTAGCCTGGCTTGGCTAACAATCATTGGTTGGTTTATCCAGTTTTTTGAATTTGACAAATCCGTTTTCAAAGCTATCTATGCTAGTGGCCATTTCAATTTCCTATAGCAATGAATTCCATAAGTCGACAATGCATGAAAATGTTGCTCTTTTATTTTGCCCTTTATCTATTGCCAGTCACCTTCATTGGATAATCCTGAGATCTAGTCTGTTAAGAGGGAGTAGATAATCACATACATGAACAGTGAACATGGAGCAGAATGTATTTATGCAACCAAAATGGCACCAGTTGGAAATTACCAGCAAGCTCGAAGGAACCCGAAGGTTTGTAGAAGTACCAAACAACAAAGCAGCTTTTGTGTTTATGTAATTCTTATTTGTATAATTTATTTTTTTAGATGATGGGGGGGGGAGTACAAAACAACTTTGGGGTGGGGGTGAGGAGACAACCTAAGGAGGGAGCGATCCCACAGCAGCCCAGTGTGAAGTGAGCATGCTCACAGTAAATAAATGCTGTGTCTGCTAGGGAAGGGGTTAAGAAATGCAGAGGAATGGTAGGAGGCAGCAGCTGGGGAACCTCAAGGGACAAAAGCTCGGAGCCAGAGGATTGATGGTTTGACAAGGGTGCGTGGTCAGAAGGAGAAGCCTGGGAGGAGGAGGAGGAGAAACAGAAACAGGTAACAGGGTTTAGTGAGCAGGGAGAGTCTGTGACAGAGAGCAATTCAGACTCCAAGGGTGGAGAGGAGGGCCAGGAGACAGAGATGAAGCAGGCTGCTGAAGAATCCAAGGACACTTCAACTCTTGCTGCAATCAGCTCCTGTCCCCCTGGTCTTCCAGAAGAGGATGAAGAGGGGGGCACAGAGACAGACGCATCAGATTGCTTGAGAAGGGCCTGGAAGAGAAAGAGACTGAGGCAGCTGCGGGGAGGCGGGGACCTTTAGTCTTCACATTTGCCTCATAGAGAGCCAGTGTGGTGTAGTGGTTAAGAGCGGTAGTCTCGTAATCTGGGGAACCGGGTTCGCGTCTCCGCTCCTCCACATGCAGCTGCTGGGTGACCTTGGGCCAGTCACACTTCTCTGAAGTCTCTCAGCCCCACTCACCTCACAGAGTGTTTGTTGTAGGAGAGGAAGGGAAAGGAGAATGTTAGCCGCTTTGAGACTCCTTCGGGTAGTGATAAAGCGGGATATCAAATCCAAACTCTTCTTCATAGGGGCAAGACCTGCTGTAGAGAGTTGCTGTGCTCATTAGGCCTGGCCCTCCTGAGCTAGACCTTGTTTCTTCTACTAAAGAGTTAACTTCACTTACTCTGTACGATTTACTGCTGACCCGCTCCTGTCAGTGGCCCTGGAAGGCAATACATAAGGCAATACAACCCTTGGAGAACCAGTGTGGTGTAGTGGTTAAGAGCGATAGACTCGTAATCTGGTGAACCGGGTTCGGGTCTCCACTCCTCCACATGCAGCTGCTGGGTGACCTTGGGCTAGTCACACTTCTTTGAAGTCTCTCAGCCCCACTCACCTCACAGAGTGTTTGTTGTGGGGGAGGAAGGGAAAGGAGAACGTTAGCTGCTTTGAGACTCCTTCGGGTAGTTATAAAGCGGGATATCAAATCCAAACTCTTCTTGGGCTAAAAAGAGGTTCTTCACCCTTACTGTAACCATTTCTGCACTTGGGGATTGATCAGCCTGGGGAATGATTACTCACTGTGGAGTAAGCCTTTTCAATGGAAATCCCCCCCCCCCAATGGTGACTATAATAATTGCTCATGACATAAGTGACGTTTGGTCCAATCTGTTTTGAATGAAATAATAAATAAATTGTATAACCCCCTGCAAGAACTAAGTGCTTCTGTACATTGACTGAACAAACCTCCACCCCACAGGCTTGCAGTCCAAAAAGATGCGGTCATAAGGGAAAAGACACAAATGGATGGTGCTTTTAGGCATCAAAAGCAGTCCCTTGAATTTTACCTGGCAGTCCCAGGATGCTGTTGTGTTACGCAAGGAGACAACCCAGAACAGTGCTGAGTAACCTATGCATGGTGTAAATTGCCCCCAACTAATATAGGCTGGGAATTGTGCCTTTTATTGGGGTTACTGTTCCAACAACAGCTGACAGAGCAAGGGCCTCTGAGAAGGAGTGAGTCAAACCCACATGGGTAAAACACCACACTTTTCTTTAGCAAAATAGATTTCTATAGAACGGGAAGAGAAATCTCAATCTGACAGAAAGTCAGACAAATCCATCCATCCTGAGTGACGCACATCAACAATATCCCAAACAAAGTCGTACCACAGAGGAAAGCTGTGCAGCTCTGAATCTGACAAAATTAATTGCTTGTGGCAGGTCTCAATCTCTGGCCAACCTCCTCTGATTATTCATCTCTCTCTTTCACCCGATACCTGTTGCTGGAACTACTCCATGTTCTTCAGCACAATTTGGCATCCTTTGATACCATTACTTACCCCAAATGGATCACTCAGTTTCACCCTTTAGGTAGGTTTAAAGCAGAGATTGCTCTCATTCAACCCATAGGTGATAACAACATCCAGCTATATTGTTTCCATTCAGTGTTTGCAGGCAGGTGCTTCTCTAGGTAAACATGCTATGGAGAGGGACTTCACTGCCTCTCTTACCAGAATTAAAGTGACTCACTTAACATCCACAGTGCGCTGCAGTGTATTTCCAAACTCAGCTCTTATTCTGGCAGCAAATGAGTTCAGTTTTGCCTTCCAAATTCTCTCTCCTTCTCTAAAGGATAGCATTCTTGTCTCCTTCAGACTGGAAGGAAGTATTGATTTGAAAGAAGCAGTAATTGGATGCATGACATATAGCTGCACTGGAGAAGGAGTCGCCAAGGACAGTCCTCATCGTATAGCACCAGGGATAGAATTTCTTTATTTAGCACCCAGTTTTGTGCTAGGTGCTGTATCAGTGAAACAACAATTGCAATGGAAGTGGAAGTTGATTCTCTGGAAAATCTCTTTTCTGCTTTTGGTTTTTTAGCAGGCAATCTTTTGTTCTTGCTTTTATGTAATACCACAAGAAGCACCGAAGAGTCACTGAGCACCCTAATTCCAGGAAATGTAAAGCAAGGGGAACAGCACTCCTGCTACATAGCATCAACTTGCAAGTATGCTTTAGTGCCACCTAGCTTACTATCTGTGTAATTAATGTCACTGTGTGTTTTCTGGCCTTTAACACTAGAATTTCAGCCCCTTCCATTGACAGTCTGTCGGATCCTATACGTATCTACTAAGAAGGAAGAATCGGTTGAATTCAATGAGCTTTATTTCCATTTAAATAGATACAGAATTGAAGTCCCCCTTGCAAAGTATATATCTGAGGTATTTATATAAATGCAATTCTTTGATTAGACCTACGCTCCAAGCTTTTGCTTAAGTTCTTCCTACCTCACAATGCGTTTCTGCTACACTTCAATCATCCTGATTTTTTATTTTTTTTAATGTGTGTGTGTCTTCATGGAGGGTAAAATGCTAACCAATTACAATGTGTCCTTTCACATCCTCTGTGGCTATTGCCTGTTGATGCAATTCATCCATGCACATTCTGTGACTTCAGCAATTTGACTTCAGTGGGATTTGCTTGCAAGCAAATGTGTTGACAGGCAGCAAATGATTTAGTGCAACTTGAAGTCCGGACACTCACACCATAAGGTTATCTTGCAGCGTTACAATTTGACCGTGATCGTCAGTGATGGGTAGTGATGTCCCAAATCATGGGGGTTGTGCGGAAATGACAGGTGCCATTTTTTTAAAAAAGTACAAAACTCTGTTTTGGTTTCTATGTCCTTCAGAGTGCTGGACGGTTGCTAGATTGTGAGGCCTGAGCCTGCAAAGCCAGTCACTCATAGTTGGTAGGTGTATAAACAGATAATATTACATTTCATTTGTCTTAAGCAGTCTCTTCTTACAATGATTAGTCAGTTGCACCTTGTCTGGCTTAGGGAGCAATTAGATTTGCCTGTGGGAGGTCCATACAAGGTTATCCTTCATTTTTTAATGATTAGCAGCCCTGGGGTGTAGGGGGTCATTAGGACCATGGTTTTGAAGGATAGGAGCAATTTCTTGATTAAAAGACACAGACACAGAAGCTGCTGTTTGCTCTGGGTGGGGGAAACTTACAAGTATCTGTATGGCCTAGTAGGGCAAATAGCAGCTTTGGGGGAGGGTGGAAAATTTTCACTGGGAGAACGATTTTGGAGGCAAGGGTTAACTACATTTGGTGCCACCTCCAACAACTGCTAATAAATTAAAAAACAACCCTGGAGGAAATCAGATCACAGATGTCCCAAAGGCAGACATTCATAACAAGAGTTTATTAACTCTGCTCTAGCCATTTTCTGGTCCACTTCATTACCCCCCTGGCTCCTCGTGACATTGCGCAACATCGTGTCAGACCCCCTCAATCAACTAGAGAAGATGGTACCTCTACTCAGAGGAGAGACCATCTTAATGTGTCCTCCTATCCTGGACAGACATTGTGGTTAGTAGCCACTGGTAGCCTTTGGCTCAACATTCACCTTCAGTGAAAGACCCAGGTTCTAGTATTTTGAGAAAGGGAGAAAAACTTTTATTCAACCATTTTTTCCACACATAGCATCATTTTATACACCTCTATCATGTCCCCGCTTGCTCACTTTTTTCCTAAACAAAAAAGCTTCATATGTTGCAACAATTCCTCAGAGGGGAGCTGTTCCGGCCTCATAATAATTATGGTTGCCATTTTCTGAACCTTTCCAGTTTTACAATATCCTCTTTGAGGTGCACCCACCAGAACTGTACAAAGTATTCCAAGCGTGGTCACACTATAGATTTGTATAAAGGCATTATGATATTGGCAGTTTTATTTTCAATCCCCTTTCCTAATAATACCTAAAATGTAATTTGCCGTTTTCACAGCTGCCACCAACTGGGGGCCCAAGATCTCTTTGCTGGCCAGTCCTCTCCAGTTCAGACCCTATTAGTATATATGTGAAGTTAGCGACTTTTTGCACCAGTATGCATCGTGCTGAATTGCATTTGTCATTTTAATGCCCATTCGTCCAGTCTGGAGAAAACCTTTTGGAGCTCCCCTTAATCCCTTTATGTTCTTCCCACCCAGAACAACTGGGTGTCATCAGCAAGCATGTCCATCTCACTGCTCACCCCTTTATGATCATTTATGAACAAATTTAAAAGCTCAGGTAGGTCGCCATTACTGTTCCTTGAGGGGTCCCATTTTTTTGCATCCTTCCATTGTGAGAACCGTCCATTTATTCCTGCTCTGTTTCCCCTTCTTTAATCAATTACTTATCCACCTTGAACCACTTCTGATAGACACCAAACACAGAGATTGCAGGGTAGGACAAGGCTAGCCCACATGGCCTCTTGATTTCCTCCAGCCACTTTTTCTCTAAATGGAAGGGGTTTATAAGTGAAACCTCCTGTCGTGCAACTCCACAAGCCATTCCTCCGAGCCCGCTTCTTTTCAGTCAGGAAACATGCTCAGAATAATGATTCATACTTCAAATCTTGTAGGGCTTAGCCCCCTGTTTTTGTACTTGATTTTTATCCTCAGGATCTCGGATAAGAAATTAACACAACAGTACTAATTAGCCTGTAATTAGACTCCCCTGCACCTCTGCATCTGAAGCAAAAATAGCGCATGGAGCAACATAGCCTAAGTGCCCTTGTGTCATGAACTTCAGTACATCTACATACTCACAAACCACTTAGAATGTATGCCTCAGAGGCAGTGTGAAATAGTGGTTAGAGTGTCCGACTAGGACCTGGAAGACAAGGACTCAAAACCCCATTGGGCCATGAAGCTTACTGGGTGACCTTGGGGTAGTTATGACCTGTCACAAGATTCTTGTGAGGATTAAAGGAGGAGGGCAATAACCATGTATGCCACCTGGAGCTTCTTGAAGAAACAGTAGGATATGAATGCAATAAATATGGATTCCTCTCCCCAGTTCTTTTCAGTTCAATTGTTTCTTCCTTGCCTCCTGTTTCTGCACCATATCCTGCTTTTGGCTGTTTATTCCTCTTTGCTGGATTGTGTCTTTAATTATTTTTTTACATCTTTAATTATTTTTTTACAAATGTATGAACTGCTTCACAGCCTGAGGCCATCAAAGTGGGATACAAGATAAAAATAAAATATTATTAATAATAGTAATAATAATACAAATCCTAAAAAAAACCTTATACAAATTCTAAAAAGAAAACAATTTAATAGCATTTTTACATGAGTACAGTTAATATTTCTCAAATGACTGGGTCACACATTCTGGAAAAGCCTTCTGAAACAAAAGTTATTATTTTTATTATAAGCGCCTAACCATCATAATGCTGGGCACCTGCCTAATTTAGTTAGGAATTGATTCTAGAGGGCTGGAGATGCAACACTAAAAGCCCAGTTTCTAGTACAAACTAAGTGCGCCCCTGTGGCTTGTGGCCCATCTGAAGAGCACAGTTCCTTTGGCAAGATATATGGGATGATGTGGTTGCTTAGTTAACCTGGACCCAAATTAGTCCCAATCCGACTATGTCACAATACTAGTGTATGGCATTATCAGATGCCACAAAGGGCACATTTAACAAACAAGGAAATATAAAGAATTGCTGGAAAGAGGAATGGTATTTTGGTATTCCTAAAAAAATATATCCATGCAATGGAGTAGTTCTGCTTCGGAACTACTAACAAAGGTCCTGTGTGTGCATTTCTTTTAAAAGTGACAACATATACGTTCCTATTTTTGAACGTGTGCAGTTCTTGCAGTTCTAAAACCAGTTACTGGGGAATAAACCACATAAAGCACAAGGGGACTAACCTCTGAATCAACATGCACAGGATTTTGCCATGAAGCATGTATCTTGCCCAGTGGAGTGCTGGTGATGAAAACACACACACACACAAGCACAAACGCAAAAACAGTTCCTCTTTCAGTGTTTGGGATGTGTCAACGAATAAAAAAAAACCCGTGTCACTTCTTCACCCAATTATCTGAGCCAGCCATATCATCCCTGCAATCCTCTCACTGGAAAGTAAAGCCGCCTAATATTAGTTGGGTATTTATTTAAATGAAAGGTGACTTAATTCTAGTTAATCTAAGGAAACATCCAGCCTTTGCGAGGTGGCTATACAAGGCAGCAGCTGTTTCACGTCGGCTATTACTATTTCATCTTTTTTGTGTGTGCTGGAAATGAGAACTTAAAAATCCAAACACAGTCAGATGTAGCCGGATCATCTGAGGTTCGTGTGGTCACATTTCAAGATGTGATGCATCTTTTCCCCATCAGCACACGGGCACACAGAGGCACTAATGCACATGTGCCCTTCTGACGCAGCCACATAACAGGCTCGCTCGCAGCAACCTCGAAAAAGCAATTTTTCCTCGGCATCAAAAAAGTTCCCCTTTCCACTTAAATGCTTTTCTGATTCATTTTACTTTATTTTTTTTATTTATTTCTTTCTCTGCTGTATCCTTTTCAATCTGGAAAGTGACTTGGCCTCTTCTCCCGCCATCTATTTCCCTCCTGCCACTATTCAGTTTAGGCATGAAACACAGAACTAGATTGAAAGCATTCAATGGCCATTCAATCGGAGAAGAAAAGAGCCCCTCAGAGCTTTATTAGATATGAAGATCCACAATAAAAATCAATTTCTGCCTCTTTATGCAGTTTAAATGACAAAGCACCCACCCATTCTGCGGCCATTGTGCCTCGGAAATGTAATTCAGTGCTGGAGCCGGGACCAGAGCACCATGGACTCCCTGACCTGCACTGACAGATTCCAATATGATACAGACCTTCTCAGATAATGACAGCCACTTCATCTCGCAGTAGGGGGGAAAAAAAGTTATCTGATATCTTTGAGGGTTAAAAGGCTATGTGGGCAGCATTTTTAATAGTCCTCTAAATCAGCATCCTAAAAAATACCACCTTTTCCTTCCTGAATCGAGCTTGCCCAGCCAAACCTGTTGTAGTGCCTTGACTAGTGCACCGTCCTTGGCCTGCTCTTCGTCTCAAAGGCAGTGAGGACAGCATCAGGATAGGCCTTGTTGGGTGTTTGCTGAGGCCTATCCCTCAGTGGGAGACTATCCTGGAGCCCTGGTGCCTATCTACTCACAGTGGCGCAGTAAATGGTTTTAGAGGGGCCCTTGCTTTTTAGATAACAACACATATTACCACGCTAACTAAAATGCAGCAAGCCAGCCCTGCTGAATTTGCAGCCGCTCCAAGTGTCCCTATTTTCTAGAAACAGTCCTGGATTTATAGAAGTCGTCCCAGTTTCTGGTTTGATTCCAGAATGTTCTGCTTTTCTTTAGGACATCCCTATTTTCAGCAGAGAACTGTTGAAGGGTATGGTAGGAGATCTCTATTTTCATCGAATAAATGTTGGTGGGTATGGGATTATGCAAGCCCTGAGCCAAGGAGATAACCTACTATACAACCATTAGAGGACATTTGAAGGCAGCCCTGTACAGGGAATTTTTTTAAAAAATGTTTTGTTATGTTTTTATATATGTTGGAAGCCTCCCAGAGTGGCTGGGGCAACCCAGTCATATGGGTGGGGTATAAATAATAATAATAATAATAATATTTTTATTTTGGAAAAAGGATGTCCCTATTTTCATTGGGGAAATGTTGCAGGCAGTCTTCCTGCCCATTTGGCTGTGTGAAGTCCTCTGGACATCTGCCCTAAAGTTCTGCCTTGGTGGTACCACCAGCTGCTCCCACTCCTTGCTCTTGCTTCCTTTCCATCTCCCCCTTCTAAGGAAGTGAGCAGTGATAGGAGGAAGGAGAAGAGCCACCTCTGTTCCTTCTGGGTAGCTTTGCTGATCTGAGACCAAAGGTAAGTAAATAGGCAGCTGCGATGGCAGCAAAGCAAAGGTGGGCCCACTGAGGGCAACACTCTCAGTCAGAGTAACTGAGAAAGAGCCATTCATTTCCAGAAACTGTCAGAAGATTCTTGAAGATTCTTGAAGCATTGAGGTGCAAGATTGTCTACAGCAGCTGTGAATAGTTGTGGAGCACTTATCTTTGGACATGCATGATTCCTACTGAACTTTCCTGCTTCCATGAGTGTTTAATTGCCATTGGCCATGCACAACTCGATCCTTTCAAGATGAAGCTGAGTGATCGTCACTCTGCTGTGCAAGGTAGCTAGCATACACGCAAGGAAGTGTTGCTGGACCACCATAAAGTTTTACGGTTGGAGATCGTAAAATCTGCACTCTCAAGGACCCTCTACCACCTGGGACACAACCTTTTCCAATACACAGTTGACGGGAGGAAATGCTATGTCCTTTCCATGCATGCTGATTGCCCTTATTTGTCCAGGTGATGCACTGGAAAGTGCCCATAGGTCCCTTATGTAGTGGCAGGCCACCTCAAATATCATCCAATACAAATGTTAAGGTAAAGGTAAAGGGACCCCTGACCATTAGGTCCAGTCGTGACCAACTCTGGGGTTGCAGCGCTCATCTTGCTTTATTGGCCTAGGGAGCCGGCGTACAGCTTCCGGGCCATGTGGCCAGCATGACTAAGCCGCTTCTGGCGAACCAGAGCAGCACATGGAAATGCCGTTTACCTTCCCGCCGGAGCAGTACCTATTTATCTACTTGCACTTTGACGTGCTTTCGAACTGCTAGGTTGGCAGGAGCAGGGACCGAGCAACGGCAGCTCACCCCGTCGCGGGGATTCAAACTGCCAACCTTCTGATCGGCAAGTCCTAGGCTCTGTGGTTTAACTCACAGCGCCTAGCTCCTTTTGCCCTGCAAGCTCCAGAATAGCTGAAGAAGATCTCTTTTCAGAGTTAAAAAGTAGGAGACAAAGGTGTGGGGTGCTGGTGTAGGGACAGGGACAGGGAGGGACGGGCTTGTATGAGCTGCACAGAGATGAACGTTCAGTGACTGGAAAAAAAGAGACCCAAGCAACTCTGCATGCTGAGCAAGCATGGATTTTTAAAGAGATGTTTCTATTCAGGTACAAATTACATGCCCTGAGTTAATCCTGGACACAGAAAGTAAAAACAGTTTAATGAAAGATGCTCAGGGGCCAGTTGCTGGCATGTCTCAGGGAAAGGAATGAAACCTACCTCATACCCCCCCCACGAATTGTACATGGTCTTTCAATGCTCCCCAGACTCAGGACTGAAAAATGTGTGGGCAGCCTCTGTGCATAAAAAGGCTCTCCACTTCACACTCTGGATTTCCACAAGTTGGAAGGTGTCTGAACTGGTGGAGGAGGAGGGCTGGAATTTGTAGGTTAACTCTCTCTCCCAGGGCAGTGGTCCCAATCCGGATTGTCCCCTCTCCCATGGATGCTATTTTCTGACATTTAAAGAGCCATTCACCAGGCTTTCAGGGTGCCCCCATATCCAACATAATTCCTATACAACCTTCTGTTTAGGAAGCAGTGTGGAATCTATATACTGAATGCTTCTCTTTCTAATAATGTTCCTGTCAATTTACAGAGGATTGTTTTAACTGTTTTTCAATATAAATGCAGTTGTTTTACATATGTATTGTGAAATCGCTTTGAGATACTTCATAGGGCATGATTAATAAATAAAATAATAACATATTAGGATGAATTTTAGTTGTAATGAAACAAAATAAAGCTTAAAATGTATGCACTTACAGTTTGTTATTATTGTACGCTGTTAGTATTGTCTTTACTGTAGCTTTTCATTCATTTTAGAGATGCTACAAATGTTGCATGAATGTAACAAAGAGATCCAAGCCTTCGTTTTTTCACACCTACCTTTCGTTTTCGTAAAACCTTAATTTGGTCTGGCGTCTCGTATTCATGTGTAAAAGCAAAGGTACAAAATTCGGAAAGAAAGAAAAAATCCAAAAGCAGACAAAAAAACGTTTGATGACAAAGCTCAGCTCTCTGCTAGCACAGGGGTATCCTGCAAATTTTACTTTTTTAGGATTCGGTCTTGAAATGTCAGCTGCCAGGTTCATTCAGTGTATGTTCATTGTGCATTTTGACCTTCAAAAAGTAAGATTAATGGAATGTGGTTCTTGAGTGGGGTGGCCAGGGTGTCCTGCTTTACAGAGAACTGTCCTTTGAAGGACTTCTCAGTGCAAGACTGGTTTAAAAGGGGGAGATTCAACTAAGTTGTGAGTGTGGAATGAGGTCCACTTGCACAAAGGGATTTTCACCCCCTCCCTTTCTAACCTCATGCCCCTAAATCTGCTCTGGAGGTTTGAGGGAGCCTACAGTACAGGTTTATGGGGCACATAGTGAGAAGGAGAGGGGAGGAAATCCCATTGCACACGCAGACCCTACACACGTTCTCAACTTAGTGCTACGTTAAATTCCATGTAAATAACCCCAAGAAGCAAAAGCAGGGACCCTGGATTTGCTCATCAGCCTTGAACACCTGGGCAGCAGGCTAAGCAGGTCACAGTCTTCTCCACTCTGATGAGAGGTATTTATATTTAAATTACAGCAATCATTTTTAAATGTGCATCTATACATCTAGATTAGCATATGCCATTCTTGCCCATGTCTGTGTTCTCTTTTGTCCCCTCTTTTGGTGATGTGTAAGTGGTCACCCTCCATTCACAGTTTCAGTAGAAGCATGTTCCAAGGACATAAAAATGGCTATTGTGTGATGCTTAACCATGTCAAGAACGGAAGGGAGATGCAGCTATTTCACTAACCTAGATACATACATATGGAGAATTATATAGCTCACCCTTTCTGGTGCTTTAAATCAGACCCACCCAAAGCCTTTCCAAGATCTATGTTATGTACACTGGCTTAGGATTTATCCCTAGCTTTCTATTCCAAAATAGCACACGAATATCAGGACAACTTTCATGTGCAGGGAACTGAGCAAACATGAAACTTGATGGTGCATGCATTTTTGTTCCTATCTAGGCCAAGTGTTTTTTAAATATATATATATTTAGTATAACTTTATGTCCAGAACTGACACATATGGTATGCTACTGTGAAGCAAGAATGGCTGGAACCTGCCTTAAAAAGTTAACCTACTGTGCTTGATGTTAGGGTTGTGGAGAAATTCAATTCCGTTCACAGTTAAAAGTGAATGTCTGTAATTCACACTTCCCAAAGCAAGATGCAAATCAAAACTCTGCCATCATTTGAAATTCCCACTTCTCAAAATTTTACAATGCAAATCTCCAGACAAACAATGTGTACAATGTAAAGTGTTAATACACCGTATTTTTCGCTCTATAAGACGCACCAGACCACAAGACGCACCTAGATTTTGGAGGAGAAAAAAAAGAAAAAAAATATTCTGAATCCCAGAAGCCAGAACAGCAAGAGGGATCGCTGCACAGTGAAAGCAGTGGTCCCTCTTGCTGTTCTGGCTTCTGGGATAGCTACGCAGCCTGCATTCGCTCCATAAGACACACACACATTTCCCCTTACTTTTTAGAAAGGGAAAAGTGAGTCTTATAGAGCAAAAAATACGGTAAGTGCATGTATTAATGAAGACAGCATACCCAAATGCATTATATTAGGGGGAATTGCCTTCAAAACTACATACATCCGTTCCTGTGCAGCACTGATCCCCTTCCTCCAGTACTCCCTTTTTTGTGTGTCAATATATGGGCATCATCCCAACAGTGGAAGAGTACACTGGGATTTCCTGGTGCAGCCCATGTTGCAACTAAGAGGCTAGAGAGAATCATAGAAATATCTCCAATGTCCAGAATGCATGGTCCCATATTCTTAAGACCTGAATGATTCACATAAGGAGGGGGCAATGTATTGGAAAGTGACAAGAACTGGGCTGTCCAGCAGTGGCAAGGAGAATGCCTGACAACTGAAAAGATATATATATATCTTTTTGAGCACCAAATGGAGTTGGCCTCTCATTTTAATGCAGGAAAAAACACCTATGTCCTAGCTATCATAAAGTAGGAAACACTACCATAAGTGTTTCCTAGAGGCCCCATGCACTGTGGAACTACCTCAGCAGAGACAGTCCAATCCTCCTGATGTTGTTGGACTACAGCTCCCATCATCCCTGAGTTCTTGGACCACAGCTTCCATCATTGGCCATGCTGGGTGTGGCTGAGTCCAGCCACCCCTGGAGGGCACCACATTGGGTACCCCATTCCTACAGCAGCATATACAGTGGTACCTCACAAGACGAATGCCTCGCAAGACGAAAAACGCGCAAGACGAAAGAGTTTTCCGTTTTTTGAGTCGTTCCGCAAGACGAAATTCCCTATGGGCTTGCTTCGCAAGACGAAACGTCTTGCGAGTTCTTGCGAGTTTGTTTCCTTTTTCTTAAAGCCGCTAAGCCGTTAATAGCCGCTAAGCCGCTAATAGCTGCTAAGCCGCTAGTAGCCGTGCTTCGCAAGACGAAAAAACCGCAAGACGAAGAGACTCGCAGAACGGATTAATTTCGTCTTGCGAGGCACCACTGTACCATGCTGGGTTCACCACCATTTCAGGAGCAGATACTACTTCAAAGTAGCTTTTAGGCTATGTTGGGATGTGAAGGTGCTGCCTGATCTATTGATAAGCATAATGTTCACTTAAATGTTTAATATAGTTTAAACAAACTGTTCATTGCTAAATTGTTAATGTTCTCCTGCAGTGCTATTATAATTTTTATTGTGTAAAACAGTCACTACCCTGTTGTGCTTTGACTGTTTTATTTCTGTGAACCTCTCTGAGTACAAATGTATTTCTGGGAAAGGCGGTATATAAATAAACTATGGCTAACAGCAACGATGTTGCAGTCCTATATCTTTTTCTGTGCCGCCACAAATAATTTGGGCAGGGGTATTAATATGGTTGAATAATTCTTAGTCATGGTGGGACCTTGGCTGCCTAGAATGGAAACCAACCACCTTCCCGTCTTGAATTGACAACTCACAAATCCCAGGCGCTGCTAAACACAGCAGACCTTTCAATCAAACTATGCAACATGCAGATCCATCGTGTGCGCTGTCCTCATAAATGAGTTTCCTAATATCCTTCCTCCCCCACAAGAGGAAAGTGGGGAGCCTTTATTTATTTAGACTGCTTTTACTGCCTGATCAGAATTACCTGCCGAGGAGGTGGATTTGAATAGCATCTTATTGGGGGTCTTTCTGTAGTGCAAAGAATAGTGGGTTCTATAAATTGCTTTAATTAGACTTGCAGAGTTGGAAAAAAGAATGAATTGGACAGCAAAGTTTTTTTTAAAAAAAACAACAATCAACAACCCTAAAAACAACTTTGAAAAGTACAATGCGAATAAGGGGGAAAATGATGGTTTTACTCTTTTGCCTTAAAGTAAAATAGCTTTTATCTCCCTCCCCCTCCCTTACAACAGCCTCCTCTACCTAGATAATGCATTTGGTTAGATTTATTTGCTCAGCCCAGAAAACTTGACACTAAGGGGATTATTTAGTTTTAGATTCGCTGTAGTCCATAGTAATAGCCAACAGGGAAAGGAATGAAGCAGCGATATTAGCAGGGAGATGGGAGGGGAGGGCGGATGAGGGAGGGGGTGGCATAGGCTGCAGCTAAGCAAAACTGCTTGCATAAACACCATTAAGAAGATTTAGACATTGCTTTCCTTATCATCAGCACTCCTGGAAGAAATAAAAAGAGAGAGAGAGAGAGAGAGCGCAAACGGAAAAAGGGATGGGGCCCGACTTGCTGTGTATGCGTTTCCATCAAGATTCAATAGAAAATAAAACTAGCCCAGGGTCCAAACTGCAGCATTCCTGCCGACCTCTCTTGAGTTGCCTGAGCCTCATCACGGTCCAAAGGAGACATTTGTTCCACATGTTAACGGAGGGAGAAGTCAGCGCAAAGGGAAGAAAGCTTGTGGCTTCCAAGCAAATGCCGGAAGAGATAAAATTAGGTCACTTTTGGCTGACCAAAGAGCACATTTACATTTAAGGCCCTGTGCAGACAGCATCCTTTTAGGACACGGATTGCCTTTGTGTTCCCTTAACAGAGACAATTAATTCTCTGTGGAAATGGGATGGGGGGGAATGGATGGACAAGCATCCTAGCATCCCACTGGCTGCACAAATGGCAGGCTAAACTTTGAGTGATGCTGGCCCCAAGCCTGGGACCTCTTGTGTCAGGAGGGTGGCTCATGGAAATGGCAAAAGAAATCCCATGGGGAAAGTGGTTGTGAAGAAGGAGGAAAAGGAGGAGGAGGAGGAGGAGAGGCGCAGACTTGGAAAATGGGCACACAACAGATGCAAGAATAAAACTAGGGGCAACGAGGAGCATCATTGCTTATCCTGCTTTTGGCCAGTTATGTTTGGTCTAATCTAAATGGTCTGCATGATGGAAGCAGCTGACTGAAAGACTCACAATACAGTTTAATGGATCCCACAAGGGACTCGATCTGTAACTCATTTCTCAAAACTCAAAAGACATGGGGATGAGATGAATTCCTGTAAGGATCCAATCAGGCATCTTTTATTTTCTCTTCTTACCATCTTCTTTCATTTGTCCCTGTGAAGCACTTTGAAGCACACCTGCTTTCTGCTCTCATGAGCAACAGGCTCTTTGGCAGTGGGCTCAGGTGGCCTCGCAGACAGCTGGGGGCCAGATCAGCATCCCTGATAGGGAGAATGTCTGCGAGATTGCCAAATAGGTAGGGGTAAGAAGGGTTCATGACTTCTTCTCTTTTTTTAAAGCACAGTGGGAAATAGGTGGAAAAATAAACCATATGGGTGCATGTAGAAATTACAGAATTGCATTTAAAATCGGAATAAAATCTCAATATATGGAAGGGGGAAAGGATCATGGGCTGCTCAACCGTGTGGCACATGGTCAGGGCTGGCCCAAGGCATTTTGCTGCCTGATGTAACAGACAAGATGGCAACCCTTCCCCATTCCGTGGGTAGAAGCTGACTGAACTGGCCATCGGATCTCATCTCCAGACTGGCAAGGAGGCAATGTTCGGTACGACCCCTGAGGGCAGTAGGCAAGCTTAAGGGGCAGGCCACATGATATACACAGTTCTGTCCTCCAACACCTGACTGCCACCCATAACAACTGACACCTGAAGTTGTTGTCTCACTCTGCCCAATGGTAGGGCCAGTCCTGCTGTTTATGGTAAAGCATATATGCACTAATATTATTGGAGCAGGGAGAAAACAGCCTACACCACACAGACAGAAGCCCAGTTCAAATGTTATGGCAAGAAGGTGTGACGGGAGCCTAGTACCTGTGCTTTCTAGAAACAATTGAATAGATTTTTTTCTTCTAACAAGCTTTCTCAGCTGGATGAATAGCACTTTTTTTTTTTGCCAAGGGCTTCTTCTCCATATTGTTTTTAGATCTATCCAGTGCTTTTTTATGGGAGGACGCAGGCAGCGCACACATACACCCAAGCATTTAGTGAATCTAACAGGAGAAGAAACTAAAAATTTAATTTTTATTAGTTTCTTCTCTAGCACAGTGAATCGTCAGCTCTGTTGCTATTGCCGATGGCGGCCTCATTTCTTGTCACAGTGTTTCCTGAGTCTCAGATGGAAGTGAGCGTTTAATGTGTGAAGCAGTGTGGAATGTGGATGTGTGGTGTTTTATTGATGAAAGTTTGGCCTCTTTGAGGGGCAGTATGAGTAATGCATGTTCTTTGTACTTTTGTCCATTTACTGTATTTATTTTTCCCAATTTGAAGTATAAAATGGTGATTTTCTTGAGTCAAAATGAGAGTACCCCTAAACTTTTTTTTAAAGAAAAAAAGCACTGGATTTATCTGTCATTTAAATGTCAGTTCCACCACCAAGGCAACCCTACTCTTGGTAGATTTCTGCTGAACAATGTCAGTGAGGTTATTAGGACCAGGGCCTCAGATGCAGAACAGACTGGATGAAGGAGTACGAAGGGGCTTGGGTGGGGTTTGATGAAGTTACCTCAACAACGGAGCAAAAACCTCACACACTAAGTAAAAATAATCTGAAGAAGTGTGCATGCACATGAAAGCTCATACCAAGAACTAACTTAGTTGGTCTTTAAGGTGCTACTGGAAGGAATTTTTTTATTTTGACTATGGCAGACCAACACGGCTACCTATCTGTAAGTAAAAATAATGTAAGTTCACCAACCCACCCTCTCCCCACCTAACTTCCCCCCAACCTTATAGTGTATACAACATTAATGTCTCACATAAAATCTATCTAACTCCTCACATTGTTTTATTTGCTGGATGCTGGCATGCTTTTAGGATGCTCGGTCTGTTTGTTTTGAAGAGTTAGAATGGTATTTTAATGCATTCATTATTTGTGGTTTGTTTTTATTTTGTAATCTGCCTTGAGGATCTTTGTTATAGAAAGGCAAGGGATAAATTTTAAAACTACTGTAATGAAGATTATAAATGATAATGCATGGCTCTTGGGAACAGGTCTAGCTATAAACCAAGTTTCTGATAGATCCATTCATTGGCCCTTGAGCCTCACTGGATTCCAGATTCTCCTCTAGAAAATGAAGACATCTTGGTTGACTTATTCAGAAACTCTAGCTGTGCACTACGTATGGCTTTTATCTCAAGAAATACATGACTTTGGAATGTATATATTCAGTCAAATTGTCTCTTCCTTTGATCTGGGCGGTCTCTGGATCATAGGCACACGGGATGGGGGCCTGGTGATGTTGCAATATATAATCTCTGCAACCAAAACGAGGTTTCCCTGGAATCTGTACTGTCCCTTCAGCAAGTCACGGCACTTAACAGGAATCTGATAAGTCTTTAGACACTGTTTTGTTAAAAAAAACACAACTCCTTCCCATTCACTTTTTGCTTGGGTGGGGAAGGATATTGTTGGTGCTGAGGGAAGAAGAGCATCCTGGAAGCTTCCCAGTGTTTTGCCAGTCCAGGGGTGGAAGATCTGATTCGTATTGTTGGAGATCCAAGAATAAGGCAAAGGTGAAAGGCAAAGAAGAGAAAGAGAGAGGCAGAGAAATCAAAGCGGACCATTAAGAAGAATGGTTATCTAGGAAGTTTGCCTTAGGCAAAGAGTTAATCCAGGCCTGGGAAGAGACTGTATTGGTAGTTAAAGCCCTTTAATGGCCTAAGCCCTATGATAATTAGTCTTGCCCTGGAGGTAGCTAATAGTGAGCCACTCCAGCTTGAAACGGTGCTTGATCCACTGCTGCGGCCCTAATCCACTGCATACAATAGAAGCTGAACTAATTCACTGAGTAAACACTTTCTCCAGTTACTTACAAGCATCTTCTTTCAGCCCTGTACCAAATAGATTCACTGTCAAGGCTTGGAAAGAAAATCAACTTTTCTTTCTTTCTTTCTTTCTCTTTCTTTCTTTCTTTCTTTCTTTCTTTCTTTCTTTCTTTCTTGATCTTGATTGAAGTGCATTTGGACTTCCTATGTATCCTGAGCAGAATCTAGATGCGTAATGGTGCATATTCTCCTCCCTCCCCCTGCAGCCACCGGCGGCCTTTTATTTTAGGTCCTAAAAATGGCTTTTCTCTCTCTCTTTAAATAAAGCGTCTCCGTTCTAATTGCCCAGGCTTTCCCCCTTGCCGTCTTTGAAGAGGTGCACGCTTGAAGATAGCGGGCAGTGGGAGCTGTATGAATCATCCAAAAAGATGCCAGAGCTATAAAATGTCTCCTGCTGCTGGCTCAGCAATTCCAACTGACTAAAAGCCTTCGCAGAGTCCTAACAAGCATTGACTCACTAAGACACGAAACTCCAGGTATCTTGAACCCGCCCACCAGGCTTTTCAAAAAGCTACCCATAAAAAGGAGTATTCAAGTGCTCAGCACCTTTTGAATGTGTCCCTACAATGCAGTGCATATCATTAGGGTTATATAGTGATGAATTGAGAGCTGGACCATAAAGAAGGCTGATCGCCGAAGAATTGATGCTTTTGAATTATGGTGCTTGAGGAGACTCTTGAGAGTCCCATGGACTGCAAGAAGATCAAAACTATCCATTCCGAAGGAAATCAGCCCTGAGTGCTCACTGGAAGGACAGATCGTGAAGCTGAGGCTCCAATACTTTGGCCACCTCATGAGAAGAGAAGACTCCCTGGAAAAGACCCTGATGTTGGGAAAGATTGAGGGCACAAGGAGAAGGGGACGACAGAGGATGAGATGGTTAGATAGTGTTCTCGAAGCTACCAACATGAGTTTGATCAAACTGCAGGAGGCAGTGGAAGACAGGAGCGCCTGGCGTGCTCTGGTCCATGGGGTCACAAAGATTCAGACACGACTAAATGACTAAACAACAACAGTGATAAATTAGGGGAAAGGCTGTAGGTCAGTGGCAGAACATCAGCCTTGCAAGCAGAAGGTTCCTGGTTCAAGCCCCACTCCAGCATCTCCAGATAGGGCTAAGAACGTTTCTTGTTTCAAACTGTGAAGAGCAGCTGCCAGCTAGTGTAGACAATTCTGAGATGGAACAATGGTCAGATTCAAAATACAGTCAAACCAACAATTCATGCTTTGCTAGGTAGGTACATGATAGGAACTGAAGCTCACAGAGTTTTCCTGTAAGTTTCCTAGAGAGGCCTCTGTGAGAAACACTCTTGCTGCGCATTGTGAGGAAACCATTGCATCCCTAACCCAAGCCCTCTGCCTGCTCAAGCTGGTCCTCCTTGCTGTTGCTGCTGCTTCACCTGCCCTATTCAAAAACCGGAGAAGTGAAAAATTCAGTGAGAAAGTGCAGCATCCACCTTGCCTTGCCCTCTCTCATCTCTAGGCAGAACTCCAGACTGAAAACAGAGGGAGAGAGAAAGTGAAGGCACAGTAGTCATGGTGGCAAGGAGGTGAACCCACCCAAGAAGCATGGCCAACAGAGGACATCATATATATTGCATTGCATTTGATACCCAGTCCTTCATTCTAAAGGTCCCCATCCGCTCCAAGGACCTCCAAACTCTGTATCTGATGCTGTTTCCCCATCACACTGTAAAACGTCAGCCCTAGCACAAATTCTTAGTCCTTTTGGACTGAGCCACAGTCAGTTGGGTAAAGTCTCTTTCATCCCTCTGCCTGCTTCCTTCTCATTCACTTCACCACAGTCTCCTCATGTGTCTGGGGAACCTTTTGGGGACAGAGGTAAAAATGGGCAGAGCAATGAATGTGAACATTACCTTTGTGCAGTAGGCCAGTTTCTACACACCTTTCCTCTCTATCCTTCATCCGAGCAAGCAAGGGGCATCATCAGAGTCCAATAACAGATTCCTCACTGGTACCCAACACTCAAGGAAGGCATCAAGCAAAGCTGGAGAAGGGTGTGGTTGGAGGAGATCCCAAAGGGCCACATAAAAAGGCTTAGAGGGCCACATCCTGCCCCCAGGCCTGTGGTTCTCCATCCCTGCATTATATAATTCATTTGAGGGTGTGCGTGTGTTTTTCGATTCAAGCAGTATATAAATTTTGTGAAGCAATAAATGAAAATTTCAAAGTTGTAAAATGACAGGAAGAAGGATGGGAGAAAACGATGGAAGGAAGGAAGGACGGAAGGGGAAAAGAAAGAGAGGAAAATGTCTGTTATCTATTGGTACTGAGAGTGCTAAGGGAGGGGCAGCCTTCCCGGAGGCCCTCTCCTGCTATCAAAGTTGTTGGCAAGCACCATTAAGACAGTTGCTTGGAGCGAGAAAAAGAATGATATTTGAAGTGCTGTGTGTGTGTCACACACACACACACACACACACACACACGAAAAATGGTAAAGAAGGAAGCAGGGAGAGACAGAGAAGGGGGGGGGGAATCCCTGTTTGCATTAGCAGCTGCTTCTGTCTCCAGGCTCTTTGGCAATGATACCTCATCCCATCCATTCAACAACCCATTATCATTTCCCTCCTTCCCATTATTCCCCTTCAACCTTATCAGATGCAAGCATCGCCTCAGACACTCCAACTGGAGTCTTGTAATTGTCCCCTGGTTGGAGCTCGATAGCACCTTGAACCGCCAGAGCAATCTCTGCTTAAAAAATAGGCCTCGGAAAGGAGGGGAGGAGAGAATTTGCCTGTGGCTATGTGGGATCCTTAATAGCTAACTCCCCCCTCTCTCCCCTTCTCTCTCTCTCTCACATGTGCAGAGAGAGGTATAAATGGAAAGGGAAGATTTTTTTTATTTGCTATCCCCATTTTATTTTATTTTTTGGATCAGAGGCAGGCAGATTTCAGTCAGTGTACATTGGTTTATTATGAAACAAAAGTGCATACTCTAGGGCTGCCATATCTCAAAAAGTGAAAATCCGACGCATAAGTTGTTGAGCTCTTTTTTAGTTTTGCTTTTTGGCAAAATTGCAAAAAAATGAAGTTTTTACTCAATTTTTATGGGAAATTGGCAAAAAGGACACTGCTGACATGGGTTGCCATACACCTGGATTGTCCCGGACACTGCTTCCGACTGCAGTATTTCGGGTATATCTGGGAAATTCTGGACGTATGGCAACCCTAGCATACTCAGGACCTCTTCCCGGTTCAGGAATAAGTGCATTAAGTAGACACTCTTATGTCAGACACTCTTGTTTAGCAACTTAAGTAGTGAATCAGTCTTTAGGTCCACTGGCTCCAGCATTCTTTGCAAGGAACCAGCAGGTGCTAGGTAGCTGCCCAGTGCATTGTACAGGCCAAGCCCTATCATTAGGTAGAGATTTTCAGTGTTGGGAGGGAGGGAGAGAGATGCTTGTGGGATTTTCTGCCTCAGGTGCCAAAATAATTTGACTGATCTTGGGTCCTAATTATTATTATTTTCTTTCATCTCAGGCAGCAAAGTGTCTTGGCCAGCCCTGCTTCTGCAAATCCCTGTTTTAGGCAGCCAGTTCAGCAGTGATATCTCACAATCTTTAAAAAAATTCTCTCAAGAGTGCTTTGGAGAAGTGCCTCCCTCCACGCCACAACTACAATGGGTGACAGGGCAATATAACACTGGGAGAAGATGGGCAGATGTGAAATACTTGAAAGGGGAAAGAAACAGATTCAACTTCTCCCCTTCTGTATTGTGCCATGAATGAAAGAAAATTCAGCTTGCTCAGATAAGGGGCACTTGGTAACAGCTGTGCTCAGGTAGAGACGTTGGAAAGGAGAATGTAATGAGTCCAACCTGAGTTCTGGAACCACATGATTAAGTTTTCCAGGTGAGAATTAATACTCTAAGTTGTGCTACAGTGCTGCTGAGAATACATATGCCAGGTGTTATTGAAAGCAGCTTTCCTCGTTCAGGAATTAAAACCTGTGATCCATTCATCACTAGAGATCAACTGACTCTGAAGAGCACATGACTCTATGGGAAGTCTGCTCATTAGATTTTCAGCAAACAAATTATATTTGATGGCATTTGTGTTGCTGCTATTAGACATCTTGATTGGGAAGCCATTTGGGGGAAAGCAGTAGTGAATTGCAAGGTGGGGCAGTGCCAGCTACTTGACTTCCACTCATTTCACTACAGCTTACCAGACGGTAGAGGGGGAGGGTCGAGGTGGTGAGGTTGGTGCAATGCAAATGCACCAATCTGGGGTGCTCAGTGGGCCCTGCTGCCTCCCCCTCCCTCTCTATCTCCCAGTAAGCACTACCAATGCAACTGGACAGGGGCCAGTTAAATGGTGCTCTCCCACCATGCCATCTGCCACTGGTGCACAATAAGATAGGCTAACACAAAAATAAACACAAGGGATTATAGAGGAAAGCGAATCCTTTTTACTCCCCCTCCCAAAGCCCCTGGATCTATTGTCTGAAATCAGGCAGCCTTAATCAACTCTGAACCTGTAAATTTCATCTGCTTTGGCCAAAGGATGGAAAGTTATGGGCTGTTTTTAGATTCCCCATTATAGTGAATGGGGAAACACCAAGCTTCATTTTATGTAGAAACAGATATATATTTTTAGTGCACAGGCAAATCTTGAAGGCCCCTGTACTCCCCTGGGGTAGATTTTATGCTGATTTATTCCATTTAGTTATATAATTCAGCTTTATACTAATAAAACATCTTCATGGGGATATAACACAAAAAACACAATTAAACTATTTATTCCACATAAATGATTGATTGATTGATTGATTGATTGCATTTTTATACTGCCTTTCTGTCAAGGCAGCCAAGGTGACTATATAACATATATTTAACAATTTGTACAATGTAGAAACTAAGTAATTAAAAAATGTGCACCATTGAAACTAGAGAGAACATGAGGAGCGGGGGCGGGGGAGGGGGAGAGAAAGATGGTTTTAAAAACCTGCAGCATACCTCATAGCCAAACTAGATGTGATGCTAACTGCATTCATGCAGTTCATCAGCCCATTTTTATTTATTTATTGCTAGGTAAATCAGCAGCCATGGGGAAACCTTGGAACCATGGGGCTGGGGCCCATGGTGAGTGAGGAGAAAAACTTTAATTTCTTATCTCCCTTTTGTATTTCTTACAAAAAAAATCATTTTCTGGACCCGCCAAAGAACCTTTCATTGGCACCAATGGCTTCCCTTTCAATGCAAATGGCTGCTCTGGAGGGGTGATTTTTGTAAGGACTATGGCAAGGTGGGGAGGAACCTTCCTTTTCCAGGCAAACTCACCATTCTCAGGATGCTCAGGTTTCTCCATAACTACTATTTACATTATCAGAAAATGTGCGCAATGACTGCATACATCTAGTTTGGCCCCTCACTCCATGCCAGAAGAGGCAAATAAGTGTCACTATTAGGATACCTGATTGCGTCATATGCTGGAAGGCTAAAGGGAGACTTTGCAGCCCCTGCCCCGGCAACTTGTGGTGCCTCCCAGGGCATTATCAATCGCCACTGAGGTGCAACATCTTGCTAACTGTGATTGGGATGGTGGTGGAATAGTTTCAGCAGTATCATGCGGCATGAATGAGGCACAAAGAATATCAACAGAGCTCATTGGTAAATCAGAACATTAGGGAAGGAAATCAGATACAGAAAAGCCGATCAAGATTTATAGATTAGAATTTGGCATTAAAAAATGTGAGTGTTGGATCTATAAAAGCCAGTCATAACAGTGACAGGGCCTCCGAGTTTTCCGTGTGTAAATCAGTCCGTTGTATTCCAAATGGTAAAGAAGAGATTTGTAAATGAGCGCCCTTTATTTATTTATTTATTTATCTATCTTCCTTGCCGGGGGAACTTATTGGCACGACGTGTGATTATGTTTGCAGGATTTGTAAATCTGTTTTAGGATTTGTAAATCTATTTCCCTGACTCATAAGCCAATCGAATGTTTCAGAAGTCAGTCAGGTAGTTAAATCTGATGCTAAAAGTCATGGCTTGTAAATCAAAATGCAGGTCTTAGCGCTCCTTCTCTCTCCCCCCCCTTTTCTTTTTCTTTTTTTGTATGTGTGTGTAAAGGATTTATGAATCTAAACGGAGATATCTAAATCTGGTTTATTAAAGGACTGATTTATAAATAAAGCCCCCCAAAGAATGGCTTTGGCTCACAGCAGATGATGAGTTGGGACGTGCAAAATGGCCATGACAAGGAAGGCCCACTGCTGTCTGTCAAAAGTGGAAGGAGAAGTGGGGAGGGGGGGGAGACCCAAGATTTAGCTTCTGTGCACGGCAACAGCTTTAGCCTTCTTTAAAAGGGAAATGCTTTGTGACCCTCTACCATGGCGCCCCACAATGGGAAAGGATACCAGGCTGATTCCTCTACTTGTCAATTGTTCCCCACCCCCCAATTAAGAGATGCAAGTGCCACCCCCTCCCCTACTACAAACAGACGGCCATTAAAACTCCCCGATAACCTCCTGGCTTCAATTTTTCCATCAGGGCAGTGGGTGAGCATTTTTGTAATACACGCTTCACAAGTTTAACATTATAAATGTGCCTCTTATGTCTATAAAAAAAAAAGTGGGGGGAGGAATCAAATTTCCACAGTTCTAAAACTTTTTTAAGCATTTAAATTTTAAGCTAGGGATTTATAAATGGGCTATTAAAGTTTAAGAGTTTCATTATAGTGTTTTTTTTAAAAAAAGAAATCATAATTACTTGAGGTGGGGAGGAGGGTTAGGGCTACTTTATTCCTGGTGGAGACTATACATATATATGAAGTATCTATATAAAGGCAGGAACTGAGCTTATATTAATACAGTTTAACTGATATTCAATAACTTCACCCTCCCCTTTTCCTATTGTCCATATTTAAATACTTCAAAAAGAATTCTAATCAAGTGGAAATTAATAGGGGAGGAAATACTGGGGCTAGCAGGAGAGGGCTCTAATCCCACTATCTCTTAATATTTCAAAGTCTCTTTTATTTTCCTAATAAAAAAGAGAGAGGGAGAGAAAAAGAGGAAGGGAGAGGGGAGAAAGTGGAATTAATCCAGTGCTCTGAACTGTCCTCTCGTCTTACCGCTTTAAATAAATTCCAAGAGCGTCTTGCATGTGAGGCGGCCAGCCTGGCCTCTGGCCAAGTTGGGCTGCCAATTCCCAAGTTTCCCCCTTCTTTATGGAGAGCGGTGGTGGTGGGGTAGGAAAAACAGGATGGCACAATGTCTGCTTGATGCCGCCTTGGAATGAGTCTCCTTGTGGATGTGGAACCTCTGGTGAACACATAAGAGCTCCAGCATCACATATGTGAATGGTGTGGCGGGAGGCACCACTACCTGACCTCCTGACTGCTGAGTCGCTGCTTACTGAGAAGGACAAGGATTTAGAGATTGGCTCTGCTGATGAGTTTGCACTGCGCCAACCTTTCTGCCCCACTGCCACTCTCCCTCCCAGTAAGAAGCAGTGACTCCACTGTTTGGAGGTCAAGTAAATGCCTCCCCACAGCAGCTACACCAACCACTGTGCATGCAGATTTGCCCACCACCCACATGCTGATGAAGAAGCCGTTAGTTCAGTTGAAGTGCCTGCAAAGTTTCAGATGAATCCCCAAATGTTTCCTTAGTCTAAGGTCGTGTGCAACTTGATTTTTTTCTTTGGTGGTGTTGGTGGGTGGTTATACCAGAGCAATTTAGATGGTACAGTGGTACCTCGGGTTAAGAACTTAATTCATTCTGGAGGTCTATTCTTAACCTGAAAATGTTCTTAACCTGAAGCACCACTTTAGCTAATGGGGCTTCCCGCTGCCGCTGCGCCGCTACTGCGCGATTTCTGTTCTCATCCTGAAGCAAAGTTCTTAACCCGAGGTACTATTTCTGGGTTAGTGGAGTCTGTAACTTGAAGCGTATGTAACCTGAAGCATATGTAACCTGAGGTACCACTGTACTTGCCAGACTCTGAAACCTCCTTTGTAGAGGTTCTCTGAAAGGGGTGCATAGGCTTGTCAGAACTAGACTCTCTTGGATCATGTCTGCAATGAGATTCAGTTCCAACCACGACCATTCCGATACATTTTGCTGCCTGAGGCAAAGGGCAAGACGGCACCTCCCTTCCTTTCAGGTTCAGAAACCTGACATTGGCAATGGGATAGCCTCCTCCACAGCAACTAAGGGCAGCAGGCCTGTGTAGAGGATGCATGCCAAACTGAGTGTTACACATAGCTCCGATCTCCAACAGAAGGGAATGATCAGGGGTTAGTGGATAATAATAATAATAATAATAATAATAACAATAATAATAATAATTTTTATTTATACCCCGCCCTCCCCAGCCAAGGCCGGGCTCAGAGCGGCTTACAAGCAATAATAAAAACAAGATGAATGATTACAACTTAAAAAATAAAATAAAACACAACATTAAAATAATGGAACATTAAAATATTAAAATGTTGCCTCATCGCAGGAGGAGAAGGAAAAGAAAACAGAAAGAGAGGGAGGGAGGGAGGGAGGGAATCAAATTGGCTCCAAGCCAAAGACTAGGCAGAACAACTCTGTCTTACAGGCCCTGCAGAAAGAAATCAGATCCTGCAGGGCCCTGGTCTCATGAGGCAGAGCGTTCCGCCAGAGTTGAAAAGGCCCTGGCTCTGGTTGAAGCCAATCTAACTTCCTTAGGGCCTGGAACCACTAGGGTGTTGTTATTTATGGACCTTGAGGCTCTCCGTGGGGCATACCAGGAGAGGCGGTCCCATAGGTACAAGGGTCCTAGGCCGTGAAGGGCTTTAAAGGTCAAAAGCAGCACCTTAAATCTGACCCTGTACTCCACCGGGAGCCAGTGCAGCTGCTACTGTTGTTATGAGCCCTGTGGAGACTTCTTGGCAGAACTGGTCATAGTGGGAGGAGGAATGGCATGACGACAGTACTGTGCTTGATGCTGGGGAGGGGTTGAGTGGCCCATCCAGAGGCATCTCTGCCTCACTGGTACCCAACATTCCAGCAGAGGAGGAAGAGCTGCCTGAAGCAGCCACTGCCCCACATCCTACTAATATGATCTCCACAGCTACTGGGGAGTTGCCTGAGCCTGGAGTGGACATTTCACTGGCTGGACAGACCTGCCTCCATCTCCAAAGATGCACCATTGGATGTACTGGCGTGAACAGACCCAGCCTGCTCACAGGAGTGCCTACTTGTTTTCCCAGTCCCCATTGCTCAGGACCTTAAACATGCAAATATTAGAGCCCACCCTGCTCTTCAAAAGTAGGGCAAAGGAGGCATGTTAGTTGTTAAGATGTTCATGGGCTTGCCTTGTGCCTCACCATGTACTACAGAGTTCTGCACTGAACTGCTGAACTGTGTGTTCTGTAACCTGATTAAGCCATGTCTTTAAAGCCATTTTTGGAACAAAGCCTTCAGGAATAATCGAGCTGAGAGTACAAGTACCATGTGCCACCTGAGAGTTGATTGCCTCAGTCTACACAATGGCAGAACCAGCCTTGATACCTCATCATTCCATCTCATAATTGAATGAAAGCTTACTGGTTGCCTTCTTGACCATATCAGTAGCCAGGTGGTCAGGTTCCTTCTTCATAAAAAGAAGGGGAAATAGTGTGATGCTGCTTTCCCTTCCCTTGCCTTTCCAGTGATTTCTTTCCTCTCATCCTTGTAGTCCCCACTCAAGAGTTATGTTCAATGCATTTACCATTGCACTTGTTGGGGCTAGTGTTGCAGGAGAACCCTATCAGATCCAGAAGTCAGGTTTGTCCATTGGACTATGGTTTGTGCAACTGGTTCTCATCCTGATTCGGAGATCTGCCTTCCTGTTCATTCTGAGGCAGTTTGTGGAAACCTTTTATCCTTCTTTGTTTGCCCACACTGGACTGCCCAACACATTTGGATCACTTATGAAAACAAAAAGGAAGATTACTGGTGACAACAAATAAAAAAAACCTGCTCCAAGGACTGTCTGACAGATAAATTCAGAGTTGGCTCAGTTTAATGCAAGCTTTGGTCAGAGGCATTAAAGTAAATGGTGCCATTTACAAATTAGTAAATCAGGAGGGTGTGTGTGTTGCCTGCAGCCAACATGCAGAATCTATCAGTGCAAAATAAGATCAGTCAAAACACAGAAAACCCAATGCATTTCCAGGAACGTTTGCAGGAATTACACAGACATGTATTCTTAGTTTTCTTTTCTTTTTCCTAAATCCCCCCAGAGCATAAACTTGGAAATGTGCTAGGTTACCTGCTTGTTGAATAAATTCTATTTTGCATCATCTGTTCTGAGCCAAGCCATTTATTATGGCCTCTCCAGGCTGAAAGTGACCTACCCAGCTCCACTTATTCCATGTACAACTTGTTCTATTAATTGTAAATCATATCAATTTGGTGTGAGCCAGTATGAGGGCAGAGAGGTGGCACAGAAATTCAATAAATACATAAATACATACATAAAACAAATGGAAATGTGTGCATACACAGTCCTCCGTACACACATACAAAAATGCCACCCTTTCTTGAAGCAAATCAACAGTTATCAGCTTCCGTCACCAAGGGCAGTACCAGTCAGGCGCGATAAATCATCCATAGGGAATAGGAAAGATTAGAAGCAGAGACTGAACACAATCAAATGAGATTTTGCTTGGGAAATTGCCACTGAGAACAGAAGGAAATAATCCCAAAAGACATACATTGACTGTGAGATGGAAAGGCTGAAAACTCTAATACTGAAGGAGACCCAGGGGTGACGTCAGCAGATGTATGCATTTGCAATCTGACACAGCTCCAGTGTATTTTTAACTGCCAATGTAAATTGTAAGGTGAAGGTTTGCACGATACCTGTGGTGTAATCAGGAATATTAAGGAATGTGCTCTTTTAAAATAATAGTAGTAAGAATAATAATAAAATAAATAAATAATAGATTCCCGTTGACTATGACTGAATATTCAGAAATCAGGGCCATTGCATACTAAAGCCAAGAGTGTGTTTTGTGGATCCCTGTATTACCTGAAGAGAGACACAAATATAATATGAAAATGGAATATATAAAGGTACCTCACAGAGAGGGCTTGCGTAGATGGTTGAGCAATCACAAGCCTTTCCTCCCAATTTATTGCATGTAATATTAATCTTAGGTTAGATATGCATCTATCTTTATAAACATAGGAATATAGGAAGATGCTTAATATTGTGCCAGACCACTGGTCCATCTAGCCTGTCCAGGAAATGCCAGGGATTGGGACCTTTTTTCATGTAAAGCCAGTGCTTTTTTTTCTCCTAAAAAAATGTTTAGAGGTACTCTCATTATCTTACTCATATTGAAATACTGCCCCTCAATGAGGCCAAACTTAGATTCACAAAATGTTTAGGGGTATGCGTACCCTTGCGCCCCCCCAGAAAAAAAAACACTGTGTAAAGCACATACTCTTAACACTGAGCCATGACCCTTCCCCTTTCAACACACAGCTGTAATTTAGAAACTTGTTTCTTTGTGTTTAAAATATTGCATGAGAAGCAGCCCACAAGCAGCAGCCTGGTGCCACCTCAGGTGGTGGGTTTGGAGGAAGTCCATGTTGAATATCTGTGCCCATTGTGGGTGTGACATCTGACAGAAAAGAGATGTGTGGCTGTTTGAGATGTTGCAGTGTTAGCAACCCTCAAGAGAGTACTCTCTGAAGATTGGCAGCTAGCTGGCTGGCAAGGTGGGTGAAGAACTGAGGCCTCCCTGTAGCTATGGTGCCGATGTAATTGGGAGGCCCCTCTGTCTGAAGGAACAGAGTCTAGCTCAAGGAAAAAGAACCAGGAGCAAACTAAGCAGGGATGCAGATCACCTGGTCACAGTCTTATGGAGAGATGTGTTATTATTTTTATTTCAGCGAATAGGAATTATTTCTATATTTGCATGTATACATATAATGATATATATATATGGATTTTTCCTGCAAATCTGCACTCTCTTTTGTCTTCTTCTTCTTCTTCTTCTTCTTCTTCTTCTTCTTCTTCTTCTTCTTCTTCTTTATCAGGGAGTTGGGCATCCATGTGTGTGTGTGCATGCGATATGGCTACCCACTATACTTTCCATTGATTTCAGCTGCAGATGATCAATACAGCTCCCCTTCAGGAGGCCTTCTACATTCCCCACACCCCATAAATTTGACACAACTGATCCCTGAAGCTTTGGTTTTGGAGAAGGGGCAGGAGAACAGTCACACTTAATGACTGATCCAAGGCATGAAAATGGAACAAGTCTATTAACAGGGTTCACCATAATAACTAAACAAAAGCATAAGACAGACCAAAGACCCACTTATTACAAACCTTTGTATCAAAGAAGAATCAAGTGTGGTGTAGTGGTTAAGAGAGCCAGTGTGGTGTAGTGGTTAAGAGTGGTAGTCTCGTAATCTGGGGAACTGGGTTCGTGTCTCCGCTCCTCCACATGCAGCTGCTGGGTGACCTTGGGCCAGTCACACTTCTTTGAAGTCTCTAAGCCCCACTCACCTCACAGAGTGTTTGTTGTGGGGGAGGAAGGGAAAGGAGAATGTTAGCCGCTTTGAGACTCCTTAAAGGGAGTGAAAGGCGGGATATCAAATCCAAACTCTTCTTCTTCTTCAAGCTACAGTTTGCTATGCTAGCTTCTTAACTCATTATTGTTTCCACAAACCTTAGTTTCCTGTATCCAGATAAAATGGGAAACTGGTTTGTCACAACTGGAAGCTTCCAACCTTGTCTTCTTGTGTATGAAGGAGAGGAGGAGGAGGCACTTAAGTCCAAGTGTCATATATGCTCATTCTCATACAAGAAATCATAGTTTGTCTGTATGACTGAATCAGGCCAGTGCAGAACACCATAATATTGGACTTGAATCTAAGAGACCCCTGAGTTTGGATCTACACTGCTGCATCATTCAGTGATTTGTATTTTTTTAAAGTTCTCCTGAAAACTGATCAGCATTTTAGTCTACTTTTCTCCTAATTTACACATTTGCATGCAATTTTTGCCTAATATACACATTTTCTTCAAAGCAATTTCCCCTAACACAATGCATTTCTGTATGTTATTTCTGCTAATATTTGCATTTTTATGCACACCTTATCCTAGCAGGTACATTTTTGTACACATTTCTTGACTGGAGAGCTGCATTGCAAAATTCGGAGAAGGGCGAATTTCAAAGGACGGTTGTGTTTCGGTTTGTGTACTGTTTTGTAAAGTGTGAACTAGGTAGGTTCACTTTAAAAATGTGAATTGAATCAAATTCCTGCCCCATCCCTAACCCTGGGTCCAAATGTTGCTCAGCCGTGGGTTTGTGTTGTGAGCCACGCACAACGCACAGCCTTAGGTCTTTCACCTCAATTGACGAAATGGGGGAGAAATCATTATCTCACAGGGCTAGGATAAGATGAAATGACAGAGGCTAAAGAGCACTTTGCCAGTTGAAATTTCTATATTAATGATGTTTTGGAATACATTAAAAAGTGTGTAGTCAAGGATTGCCAAATCACTAGCAGAGATTGATCTTTTCTGCGTGGATTATGGAACTTTTACATACACTTTGTACGTTCCTGATTGTGTACATACTTGCATACCTAGCCACAAATATTCCCATTCCACATGAACACATATGCCTGGCCACTGAAATATTTATACATAAAGAGACCCATTTGCACGGAAATGGATTCAAGCTAGAGAAAAGGCTAGCTGTGTAACTGAAGGAGTGAACGATAAAGCAGAAGGAGTACAATAAACTACAAAAGTCAGCAAATCACCCAATCAGAATATAATTTTTGCTGGACAGTGGTGGTGGGGAAAGCCTTTCTTCCAAAGAAATGGTGGTTTAAAATTAAAATTCATTAAAGAAGTCTAGCTGACACATTTTTGTATTCTTTGAGAAAGTATATCTGTTTAATTTAATGCACTGTCCAATTAAAAAGAAGTGGTCCCTTATTACAGATATGATGTATTCTCTGATAAACCACTGATTTATGGCTCACTAGGGTATATATTTAATACTGTCAAGAAAAGAAAAAAGAAAGGACACCCAAAACTATCTGCTGTGCCACAGCGATTGAGTCTGAAAAGGATCTGAGGCAGCAGAGGCCCCTGGGAGTGAAATGTAATCTTTGCCTGGGATAAAAGCACACAGAACTGCTGATCTTTACAAAAGGATCCATCTCCCCTCTCACCCCCCTTCCTCTCACGCACACCTCCCTTCCTGGCATAACAGAGCTGGCCCTGGCAAAGCAGAGAGTTGCACTTTAAATATTGGTGTGCTTTTGTTGCAAAGAATACCAGTTTCATTAAAGAAATAATGAAGGATTTAAGCACAGGGATGGACGAATCTGCCAGTTTTCGCTTCTCTCAGTTTCTCATTTTTTGTTAAATTTAGTTTGCCTCCTATTGTCATCAATTTGATTTTTTTTTAAAAAAATATGCATTTCTGTGCTCATTTCTCATAATATATATTTTCTTTTTTTTTGCTAACTACCATAATGCAATGAAATTTTCTACGTCTTTTCACAGATGTAGACATGTATTTTGGTGCATACTTTGGCTGGAGAATCCCATCGCAAAATTCAGAGAAGTGCCAACTTCAAAGGATTGCTGTGTTTCCATTCGCTTATTAGTCTGAGAAGTATGAATTAAGTAGGTTAGCAAACTGAAGAGATTTTGCCCTGCTCCCTCCTGAAGCATAGATGCAAAGGCTTTCTGTTGGGCTCAACACTAGCACCTGGATCCAAAATGGTCAGAGGCACTAAGGCTTCAGCATACTAGTAAGGGATAGCACTCTCCTGCTTGGGCTCTGCTTGTGGGTTTCCAACAGTAATTTGGTTGGCCACTGTGAGGACAGGATGCTGAACGAGATGGACCACTGGCCTGATCTAACAGTCTCTTCATGTGTTTAAGTAAGCTGCTTGAAAGCAGATGAAAGAGATGGTCCTATAAGACTCTATGGGGTTGTTCATAGTGTCAGTTGGTGGCTTTCTCAGAGGGTTTAACTATCAATTCCTCTTCACTAGAAGTCATAGCTGTCAACGTTTCCCTTTTTTAAAGGGGAATTCCCTTACTCCGAATAGGATTTCCCTTAAAAAAAGGAAAAAGTTGACAGCTATGCTGGAAGCTCTGGGATTGTAGGGAAGGGACTAGAGGTCTCCTCACAACTCTCAGAACCCGTAACCAACTGCAGCTCCCAGAGTTCTTTGAGGAAAGCCACAACTGTTTAAATTGGTATCACAGTGCTTTAAATGTATGGCATGACTCTGGCCTTAGTCCCTCTCTGTCACCCTTTGGTATAAGCAATGGACTGTTTTCTCGCATTCAAAAGTACAGTGATTGTGTTTGGATGTGTGGGAGCAAAGGCTGAAAAGGAGAAAGAAGAGCTCACAGACTGCCAATGGGATGGGAGTTAAATAGCCCTACCAGGTGGGAGGCTCAGGATTGGATACAGTCCAAAGAGAGAGAGAGTCCAAAGAGAGAGAGAAATTTATTTATTTATTTATTTATTTATTACGGCCATAGGCCCATACAGAGAGAGAGAGTCCAAAGAGAAAACAGCCAGCTTTTCACTTGACTCTCTCTAAAGGACCTTTAAAGCCCTTCACGGCCTAGGACCCTCGTACCTACGGGACCGCCTCTCCTGGTATGCTCCATAGAGAGCCTCAAGGTCCATAAATAGCAACACCCTAGTGATCCCGGGCCCTAAGGAAGTTAGATTGGTTTCAACCAGAGCCAGGGCCTTTTCAACTCTGGCGGAACACTCTGCCTCATGAGACCAGGGCCCTGCAGGATCTGATTTCTTTCCGCAGGGCCTGTAAAACAGGAGTTGTTCCGCCTGGCCTTTGGCTTGGAGCCAATTTGATTCCCTCCCTCCCTCTCTTTCTGTTTTCTTTTCCTTCTCCTCCTGCGAGGAGGCTACATTTTAATATTTTAATGTTTCAATATTTTAATGTTGTATTTTAATTTTGTTTTTAAGTTGTAATCATTCAACTTGTTTTTATTATTGCTTGTTAGCCGCCCTGAGCCCGGCCTTGGCTGGGGAGGGCGGGGTATAAATAAAAATTATTATTTATTAATTAAAGCAGCGTTGGGGAACCAGGAACCTTCCCATCTCTCTTAGCCAACATGGCCAGTGGTTGGGGATGATAGGTGCTGCTGGTCAAGAACCTCTGGAGGGCCACAGGTTTCCTATCCTTATTACACACTATCTCTGTGGGCCCTTCCTGGTTGTCAGTTTAAGACTGAGCTGATGGTTAGTTTGGAGAACCCGCCTCCCTTTGGTTAGATAATGCTCATAATGCAAGAAGAGGCCACTGATTCAGCATTTTATCCCCCACTGCTATCCACAGTCCACACATATATTCCTTCAACATTATACAGTTATGCTGAATGTAGCATATTTTCCCAGTCTTCAGACAACAGTATTTTCTCCCTGTGGGTATGAATTCTTGCGCCTCTCCCCATTGATTGCTGTTAGGATTGTTGTGGAGAATGCGTACGATGTGCAGGTGATTGCACATAGAGATCCAAGGCAGAACCGTGAAATCTTCAGCTGTGGTATACATTCATTCTCTCTCTCTCTCTCTCTCTCTCTCTCTCTCTCTCTCTCTCTCTCCATATGGACACAAACGCACTCCTACCAATGTGCCGGGCAAAAAAAAAAAAAAAAAGTTCTCTTCTAGGTTTAGTAGCACTAGTTCAAGCAGAATCTTATAAAACAGTGCAACTAGTTGTGCTGCATAATAGTGTTGAAGGCACTTTTTTGCTTGTGTCCATGGTATCACGAGTGGTTTCGGCATCACTGGTGATAGCATGGTCTCATTTCACTACTACACGTGAGGGACCAACAGCTACACTTGTATCTGAGTCTTTAAAATAAATTAATAAAATAAATAGGAGTGGGAGATTATAGCATCCAGAGGGGACCACTGACCAATCTGCAGTGTGGGTGGGTGGGGAAACAGCTATGAAACCTGCAGTTAATGGGAGACGCATATGGAGAAGCCCCTTGTCATCCTAAAATTGTAGTTCCTTGTCTAGCGGCTAATTCAGATGCAGAGATGGATCATCTGATTGCCATCAACACACTTTCAGTATAATATATGTAGGTGGAAATTGCAAAGTTGATTTCCTAGTTTGATCATTAAACTCCATACAATGCCTCTGTCAAGTACATCTGATGTCAAGGAGATAAATAACTATACAACTTTCAGAAGACATCTGAAAGCAGCCCTGTATTGGAAGGTTTTTAATGTTTGATGTATGATGTTTTTATACATGTTTGGCTGGGGCAACCCAGCCAGATGGGTGGGGTATAAATAAAATTATTATTATTATTATTATTATTATTATTATTATTATTATCCTCCTCAGTGGTTTCGAAAAGCAGTGCAACCATTTGATACAGCTTCATTCTCCAAGCCAATATCATATCCTGTCGGAACATGCCTGGAGGGCACACGCAGCCCCCAGAATGAGACAGACCTCTCTGGGTATCTTCCTGATGAAGCACAGCCTGGGACATTCACAAATCGGTCCCAGTGCGCACCAGCGACACATATCTAAAGACATGTGCACACACTATCAGCAGAGTATAACAGAAATGATCGTGGAGCATGAGTGTAGCATTCTAAGTGATTTATTAAGCAATATATACTGTACAGGACAAAGCAATCATGGCGTTCTCTCACTTCTTCTCCAAGAGAAAGAGAGAAAGAAAAGTACAAAAGTACAGTACAGCAGAAGAGAGATAATAATAATAATAATAATAATAATAATAATAATAATAATAATTTATTATTTGTACCCCGCCCATCTGGCTGGGCTTCCCCAGCCACTCTGGGTGGCTTCCATAGAAACCCAAAAACACTAAAATATCATACATTAAAAACTTCCCTGAACAGACTGACTTCCCTGATAAGACTGACTTCCATTCTCACACTTTCCAAGCCTAGAAAGGAAACACTGACATGTGATGTAACAATCACATCCAGCAACGGAGGAGTGAAATGCTGACACCTCCTCCTCATTTTCATATCTGTTGTCACTGGGTTTGGGTTTGAATGAGTCAAGGGCTTGCAAGAAGGCCATATAAAGGATCAAATGAGTGCCACTCTGGTTTAGTGGTAAGACTGTCAGACTCGGGCAGAAAGGACCCAGGTTCATATCTGTACATAGCCGTGGAGCTCACTGGGTGACCTTGGGCCAGTCACCATCTCTCAGCCTAACCCTACAAAAAGATATGTAGGATTGGGGTGGCGGGAGAGCCATATACACTACCTTGAACTCCATGGAAGAAAGGAGGAATATAAATGTAATCTATAAATAAAATGCAGCCAGGCAAGTTTTGACCGATTATATGGATTAACTGCCAAAATATTCAGAGGAAAATTTAGCACTGTATAGATCCACAACATTCAGCCTGAATTTCTGTGACAAGTCTAATGTGTGTTTATTATTTTATTTATTACATGGATATCCTTCCCTTCTTCAGAGCAGCAGTGTACATGGTTTTATTAATGCTGATGCATTCATCATCAATAAAGAAAGGGATGGGAAGGTAGCATGGACCAAGCACTTTTCCAGACTTTTCCAGGAAAGATGGAAAGAAGAAGAAGAAGAAGAAAATATAATGTAATACTTGTAAGTAGAAATTCCTGGCATTATGGATTTCACCTAGTTCACTGAGGTGGAACTGTGTTCTAGAATCAATGGAGACCAAGTACTTGGGGTTGGTGTGTGTGTCTGTGTGTGTGTGTAGTCCATACACGGTCTAGAACTATTGTGTAGGGTTTTTTGTCCATGAAAAGTGCTGGTTTCATTCCAAACAGATGAAAACCAATGTAGGCAGTCCCAGTAATGGAGGGAGGAATGTATCCACACCTCCCCAATATCTTGTGGATCATAACCAACATTTCTTTCTTCATTTACCTGGGGCATGTGTAGGGTGGAAAAGGAGTGGATAACCTCATCAAGGGAGAATTTTCAAACTCTTATCAAGGAGGCACACTCAAATCTATTTGCTCAATAAAAAGGTGAAAAAATACATCCACCTCCCATGAGTTTTTTTTGTTTTGTACGGCTAATCCAAAAATGTGCACACTCTTCCATATGTCTTACCTTAAACCCAGGAAAGGCTTTCTGTGTTTTTGCACATTGGAGAGAGTTTATTCCTCCCTAGACCCTTTTAAGACTCCATGCTCCGGGTTAGTGGGCAGGCTTGTGTGGCGAGGATGCTAAGGAGAGGCACGGTGGCCTCCATAGTATGGTGATTGGACGTAAAAATGTCCTGCGTTGAGCCGAGACATGTTAACTGGTTTTTCAGATACCATCAACTATATTTAAACAAGCCTGATGCCTGAGTGCTCTTTGCAGCTGGTATGTTATACATAAAATATGTTGAGTCAGTGATAGCGTCCTTATCTAAAGACAGAAGCCAGCAAAATTTCATCTAGCGCACTTCGTCAGATTGTTCCCTGACACAGACAGCGGGCAACTCGCTGTGACAAATGGGTGATTGCATCTGACTCTCGGGAGAGGGCTGTTTTCATTCTCCCTCACCCGCTGTCTCTGTTCCTGCATCCTCAGATATTGGCTGCTTAGAGAAGAGAGCAGAACAAATAGTTGGTGCAGCAAAGATGATATTAGCCATACCATCAAAAAGAGTCCAGTTTTGTAAAAAATAAAATGCATTTGTGACCTTTCTATTTTGCTGGCTTAAGGGGGTGGAGTGGGGTGAGGTAGGGTAGGGTAGGGGAAGTGGTCCACCTCTGTTATCACAAAAACAGACCCAAGAAGAAACATTTCTGTTTCTGAATTGGCTCCCTTGGGGTGAGGAAGATGAGACTGTTGTTTACATAGCTTCTCATGCGTCAGAGGCACAGATCATGTAAATATTGATGTAGGGTAGATGTGTGTTACAGATACCTGGAATCAATGCTGGCCTGCAGTAAACACCCGGTGGAGACATGTCCCAAATGGGACTGAGACAATCAGCAGAACACACTTCCTGGAACTTCATACTTCCTGGAATTTACTCCTGAGTACTAGAAGTTGAGGAGACTCTTACTATTCCATTTGAGAGCAGATGTTAAATAGCAGCTAGATTTCTAACTCAAATCTTCATCTCAGCAACCAACTCTGTAAGAGGCCTTAGGCACACATTGCTTCTTAACTTCAACAGTCTTTTTCAGACCTTCTCCACAACTTGTAAACTGAATGTGTGTTGGGTGGGTGGGGAACAGAGTAATGCTTGGTGGTTCCAGGGCTGGCATCAAAAGTCAGCATCAGTGGGCATGAGGGCCCAAAGCCCAGCAAGGGGTTCCCTGGAAAAAGCCCCCCTGGCCATGCCTCTCCTCTTTATCATTCCAATCTGCCTGCCTCACTCTGTGTGTGTCTCACTCAGGTCCAGGAAATGGTGGTGATGAGAAGGAGGGGCAGTTGATGCTTTTTGGCTCTCTGCCTTATAACCAAGCAGGTGGCAGTAGTGTTGAAGAAGAACAGGAGGACCATCATCATTAATAATGATGTGGAGGCAGACTCAGTGAAAGAAGGGGAGGGGCAGAGAGGGCATGTTGCCCAGCAGGTCTCAGAAACTAGCAGACAACATTGGCATGCTCAGTGGATGGTCCAAAAAGGGCCTCTGTGCATATACATATACAATTGGGGACTCTGCACAATGTGGGCTTCTGGTTGCATAGAAGACTTTACATGCAGACCTTCTATTGAACATGTTGGTGGAGACCAGAGGGCTACAGTGGTACCTTGGTTCTCAAACTTAATCCATTCCAGAAGTCTGTTCAAAACCAAATCGTTCCAAAACCAAGGCGTGCTTTTCCATAGAAAGTAATGCGAAACAGATTAATCCGTTCCAGACTTTTAAAAACAACTCCTAAAACAGCAATTTAACATGAATTTTACTATCTAACGAGACCACTGGTCCATAAAATGAAAGCAATAAATCATGTACTGTACTATAAAATAGTATTGTAGATTATAAAAATTAAAAATAATAATCTTACTTGCACTGATGATAGTCATTGTTTGGATGGGGGGCTTTTATCCATTTATGCAGTCACACAATCAATCAATCAATCAATCAATCACCTGAACTGGGATCCACACAGTCACAAAAACAAATTAACTGAAAAAGCTTCAAAACAAAAAAACACAAAACAAATAGCAAAAACAAAAGCACCAAATATAAACTCCAAATATCACCTTAGAACACTGCAATCTGAAATGGAAGGCTTGCTTGAATTACAATGGGGGGGGGGGGGGATTAGCAGCGCAACAGGAAACATAGGGGGACTCAAAATGGAGCACATTCAGCTTCCAAAAAAAAGTTCGAAAACCAGAACACCTTGCTTCCAGTTTTGCAGCATTTGGGTTCCAAGTTGTTTGTGAGCTAAGCTGTTCGAAAACCGAGGTACCACTGCACATGTCTGCTAGCCATCTGAAGTATGGTGGGTGGCAAATGGTTTTGGCATCCATTTTGGAACTTTGTTTCCAAAGAGGCTTAGATGTTACTGACCTTATTTTCTTTTCAACACTAAGCAGAAACTATATATATAATATGGATTTTGAAAAATCTTCTACAGCATAATCCTATACACAGTAAGTTCCACTGAGTTAAGTGATGCTTACTCTTAGGTAAGTGGGTGAAGAATTTCAGCCTTGTTCAACAAAAATAAGATTATCGATTCATATAACTGTTGGGATGGAAATAAAAAAAAACATTTTTGTGATAAAAAATACATTTCTGTAATTGTTATATGCAGTATACATTTCGCTTATATATTCTTCAAAAGATAATGTCAGCTTATATCATTTCTATTATCATAGCTGATATTATTAGATTCTATTTTGGGGTGCCTTATAGTTTGGAAGTTATCCAAAGTTTCATTATTTGTGACTTGCATTAATTCTGATTTTTCTTCCTGCTATCTAGCAGTAGGAAGAGTTGGAGGCTATGACTTAAGATTTCTTTAAAAAATGGGTTAATTTACCAACCTCCAGCTGACCTTAGAAATTTGGAACAAGATATGAAAACAACCAATATATGATCCCAGGCAATGGCTGAATTTTATTATCTGACTGCTGATGACCTTTTGTATGACGTATTCAAAGGTTGCAGTATTTCGTAATTTGTACTGGCTTGTGACACATAGAGCCTTTGGGAATTTATTTATGTGATATGATCTATCAATGTATGGCTGTTTTTGCTTTCATATCTCTTGATGTGCCTTCTGGTTCAATACATTATCTGGTTCAATACATTATCCCATTTTTGTTTGTTTGTTTCCTAGTTCTTTTACATCTGCAATCCTTTCTATGCTTTGGACAAATCAGGCTCATTTCTCCGCCTGTGCTAAGTGATAAGAGGTAAAGGGTAAAGGGACCCCTGACCATTAGGTCCTGTAGTGACCGACTCTGGGGTTGCGGCGCTCATCTCGCATCTCGCTTTATTGGCCGAGGGAGCTGGTGTACAGTTTCCGGGTCATGTGGCCAGCATGACTAAGCTGCTTCTGGCAAACTAGAGCAGCACACGGAAACCCTGTTTACCTTCCTGTCAGAGTGGTACCTACTTATCTACTTGCACTGCGTGCTTTCGAACTGCTAGGTTGGCAGGAGCAGGGACCAAGCAACAGGAGCTCACCCCGTCGCGGGGATTCGAACCGCCGACCTTCTGATCAGCAAGTCCTAGGCTCTGTGGTTTAACCCACAGCACCACCCACGTCCCAGGTGCTAAGTGATAGATGTTGTTTAAGAATACCACTGTAAAAGGTGGGACAACAAAGAAATGAGGAGGATGCCGTCTACTGGATTGCTTCGAACAGGGTCTCATTGGTACAAAGATTACTGCCAGCACAATGGGACTTTCCCCTCTTTCCTCCTGCTGTATGTGTTCTAGGGGTTCCCCCAATCCTCTGAAACAGATTTGGGAATGGTGCAGGGCACTCGCAGGGGGAATGGGTGAAGTCCCACTGAGGTAAGAGTAATTCTTGTGCAGAGTTAGCAGAACTTGCCCACCAAGTTAGACTACTTCTCCATCTGGCTCAGGATTGTCTACACTGACTGGCAGTGGCTCTCCTCAATTTCAGATGGGAGATTCCCAGCCCTACCTGGAGATGGAAGGGATCAAACCTAGATTTTATGCATGGAAAGAAGACACTCTGCTGTTGAGCTAACCTGTGGCAGCAGGTGAACTAGACAGAATTAGACATGAAAACTGTAGCTCAGTCCTATGGCCAATACTGGGGCATGACAGCCATATACTAATCTTCACCTAGAAGATTATGGGTCCAAAGTCAGGATCAGAAGCTGCAAACCTGCACATATGGACTTGGAGGTGCAAGTGACAGAGGCTACTGCTCTATTAAACCAAGCAGGAGCAGAAGGCCAGATTCTAAATATTTATTCCAGAGTTATAATACTGTCTACCATAATAGACAGAGTCTTCTGTGACTGAAGATAAGACCACAATGCAGGACGTGTCCCATGGACCCTAACTTACTAGCATCACTGTGCCAGAGGGCTCTACCTCCACCAGTTGTATAGGAGGAAGAAACAACCTGGTTAAATGACAGGAGCAAGGTTGAATATTATATGCAGCTAATAAACAGGTGCACTTACGTGACAGCACACGGCGACATGGTGTAGTTATTTTATTTCTTTAACAGGCTTTAATAATCAAAACCTCAAAGCAGTTGACATAAAATATAAAATGCCCATTAAAATTACTGACAAAAAACCATGTATTAAAACAAGCTGACCTAAAAAAGAATGCAAAACAGGGAAAAAAATTATACACACGTGCACACACCGTAAAATAAAATTACATACTAAAATACATCTCAAATTAACATGTCTGGGTAGGCTTGTCTAAGCAAAAACATTTTTAGCAGGTGCCAAAAACAGTACAGTGAAGGCACCTTCCTAATGTCAATGGGCAGGGAGTTCCAGAGTGTAGATGCTGCCACACTGAAGGACTGATTCCTTGCAAGGGTGGGGTAAATGTTGTGTGCCAATTCTGCAAATCAAAATGGTCAAGTGGGCATATATGATAGGGAATGACCAGTTGGACCCTGCATGACATTAATATACTCCCAGTTTAAGTCACTGATACATATTCCCTCAAGGTTTCGGAAGTCTGATGGAGGAAGAGAGAATACACCCCCCCCCATCACATTAATTGTCTAGTTTTGCATTTCAAACTAAGAAAAGAAGGAAAGTGTTGTGGTTGGTGATTAGGTGATATTATGTCGCTCTGGCGGGGAGCGCTCTTAACCCTGCTTGAATTTCTTTGAGAGATATTCATAAAGAGCAGGCTTCCTTGCTCACTTTTCCTAGTTCGTGTACAAGGCAACTTGGAAAAATAACCAAACTTTCCCTCTGTTTCCATTACAATGCTAGAAGAGTCTGCCTATAACAGAATCCTCGCCTAGGAAACTCCATAAAGGAGAGAGAACTTACTCTTCTTCCTCTCTCTCTCTCTCTCTCTCTCTCTCTCTCCTCCTTCCACCTCAGAAAGTAATCTCATCCTTTCGTCACATATTATTGAAATCCCAGCTCTTTTAAAAAACTCTCATTTTTGCCCAGACTGAGAGCATGTCATTTGGAAGTGATGTGCAAGGCAGGAGATAACCAGGTAGAACTCAGCGATTCGCCACAGAAAATGGCTCCATGTATGGCTGTAATGCTATCAGAGTCTGTCCCTCAATAGCTCTTTACTTCTCCTGAGCTCACAATCTGCTGATTCAAGAACTTTGTCTGGAGAAGGAGGAGGAGGAGGAGGAGGGGAACGGAGGGTGGGGAGAGTTGTGGCGATAGATACAGATACAGTGTTTGTGGTCCTAACTGAGCACATATTAACACCGCAGCTTTCGGGGAGCGGCGGGGACTGCTGTCACTTTCCCTCTCTCATTCTGTGTCCTCATTTCATGCTTTAGTTGTGCTGATTGGGCGGGCTGAATCCCCTCAGCTAACTGCTTAGTACAAAACAGTTGCACTTCAGTTTAAAGTGGATAAGAGCTGGCGGCAAACCAAGCACAAGTGACGGATTTAACAAAGGCAAATGTGGTTCTCTGGATGGCCCAGAAATGGGAGCCGTTGGAATGGATGATTTTCCAGTCACAAAGGAGGCGGTGAAGGGAAAGGCACAGACACTTCCCAGATGTTTCTCATTTCACTAATTACATATTAGTTTATTTGCATGTAAAACAGGGAAGAGGCATTCTCTGCTCATCTTGGTGTAAAGATTTTGCCTTCTTCCCAAGCAGGAGCCGGTATAAACCAAATTCAGAATAGCTCCCTTGGTAGCATGTTAATTGCACATTATCGTGAAGCATGTGACTATAAAGGCCCAGCAGGAGCATTTCAATCAGAATTCTTGTTTAAATTAAAGTTCCGTTAACACCAGCAGCATGGAAGTAACATGTTTCAAACCTGAGGAGCTTCGCCCCCTCCTTCTCCCTGCCCCTGCCCCTACCCCTACCCTCCCACCCCTGGTACCCAGCAGAAATGGGTAACGTTGCTCCAAATGGACAGGAGGGTTAATTGAGTTTGCAAGGTTTTTTAAAGCCACTGGATGTATACTCCAGAGAATGTTAAGTATGCTTAAGATGGAAACCTAAAAGTTGTTCCTAAGGGGACGGTGAAGATTCAGGGATTGGCAAACCTGTCCCTTTCAGTTTCTCTCATCTTAAGTTTGGCTCACCCTGCTTCTCCTTGTTAGTGAATTAAGAAAGAAAAGAAAAAAGAAGTCTATATGGAAATTCTCTTCATATAGGCATTTTTGCCTATGTACATATTCACAAGCAATTCTCCTGTGATAGAATGTATTTTGTACACTCCCCCCCAACATACGTTTTTGGGGGCATACTTTTCACTAATATACACATTTATATTAGTGCATTGCAAAATCCAGAGAAGTGCAAATTTCAAAGGAGTGCTGTGTTTTGGTTCGTTTATCGGTTTGGGGGTGTGCATACAAATTTGGTAGATTTACCCTGAAATGCAAAACAAAAACATTTCTCCTTCTCTATTTCTGGGTGCAGGAGCTGCGTTTGCTCAGAGGCTAAGCCCGTTGGCAGAGGCACTAGTGCACGAGGTTTGCATTTATGTAGAGATGTATAAAGGCTGACTTAAGTACAGTGTTCCAGTAGTAGATAGGTAGCCGTGTTGGTCTGCCATAGTCAAAATAAAAAAATTCCTTCCAGTAGCACCTTAAAGACCAACTAAGTTAGTTCTTGGTATGAGCTTTCGTGTGCATGCACACTTAAGAAGTGTATCTTAAGAAGTGTATCTTAAGAAGTGTGCATGCACACGAAAGCTCATACCAAGAACTAACTTAGTTGGTCTTTAAGGTGCTACTGGAAGGAATTTTTTTATTTAGGTACAGTGTTGCATGGATCAAATTGGCTTCCCCACCCATGTTGGCAACCGTCATAACCTTAGGATATTTTTAATATAATAAATAACAAAGCATCTGCTGTCAAAAATGTGTCATTTGTTTTGAGCCTTGGAAATAATATCCCCAAATAAGCTGTCTGTATTGATTATTTCCTGGAATGAAGTCTGGCTTTTTTTGAATGTAAAAAGAAAGATTAAAAAAAAAAAAAACCACAACCACCATAAAATATAGAATTTCAAAACCAACTCTCCATCAAATGTAATTTAGCTTAAATAAGAAGAACTTGAATAACAGTGTTGGGGTTAAGATCATTGTCACATCACTAATGTGGTGGCGTAATCTTTCACTAAAGCCTTCTAAACTTTGATGGAAGGAGTCAGCTCCTTGCGTAAGAGAAAACAAAAAAGGGAGGAAACTTTTGGGAAGTCCTCTTCACTAGTCCTGTCTGTGCTTTCTGTGCCAGCTGCCTGAACCCTATCCAACCATGCATACATATAAACATTGATATTTTATTCCAGCTTTAATAGGATAGCAGTATTACTTATTAATACAGATTTGCTAAAGTCTACTGTACACTGTTACAATATTATTATGTTCACAACATGTAATTTTAGAGAATCTAAATATATTTTAATACTTAATTGGTAAGTTTAGATTTTTAGCAGGTCATACAGAAACTTCCAGCAATGGTCCATCCATATAGCAAGACGTTAAATACCCAAACGTGTTCCTGAGTCTTCATTCGAGGAGAAGGAAGGTCAGCAATGCTTGGTAACAAGGCTGGTCCACATTTCCATATAGGAATAATTGTGGTCACTGATCCATTATGCAAAAACGGGACATGGTTGACAAAATTAATCATATAGGCATTGACAGGAAAGTAGATTATGGAAAACTTATATTTATTGATATTAATTCATCCTTTGAATTTAGATAGCCTACCCTAGTGATTCTGGTGCTCTATAATAACATGGATAGCTTAAGTAGTGCCCTCCAGATGCTGTTAGATTACAACTCTCATCAATCCTGACCAACTGGGGTTTGTAGGGGCTGGTGGGGCTTATAGTTTAACAACATCACATTGGTTATCCTTGCTGCAGAACCAGAAGTGGCTTGCCAGGTATGGCAGAGATGGTGCACTAGCTTTCGGCAGGTAGACCACTGCTGCCTTCTAGAAGGGAAAGAGGACACAGTGCAAACACACTGGCAGGAGTGTCAGATTGGCTCCATTCCCCCTTCTCCGCCGCCTTGTCTCGCACTAGCTCCCTCCTGGTGAGCAATGTTGACCCACCTGCTGGGAAACTGGTGTAGTGTTTCCTCCCCAACCAGCAAGCTGCTTCTGCATATAAATACTTGGGGAGCATGTGAAAGTTTCACTGGTGGCAAGGAATCTCTTTGCCAGAGAGATAAACGCATCGTGTTTTTGTGCAAGGGGATATCCATTGTTCCATAAGAAGTCCCATTCCTGGGGTTGCTGGTTTCCCTCCCTGAACTTTGGCTCAATCCACTCTCTTCTGCTTCTCTCCCTTTCCCTACAAGGTTGCCAATGGCTGCCAAAGGGGTCCAAGAGGCAGCTGGGCAGCCTTCTGGCTTGCTGGTTGTTTTGATCCTTATTTGCTGGTTCTTGTCAAACGGGTTTGTTTTGTTCCAGTGGGATGAAGCCGGGCTTTCATTTCTGATGGAGCAAAAAATGTCAGGGTAGTTTAGATGAGCCAGGGAAAGGTCTTCTGGCTAAAAAAAAACCCCAAGACAAGGATGAGACCCATTTCACATGAAGTCTGGTGTTGAAAACACACATGGATGGATTTGGGAGGTTGATTTCTAGATCCATGTCACTGTGGGACAGCAGCACCAGCTCTTTCTGCCCAGGCTAGCAGTCCTGTGGAAACAAGAGGCTTGTGGCAGCAAAGGCCAGCCTGCCATCCCAGGAGCCTCCTGGCCCCCAAGATCCTCTTTTATTGTACTCAAAATGGCATTGTGATTAGATATAAACCGAAACTGTATTTCCTGCTCTTCAGTAATTACACTAGCTTATGGGAGCTTTATGCAGCATGAAACCTTATTATTCTGCAGAATGCAGTTCTGTATAATTTGCTTCTCCTTCACTGCACGAATGGGGGCGGGGGGGGGGGCAGGGAGGAAATCATATTTGGGTCCGAGCTGGTAAGAAAGGTTCAGTTATCACTTGAGAGCGTGGTGTTATTTTCCTCTTGGAATTAAAAAATCCATCTGGGTGTCTGACCCCTTTCACCCCACCGCCTCTCCATTCAGCCTTTTGTATGCAGATGAACCGTATCAATTTCCACTGGCTCAGAAAGATGCACCTAGCTGGGCGCACCTCCCTCCCCCTCAGCAGCTGGCTCTTCCTCCTCTAATGGAAATGAATGGGGGTACAGAAGACTAAGCATAGTCTGGGCACCTTGTGCTTTAGGACAAGGCCAGAGAAGAAGGCATTACGGCTTTCTCAGCCCCAGAATTCTTCGAAATAGTACTTCCATGTGCCACATTTTTTGCAACTAATTCATAACATCACCCACCCACAGATCTACACATTAGAGGGAGTCAGTCACCATGGCAGTCACTGAAAGTTCAAACTGCCAAGGAGGGTGGACATGAGAAACAAAGCTACCATCAGCCAAAGTAGCAAGGTTGTCTTTGAAACCCAACAACAGGAAGTGACTTTTTTTAAAAAAAGCACTTCCTGTTTAACTTCCTGTTTTGTGTAGCCGAAGCAGTGCATGGAAACACCCCAAGCAAGCAGCTGTACCTAGTTTTTGCATACTCTGAAGAGCCAAAGTTTCAACCATTAACTTATGTAATGCTGCAACTAAGTGGTGGCACCAGAAAAAAAGGGGGGGGGCTACAGAAAAGACATACAAATCTCCAAATACATCAGCAGATTGCTTGTCCATGTTTAAGGAATAAATCCTTCTGATCTACCCTAGCATATACTCCTAGGCTATCTAGTTTTCTCTTTAAAAATAAATAAATTATAATACGTTACCTTAATCATAGTTACTATTGAAGAAATCTTCTCAATCCATTCAAATCTGGGGTGCAATTCTGAATAAAATATTGGAGGGAAGGTAAGCCCTGCCCCACATAATTGATCACATGACACAGTGTACACCCCCCCCATTTGAATGGCAATGCCCATCAACTTGGCAGGGGGCTGACACTCTCAAATATTTTATTGGGAGGGGGGGCGAAGGGACCTCAGCCCCTAGGAGTTGACTCCTATGATTCAGATACAGTAGGATATATGCTCCCCCCCACCAGTTTGTACTTATTATAATCTTAGCAGAAGTTATAAAGTTGAACACTATTATTATAAAATAATACATATAAACCTGCCTTACATTTATGGGGAAATTGATATTTTGGTCAACGTTTTGGAACAACAAGTTCAATGATGATGTTCTACCTTATGTTGCTTTTAACCAGCTGTAACAGTATTCCTCTGTGTTCTTTATCTTTGGTTTATTATGTTTATCTTTTTAAAAAATATATCTTTTAAAAAGCATCTTTCTTTTTTAAATGGATTCTTCCCATGTTTTCTTCTGACAAAACTATCTCCAGCTTTGATTCTTTATTTTCATATGTGTATGTCATTCCTGGGGAATAAGAGAGAGTGAGTGAGAGAGAGAGGGGGGGGGGAGAGAGGGAGAGGGGAGTGTTTTTTTTCAGAGCTTTTGTCCTGGGCCACAGACAGACAAGCAAATGAAGGGGAGGAAAAGGCCAGCCTATTAAGCAGGTCAACAGTGGCAGAGCTATCAGATGCCATGCTGAACTAATTCCTAATTGGGGCAGTGTTTGTCAACACCGAGAGAGCCCTAATGCACTCTAATCATCGCTGCCACAAGCTCCGATAGAGATCTTAATCTCCCTGCTGTGTCCCTTTCACATAACAGCAAGCTTTTCTTCCTTCCCCAGGCTCATACATGCGCACAGCCTTCCTTTGGGACTAAAGGAGTTTGTTTGTTTCATTTTTTTAAAAGAGCCATGCCTTTTATTGCAAGATGCAGAAACGGCAGTGTCATCAGGGAAGATGGTATGAATGAAGAAGGGGTAGGAGTCATCTGCAGCAGGTGGGGCATACGCTTTACTCAGGTGTGTGTACCTGTCACTTCTAGGTGCCCCACTCAGGAACAATATATAAAGGACCAGATTTTCAGAATCTCCCTCCCACCATACAGAAATTTCAGGCTTTAAGCCTGAAAAGAGCATTATACCTTTTTACTTTTTTAGTGTTCGACACGTGTATGAATAGCATTTTAAAGTCAATGGCACAATCAAAAGATATAACTTTGTCAGGAGCATGCTGGTGAACCTCAGGTCCAGATCCATGGACTAGATCTAATTTCAGCAGCATAGCCCCTCTCTTGATAGGGTTTGGGTGTATTTGGGTGGAGCCATTTCCTGTTGCTGTTCTTTTCTTCTTAGGGGAGTGAGATAATAAAGTTCTGGCTTCCTGATTGGCCAATCCTCTAAGCCTTTCATGAGAGCCTCAAGTAATCACAAATCCACAACATGCCCAGCAAAACTTGCAGACCAATGTCCCAGAACCCAAGACAAATCAAGAGAAGGCCAAGACTTCAGACAGTTTCTTGAACAAAATCCTAGATCTCCAGAATAGGCAGAATTCCAGAAGGTGGGAAGGACAGACTCAACAAACCAAGAACAGAAAGTTAAGGTAGCAGAATTTGCCACTTATATTTATTACCACACAGTGTGGATCTCTGATTCAAACCTGGCTGGTTTTTGCCAGGAAACTTGCTGGCACAATAGTATTCTGCACAGCCCTTTGGACTGCAGATGGTCAATAACCAACATGTGAGAAGGAGGCACTGAACCTATTGTTCTTCCTTCCATGTTAGATTGATAATTTTAGGGTTTCCTAATTCCTCTTTTTCTTCATCTTCACCTTGGAAGAAGAGACATCGTTTTAGCATCTCTCCTACTGAGTTCTTCATATCTCCACCTTAGTTAGCTAGAACTAGGATATTTCCTATCAAGTATGTATTGAATCGTGGAACGCAGGTGGCGTTGTGGTCTAAACCACAGAGCCTAGGACTTGCCGATCAGAAGGTCAGTGGTTCGAATCCCCACAACAGGGTGAGCTCCCGTTGCTCGGTCCCTGCTCCTGCCAACCTAGCAGTTCGAAAGCACGTCAAAGTGCAAGTAGATAAATAGGTACTGCTCTGGCAGGAAGGTAAATGGCATTTCTGTGCGCTGCTCTGCTTCACTAGAAGTGGCTTAGTCATGCTGGCCACATGACCCAGAAGCTGTACACCAGCTCCCTTGGCCAGTAAAGTGAGATGAGCACTGCAACCCCAGAGTCGTTTATGACTGGACCTAATGGTCAGGGGTCACTTTACCTTTCTGTATTTAATGTCTCCTTTAACAAAATGACCTTTCTTATTTTCCAAACCCAAGAGTCTTTGTGTGATTATGTCCCGGGTAAATTGCTCTCCTTCAACAGTGATTCAGTGTTCAACTAAGCTTCCAAGTTTCACGTTGACTCCAAGCACCATCAGAGGAATGATGCACCCCCTCCTATCCACATGATGATGTCATGTATGATGGGGGTACCCCACACAGGTGCCTGATTATGCAGGTGCCCAGTTTGTATGACCACATCATTTAAGAGGAAATTGACACCATTTGTGCAAATTTGGACCCTGCAGGGAATGCCCATATCACAGGTAACAACTGTTTTACTATGTCAAAAGTCTTGCCCACCCAGAAATTTGTCTGAAGCAGACCCAAGACAACATTGTTTCTTGATCATTCTTATTTCCTGCTGGAGGTTTGTTGCCAGGGAGATCATTATGGGATCCTAAGTAGATACGCAAACACCACAGAGATGATGAGCTGCATTGAAAATGTAGTTGCAGTCCTATTTAGATTTATCTAGTATCCCTTTGGATCCATGATTGGCACCATAAGTTCTGACCCAATTACGAGAGTGAGGAGGGAGATTGGAAATGCCAGATCTCTGTGCCATAGAAGGCTTTTGGCTTCTCAATTACATCCGATCTTTTCCCAGCCAGCCCTTCTCATGGTAAGTGATTACCTCTGATTTATTGCCGATAATCACGTGGGCAGACATTTGTAATCGAACATATAACAGAGATATTCCCATGCTGAGGAGAAGTGATAACGCACCATTTAGTAATTTTTGTGCAGCCGGTAATTTGGAGAATGAATGATAATAATTTCTAGCACTGAAAATCTGCAATGACAATCCTTGGTGTTATTCACTTTATGAATAAAAGACGCCTTCCTCTCCATGTCTGATGATAAATTCCTTTTATTAAGGCCACTTATGCAGGACTTTATCTTAATAGTCTTACATACGGGGCAGTCTCCGTGGTGAGGCTGGGTCGTTTTTCACAACAAGCTCCAACATGCAATAGAAAGTAAATAAGTACCTGTCAGTGATAAGAAAGCAGGCATTTGAGTGAAATGGGCTTTACAAGTGAAGCCACACAACTCGATAAAGATGCAATGGTCCTACCTACACACACTAGAGAGTAGTGATTTCAGTCTAAACCTGTCATAGGATGCATTCACACCATATACTTAAAGCACTATGATACCACATTTAACAATCATGGCTTCTCCCAAAGAATTCTGGGTGTTGTAGTTCTTAGGAGAACCCTATTCTACACACTGAGCTACAATTTCTAGAGCTCCCTGTGAAGCGGAATTGATTGTTAAACCACTCTGGGAAATGTAGTTCTGGGAAGGGAATAGGTGACAAAGAATCAAAGACGTTTCTCACGTAATTTGATGTTGTATAGCAGGGATGTCCAACTGGTCGACCGCAATCAACAGGTCGATTCCCTGTTGATATAAGTCGATTGTGGTTGATCACAGGCTCATTTTCCTCCGCTTGGGAAAAGGAGCATCTGGCCCTGGCCCCTTGCGTTTTCCTGTATTCATGCACGATTTCAAGAACGGAAGACAGAGTTACTGCTGGCGGGATTACTTCTTGTTTTTTGATTAATGGCACCCCCCACCGAAAACGCGGCTAAAGAATTAGCCGTCTTCCCTAAAAAAACCCTCAACAACTTTGGCTTGCCCCCCCTAAAAAAAGCTCAAAAACTTTGGCTCTCCCCCCCAATGGGTAGATCACTGCTAGGTTTTTTTTATCTGGGAGTAGATCGCAGTCTCTTGGGAGTTGGACTTCCCTGTTGTATAGTTGATTTTTGTTACATAACTGGCCACAGGCTGCGGAGACTGGACTGAATTGGGACTATGGCATAGAAGGCCCCCTGTGGTCCAGGAGTGGCCCACATCAGTGCTTCCTCTTCTCAATGGAATTGAATTTCCCGCTGGTGTCAATGGGGAACTTTCCTCCAGTGTGAACAGCAGGCACGAGGAAGGGGGACTGATTCCAATCATGACCATGGTGGGGCCAAAGGGCCCTCCATACCCCAGTTGAGCTTAACACACACCCACACCCTATGCCAGTTATTTGCTTAGCAACAACCAGCTTTGCAATGCAAAACTACATGGCTGTTGTGTTCAGGTCTGCAACCAGAATCTGCAGGGCAAGATAGGGTCAAAAGCCGCAGGACCATGGATAGCTCCGAGCAAGTAGATTGCTTCAACAAGGGTTGATATCAGACTGAGCCTTTCAAAGCCTCTGCCCGCTTGTAGCTGAGTTTAAATTCTTAAAGGGCCAATCCTCTGGTCCATTCTATAGCCTCCTGCCTGGTGCACCCCATGCGCTACTGGACTGGTGAGGTCCTTTGGGAGGCATTTGGTTCCTCAAACTGAGGGGGGTCTGGGTTCTGTCTCATGAGTGTCTAAGGGAGGTTCTTTTGGGGGCTGGTGTCCATCAGGCTCAGCGGTCTCCTGATTTCCATCTGCCAGCTCAGATCAGAACCCATAGCTGGAGACAGTTCAGTCTCTGGCTCCAAGTCTTGGTTGCTGCTGGTTGGGTCATGACACTGGCAAGAAGTCATTCATAGTTTGACCATGAAATGTCTTCCTTAGCTCTGCGAGTTATTCATACTGAAAGTCTGCTGGAGGGACCCAGCCCGACATGCTTAAACTTGAGCAAGTAAGTCATGAGTTAGGAAAGTAAAAATGTTAAATTATGGAAATTAAAAATAATATTCTATTAGTCTGTCTGAGTGGGCTGTGCTGCTTTCCATTCTAAGGAGCAAGTCTGCGTGTAGGTACTATTTATTTCCCTCCCCAGGGTACTGGCACTGCATGGCAAGACAAGGTCAGACATGCCCTGCCCTGTTTCTTAATCCAGGAAATCATTCCTATAAAAGGTTATGCCCTTGCGTCAATTTCTTACCCAAATTTCATATAACTATACAGACAAGTGTGAAGTGCTCTCAGTCTGGGATCAGCAGGTGTTAAGCTCCCTGGATTTGACACTACGGCTTTAACTGCTGGTGGGAATGGGGAGAAAGAGACACTTAACTCATAATGACTGCACTGTCCCATGGATCTCCTTTAGCCTCACAAAGGGGCATTATATCATTTAGGGAAAATAAGATCAGCTGCTTGCTCTATATATTTTCACCACAGCAATTCTATTTGTATTTGTTAACAAATATGACTTTCTAGTTCTCTCAAATGCTATGTTTCCATCGGGGGCGGGGATTCTAACTAAATTTATCTCACTGCATATTAATACATTTGTTCTTTTGGCCCATCTATTGGAAATGTTTATATGCTAACCTGGGCCCTCAATCCACCCTGTGGCCCAGATCTATGATGACCCAGTTTGGGCTGATCTGTCCTGTTCTACCTCTGGGACCATCTGCCCTGGATCCATCCCTGAACCAATTCAGAGGTGAGGTCAGGGTTTTTTAAACCCTGTTTTAACATATGGTCAAAAGTGGGATGGCAGAGACACTGTGTCGCCTTCTCCCCTCCCCTTCCCCACCGAGAACAGGCAGTTTCAATCCTGCAAGATACTGCTCCTTCACTGCATGCTGGGAAGCTGCTTCTGAAGGAGCAGCACAAAGCAGGATTGGATCTTCTACCAGCTGGTAAGTGGTAGGATCCGACCCTGCATGGTGAGAAGAAGGTGGGAAGGAGGAGAGGTTGGGCTGAAAAGGCATCTATCCACACCCACCATAACCGTCTTCCACAAAGTTGCAGCCACTTGGTAGGTCCCTCATTTTCATGGTTGCTCCTTCTTTCTGCCTGATGCCACCTCCCTTGACAGCCTCTGATCACTCTGGGCTGCCCAACCTGAGCTGCAGCAATCTGAGGCTGTCTCAGCCCCACTCAGCTGAGACCCAGATCTCTGAATCAGCCTGATTTGGTTGAAGTCTGCTGCACAACCCTAATGCTAACACTCTAGGCTGCTGATGTTCAAAAGGTGAATCAGGACTCCCTAGTGAGTCATGTCCTGATCAAATGTGGGTCACAGCAGGAGCATTACCACAGAGCAAATATACATAAAATAAGCAATACATATACAGTGGTACCTCGGGTTACAGACGCTTCAGGTTACAAACGCTTCAGCTTACAGACTCCGCTAACCCAGAAATAGTACTTTGGGTTAAGAACTTTGCTTCAGGATGAGAACAGAAATCACGCGGCTGTGGCCCGGCGGCAGCAGGAGGCCCCATTAGCTAAACTGGTACCTCAGGTTAAGAACAGTTTTAGGTTAAGAACGGACCTCCAGAACGAATTAAGTTCTTAACCCAAGGTACCACTGTGTGTGTGTGTGTGTGTGTGTGTGTGTGTGTGTGTATAATAGAAGTGGGTCCACAAACACATGTTTGGGTTAAAAGTGGGTCCTGGGTCTGCAAATACCTGCTCTAGATCACAAATGAGAACCTCGGTTCCATGGGCAAAATCTGGCCCCACAGCTCTCACTAATTTTGCTTTGCACCCTCTTTTCATGCAATGTGCCCTTGAACTTGGATAATGCCTCTTGCTTGCCTGAATAGAGGGTATAGAGGCATGTGCAGAGGGGCCATCTTGTGCCCAAGATTGGAAGGGCTGGCGTGCATGACGTCACATTGTCGGGAGGTGGTCAAGCACAGAGCCCAGTGTGGCACAGCTTCCTCTCTATGCTCAGGAGGAGCCAGCCATTGGACTATGTGGCACTCACCTCAATGATTGGCTTCCTCTGCCCCTTCAATATTAAGGGGGTCTGGCCCTGTGCCAGAATATTTTGTGGGGGCTGAGGATACCTCTGCCCCCTAGGAGTTGGTGCAACTTGAGGGCGTGTAAGTCTGGGTAGAACGTACCCTTCTGTACCAAGGCAAAATCCAGATGAAGAGTTCTGCTCACTTTTGTATCTGTTTGTGCACACTTTTGCCTTTGGACCTGTCCACCACTGGCTTGCCCTCATACAGCTTTCCAGAAGTGACTGCAGCCCACAGACTGAAAAAGGTCATCCTCTTCACTCTAGGCATCTTTGCATGTAAGAAACTGGAAACTGATTGAGTTAGCTTAAGGTGTCCAATGCATTGCCAAAAAAAAGAGGAAAAACATTCACCCCAGTCCCCAAAAAGTGCACAACAGTGGGCATGCATAAAATGTGCATGTGCCAATGTATATGAATAGGTGCAAAACTAGAAAACATTTCTCTTCCCTCCCCCCCTCTCTCTACAAACACACATTCTCTCCTTATGCTCTTGAACCCAGTAGGTAGTGACAGCTATTGATTCACTGGGAGTGTTTTTTGAGTGAGGTTAGTCTTACTGGTAAACCTGAAGCAACCAAACAGCCATGGAATTTCATATACCAAGTAATTCCTGAGGGTGCCACGGTAAGGACAGCGATAATAATGACTCTCCCCAAGAACACCAACTTTCCTGTGAATGTTAGCTGTAAAATGCCATCTGCTTCCTTCCTTTCTCTGTCCCACTTTACAGCGATCCGAACAGTTCCCCCTTCCAACTCTATTAAATGAATTAATGCCTATTTAAAATGAATGTAGCTGTGCAGTTGTCAAATCATTTCCAGTAATCATTTATGGTTTTTGACCCTGTTTAGTTAAAGGACACTTTACATAGCAGAGATGTATCAAAGGAGATGTGTGCCCCTCTTTCCATTGATCTGCAAAGAGGGAGGTCACTGAACGAATTTGGGATTTTAATTTGAATATTCAGCTTTTGAACTGTGCTCATTGTGGTGTTTGATGAAGGCTATTTCTCTCCTGGTCTCTGCTAATTATATATTTCTCCTAGATGATATTTTTTATTTCTGATGTGCTTGGGATTACTGAAGATGCCTAATTGAAGTCTTTGGTCAGATTTTTATCGTGTTATCCCTCTGTAACTCTTTATATACAGATTGAAATTTCTTATCTGGCACCTTTCACAGTCTCTGTGCTTAGTGGTGTGAGCCACACTACAAAGTATTTTATTTATATTGCTGAACTGAAATAAAGGGGGAGGACCTGAAATGTCAAAAACAAATCCATACCTAGGATATCCATCCTTTGGACTGTGCCACTTGTTCTGGACCTGCAGGAATAACAGCTAGAGAATCCCTGTCTCTTGGTCCCCAAGAGTGGCATGTGGTGAAATTTTTCATAGGGGAACAGTTGGGGCCAGAGGTGCCAGCTTGCAAGGGCGATTGGCGGGGGCTGACATCTCAATGTTGCATGTGTGAGCATTGCGCCTCCCTCCCTAAGCTGGGCAGAAGCTTCCCAGGATTTGGGAAGGAAATACCAGGGGGACATTTAGCAGATCAGCCTAGTCCCCCAGGCCCACTGACAGCAGGCCACTGGTTTCCAATGTCCCTGTCCTACTAGCACAAAAGACTTGTGGCTGCAGAATGGAACTTCCCTCTGACCTCCTTTGCAGTGTCCCGTGCATTTGCAAAATCAGCTCCAGGGGGGTCAAATCTGGGAGTGCGGTGGGTGGGGAGAGCATGGAATGGGAAGTTCTGTGGCTGCTTTCAGAGCGTTGGGTACAACCCATGGTGTTGTGGGAGCAAATTTCATAGTTTAACTATGTGCTGTATGAAGGAGTCCTTCCCTTTGCCTCCTCTGGATGTCTCCCACCTCCCAATTCTGCTTCATCAGTGTTATGTACTGAGTTGAATAGGATCCAAAATGCAGCAGTCTGATTGGTCCTAGAACAATAGGATCCAGAATGCAACAGTCTGATTGGTCCACAGGATCCACCCAATCCAGCTCCAGGTGGAAGTGAATCCGCAACCTGATTGACCTACAGGAGAATCCCGGAATTAGCCAATCACGTGGGGCCCATTGTGTAAATAATGTATATAAAGCAGACATTCTGGGGGAACTTCTATTCCTCCTCACCACTATGAGCTGAATAAAGAGCATGAAATCCACTCTCGACTCCGAGTATATTTCAATCAGATGGCCCTGCTTTCTAGTAATATGAGAGAGGGAGAAAAACTTGACATGACACCCTCGCCCCAAAGAAAATCTCCCCTGTCCAGAAGTACATTTCAAGCAACCATATCCACCATCACATCTCATTTCTTGGATGCCTCACTTCCTGCACTTTCCCTGTGTTCTGTGCTAATAATAATTGAAAATCGTGGCCAGGGTATGGATTGAAGGGCACGTGAGGCCACCACCTGGCTGAAGCTCAGCAGGTTTGGGTCTGGTCAGTGCCTGTAAGAGCACCTGGGAGCAACATCTACGCCACCTTGGGCTCTATGGTGGAGGAAAGGTTGGGCAGAAACCCTGGGAAACAAGCAAACCAAAGGGTTGCAGAATGCAGATCTGAAAAGTGAAAACCATTGCTCTTAGCAACAGTAGTTTCCCCTCTGAGATGGGCAGAATTATCACCAGCTGCCGGTGAATGTGAGCATGTGACAACAGAAATCCCATGTCAGAATTCTCTTTGTGTTTCTGTGGAAGGGCAGCCATGTTTCTGCCCTTCTTTCTGAGAAGGCTGCCATCCCTGGCAAGTGCCACCCTTTGCTGCCCTGCCAGCGCTCTGTCACTGCAGCATTGTGCCAAAGCGAATGTTGTGCCCTTGCCATCAGTCTATACCGCCAGATGCCATCACATGCATTCCAGTGGGCTGTGTGTACAGTGGCAGAGAGCCAAGCATTGTGAGTTTATGACTGTACAGCCACTCTCTGCTGTGACAAATGCGTTATTTCTCCAAATCTGCAGCAGCAGACCTGATAAGGGGAGAGCTGGGATGAACAATAGGCAGAAAGCCTTGCGACAAGCTATATAGGCAGCTTAGAACTGGATGGCACGTTTAGCAAAGAGACATGATACGGCCCTCTTAGGACTTGGTCACTTCAGGGGTGGCGGAGAGGAAGCGTTTTAAACGTTGCCCCATTTTCCCATGGACAACTAACACATCAAAATAAAAGTCAGTGGTAGAGCAGCTACTTCAAGTGCAAAAGTTCCTGTGTTCAGTTCCTGGCATCTCCAAATCAGTTCAGATTCCTTGTTTTATTTTCAGAAACCACTACGCTTTGTTGGTTTGGGGGCTTCATTCCACTCCCACTTTGTAGAGCTGCTATGTTTCATAAATGAAACTTTTTTTTTGCATTTCCAACTGATTTAAATGGGGGAAACACAACACATCTATAAATTTCACCTTTTTCTACCACAGAATTGCATTCTTTCGGCTAAAATACTGACATTTCAGACAAATAGGTCCAGCAGCTTTTTATGTTCCAAAGGTAACATTTTTAAAAAGTTTCTGCTGCTCTGCCACCTGGCTTTTGAAACTAAGTATTTGCATGGGACTCCTTTGGCCCAGAAATGGAAGACAGTACAGGACTTAACCCTTTCATTGTGGTGTAAGAACATGTGGATTCTCGCTATTGTAGAGAAAATAACTCACAAATTACATGCTTCTAATGGTAAGGAAGATCCAGAACATTCCTATGCCTTTGGGTAGAATTTAATTTCTTATGTGTCAAATTCAGATATATAGAACTCTATTCCCTCACCAAATCACAAAATTTAGCTTTCATTGTGTGCTTTGCTGCTTTTAATTTTCCACATTATCTTCTCTCTATTTATTTGGAAAATAAATGTACTGCTCTTCTGTTTTGTAATTTTGATTATGTTTTCTTTTTTGTTGGCTGCACTTTTAATTTTATGTTAAGGGGGAAAATACTTCAATTAAAAAAAAAAACTTTACATAGATGCAGAGAGAGAGAGAGAGAGAGAGAGAGAGAGAGAGAGAGAGAGAACCTCATAGGGAATACAGAGGTGCCCTTTCGTAAAATCTCTGCAAAATTTGATATGGATATTTGCATCATGCAGGCAATGTAAGGCATTATTCCATTGACAGATAGACTTGTCAATTACAGTGCTTGACTAGCACTCAGTCACCCTTTTCTGCCCCTTCCTGGACATAGGCAAGGCAGAAAATCATTACACAAAATACAACTGAAACTTCATTAAGCACTTTGGTTCTAGCTGCCTTGTCCCAGCTTCTGTTGCCTTCCACTTCATTTTACCTGGCTATGAACCACGCTGATTTATTTCACATCTGAATCTGATCCAAAGTGATTGCACAGCCCTTACACCTAATAACTTTTGGCATACCTTATTGGTTTCATCCCAGGGTTCTGCATGGGATGGTCAGTGGAAGCTCGAGAGACATTGCAGGGTACTGAAGATGAGGTTGAACTCAAGGGTTGCAGCTCACAGCTGGCCCATTGTGCCTGAATGCAAAGCAAGCAGAACTGCGGAGAAGGTGAGGAGCAGATTCCATTCTGTCTCACTTGTGTTGGAATGCAAAACAGTTGCATAGAACATCCTTCTTCAGTGAACACAGCCCTTTACAAGAAAGGAAGGTTAATAAAGAAGGACATTGGGCTGTTTCCAAACCTGCAACTCTGCTCAGGCAAGGGGCTTCCTCTCTCCTGTCCCTTCCAGACCCATGTGCGCCCTCAAAATCAAATCCAGAGTATTGGATACAAGCTCTGCCCTCCTTTTAAACTGTGGGTGAACATAGCTTTAAAAGGTAGAGTAAGATACACAAAGTGAAAGCTCATCCACACTTATCTTTTGCCCCATGCTTTCTAGGCAAAGATCTGGGGTTTCCAGGTCTGACAACCTCCCCCCCTTGCTTTTTTTTGGGGGGGGAGGGGTTGCCCCGGCAAAAGCCCACTATTTACTACTGAATCGGAACAAATGGCAATTTGTTCCAATTCAGCAGTAAAAACTGGGTTTTCTTGGGGAAAGCGGTGGGGAGCGGGGTGCTCTCAGAAACAGACCAGGAAAGCACAGGCCTGTGCCTAGAAAGTGTGGGGCGAAAGGTAAGAGTGGATGAGCCTTGAGAAATAGTTTTGAACTCATTTGCTTCATAATGGTCATTATAGTAAAGACTCATATTTCCCCCCAAGCTTTTGACAGACTAAGCGGATGCTATTTTTTTACTAGTGTGTCTGTTGTGGGGGGTATTTTCTTCTGTTTTATATGTAATGTATCTATATTTATGTATTAAATGTTCTGTCAGTTGCTTGGAGACCTTCAGGTAACAAGTGACTAAGAAGTATTATCATTATTATTATTATTATTATTATTATTATTATTATTATTATTATTATTATCTCTACTACTATTTCCTGCTAAACACTATAGTTGACACCAGTCACAATGGAGAAATAGGAAATTTCAAGGAGATGTAACAATTGAGGGGAGGTTGAATGAGGGGAAGTTCCCAGAAGTTTATAAAAGTTTGTTTTACTGGGAGTAAAGAAATGCAACCTGAAACACAAGCTATGATGTGGAGCCTGGCTATGGGAACTTGCTGCTGGAATACTTTCCTGCCCGGAGAGGCCTGGCCGCACGTTTCCTGGATTTCTGCACTGTCTCCTGTCAGCAAAGTGCTGAGACAACAAACTTAACCTCTCTGTCCACGGCGCACCTATCAGCCGCGGTTATTAAATCCCACAAAAGGTAGAAGAAGGGAAGTGAATGGGTCTAAAAGGAAGGAGGGGAAGAAAGAAGCACTTTCCTCATTTGGATTACCTCCTACAGAAACAGGACCTGCCAGAGAAAGGCAGAGAGTGTAATTGCTGGCCTGAAAGAGAAAGACAAACTATAAAAGGAACGAAAGAGAAGAAGGGGAGAAAATTGATAATGAAAATTTATCCTCTGAGCTAACGGTTAATTAATTCTGAAAATATCTGTCAGGCTAATAGAAGGTGGGGGGCGGGGAGGCAAGAGGAAAGCACGTGCCACAATACACAATCAGTAAAATAATAATAACCACCAAAAAAAAAGAAAGCGTAAAAAAGATTTTTGTAAGGTGTTGCTATCTTCTTACAGAGCAGGCCCTTGGCTTCCCAATGTCATTCTCTACACAATTTTTCCCCCTCCCTTCGTCTCTTTTCAGAAATTGTTCTCATGAATGATTTATATATGTCTAGTTATCTGGAGTGATTTCTATGGACCCGGGCGCGCTGCTGCATAATTGTTAATTTTAATGCCATAATAGCTTCAGATGGAGGAAGAGATTAGGCGTTTATTGCACAATTAAATGAAACATACTTGAGAATCACAAAAGGTTCCGTAATTATTTCAGACCATTAATAAAATGGGCATTAAATTATATGGGACACAAAAGGGAAAGGAAATAGATTTTCATTACAGCAATAGAAGCCGAGAGTAGTAATAGATCCTTGTTGAATTCTCTTTCTCTCTCTCTCTCTGAAATTAATTGTTGCCCAGCTTATTTCAAAGCAAAATAAAAGAGAAATAAAGTGTGTTAAAGAAGCCCTGATGAAAGGGCTTTGTTTGATAAGGACAATAGCCACTGATAAACTCCAAATAAAAGACGGCGCTTTGATTTTGGCTTCTGTCCTGAAGGCTGAGAGCGTTTTCACAAACAGAGGGTTTTCCAACAGAACAATGCTAATATAGGCCAAAAAAAGAGGGGGGAGATGAAGGAGGGTCCCCTTTGAATCTTGGATATTTGTTTCTGTTCCCTATTCATGTAAGAGATTCCTCCACCCCCTTGTCTCCTTGTCCTCCCTCCCTGCCATGTCCCATCTCAAAACACACGCCTTAAGCAAAGTCTAAGCCAGTGTTTCCCAACCGGTGTGCCGCGGCACACTACTGTGCCGTGAGACACCGGCTGGTGTGCCGTGGGAGGGAGGCGGGCGAGTCGGGCGGCGAGAGGCGGCGGCGGCGGCGGCGAGGATCCGCGTCGAGCCGGGGGCGGCTCCGCGGTGGTGGTGCCGAGCGGCGGGGCAGCTCGCGCAAAAGGGAGGAGCGCGAGACAGCGGAGGAGGAGGAGGCCGGCATGTCCGGGCAGCAGCAGCAACAGCAGCAGCAGCAACTCCCGGCGACGGCTCCTCCTCCGCCCGCTATCGCCGCCGCCGCCTCAGCTGCCCTCGCTCTGCTGCCTCCTCCCACCCCGGCAAGGGGAAGGAAAAAAACGTTCACTTTTGTGCGTCCCCCCCCCCCGCGTGACGCTGCGCGCTGACGTCACGGGGCGGGGCTTTAATGGTGGTGTGCCGCGAGATTTTTTTCCGGTAAGCAGGTGTGCCGTTGCCCAAAAACGTTTGGGAAACACTGGTCTAAGCTGTGCCTCATTTTAACTGTGCACCTCCACTCCACTGCCAACTGGTTCACCCTACCCTGCTCACTACTCCTCACATGCCAGCACCTTCTTTCTCCTTGCACCTTCCTCTCACCTGTCCAATGTCAACTGCAAGTCCTTCAGGGGACTGCCATTCCCATTCTAGGTAACAGACAATGCCAGCCATGGAATTGGTACCAGATAAAAGCTGCATATGGGTCCGCAGTTTAATAGTCTGTATTCTGATTTGGGGTGTGCAGTGATATCTCCTGTTGTTGCTGTTGTTGTTGTTGTTGTTGTTGTTGTTGTCCTTGCCTAATTGAAATGGGGAATTGAATCAAAGTGGGGTGGAATTAACCCTTTCTGCTGCATAAATTAATCTATGGACGCCTCCCCTCCTGAAGCTGTTATTAACCACAGAGGGAGGAAAAGCAGGAACCTTTTTCCTGAAAGCATAGTTTATGTCAAAGGAGTGGATATGAATGCACAGTAGCTCCAAGGTGGGCCCTATTCGCATGATAATGGTTTTGGACCATGGCCGCCATGTTTTCCGTCAGCCTATGATTATTCCCAGCTGAATTTCCAGACAGTTCGAGTCTATTGTTCAGGCTGATGCCACAGGCTGATGCTGGCAGAAGTTCTGTTCATGGCACAGACATGCATTTAACTGGATCAGCCCTTAGCAGTCTGCTTGGAAGTTGTTATAAGCTGACCGGAAACTGGAGCTGCTATAGCCCCCCAAAGCCACATGAACTGCATTGTGCAGTGCAGTGCCTAGGGTTTGTTTTAGATGTGGGGAAACAATCTTTGGACCCCCACACAGTTGTGAAGCATCTTTGCTTGGCTAGTAGCAGCTGGTGTGGTAGAGCAGAGCAGCCTTTATAACGCTGGCATTGCCACAGCTTACCAGTATGGGACAGTGAGGGTGGGGCTAGACTAAGGTTGATTGTTGTTGATTGTAAAGGGACCCCTGACTATTACGTCCAGTCGTGACTGACTCTGGGGTTGCGACGCTCATCTCGCTTTATTGGCCGAGGGAGCCGGCGTACAGCTTCCAGGTCATGTGCCAGCATGACTAAGCCGCTTCTGGCGAACCAGAGCAGTGCATGGAAACGCCGTTTACCTTCCCGCTGGAATGGTACCTATTTATCTACTTGCACTTTGACGTGCTTTCGAACTGCTATGTTGGCAGGAGCAGGGACCGAGCAATGGGAGCTCACCCCGTTGCGGGGATTCGAACCGCCGGCCTTTTGATCAGCAAGTCCTAGGCTCTGTGGTTTAACCCACAGCGCCACCCACATCCCGGGGCTAGACAAGTGCTATTCAGGTTCTCTCACAGTCAGTTTCTCATTTTTCAAATCCTAAGTTCAGTTCTCCACATTTCTATATCAGTTTGCAATTATTATTATTATTATTATTATTTAAAGTCTATGAAAATTCATTAACATCTTTGGGAATGTTTCTCCTGCTTTATTCCGTTTTATGTGCAATTTTACATAACATTCACATTTTTTGCAAAGCAATTTCCCCTAATATAATGCATTTTTGCATGCCATTCTCGCTAATATTTTATGCATACTCTACCCTAGCAGATGCCCTTTTTGTACACATGATTTGTCTGGAGAACTCCATTGCAAAATTTGGATACATGTGAATTTCAAAGGATAGCTGTGTTTCAGTTTGAGTATTGTTTCCGAAAAGTGCAAATTTATTAAGCTCACCTTTCAATACAAACTGAATCATATGCCTCTCTCATCCCTAGGCTGCACAGATGCACCAGCATGTGTGCCAGATTTGCTACATTGGTGAAGCTGCACATGCCAGACCTCCCCACCGCCCTGCCTGTTCCACCTCAACCCTGTTCAGATAAGCTGCAGTGATGCAGGTGTCAGGAGGACAGCATTGCCCCACCACACGGACGGTGGCTGCTCGTACCTCTGCTTTCTCAGGCTACCTGTGGCCAAGGCTTCTTGTGGGGCTAAAATGCTGCTCTAAGCTCATCTGAGGAAGGCTGGGAGTGGGACGCAAGTGAATAAACGGTCACTACCATAACTCTCTCCTTCCACCGGCAGACTTACTCCTTCAGCTTATTTTTCTCTACTTGATACATGATATAAATTTCTATGTGAATTATTTCCCAAGCCTTGAAAGATAGTTCAGGGTCGACCTCCCATTGCAATTCAAATGTCTTCATTTGTCTTCAAAACTGCCAGCGCTGCTTTCATGTTACTTTTTGCCCTACACAACATTCTCCAGGGGGTGTTCGGGTGTGTAGGAAAGTTTGGATAGACAAAGATCCCGCTTCAGATCTCTCTCACATCTCCAGATAGCGCTGGACCCCTGTCCCATCTGAAACTCTGGGGAGCCACTGCTGTTTCTCGCCAGAGACAGTGCTGAGTTAGATGAACCAATGGTCTGAATTAGGCGTCTCCCAATGTATTTGCCAACCAAAGAACTGCCAGTGCATCTCCCATGTGTGTCTATTGACCACTGTTTATGTGTTGGCCCCTCATTCACAAATAAAGTATCAAGTGGCCACCCTGCTGTACACAGGAGTATACAGAAGAAGGAAAGAACCATTTACAGTGCATTTCCTCCTCTTAGTTGCTCCAAGAGCTTTTCCCTTCTTGGCATTCATAGTGGAAGTGAGCTACGAATGGTGAAAAGTGCTCACGCAACAACAGGCTGCAGAGAGGTAAGGTGCGAGTGAGGATCTAGCATCCTTCTTCCACATGCTCCTCATCCTTTACTTTAATGGGGTGGACATATGAAAAAACTTGGGTATCTGCTACTGTTTCTTCTAGGTAAGTCCTTGTCCAAATGACATGAAGCTTTGGTTTAACTCACATATTTAGCATCCTGATTGTTTGGAACCAAATGATTCCACTGGACATTGAGAGATGAGTATGAAATTTTTGGTAATTTTTGCTCAGGACACGGTTCTACATTTCAAGTTCAAATACCAGCTAAACATCCCCCCACAAAGCACAAATATTTTCAAGGGACCTGGGAAATACGTAAAATGCAATGTAATGTGTAAGTCGCCTTGAAAATTGGGCTGCCATGATGACCTCTGGCACCCTGCACTTCTGTGACACAATTCTCTGTTTGATGTTGGGAACCCTCTCAAGCTCTGAGCCCTTTTATAAGAGACTGGGGAAAGGAAGGGGCCAAATGAATTCTAAGGTGTTGTCTGAAGAAAGGCCTTTTAAGCAAGGTCTCTTACAATTTCTTAGCATCCTTCGTCTCTGCGGGCCAAATGGCAAGTTACACTACAGCCATGTGCAATGTTAGCTTGATACCCGCTTTTTTATTGCAGAGGACCCTTGGGAAATGCAGGGAAAGAAAGGCTGGATCCTTTCCTTGTGTCAGGACTGGGCCTCAGGAGTTCAGCAGCCTCAGACGAGTCAGGAATATAGAACCAGAAGTTGTGAGGTCCATGTCCAGGTCAGGAGGACAGGACAGGTTCTGCCACACAGTTCTTCCCTCAGACAGCTGACTTGATGGCAGTTATGCCAGTGTATAAAGTATAGGATTTTTCATCCAAGGTGAAGGGCACATGCAAAAAGAATTATTTATTTATTGTTTCTTTATATCCTGTCTTCCTTCTTCAACAGAGGTGGCATACACAGGACCTCCCATCCAGGCACTGATCAGACTCAGATCTGCTTATCTGCAGCATGGCTCATGTATCAAATGCCTTCAGATCATCATCTGGGACTAATTGTGTATGAATTTATCAAAAACACAGAAGGATTGCCTCATTCCTTCCTAGCTGCCATATCTGACTTTTGTAATGGCATGCTCCTAACTCTCAGTGTTCAGGCCCTTCAACTTTAACAGGACACCCGTCTATTTTATACTGAGACTTGTGACCCTGTGCAAAAAAATAATAATATGAGAATCAGCTCTTAAACTGGATATTTAAACAGAATATCTTGGTATATTACTAATTATTTATTCTAAATCTGACTCTCTCCCCCCCCCCTCTCTACATACACACACACAAACCAAGCAATGGTAGACTTTGGGCTTTAAAAATTCAGTGGTGTCCTGTGCGATGCCAAAATTTGTCCCTCCTCCTGCTTTCCATTCATCATGATTGCAGCGTCCCCTGTGGTGCCCAGTGCAGACAAACCAGTTATGGTCCCCTAAATCCGCCTCTGGACCAAGGAGGCAAAGGAATTGGGTAAAGACTTCACACGCAGGTCTTCGCAACAGAAGGGAGTTAGTGATATTGTAAGGCTTGGGATTTGGTTATTGAGGGGATATGAGATCACAGTGGGAAGAGTTTGACTTCCAGATGCGAATTTGAAACAACTAGACATATTTTGGCATTCCTAACAGAACAGTGATTGGATTAGTACCATATAGTAGTATGATAAAACTGACCCGTTTGGTCAGATATAGTGAGGGCTGAGAAGGAGCTCATACTTTGAATGTGTTCTGCACAAAAATAGATTCCTTTTCTTAATTTCTTGAAACAGAGAGCCAGGCTCAACTAATGAGTCCTGCTAGCAGAAGCCCATGCAAGGACTTGGGCTCCTGCAGTAGGGCTTAACTTCCTCTCCTCCCCCCATAAGCTGCCATGCCCCTCAAATTTGGCTCTGGGGTGCTGTTGGGAGAACCCCCAGAACAGCAGACAAGGTGAGGAGTGAGGGGATCATTCTGTCTGGCAAGCTGAACCGCTTTTCATAGCACTACACTGGATTCCCCCAGAGCTTGAGGCTGCAATCATCAATGCACATTTACCTAGGAGTAAGTCCCATTTAATTCAGTGTGATATATCAGTTTCTATTCATCTTAGTCTCTTTTATGATGTGCTACATTTTAACTAAACCACTTTAAAGTCTAAGAAATAGAAGGAATACTTCTGTTTTAGCCTTTCTCTTATCCAATGTATCTGAAATGCCCTGGCATAACTTCACATTTTCTCCTCGTTGAGTATGACATTGCATGACCTGGAAATCTGTCAGTATCAATCAAGGCGCACTTTCATTTCTCTTGTTTGGTTCAGCTATTCTGTTTGGCTTCGGCATCAAATCATTAAACAATGTCAGGCAAAGAAAAGGAGGCAGAGCCGCAAACAGCAGGAGCTCAGAAGGTGTACATTCTGTTCAAGGCCTCTGGTTATGCCACTTTTAGAAGTCCTGGTTGGTCTAGATTCCCAGGAGGAGCACTCTTAGGCAAGGCAGAAAGGAATGTGTGTATAGCACAGCGTTCCCTAAAAGAATAATCTAGTTGGAAACATCTTACTTTTAAAAAGCTGGCCATAGTGGCTTCAAAACACAAAACAAACATTAGTCACAATCCATCAGAAAATTGAAATGAATGGGAATTTGGAATGAACAAGAGCGGCTTATGAGCATGCACTGCAGTGTTCTCATGAAGCCCCCATTCCTATCCTCTTGACCTATCCATTTTGTGGAACCGACATAGGAATAACATTGCCCCAGGCACAAAATTGTTAGGGATGCAAAATTTCAATCCCTGGTGCTGCCTCAGTACAGCTGCTGGGCTGTGTTGAAAATAGCTTCTCCATGCAAACCAGGAAGTGACCTCTCCAGACAATGGAATGGCTCTTCTCTTCGTATCTCTGTGGCTGCAATCTCCTGGGTGGCATGACACCATTAGGCAGCTGAATGTGCATGTATACTCCATCCATTTCCCTCTCTCCCACCCATCCTCCTCTGTGTAGCCCCAAGCGCTGGCAACCCCTGCTATGCCACTGGCCACAAGACACTTTCTTGTTTTTGCAGCAACAGATTGCCAGCCCAACCTAGCAATTCTAACCTAGATGCAGACTAGATATGTGTCAGCCTGGGACATACAGTATGGCTATCTTACAATTTGTCTATAGATAATTCAGCAGCAGCAATACCAGCCAATAATGCCCTTGTGGAGTCACACTGTTTACCATTATGAAAAGCATTGTGAGCATTTATTCCCACCCTTTACTTTTTGCCTTTTAACCAGTTTCCAATTCGTAAGAGCACCACTCTTTGAAGTTTCCTTACATAATCTCTTGGGGTCCCATTATGCAGTTAGACCTTTGAATCTTTTCCAGCTAACTTTTAAACACCTGGTGTTAGATTAACCACATTCCTGTAGGGTGCTGACCCTTCAGAGGAATCCTATACATAAACATCTTCTGTGTTTAGCAAGGATTGCTTCCTACAAATTGTGGAAAGGGATTGCAGATTTAATAATAATTACACTTTAAACAGAGACATCTGCAGTTAACTTTATATTGAATCTGACCATTGGTCTATCCAGCCCAGTAGTGTGTACTGCAGCTGTCTGGAGGTCTCCAAGGTTTTAGACAGATGTCTTGCCCAGATCTGCTTCCTGAGATCCTGTTAACTCAACGTGCATCCAAACTTGTATCACCTCCATTTCAAAATGATCCTGCAGTGTTACAGTCCAGCACACTAGTGCAGAACTGTGTGGATTCTTTCAGGACCACCAGGACAGTGACTAGTTACTATTTGGTTTGCATTTAGCGAGGCACTAGATGTTACAAGCAACACTGAAGTGCCACTTTAAACATCTAATCCAGGAGTAGTCTTCCAGATTTCAACTCCCACCATCTCTAACCTTTGGCCATCCAGTACGAAGGACGCCTTGTGCAAAGGCATTTATATTATGTTCCAGGTGAGGTCCATGGGGATAATGGAGAGGGAAGAACAAATGTTGCATTTGTTAAATTTGTTAAATGAGCATTTGCTAGAAACTCACAAATTACATCTAAAATTTTAATTCCTGTGCTGGCAACTTTGAAATTCGGTTTACAAATATGGCTTGAGAAGTGGCAGGTTATTTGCTCTTTGGTCACATGACAAAACAACCAGAGTGCTATTCCACTGCAGATTTCAGTATCCACCACTGATACTGTGATTTACCCTATTAAAGTCCATTGTGTGAATTTCTGGCCTTCAGGAAGAAGGCATTTTATTGCAAAAGTGTTTCAGAGACAGCCTTCTGCTTAATGCCCCACCATGTCTACCTTTTGTTCACCACAGATGCAGGTTGTCTAAAAGTAGTTGCAGCTCAGAGAGTCATCTAGTGGCTGGAAAATAGACATCTCGTCACACTGTGTGCAGCCCATCTTGACAAAAAGTAAATATTGGCTGTTGCTGCTGTTACTCATGCAGTGCTTACACAGCCGAGACAGCTGGGACTTGGAGAAATGCAGATTCTATTTCTTCTCTGGCCCTGAGGGAAACCTTTATTAAATTCTAATCCCTGTGCAAATTTACTGAAGGGTCTTAATTGGGAAACACCATGGCTGCAAAGGTGTAACTGACAGCTTAATTTGGTCTTAGAAAGTGTGTATTCCTGCTGATGATGTTGACTGAGATGGAAAGAGTCCAGGTCTGCCTTTCAGGCTATGTCTGCTCCAGCAGCAATCATTGCACATCATTTCCAGACCTGGCACATAGTCTAGATGGGTAGCCCAGTCTTGTGCAAAGTTAGCTGTACCTAAGAAGCACATTGATTCCAGTGAATTTGGAGGGTCCAGAGGTGCCTTTGGAAATCTAAGACACTGCCGTGGGCACCACAAAATGCCCATTTCAGGGGGAAACTCATGATGTCCAAAACCCCTACCTCAAACAAAAGGAAAAACACCTGCACACACCCCAGACAAATAAAACATAGACCAGAAAAAACCCACAGGTTATCCCCCCAACCCCCCAATGGGTAGCATGGGACTTGTCTGATGGCACCATGATGCTCATGGGAGCTACACTGGGGAGCCCGGATCTAAATTATTCAGGAGTAACATGTCCCACATATGATGTCTGGAGCAAGCAATGGGATGGGGCTGCCATAGCAAACCTCATCTCTGTGTTTAGATCAGAAGCAGTGCTGGAGTCAGCAGGAATATGGGAGACGTGATCTGATCTCACTCCTATGCAGGGGCGTAGGAAGGGGGGTGGTTAGGGAGGTCCGCCACAGGTGTCATCCCTGAGGGGGGGGCATGACAAAATCTCCCCCGGACGCCAATTGCCGCACCAATTGCCCCCCTGATCAACATGCAATCACCCCCAGTGGGTACCGATTGCCGTGCCGATCACCCCCCTGAGATGCTCACCGAACACTGCAGGCAGCACCCCCCTGGGATGCTTGCCCCGCCCACATGGGATGTTTGCCCCGCCCTGTGGGTGGCTATCCCCACCCCCAGGTTAGCACAGCATGTTCGCCGCTCCGGGTGCCGGAACAGCTAGCTCTACCTCTGCTCCTATGCTGCCATCTTGAGTTTGGGGGACAGTTATTTTCACAGAACTGAGTGTGGGAGATGAGATTCAATGTAACTGCAACATGATACATTCTATGTCAGAAGATCCAAGCTGCATATTCATGTAATTTAAATTTGCAAGAGTGCATGTATTTGAATGAATTCACATTTCAAAAGACCCATGGCTATTTCTGAGGTTAAAAAAAGAGCAATAAAATGAATTAAAATAAGCTTTTAAAGTTTTCAAGAAGGGGGATAAGCTGGATGTAAAATGATTTAAAATGATAAAATTATCAAACAATAATATACTGTATAAAATTATCAAACAATAGTTGCAATGAGGAGACCAATGTGTAGATGCAACACTGCCCTCTGGTGGGTGGAGTCAAACTATGTAGGTCTCTCTCTGGGCAGGAAGCAGCAAAGGAGAGTTTCCTGTTTGGTGGAAGGGATGGGTCTTAGCAGGAAGAACCAAGTTATGTCTTTGTGGTTGCTTTCTTTTTCACAGTCATTGTATGTGTGCAGCAGAGTGACAACCATGAAGTCCTACACTGATTTGCTACAATACAAAATAAGCAAAAGAGTACTTAAAGGGAAACATAAGAAGCTAAAGAAAGAGTCAGAATCAGGAGAGGAGGAAAAAAGGCCTTAGAGAGATGAAAGAAGGATGGCATTAGAGGGACACAAATAAGGAGATACAATGAAACATGAACAATACACAGTATTAGAAGAGCCAGTAAAAAAATTCTTGAAAGAAAACTGGCTAAAATGCTAAACAGACAGAAACTCAGATGAAAGTTAAAGAATGTGAGGCTTGGTTTATGGTCTATTTTGAATGTATTGTTGTTTATGGGCCAGTTTTCTCACCTGCTGATTATTAGAAATTCTCATTCACATAACTAAAAGTACAACCCTGTGCATGTCTAGGCTAACTGTTTCAGAAAGCTGTCTTGTCTCCTTGACCTACAGACATGGTACTCTTGAGAAGAACCCTGAGTCTATACAGAAAAGATGCAGTGGAGCAGGTGGTGCTCTGGAACTTATTTTTGTGATATGTTTTAAAGCGTCTGATAGCATGGAGAACCCATGCCAGCCCTATAATTTGACTACAGTGGACGCTCGGGTTGCGAACATGATCTGTGTGGGATGCACGTTTGCAACCTGCAGCGGCATGTCTGTGCATGCACGGGTTGTGATTCGGCACTTCTGCGCATGCGCAAAGCGCGATTTAACGCTTCTATGCATGCTCGACTGCCGAAACCTGGAAGTAACCCGTTCCGGTACTTCTGGGTTTCGGTGCGTCCGTAACCTGAAAAAACGCAACCTGAAGCGTCTGTAACCCAAGGTATGATTGTATTCTCTTTTACATGCTAGCAGCACTGCTGGAAGACACTTGAAGGCCATGTGATAGCCTGGCCTGTGATCATACTAGTTATATATAACAATGCTAAGAACATGGGAAGGTGCCTTACACCAATTAAGAACATTGCTCTGTCTAGTTCTGTATTGTCTATGGTAGTGGCGCTCCAGGGTTTCAGGCAAGGATTCTCCTCCAGCCATTCCAGGATATGTCACGGACCGAACCTGGGACCTTCTCTATGCAAATCAGATGTTCTACCACTGAGCCACTGTTCTCCTCCAAAGAACCATGGGATATATGTGAAGAGTAAGTGTACATGATCTTTTACCAATGGTTAAATTGTCTGGGCTGCATATTTTTGAGTTAGGGTAGAGGATGCCAGAGTTTTACTAGCAACATGTTGGTTATGTATCCATTGCATGTCCAGGCTCCATGGTCCAGAGTCATGAAGGTTTCAGCCTATGCAATTACATTTTGGAGCATTCTCATGGGACTGAAGCACTCCATAGGATTTGCGGCACCAGTGTGGTGATCTCCCTTCTTTTTCACCGATTGAGGCCTGCAGTCTTGGTTTGTGCATGAACTAAGGACAGAAGCAGCTGCTATATTTGTGAAGTAGAGGCTGATCCTCTCCACAGTTCACAGGTGTATAAGCAATTAATCTCTCTCATTGTCCACATCATGCGATGTCACTCCTTAATTTCTGACTTCCTGCCTAGTCTCAAAATCTAGCACAAACTGCTTGTCCTGGCCATGGTTTCCCTCCCTCCCAGTAGATATCCTTTCTGTGACCTTCTCACCACCTCAACCATCCTCAGCCATCTGAGGAAGTCCTGCTCCTTCAAATATCTCCACCTTTCCCCCTTGCCTTATCCTTATGCTCTTTTCCCCGTTCCAACCAAATAGCAACAGTGAAGTATTACATCTCAGACTGAATTTGGTTTCCCAAATTCCCAAATTGGGGGGTGGGGGAAGAGATAAGTTCTGGGGTCATGTGATATTGGTAGAAAGCTCAGTGATTTGCAAATAGAATCAAATGAGACCTTGGGCAAAAATGTCAGCAGACATAGTGGGACTTCTGCTGGGGCAGTTGAATATATTTTGCTGCCTGAGTTGAAGGACAAGATGGCACCCCACCCCCATTCCATAAACCAACCTGATTGGTAGTTAAATCTTGCTTCAAAGCTAGCCATGGGAGAGCATCCTCCATTGCACCTGAGAGCAGGAGGGTAGCTTGGGTGGTGCAGGGCAGGCCATGTGGCACACACAGCTCCATCCCCCCCATCCTGCTGCCAACCCTTCAACATCGGCTACCTTGGGAAGCCACCTTACTCTGCCCAATGGTAGAGGTGGTCCTGTTTGTGGCTCTAATTCTCTGGTGAGTTTTCGCTGGGTTAAGTTCACTTCTATGAAATAGGTCTTGGGGGAATTTCTAAAGTGTGTTGATCCTTCCTTCCTTCCTTCCTTCCTTCCTTCCTTCCTTCCTTCCTTCCTTCCTTCCTATGCTGTTTGAGAGTGAATTGTTTTGGGAAGCAACAATGATGCATAACCGCCAAGGAGTGGTGAGGGAAGGGAAGAATAATAGCTTAGAATGTGCAGAACTCATAACCTTATGAATGAAAGAACAAGCTGTTACATTGCCTTCTAAGAAATGTCGCCTCTTCTCCTTCTCATTGAAAATACTGCCTGCCTAGAACCTTTCTTAGTAACCTATGCTTGGCTTCCTACCTTGGAACTCAATGGAGCAGCACAGGAAGCAGTACAGACTGTCTTTTCCAAGGTTTGAGTGATGCATCTCTCTCTTTAAGGGGGCCTGCTTATGGGCAGAGATAACACATTTAGTGCCAGCCTGGAAGGCGGGAGACGAAAACACTGGGGCCCTGATCAGTGCAGTGGTGCTTGACTGCCTCTTTCTATCTCTCTCAGGCCCAAAGACAGCTGAGCAATAATCTCTCCAGTCCCTGATTACAACAGGGAAATCCATGTCTTGGCAGCTCATAGGACTCTGGCAGCTGCCCAGGAAATATGGAAAACTCAGGAATTCCAAGCAGCACACTGGGCAGGTTTCTTGCTACCCTCCAGCGTACGGCAGGTTTTGTGGTGATTGTCTACTTAAAACACTTCAGTGTCTTCTTAGCCAAGACACATCAGCTAGGAAATTACCTGCTCCATCCAGGACAGGTGGTGACTGTTGTTGAGCAATGGTTGGTTCCACGTTTGGCAGGTAGCAGAGTAATAATGTAGAGCAGGGGTCACTGATGTGGTGCTTGCAGGTTCCAATGTGTGTTTGAGAAACCCTTATGGCACCTGCAAAAGGTCTCAATAAACATCCCCTCGAAAACCCACAGCGCACAAGAGGCTGCTTGTTCTTCCTGCTCAGTTCCTCTCCTACACTGAAAGCCGCACTTCAGGGTTGGCACTTGAGGCAAATCACAAAATGGCAGACACGCACTCCAGAAAAGAAGTGGGGAGAGAAGTTCTACAATAGTAACAAATGGGGAACAAACTGGGTACAGGGCAGGAGGAGACCAGCAGTGCCTCCTATTTACCGAGATGTGGCTGTGGAGGCTGCCAAGGAGGTAACAGATCTGGCTTCCAAAGAGCATGCTGCAGCCGTAGGGTGATGAATTCATTGGAGGCTGGATTTTCTGCCCCATATATCCTGCCACCTGAGGCAGGTCGCCTCACCTTACCTCATGGGTCGGCGAGCCCCACCCTACCCTTTAAACATGATTATTATTTATTTCATGTACAAATCACATGCCCACCTTTTATTGGATGCCAGGATTGGCCACACACCCTCTCTTCCATTCTGGACAGAGGAAAGGTGCAAAGATCATTGTGCTGTGATTCAGTGTGACAGTAGCATTTCCCCCTCCTTGATGAGGGGTGGGGAGTCTGGGGGGCATTGTGGTCCTGTATCTTATTCTGCTATTTTAGATGTGGCAGCCATTTTGTGCTATACCGCACACCCCACGGCAGCCATTTTGTGGCTGGCACCCATTACACTTCCACAGAACCCCAAATGTGCCCACTGGCCCCCAAAATGTTTGGCAACCCCTGATGAAGCAGGACATAAGTACCAGTGACATAGAGGTCACATGCTGCTTATTCTGTGTACCAACTGTGCTCACAGAGTGCAGTCAACAGGGGCCAGGGGCATTAACCAACCTGGCGGTTGCTGAGGATGATTGTAGCACCAGTGTAGTCTATACAGTGTCCTCAGCTGGTTTCTTGATTTCCACATAGGGTTGCCCCAAGGAACAGCTACCTAGAGAGGTGCTGCCATGCTTGTGAAAATGAAACAGACACCATACCTGAGAATGCTCCTGTGCATTTAGAACTGGGGGGGGGGGGGCTTCATTCCCACCCCCCTTAAGACTGGGGCTGCTTCCTACTGAGCCTTACCTTTGCTGAGGAGGTCTATACAGGCAGAGAACTTGTGGTGCCTCCAGCATCAAGTCTGGATTACAGAGTCCTATGTGGAGGTCAGAGAGGGGAGAGCTGTTAGCAAGGATTTTCACTATCTGAATGAAAGCTTTAGGATTTCCCTTCACTTCAAAGAAAAGATGCCAATAGAAGCACATCCTTGCCTTGTCACATTGGTAGGCAGAGGCAGTATTAGCATCATTGACATGTAAGCAGAGGAAGCCAGGGGCTCAGAACTGTGGTTCCACGCTGTCATAAACTCACAGGAAAATTTTTCAAAGCATTGCACCGAGATTCAGCCATGCAACTCCCATTGACTTATGTATTAGTAAAACAGCTAAATCCCCACACACCACTTTGAACATTTCTCCTTAGGAGACTGAAAGGGACAGCAAGCTTCTGTTTTATTAGATCTAAAAGGAGAATTAAAGGAATATTTGTGTGGGAGTCAAGGAAACCTGCAGCATATCTTTGCCACTCTCTCCATCCTCCTGAATGATCAGTGCTGGCCCCAAGTACCCCCACGATTAACCTAGCAACAGGAAGTTAGAGTTTGTTGTTTTTAAAACTTACTTGCATCTCAGGGTATTGCCTGGGTTTTACTCAGTCAACTGGGGAGTTACACAGGAATTTACCTTATGGATCAAGTGCCAGATTCCTCAGTTTAACAAAGCCTATTCCCCGGCATTTTGTTCCCGGGGAATAAATGGAGGGCAGTTGTTGTTGTTGTTTCAATGAATTCTGCTGGAAGAGAAGAACAGGAAGTTATCCAGAGCAATGAAACCTAGGGATCTTTGAATAATTTGAATTTTGAAATTTCCTCCACGAAATGGTCATATCCAGAGCCCTTAGCTATATCCACCAGACCTCACAGTTCTTTAAATGTTACGATACAGTTCTCAGAAGTTTAAATGCATTTAAAAGAAAAGGCACATTAAAAATATATTGGCACATGTTAAATTGCAGCTTTTCTTGCCAGATGATTAGATCTCTGCCACGGGTGTCCACTTTGTATCGTTTATAATCATCTGGCTTTTTGTGTGTGTTACTTTTAACTGTTTTTTTAAAGCAGTTTTTATTGTATTCTGTACATCACCTTGAGATATATACCAGTATATGTCAAAGGTGATCAATAAATAACAACAACATTTAAATATTTATTTTTAGAGGACTTTAAAAAGAACAAAATCCATAGATTAATGCAGAAATGGAATGGGATTATGGGTAAAAATAATGCAGAAATGACAGAGATAAAAAATAGGCAGTTTTGTCCATCCATATTAAAATCTCATCCCCTGACCATTGGTCTTCTGAGACCTCCGCAGGCTCTGTCTAGTCTGTTTCACAAATGTCCACCCCATTGCACAAATAAAATAATGTTCCTTAGCACCTTTTGAAGTTTTTGTCCTTCTGTCTTTGATCTAAAAAATCATTGTTGCCCACTCTTTTTTCTTCTGTATGGGCAACTGGTAAGGCTTTGCTGGGATTGCTGGGATGCTTTCCTGTTTGGTGGAACCAGGAATTCCTAAGCAGATGTGGACATTTTATTAATGCCATCACCACAAAGCTTCTGTCTGACAAACTGAACTCTTATCATCTCCTCCTCCTCTGTGCAATGGCAGGGGACCACTTTTGCTTGCAAATTGATGTTCAAAGATAATAAGGGTGGTTTTTTTACACATCCCCTTGAAATGTGATATTATTTGCACAACATTCTAATAACATTTGGTTCTTTGTTTGCCTAGGCTATAATTGCTTCTACATGCAAATAGTGTGCATTGAATAAATGAAGACTTGACTCATTTATGATGCTTCAGTCTCCTTTTTTCTTTTTAGCTCTAGGATACATAGACAGCCGGGGCCACTGCACATTTATCCATAAAGGTGCATTGCATTTCCTACAGACATCACATTGGCAAGTCTATCGCCTTGATATTTTGAAAGCAGCATCTTTATTACTCAGAAGGGTGAGGCTAATCAAAGCCTTTCTGGTGGGGATTTTCACATGCCTGGTTTAGTAGTGAGGCTGCTGTGTCTTGGAGTAAATGTAAGTGAGCCTATGGCTTTTCAAAACCATTTCCTGTTGTGGGATGCTCAAGCCTTCTGATTCCCTGGACTCAGCAATGAGGAGAAGTTGCCTTTCTTCCATTTACAAATGTATTTTTCTTGGCTTATCATAAACAAATGTACAAACTAACCACATAATCATACAAAGAATAACAGGAGCATACATGGAAGATTTTCAGTACACATAAAAAACAAATTATAGAGATGCAGTTCTGCATATAGCCAAGATTTTAAGATGATTCTATATAGCCCAACCACAATGAAGAGTGTGTCATAGGAGGAGTACTTACTGTACATGCCTTTCTGATGTGGACTTTTCAAACCCTAAAACCTTGTAAGTTTTGTGCTATGTAAATAGGAATTTGTGTTTTATATCTAACCTAAACCCAATATCCTTTCTTTCAGCAGATCTACACTCTGAGGACCATTTATTGTTATTATAGTAGCAGTATTTAGAAACTTATTTTTAAAACTGCAAAAGCTTTCCCCATTATTGCTCACAAATTGTGAAATTTATAAAGCAGAATGCCATTGCGAATTAGAATTAGAACAAAAATAGAACCAATCATTCCTTCAAACTGGCATGAACTTTCACAGGGAGGGAGTGCCGTAATTTTGGTGCCCTTGTCAAAAAGCTCCTGACTTAAGTAGCCAAACTGTGAACAGCAACAAAACCTGAAACAGGTCCTTTTAGGAAGATCTCCTGCTAAGGGTAGGTTCATATGAGAGCATGCAGTCCTTAGATGCCCTGGGCCCAGATCTTTTAGATCAAGAATAGACAATCTGTGGTCCTCTAGGTGTTATTGTCCTGTACTTCTCATCATCCCTGTCCATTGGCTAGGCTGGCTGGGACTAATGGGGATTTGAGTCCAACATTGTTTGGAGGGTCACAGATTCTTCATACCTGGCTTAGGATTTTATAGGTCAACATCAAAACTTTGAGCTGGGCCAAGAAACCAACTGGGAATCAAAGAAGCTAATTTCAAACTGTGAGATGGGTTCCCTACATTGCCTCCAGTTGTAACTGTAGCAACTGTGTTTTAAACCAGTTGTAGTTTTCAAGAGATCATCAAAAAGATCATGCAGACTGTGTCTTACTTTGGCATCCACTCAGCTCTGCAGCCTGTGGTCTCTGCTTCCAATTCCTCTGCTTCTTATTTCTTTGGCTACTTATGGTCTGAATTCCCATCTTTCTGTTCCATACGCACAGCATTAATTCAATAGTTCCCATAAAGAGCTGGTGCACACATCTGTTTCCCATTGCACTAAATGCCTTATAAGCAAAAGCAAACACCTAGATCTTGAGCAGCTACCAATCAGAGTGTGGTTATTTTTCCCCATTAGCATGCATTGATAGGGCAAAAAGGGGGGAAGATCCACTATTTAACCATCCTGACAGTGGCTTGGTTTGTGCATGATCACTTTCCCCATTCCTTGAATGATGCTGCTTGTTTGTTATCTCTCTCCCTTCCTGTCCTCCTCCCCACTCCTTTGCCCAGTTATTAAGCCCCAAGTTAAGGGTTTAAGGCCTTTTAAAGGTCATTCTGTAATCCCACTCCCAGTGTCATTTGTAATTCATGGTATTTTCCAGTGCCTTTGGGTCAATATGGGCAGCCAAAATGTGACGCTGTATTCAGGTCATGATATTTTGGCAGTATATTTTTTAACTTTTCACCATTTGTTATTTTAACATTCTGTTTGCCTTCTCTACAGTGATACTGCAGGTTGTGTTCAGTGACCTGCATGACTTGTGACCCGCCAAGATGAAGTCGGTCTACTGCTCATATATTTTTGGCCTGTCTGGTGCTTGACTGCTACTAATTTGCAGTCTCTGTTTTTGCGGTGCTAGACAAGTAGCACATAAAAAAAATTATAGCATCCCAAACACGGCCTGTGGGTTTCATTCAGCTTGGCAGGTCATAAGTTTTGTGTGACTGTAGATCTCGTTCCTGAATGACTAATTAAGAAATAAACACTCATAGGAAGCTGCCTTACACTGAGTCAGACGATTAATCCATCTAGCTCAGTATTGTCTATGGCTCTCAGCCTATGACTGGCCATGGCTCTCCAGGATTTCAGACAGAGTCCTTTCCTAGCACAGCCTGGAGATCTCAGGGACCTTCAGCATAAAAAGCAAATGCTCTTCCACTGAGCTATGGCCCTTCCTTCAGATTAAGACCTATACTTCTCAGAATTTTATTTTGTTTGTCTGCTGTTGCCTCAGGGATTTTTCTCAGTCTGGAAACACCAGTTAACTGAAGGAGCGTCTCCACCCCCATTGTTCAGCCTGGACACTAAGGTCCAGCTGCTGCTGCTGCTGCTGCTGCTGCTGCTGCTGCTGCTGCTTCTTCTTCTTCTTCTTCTTCTTCTTCTTCTTCTTCTTCTTCTTCTTCTTCTTCTTCTTCTTCTTCTTCTTTTTCTTCTTCTTCTTCTTCTTCTTTTTCTTCTTCTTCTTCTTCTTCTTCTTCTTCTTCTTCTTCTTCTTCTTCTTCTTCTTCTTCTTCTTCTTCCTTAGATTGGTATGAAAGCCAAGTGGAAACTATTTAGTCAGAATTGAACATGGATGAATAACTAATAATAATAATAATAATAGCAATAATAATAATAATTTATTATTTATACCCCGCCCATCTGGCTGGGTTTCCCCAGCCACTCTGGGTGGCTTCCAACAAAATATTAAAATACAATAATGTGTCAAACATTAAAAGTTTCCCTAAATAGGGCTGCCTTCAGGTGTCTTCTAAAAGTCTGGTAGGTGTTGTTCTCTTTGACATCTGGTGGGAGGGCGTTCCACAGGGTGGGCACCACTAAAGGCCCTCTGCCTGGTTCCCTGTAACTTGGCTTCTCGCAGTGAGGGAACTGCCAGAAGGCCCTCAGCTCTGGACCTCAGTGTCTGGGCAGAACGATGCGGGTGGAGACGCTCCTTCAGGTATACTGGACCCATAACATGCGATCACTTGGGACCTAGCAAGATCCACACTTGCTTAAGTTGAGATGTGTTTACAAATGGAACATTCTGCCACAAATAATCTTGCGCAATTATGAATTTGTTAGTAATGTAACTGGATTTCCCTCTGAACGCTATAAAGCGTGAACAGTTCCACTGAAAATGATCAAATTATATGACAAGTGGTGTTCTCATTGGCTGCTTCTTGGTTGGTATTCCATCCCCCATAGTGGATAGTGCCTGAATATCTACTGGAAAAGTTAGTAGATATCATCATTAGTCTGGTTGCAGGAGTCTGAACCAGGTTACAGCCATTTGTAAAATGAGTTATCTTATAAAGGGGGCTATGAATCCCGGATGCAACAGCACAGGAATGTGTTTCTATTAACTTGACTAAGAACAGTAACTTAAAAGCAATGATAATCAAAGATCATCCTAACTGCTAACACGTTGTTAATCTATTCTTAGGAATATGGTTGGTTAATTGCTGATACTGTGGCAGGAGAAATTGCCCAATTGGTAGTGATTCTTCCCAACAAAGGGCATTAATATGGAATGCTAAGCTACTAAATCTTTTGATGCATAGAGCTTCGAACATGCTGTTGGAGACAAGAATGCCACCAGTCAGCCCTGACACCTGGGAAAACTTGTGGAAGACCTCACCAGCTTCATTGGTTATATATAATTGTAAACTATCTCAAAAACACAGCTGCATTTGTTTAAGAGTTTGTTTGCTTTTAAAGTCCTTCACCTTTCTACACTGGTACCACACTGATAGGCTCAAACTGGGGCACCACAGGGTAGGAGGAATTTGGATTTTGATCTTATTAGAATTAGAGAGGATATCTTGATGTTTTATATTCTATGTGTTGAGAACTTATTTTTATATAGTTGGTTTTTTAATTGTTGTAACATGAGAAAGGATGGGATTAAAAACCCAAATTAATATTCATAAAGCACTTATCTGACTGGGGGGAATTATGATATTTGTTTTCGCAGATAGAACTCAAATCTGTGCAATTATACTGAGTGACTCATCAGAAAAAGAAATCTGGAGTGAAAACTAGAAGCTATCCTTAGTATTTATGCAGATTTGACGTGTGTGCGTATGTGTGTAGAAATCATTCTTTAAGATTACTTCTGAGGTAAAGTTTTGTTTTGAAGAATTGTATATGAGCTGTCTAGGGCTCCAGGCTTTCGATTACGAGCAGTGGATGCCTGGTACAGTGGTACCTCGGGTTACAGATGCTTCAGGTTACAGACTCCACTAACCCAGAAATAGTACCTCGGGTTAAGAACTTTGCTTCAGGATGAGAACAGAAATTGTGCAGCGGCAGTGCAGCGGCAGTGGGAGGCCTCATTAGCTAAACTGGTACCTCAGGTTAGGAACAGTTTCAGGTTAAGAACGGACCTCCAGAACGAATTAAGTTCTTAACCCAAGATACCACTGTATTAGACTGAGAGCTGCAGGTGCCTGCCTGACAGCTAACTGTCACATCACCAAGAAAACCAAAATAGTTTTGAGAGTGAGGTCCTGTTTATACACAGAGATAAAGGATTGAAATCTGGTAGATTTTGATTGGTCAAGACAGTCAATATTCTGCCTCATTCCATTGGACCAGAGTGGTGGCTTGATGAAAGGGGCATCTCTGAAGCGATTGGCTGGAGAGAGGCCCTAGCTGGAAATTATAGGGCAAACTTGAGTCAGAGTGGGGTCAATCTTCAGGGAGAGTCACTGTGGGTTGGTTGTTGATAAGAGGAAGACCGTGGTCATCATGGGAAGAAGACAGAATTTCTTGCGTTCTAATGAACATCATGGCTTGGAAAAACTGAGAAAACTCAAGAACTGAAATCATTGGTTGGCTCTGAGGAGGTATATGAGGGAGTGAAAATGTCCAGAGAGGCCGCCTTCAAGAGTCAGTGGAGTTGTGAAGCTCCTGAGGCAGGAGAGATTGCTGGACCAAAGTGAAAATTATATCAGAAGTCCTAACAGAAACCTGAGAAACTTCAGAGATAAATAGTTGAGGGCCAGAGTAGAGACTGCAAGTGTAGTCCTCAGAGCCTAGTTGATGAGTGCTAACTGGGTTGGAGTGTGTAAAGGAAATTGGCAATAGGTTTTACATAGTTTTGAGGTATTCATTTCCTCTCCCTGTCTTCTTAATGATACCATAGAGATAAATACATTGTATGACAAAGGAGCTGTGGCCTGACCATGTTTACAAGAAAGAAGATAACTATATAGTTTTCTCGGTAGTGGCGCCCGCCCTATAGAATGCCCTCCCATCAGATGTCAAAGCCATAAACAACTACCTGACATTCAGAAGACATCTTAAGGCAGCCCTGTTCAGGGAAGTTTTTAATGTGTAACATTTTAGTGTATTTTTGGTTTCTGTGGAAGCCGCCCAGAGTGGCTGGGGAAACCCAGCCGGATGGGCAGTGTACAAATAATAAATTATTATTATATTATTATTATTTCAAACAACAATGTATTGTGACTGGAATGCTGGGGACAATGCCTGAGCAGTGGAAGCGCAATTTTGGGTGACAATGTTTGTATCACCCACAGGAAATGAGTGACAACTATTCTCCCATTCTACCCTGCAAATGATCGTGTGTTTCTTAGTTGTAAGTCCAACACTTCGTGATCTCTTTGGCATGACCTCGGGGTCTGATTCCTCATTTTCAGATATTTGGAGTGAGAAAAAGGATTGCCCTCTGAACCAGCCCCAGATGTACCTACTACCCTGGAAGGGTACCCAAGAGGTTCATACCAGTATACCTGAAGGAGCATCTCCAGCCCCATCATTCAGCTCGGACACTGAGGTCCACCTCTGAGGGACCAAAATCTACATGCCTGAAACCATTGCATGCAATGACATGTAAGGGATCTAATACAATTTCCTCTTCATAATCATCCAATTAAATCCTGAATAAATGTTACCATTTTCTCCTTCATTCTCCATTACAGTAACATACAAGACTCCTATTAGCTAAATAAATAAGCAAACAAACAAGTGTGACCTTAACTTGCAGCTCCACCACTTAGAATTTGCTGTTACTGATTAAAATGGTCATCTCCTGATGAATCAAGTCAGGCTTTGACTGATTAATCTAACTGTCAAACCGGTCAAAGCTTCCTTCTCTAATTTTCGTTATGATACTTTACATAAAGATCACTAACCAAGGACACAAGTGTAATCTGTGTCATACCCAGCTCAAAAGCCAAAATGACAGAGACCCAAAAAATCCAGTGCTCCTGAAAATACCACAGCAGATCTTCTGCATAAAGAAGAGGATCACAATGGGCTGTAGTAAATCTAGGAAACAACACCAAGACAACTTTATTATATTTAAACACCCTCCCAAGAAAAGCTAGTGATACCAGTAATTGGAAGGGGCTCCATTTTACTAACCAGGAACAGGTTAAAAATCCAGAAAGATGTTTTTAAAATTGAGAAAGATAGTTAACACAAATTTATGCTAAGTTGTGTTCTGTGTGCCATATAAACTTTATCATATATAGAAAATACTAATGCCTGGTATAAATAATACTTAAATATAATACAGCTGCCTAGAAATGTGAAGCAATAAATACTGGGTGAATATTGGACTAAGTTTATCTGACTTTTAAGTATTTTAGGATATATGCTGACATAGTTCAGATAACCACATTTTATGTACTGCCACAATGTTCCATATAATAAATAGGCCCTCCACAAATAGTATCTGCATGTGTGTGTGTGGGTTTTTTTAAAAAAAATACTGTTTTTAAGAACACTTCAAGTTTCTCCACCTTTAAGAATACAAATGGCAGCCTCACCCAAAAGAGACAGAAACGGACATATTTGAAACATGAAATGGAGATTCCTTATATTCCAGTATTCTTAGCTTCAAGCTCAGGCAACCCATGACAAAATAAAAGAATTATTTGTAATCTACTCTCCCTAATATCGCCAATTACTGTATATTTTGGGAGAATAGCAGGGGACCAGGCAGAAGTCATACACCCAATTTTCACATGATGGCCTCCTACTTAAAACGTCCTTCTGCTTCCTATTCTGTACCACAAATCCTCCCCACTGCTTTCTTCCCACAATACTTACCCACTGTGAGGTGACTGGTGGGGATGGCTCACCTGGAAACCCCTTGCCCCCGGTAAGCATGCACACAGCAGCATTTAGGCATGGAAGTTTGGGGAATGTAAGTTCCCATGACTCCTGCTATGCATGGACACTGCTGCACATGCTTTCAGCAGCATCGATGGATGCAAAAGAGAAAAACAAGAACAGGGAAATGAAGTCCCCATGATTGGATTCTCATGGCAATGTATAGGCAATACGCCCCACCACAGCACACCAGTTTCCTTGAGAGAGGCAGCAAAAAGAAGGGTTTGAATGGAGGGTAAGAGTTCTAGGGTGCTTCAAGATCCTGGTGACATCTCTGGAAGTGTAGCAGGGGCCATTGGCATAGCCAAGGTGGGGCTGCTGCCCCCATCAAGTAAATCAATAAAAATACATAACTAACTGAGGTTCTGCACACACACCCCAACATAAAGCCTGCCCCACCTAACATAAATCTTAGCTACGCCTATGGCAGGGGCACAATTCACCAAACCAATTAACAATAATTGTTTTCAAAGTTTAGCGAAATTCAAAAGCAAATGGAATCATTGAACATAATTGGTTTAAAGTATCAAATCCACATTCTTCCAAATAATTAATTTCATTCAGTCGTATTCTGAATCGGACCATCCCTTACTGATATTTCACTTCTAGCTAATTATCACTGCTGCTGGGATTTCTTAGTAATGTCAGTCAGTCAAACTTATTGACTAAAAACTATAAACTATCAGACTGAGAGAGCTATTTTAGCATAGATGACCCATGGCACATTGAACCCCTATTTGCATGAGTTGCCTTGTTACAAGGCTCATATTAGCTTTGCCTACATTTACAAATAGGGAGGGCTCAGAGTGAGCTGATCATTTTAGCATCTAGCGAACTGAGAGCCACTATCTAATCCCTGTATTTTCCCATCTCTTCCACCTTTCAGGGGTTTTTTTAGGTTTACCTGGCTCCAAGGTTTAGTGCAGGGATATAGATAGATAGATATAGTCTGCAGAATCTAAGAACTGTAGGAAATGCATATGGGAAAATCTAAACAATGTGTTATATCTGTCGTGACATCAGGCCCTCATATAATAATTGCTGGTGGCTTTAATACCAGAATGGGACACGATTATAAGCTGTTAATTAAACATCAGCTGATCACTTGTTGAGGAAGAGGAGGTAGAGACTGCAAATGTCATTATATTTTTCTATCTTCATAAGGGGGGAGCGTTATTTACATGCTTCCTTCCTGCACAGCAGTTCCATGATTGGATTATTTTATGGTTGTTGACTGGGAAGTGACCAATTCCTAATCAAACTCACCCCCCCCCATAAGGCTGAGGCGTGCCTTCAGTATGGAAAGACATAGTTATAGACATAGTCAGATAGCTAAGACATATCCTCCAAGGCTCTAGGCAGGTTTTTTGGTCTATTCCCATTAAAGGAGTAACCAACCTAGTTTGTGATTATAACTTACCCTTAACATGACAAATTAGGTCATTTTGTTGACATCTTGAAGGCATCCTAGCCATTTTTTGTTGCAGTCTAATCCTTCCCAGTTAAACAATTTAATGGTGGCTGATTTGATTTTGAATGCTGGGGAGCCAAATGTTCTATTGAAAAAAGTTGTAAGAGTTTTCAGAAGAGAAGGGAGCCACTCTCCCCCAGCAGATTACTGTGTCCCACCCCACATTGTTCATAATGGTCCACCAGAGAGGCTTTCTAGAGCATGTGTAGTGAGCTGCAGTGGGGAGGAGGGGACTTCCTTAAGTTAACTGTTCTTGGCATCTAACACATTTCCAGCACTTCCCACTCTCGGTGTAAATGTTAGGAAGTTAAATGTGAATTAAGAGATCCTCTGAAGCCAACAAGATTTAAGAGCCCAGTATGTTTTATGGCCTGAATATAACCCTGAATTTCTAGCGTTAGGTTGATTCCTTAGTTGTCATGCAACTTAACTTAATCAGTTAAGTACCCCAGTTAATCAACTTCTGTTTTAAATTACAGATAAAATCAAACATATTTGAACTGCTGAAGGGCCTGCCAGTGCGCAGTGCAAATAGCCAACTCTATCCACTGTATATTAGGTCTGATGAAAAAGACAAAATCAATGCCTTTTCCTTCAAGTTTGTATCCAAAAGTAGCAAATATTTGCCTTTTAGGAGAAATAGTTATGCTGTTAATTCTAGTAAAAAGAACCTATGGCAACAGGAGCAGGCAGTGCTTGGCTGAAATCACTGCTGATATCACACACACCGTAAAAAAACACTGAATTTTCCACAATACTGATGGAATTTGAGCTTTTTTTGTGAAGCTATTTGGGGATGTTATCATAATAGGAAATATCACATATTTGTTTGATAGAGAAGAAAATGAAGGTGACTCTTCCTTCTAGCAATAAGGGGTGGTTTTGTTCTGTTATTCAATTTAATAAAATGTATTGCCTTTCACTTAAGGAAAACTATCCCTTTCCTTCAGAATCATCACAAACACATTTTCATGGATGTTCTAGTATATGTGCACATATATTTCAATAGAACAATCCTCAGATTACTCTGCTAAAAGGTTAACTAAATCAACTGGCTGAAACTTACTCCAAGGTACTTTCTCCTCCTTTCCCCCTTAGCTATTGTCCAGAGAAGCTTTACTGCAGTGATGCTGCATAAATGATGGCATATACAGATTTCCATGTAATTTACGAAAAAATATCCAAATATATGTGACTTATAATAATGTTTCAGAAGCAAATTCTACTGTGTTTGTTGGGGCTTGCTCCCAGGTATGTGTACATACAATGTGTCTTTACTCAGAAGTAAGCCCCATTCAATGTTTTAGTTCCAGATACTTTCCTATATGACTGCAGCCACAGACATTCATGCGTTACATATGAGTGACAGGAAAATGGCTTTTCTGTGACACAGGAGGGCCAAATTGAAGACTGTGTTAGCCTAGCCTCAGATTTTATTCTAACACCATTCATGTGGCAGTTGAAAGACAGGTGTTCATTTGACTTGCAGTGGTCCTTGAATGAGGGAATAAGTAAGAGATAACAAAATCTGACAATTCTAAAAGATGTTTAAAAGCTGCAGGCCAGCATTCAGGTGTGACTCTAGAAATTTAATAAATTTATATACAAATTTAATGAATAATAACAATAATAATGTGTTTGGTGAAGGGAGTTAGTGGTTTTCTTTCGTTTTCATATGTATATTGTGTTCTCATTTTGTATTTTTTATTTTTTATGTTGCAAACCATCCTGTGGTCTTTGGATGAAGGGCAGCATAGAAATTTAATAAATAACAATAATGAAGTGGTTGTTTGTGAAAGAAACTGAAATGCCAGCAGATGCCAATGTGTTTGCTTGCAATTGCAAAAATAACACTGGCATTTATATGGAAAATAAGAACAGAGACTTGAACTTAGCCTGAGCATGTTATTAAGAAGCAACCCCCTCTAAAATCAACTGGACTTTCTTCATGTTAATATGTTTAGGACGGTGGCCTCTTGAACAAGGAAGAGAGCTTTGATCCATGACTAAGGGCTATTAACTTCACTTATCTTTTCTCAAGCTAATTCAGGCTAATCAGCAGAGATGCTCAAAGTGATCCTTTGAGCATCACTGCTGTACCAATGCCACCTTCAACCATCCTTAAAGATACAGGAATAGATGGACCAAAGAGATGGTAGTGGTCATCGTCATCGTCATCGTGGTTATTGGTGATGATGGTGATAATGGCAGCAAGAAGAGTGGTCGGATCTCTTCATTGCTTTAATAGTATTGCTTTCTGCTGAAACTATTAGCCCTATCCTAATAATTTTTAATCAGTGTAAGTCCCATAGTAGCCAATACATATTCAGGATCGCAATCTTAAATGCTGTTACTTGTAACTACTCTGGGGACTCTCCGAAAGAAGAAGAAAGGGATTGAGCGCCCGCACTTATTTTAGTGGAGCTCGTGGCATGTAAATGTCTGGATATGCATTGCGTATATATCGCACAATACTTCGGGTCCACATATTTTCATCAAAATGCCGCTCCAGAAAACCGCTTCTCACATCGCCAAGGGAATTAACTGCATGTGTAGAGTATGTGAGGACAGGGAATGGATTGTGATGCTGAAGTTCCTGACAGTGTCTCGAAAACTTCTTACGCACCCTCTGAGACCCATATACTCCCCCGTTGACTTTGCTCTTTTGTGCGTGAAAAGCAACGCACTTTAAAGTTGATTCATTCTTAGCATTGAAACGAAGTGGTTAACTTGCTCCCCGCCCCCGCCCCCCGTCTCCAATTTAACTCAGAACTTCTCCGGCGCGTCCAGTTAGATGGGTGCCGGGAAGAGAAGAATATATTTAACCTGGTCGGTCCTTGTCCTGTTGCTTCGCTGCTATTTTCTCCTGCCCCCGAAATAGCAAGCGCGCCCAGTTCTAAACCGGGATGACACTCGCCTGTGCAGAGGGCGCCTCCTAATTGGGCTTGAACGCGATTCCCAAAGGAAGCTGAACTGCCTTCGGGCGCAGCATTTACTCATATCTTTTGTTCTGCGGGAGATAAACCCCCCGCAATTATAACCCCGTCCCCACCCTTCTCTCTTGTATACCTTTTGGTGGAAAGAAGCGAGGGGAGGGGGAACCAGCCCCACAAACTTCCTCGCAAGCTTGCTGAAGTCGAGCGATTTGTCTTTGCAGCAGGTGGGAGTTCTCTTTTCCTGAAGACGAGGTCGCTGGAATTCCATGAGGGACTTATTGGGCTATTCAATAGAACCCCCCATTTGGGTGTTCCTCCCATGGGAAGGAACGATGTGGACACAATGCAAGAGAAAGTGTGAGTGCGCGCGCTCTCCATTTCCCTCCCAGGCTTCTTAAACGCGCCTAGACGAGCGTTGGGGAGTTTATTGGCAGAGCAATCTCGCTCCATCAATAGTCCCAACAATTATAGAGTGTTTTTTGAAAGGGTCTTCGACAGCCAACAAAGGGCAGCCTTCAGCTCCCAAACGATTGGTCTTGCGATCTGGATTATTTTGTAAACCTAGAGACTAAATTGCACTTGTTTCTAAGCGGGGGAAATGATAGCATGCCCCCCCCTCAAATAAATACATACTTCTCCTCCCACCCATCCCCAATAACAATGTCTTTGATAAAATAAATAAATGGATAAAATATAATTTGGCAGGAAAGGAGGAGGAAAGAACCGATATGTCATCGAGCCTGAGTCAAAGGGACCGCACACCCAAGCTCAGGTCTGTAATGTGATTTTCCTGCCTTTTATCAAGCGCGGGTCTTTGCCTCGTGGCTCTGCACACCTTGGTCCATGTGAGCTCCCGACCTTGCGCTACAGCGCTTCCCAGCCAGACCCTCGCAGCAACCCGGGCTGGAAAGATCCCAATGCTCTTTGGGAATGCGAGCAATCCGCGCGCCCGAAGAAGGGATCGCATTAGGAAACTGGTTGCCCCGCGCAAGGCGCATCTGGCTGCTGACTAATCCCAGACTACGGCCATGAGCCGCGGGAGAGACGTTTGCCTTGGCAAAGGGCTCTGAGTGGCAGTTTCTCTCCTATTGGTCCTCCGATTCCACCCTCCCCAGCTTTTTTTAGTTGCTGGTGGGGAATTGAGGCAGAGAGGGAACCTGCCCCGAGGCTAAACAATCATTTCGGTTTGAGACTTGAAGTCTCAGCTGACGGATGACCCCTGTCCATTTAGGCTAAGCAGGAGGATCCCTCGCACAGCGCTGCACCTGAGCTGTCTTGGAGCTTTCCCAAGAAGTCGGAGGGGGCGAACGGGCAAGAGGGGAGCTGCTTTGGGTAGCCCCTTACAGAGACCCGATTTAGACCTGGGATTATTTTCGCAGTTGAGGAGAGAATGTGGAAGTTGCGAGAAAAAATCAGTCAGGATCGTAAGCTGTGTTCTAAAACAGGGCGCAAACTCGGCTCAAGAGCGCGCTTTACGAGTATTTTGGAGAGGACTTTTGTTCACCCGGAGACAAATAGCATCTGTAGCCCTGACTAAGCAACAACACGTCGATCGCTTCCCCACCCCGCTTCTCTTTGTCCGCCTGGTTGGGGTCTCCTCCTGGCCTGATAGGCACCATAGTTTCTTTCCCAGTCCCCACTTCCCAACGCCTTAATACAAGCAGGCAAACGGTGTAAAGTGATTTCTCCAGGAGTTTTCTGACCGAGGAAAAAGTAGTGTGCGTGCGCTTGCGCGCGCGCCCTTGCCACTGCGGGTGCGTGATGGGAGAGAGGGAGCGCTCACCTGTTCCCAGGGTCCCCGCCTCCAAATAGCCAACGAAATTTACTAAGGAATGTCTGCTGCCGCCTTTGAATCATATTCCGATTCCCCCGGGGATAGGATGTGAGGGCAAGGGACAGCGGCTCCTTCCTCCGACCTGGTGAATTATGTATCTTATGTGCAGTGATTTTTTTCTTAAAAGAAATGTTTAGGGGTACTCTCATTTTCCGACTCATACTGAAATACTGCCCTCAATGAAGCCAAACTTTGATTCACAAAATGTTTCTTTGTGCGTACCCCCGCGTACCCCCACAAAAATCACTGCTTATGTGTATGTTTAGCGCCGTGCCGCGCGCCATCAGCTCTCTCGTCGGTGTTTTGGTGCCTCCGCCGCCTTCAACTTCTGCCGGGGAGGGAGGGGAGCGAGCTCATAGATTATCGCTATTGGTCATCTTAAATCTGGAAGTATAAAAATCGACAGCGGAGGAAAACCCCTCTTTAATCACTCCCGTTTACTTAAGTTACATACTGCGTTCAAGCCGTCTACGCGGGCCCTTGCAATGAGACCATTCTTGCTGCGTAAAAGCGCATGTCGAGCGGGGCCGGCCTGCGCCAGGTTTTGCTTGCTGAGCACCGTGCCGGGCTCAGAAATAGCAGGCGCGCGCGGCCATTACTTGAGCTGAGCCCACAGGACGGGAGCACGCCGGCGTGTGCGGGAGGAATAAGCATTATACAGCCATATTCGCGGGCGCCATCAATTTACGACGGTGGTGGCAGTTGGGGAGGGTGGGAGAAGATGTCTGATGTTGTCTCAAAAAGGTACGTATGGACGTGCATCGCCACAGGCAGAAGCCAAGGTCCCAGACTTCAGCTATTTAAATCGTGGCAGCTAACGAAATCCATGTATATCCCCCATAGCATTTGAAATGGCATGGCTTTTCTCTCTCTCCTGTTGGTGTAGTTTTCTATTCAGGAGATCACTTCATATATATTACGCACATGCACATGCAATTCAGGAATCAAAGGTCACTCTTTGCCCAGCATTTTTAAAAAAAACAAAACACCAACAGTGGGGTAGTATTTTTGCTCTAGACGCTGATATATTAGAAACCATCCTTTGGATAAAAGTGTGGCAGAACTGAGAAGCGGGGGCGGTCGGATGGAGGATTCCGTTCGAAAAAGACATACCAATACACACGCAGCACAGCACCGATGCGTTACATATGCATGAACCAGCCGCTCGTATGGGGCATGTAACCTCTAAATATACCTTGGGGAGCAAAACGCAGAGGGCCCCGGGCGCAGAGGGAGGGGGGAGAATGTCTCTGGCTGAAAAATGATTGGTGTTCTGCAAATATTTGCGATCTATTACCTACGCCGTTGCCAAGCGCGGGGAGAGCTGGTCGCTGCTGTTTCTTCCCAAGCTTGAAAAACAACAACAAAACAAAACTATGGTTTGGACTCTCGGCAGGCAACGGCACTGATTTCCAGAGAGAGAAAGCCGGCGGCACGGGGAATATTTGCGTGCGCGCTTCTGTGTCCCGTGTGTGTGTGTGTGTGTGTGTGTGTGTGTGTGTGTGTGTGTACTTCCGAGATATTTTGAAATGAACCAGGATGAGCTAGGCAGCAGGTGTTGCCTGCGGGGAGCGGTTTAAGACGCCTCTCTGTACAGGTGTAAGGACTGAAACTGGCCTTCCATTGCTTTAAATAGGAAGTTGAGTAAAATCAGATCAGCAGTGGAGGTTGGGAGAATGGGGGCTAATGGGTAAGCATTATTCTGCAGGGCCCCCCATAACAACGGAGAGGAAAGAAAATGACAGGTTCCCGCCCCGCCCCTTAGACAGTGCTGCAAATCATATGGTTTTATATTTGTAAGAATGTTTAACACCACGGGGCATAGTGGATGTTGTTGTTGTTGTTGTTATTATTATTATTATTATTATTTACTTGATTGGAATAAAAAATGGATGAGGCGCCTATATTTACATCCTGACAGCTTTAAAATCACGAGTGTAAAATTACCTGGCGTGCTCTTTTTCCATTTTTTGTAAAAATCAAAATCTAATTTGAACCACGCAGTTGGCTAAATGAGCCTCAGAATTCCTATATTTTAAAACATCCTCTCTCTTCACCCCCCCCACCCCGAGACGCGGAAAAGGCATCATCAAAGAAAGATCCGGATCTACAAAAGAAGGGAAGGTAACCCAACTCCTGCTAACTCTGACGCGTCTTTCGAAAGAGAGCAGCTACAGAGCTAAAGGAGACGATGGGAAACTATGGAAGAGGGTCGAGGGGCGGGGCGGGGGTGTGGAGGAAGAGAGAGAAGGCTGATGTTGGACCAGTTTTAAACTCGGCAGGTGCAGAGAGCCAATAGGCCCTTCAAGAACCCGGGCTCTTTGGGGATTCGAGGGAAATGGTTTCCATTTAATAAATATTTTCCCCAAGGGCATTTTGCGTTAGGCAGCAATTATTCAAAGAAAACAGGCGTGGAGGGGAGAGAGGAGGGAGGGAGGGAGGGAGGGAGAGCTCCTGTGGGTATTTTGTTCTCTTTAGAAGCCAATCTTTTAATAGTTACCCCCCCCCCAAATGCAACAACAAGAACCCCAGGACAGAGAAAGGCTTAGATTTAAAGCAGAGGAGAAGAATGAGAGAGCGCATCACAAAAGGGCATCGTCACCAAAGCGCAGGGGACAAACGTCTTCCTCGCCGCGCCCGCCCCGTCCAGAGTCCCCTCCTAGCCCAGTTCACTTAAATCGGGCAGAACTCGTGCTCTTTGAGGCTCTGTAGATTTTCGCCGCCATAAAGCACGTATTGACTTTTGGTATAAAAATGAACTCCAAATAGCGCTGGAAGTTTAGGTCTATCCTGTTCCACTCCCGTCCACCCCATCGAAGTGCCAGACCCCCTTAATGCATATGGATCCAGCTTCGTCCTTCCACTCCCCCCGCCTCACAGCTCAGCCCCGTTTCTCCAGGTCGGCATTTGCCAGGCTCTCCCCGGCTCGGCCCAACTCCTTGCGGGGCAAGAGGGGAAGCTGGAGAGAGACGCCTGGCGACCTTCGCGCGGCTCTGCTCACTTTTGCTTTTCAAACAATCGCACGCGCCCCCCAGTCGCCTGTCATTTCTCTCTCCCTCCGCCCCCCCCCATCTCTCTCTCCAGCCAGACCTGGTGCTTTTCTGGTGGGGTCGAACACAAGGGGGGGGGACATGAACAAGGACGCCCTTGTCCTTGGCTCGTGCTCTTGCCCCATTGACAAATTTACTCCGTTTGTTTGGACCCCACTCCCCAAATTAGGGGGAGGATTGCCACCACTCTGCCATGCCCCCTCCCTGCTCAAAAGAGCTCTTTTCACCCACTCCGCCCTAAAACGAGGGGATGGGCGGAGTTTTATTGGCTGCTGCTATTAGCGCGCCGTCTAACAAAAGCGGCCCCTTTAATCCTGTGTCTTTAGTGATTTCTGCCCTCTCCCCTCCTTCTCCCCCTCCTCTTTTTCCTTCTTTCTCCCGCTCTCTCTCTTCCGAAGGTATTCGTTCTCTCTCGCTCGCTCTTTCTCTGGCCGCTGATTGGGCGATCAGGTGAAGGGAGTGAACGCCCTACTCGCCGCTCCGTCAAGCTTGCGCGCCGTCCCGAACAGCCTCGCCTTTGAACTTCCCCGCTTTTGGCTCCGAGTCCGCTCCTTGTCCTCAGTCCCTTGCCAGCCGAGCCAGACACCCTCCGCGTCGCCACCGATCCCCGGTTCCAGGGCCGTCGAGGGGACCCCCCTGGCAATCCTCTGGAGAGAGGGAGAGAGAGCGCTCGCTCGCCGGCGGACTAGGCGCTCCTGGATTGCCTTTGGCCTCGCTCCTCGGGCTCCTTCGCCCTGCGGCTGCCTCCTCCTCTTCCTGCTGCTTGCTCGCTCGCTCCGCTTCTCTCCTCTCCTCCCCTCCCCGCTCCCCAGCCATCCATCGGGGTACCTCGGCGGGGACTGGATCGCCCGGAGAACTGGTATGATCAGCTGAGCGTGGTGGGGGGTCGCCTTGGCTGGAAGGCAGGAGGAGGCGGCGAAGCGGAGCCAGGTGCGCGGGGCTGGGGACAGCTGGCGGCGGTTGGGCTGCTCGACGAGGCGTCCGTCCGGCACACCACCATGTCCAAACCTTCCGACCACATCAAGCGCCCCATGAACGCCTTCATGGTGTGGTCCCGGGGCCAGCGTCGGAAGATGGCCCAGGAAAACCCTAAAATGCACAACTCGGAGATTAGCAAGCGCCTGGGCGCCGAGTGGAAGCTGCTGTCGGAAGCCGAGAAGCGCCCTTACATCGACGAAGCCAAGAGGCTGCGCGCCCAGCACATGAAGGAGCACCCCGACTACAAGTACCGGCCCCGTCGCAAGCCCAAGAACCTCCTCAAGAAGGACAGGTATGTCTTCCCTTTGCCTTACCTCGGAGACACTGACCCCCTCAAGGCGGCCGGGCTCCCCGTGGCAGCCACGGACTCTCTGCTCGGCTCCCCGGAGAAGGCGAGGGCTTTCCTGCCCCCCACCTCCGCGCCCTACTCCTTACTTGACCCCAGCCAGTTCAGCTCCAGCGCCATCCAGAAGATGACCGAGGTGCCCCACACCTTGGCCACCAGCACGCTGCCCTACGCCTCCACCTTGGGATACCAGAACGGGGCCTTTGGCACCTTGAGTTGCCCCAGCCAGCACACCCACACCCACCCGTCGCCCACCAACCCCGGCTACGTGGTGCCCTGTAACTGTACGGCTTGGTCGACGTCCAGTTTGCAGCCTCCCGTGGCCTACATATTATTCCCAGGCATGACCAAGACTGGAATAGACCCCTACTCGTCAGCGCACGCCGCAGCCATGTAACCCCCCACCCCCGGCAAGCTCCCATCATTGACAGCCCCACATAGGGCAGGCGGCCTGGAAACCCCCACGTCGCCATAGCCTTGGCTTGCCGGTGGAATCGGAACCTCTCCGTGGTGCATGTGATATTTGACGAGACTTCAGAAACAGAGATATTTTAAGAGCCTAAGCGAAAGCCACCTGAGCGCGGGAGAGATGTCCCGGAGACCTGATTTCACCTGGGGAAAGACTTTTAAGACTCGACTTTTTCCGAGGGTGGGAGGGCGGGGATGGGGAGACTCCGAGACTTTGTAGTCGAATCCAAAAACAAACACACAAAAGGTATTTTTCTTTCTGCACTTGGGGCTCCGAGGGGCCCCGAAACTTGTAAGAATTGTAAATGTGTCAAACTTTTAATTGCCCTTTTTGGCCGAAAGGCCAAAACATCTTTGATGATGATGATTTTCTTTTTTATTTATTATCTCAATGTCTATGAGTTTATATGAACGGATGTGAATCGGACTTGAATTCCTAAAATCCCGGAAGTATTCTGACTTAACGATTTCCTTTTTTTGCACATTAAAAAACAAGAGTTAGCTGTGTTATATATATCTATATATCTATATTTTACCATCCAGCACTAATAGCTAAAATTGCTTTTCATGTCAAAAAGATTAAAAAAGAAGCTCTTCAGAGATATTAAAAAAGGGTGAAAAACGTTTATATTTCAAACATGGTATGATAGTGTTTGCTTAATTTAAAACAGATAGTCCTTCAATTTGTGTGAATCAGTGCAAGTAGACCTAAGTTTACTTTTAGACAGAATGTCAGATATGAAGTCAGGCAGTAGAATTGTTTTTTTTAATGGAAAATAAAATTTAAAAAAATGAATAACACGGTGGTAATTTAAATATGTTTTAACAATGTATTGGGGGAAGAATTGTATCCAGAAGGATTTTACCTCGTTAATTCTGTTCATTTGCTGAACAAAGACATTTTGAATAAAGACAATCTGTCGTCGAACACGTCAGTTATGTGCTTGTGAATCCAGTCTCGATCCACACAAAACAAAACCTTCTAGACAGCGAGGAAGCTGGCCAAGTCTACCTGCGTCTTGGCGGTGTGGTAGGGCCTGCAAATACTGCAGAAAGTAGGGTCGGGATACAAACAATTTCTAATATCGTCCTGAAAGCTCGAAGATTTTTAAAGATCTGGGCACAATCTTCCGGGAAATTATCCTGCTTACGCTCTATTAAAATGAACTGGGTTTTTGTGGGTAGCGAAAGCAGTTGCTCAATCTTTCCTGCCGTGGACGAACTTCCAGGGAGATCTTGCCCATAGCTTGTCAAACTCATTTCCATCCATCCACCAGTCCACCCATCCATCCATCCATCCACCCATCCATTTATTTATTTCGATTTCTGGGTTCCTCTGCCTCTAAGGCCCAGGGGCGTGTATAATGCTATATTCTCTCTCTCTCTCTCTCTCAAAACCAACTCTTCCTATTTTACAGATTGGGAAACTGAGGTTGAGTCAGAGACAATGACTGGCTCTCGGCCACTCAGCGAGGTCCCCAGCTAGCGATCTGTCCTCTGGGCCGCTCTGAGGCCGCAACCTTAGTGTAAGCTCCATCGAACACAGAGTGGGGGCGACTTTTGAGTAAACACGCAAATGCTTGTGCTAAGGGGAGTCTTTAATGACACTCTGTTTGCATATTTACTGCGAGTGATCTCCCGTGCATTCAGTGGGCTTACTCCTAATTAAGTGCTCGTCGAACCACAGCCTGTCTTGCAGCAGTGTTTTAAGAGACTGAACCGGTTTAAAACAGGGCAATCGGTTACAGGTTTACCGTTTACTCAGCAGTTAGGTCGCGTTGTGTTCGGTGGGGCCCATTCTCAGGTATAGGATTTGCAGTCTGGTTGAGTGGCAAAGGAATAAGTCTCACCTTGTTTAGGATTAGGAAGGAAAGAGATTTAAAGGGAGGTGCAGGAAGGAAAAGGAACCGTGAAACTCGGTTAGACGGACTGGTCCATATTTTGCTTCAGGGCTGAAAAGAACTGATCAAGTTCCCAAAATGTTTCCGGTACTGTTGGAGGTACCCAAATATTGACCCCAAACTTAAGCAGCTAAGCGATTATGTCTTGGCGGAGCTCTACCTTTCCAAAAGCGAGGCGGCACAAAACAGCTGGGATAGGCCGAAGGAATTCGCCTTAGCCCCGTCTCCCTGCCTAGTAAAATGTAGGAAAAGAAGAGCGCTTCTGAGAATGTGCAGAATCCCTTCCGGCTGAACTAACGGCAGTTTGTGGGGCTTCTCGACCTCTAGAAATTCCGTTTCCTCGTCCCTCTGCACGTATTGCAACCACCGCCCACTTTGCCCTCGTTTCCCAGGTCCCGAGATCATTTAATGTAGACTCCAGACCTGATGATTTGATGACCTCCGCTCTTTCGATGGCAAAATGTAGGACTTCACTTCTTTCCAAATGTGGCGAGACAGCTCTGTTGTCCTCGGGTCCCTCTTGGTCTCTCTGATGAGTGGGGGTCCAGGAGTGCCTCAAAAGCGCCCCCACTCCCAATTTCCACCACCTTCCTTGCCCACGTTTCCACATTTCACTCCCCCCCCCCAATATCCCAAATCAGAGGGCGCAGGCCTGGAAAGAGGAAGAAACATCTCGGAAGGGAGGCTGGAGCAGGGCAGATTAGCATCTTGTCCCAAACAATTAACAGTGTTTGGCGCCCCTATTCATCAGGTCTCTCCTTTTGTCCAGAAAAGGATTTTTCATTAAAGGGGGAAGGAGGGGAGGATAGAAAGAAAAGATGGGGGGGGGGGCGTGAGGTGGGGAGGGCGAGAGAGAGAGAAGAAGTAGCAGTTGTCCATCTGGCTAAGCTGAATAGCCAACGTGATCCATGTTGTAGATGTTTTTCTCATTAAGTGCTCTTTGGAGACCGCTGTTAGAATTAAATGGCATAACACAATTAACATACACGGGACCTGAATGGCAGGGTAAGCAGAGGAAGAATAGATAGATAAATAAATGAGAGATCAGGCGAAGGTAAACAAAAGAGCCGAGGAGAAAAGCTTTGAAAAGCGAGGTTAGAATGGCTGAACCACGCTTGTTTAGCATGACAAAAAGAGAGAGAGAGAGAGAGCCCACTTACAAATGGGCACAATTAAGACCTGGCTTGACTCGGAGGCGACAATCAGAGGCACAGTTGCGAGGGGACACTCCGAGGCAAGCCGCAATGAATGGACCCCACAGCGGAGGCGGAGGAGCTGCGCGCCCGGGCTGATTTAACCCCAGTTGACAGTTGCTGTCAGGCCCTGTGATAACACTCATAGCTCAGCGTCCTTTAACATCTAGCTAGATTAGTCTTAACGCTGCCCTCACAGGTACAGGCGGGAGGGCTGCCGTCAGCTGTCTCCTCCTCTGGAGATTTGGGGAAGGGAGTCCGGAGGGCTGGGACGGGGGCGCCAGAAGCCCCACGGAGAAAGGCCTGGGCGGGGGGGGGGTTGTGCGCTGGAGACTAGGTCTCCTGGGTTCCCTTCCTGGGCGCTAACGCAACGGGCTGGCTGGACTCCTCCGTTTGGTTACAGCGTTGACTTGAAAGTGCGAGATGGAGAGGACATTAAAGAGGTGATGGTCCCAGGGGCAACTTGGCTGTTTGGCAAAATGGAGTTGCGTGTGTGTGGATTTGTGCTTCTCTAGGAAATAAATAAATAAATAAGTAAGTAAGTAAGTAAGTAAGTAAGTAAGTAAGTAGGTTATACTGCACCAACACCACCAACGCGGCCTCTCAAATAAATAGGTTGGTTGGTTTTGTAAAATGCTGTCGCTACTGTGGTCATCGTGTAGTCGATATGTGATGCTGAGATTTACCTAGTGGTTGCCGCGTCGCCTCAAGGGAATGCAAAGCAGGAGAGGGGAGGGACCGATTTTTCTTCTCGCAGGATCTTTCTCCTGGAACTTTTGGGTCACACAGGACTCTTCCTCAAGGGGAATGTAAAACGGTGCCGACTGAGCAAGGTTACATATTCCACTGCGCAAACTCGCCTTTTAAACATATTCATTTTGCGAAATTCTGTTTCGATTTCAACGATAGATGTTAGGATGTCATCTCCACACGGAGCTAGAGCTGCTAAATATTTCAGCACCCCAGGTCACCCCCCCTTCTATTTTATTATGTATTTTCAAGGTTAACCCAACACCAGGAGCTCCACGGAATATACAGCTCCTGCCCATATTTACTACAATCTAACGATTTTGCCGAGTTGATGCTGGGTAGTTTCCACTCTGCTCTACGAAGAGTCCTGTGTGATTCGAAAGTTTGCGCATTGTTATCCTTATTTGTGTTCTAGACGCCACAGAATTTGACGCGCGGAAGTTTGTGTGATTACTTTCCTCTCAACAGAAATCCAGACGAAAGCCAACAGGGCAAAACTTTAGGACTGTCTTGAAACTTCATCGCTTGTCCCCCCCTCGCCCCGCCCCTTGCAACATTTCCTCATTCCTCCGCCAAATTACCACCTCTATCCGGCTCCTTCGTTTGCAGGTGCGTGTAGAGATAAAAATATTAAATAATCGCCATGACACCGAAATGAACCGATTACCGACTTTGATGTCAAAAGAATTGCAAAAGAAGGCGCGCGAGAGAGCGAGAACTATTCCCTAAAGGGAGAGAACGAACTCCTTGTCAAACCTGTTTCGCCACAACTGTCTCCTTCTTTCAATAAAATCATTAAACAAAAGGCTGCGGGGGTTAGGAGACACCACGCCTTCCGTGCGCTTCCCAAAGAGCAGGGGAAGGCAAGAGGATCCCATTTAGACCTCAGTCCCCCCCCCCCTCTCTCTGAGTTTGGGTTGTCTGGGGTGCTCAGCGCGCCCAGCCCCTACTGGTCAGCTGGAGAGATGATGGAGATGGACCCAAACAGCTGGAGAGGAGGGAGATTGGGGGATCAGGCGGAGAGATTTTATTTCATTTTTAATGATCGGCCTAGGATTCTGCTGGGCGAACGTGCGCATACCTCGCTGGTGCTGGAGTTTTGAACCGCTACTCAACTCTGGGGTTCGGGGACAATGCGGTCGCTCAACAAGTGGACACGATTGGTACACCCTCCCCTGTCTTCCAAAAGAAATCTCAGTGTGATTCTTTGGAAGGCAGTCCCGCTGAAACCAACGGGCCCTTCCTTCCCAGTAAGAGAGTTGAGGAGTGAAAGGCCAGCCCGATTGACAGCAGGGGGAGTGGCACCCGATCCTCAAACCTGTTTGCTTGCGAGTAATCTGGCTGAGCGGAAATAGACTGCCAAGGGACGCGAACCTGGGAGCAAATCCGCTTGAACGCAGCGGGATTTACTCCCGAGTAAACACGTTTAGGGTTACACCGCCAGGGTCCAATGCGCAGCCCATTCTAACCGGCAGCAAAATCCTCTCTAGGTCTCAACGATTATAGATTGCGGTGTTATAAGATCGCGCTATATATTCAAGCAACCTTGATGAAGTGGACTGAGGATCTGGTCTTCCTCGTCCACAAATCATTGATTTCAAATAAGCTCCCCTTTGAAGGCGGGCGGGGCTGGAAGTTCTTAATCCATTTCCCTCCTTTCAGGAAGGAAAGAAGCTATTCTTAGCTAGCTGTAAACTTCACTGACTCCCACTATTTATACTTATTCCTAATCCTCTCCAAAGGCCACCCCTCTCAAACTCCAGCCAGGGGGAAAGTGGGGGGTGCGCGCGCGCAAAAGAAGCGCCCCCTCATTTAGTTGCAGATGGAAACGCTGGATTCTTGGCCAACTTTGCTGCGGAGGGGATTAAACGAGCGAGGCCACGGACGTGCTGGAAACTTTCCTTTGAAAGGACACATTAAGAAGTCTCGGAGAGCTATTACTGATTTCTGCTGATTGGTGATAATAAGGGCGGAAATTCGCCGCCGAGGACTATCAAAGCCATTCAAAGGGACTCTGGGAGATCAAACAGATCCCAGGTTGTGATTTGACAGTGCGGTTTTTAAAATGTATTTTTTAATCCCTGCCCCCCTCCCTCCGTCTCCTTCTGGCTAAATTTCCTTCATTGTATTGGGTTTTTGCTTGTTGTTTTTTTTAAAAAAGGGAACCGGGAAATCAGTAACATCATCTTCATTCTCTAGCCCATGAGAGTATTTTTAAAGCAACGTCAATGTCTAGAACAAAAAAAAAAAAAGGTGGGGGGAGGAGGAAGAAGATGGAGACCCTTCTGGAAACGAGACTCCGAGAAATAACCCCAAAACGAATGCACCCGCGCCGCCGCCCCTCCTTGCCGAAAGGGGCTCTCGATTTGGAGCTGTCAGCTCGGCAGACGCAGCGAGCCGTCGCTTATCGAGCTGCATCTTGTACGGAACATCTGGCGGAGCAGCTTCAAAGCGGCGGAGGAAAGTTGCGCAGGTAAGAACACGTTCTCCGCCGCATCGCCAGACCGCGATCGACGCAGATTCCCGGCAGCTGCTGCCTCCGAGCTAGGTGGGAGCTCGCATGCTACCTGCAGGAGTCTCTTGGGGAGGGGTGGAGGAGGATGTGTGGGGTGGAAAGCGACGCCTGGCGACGTGGACGAGCTGCGCCAAGGCAACGCAACATCCCAGGCTCACCCGGGGCCCTTCAGCCCAAGGAGGAACTCTGGCCCACAACTCCTCCAAGGCCTTTCCTTGGCGGGGCGATGCGCCAAGCTGGCTTTGTTAGACTCCCTTTGGGATTTGCTTAAAAAAGAAATGCAGGAAAAGTTGGTGTTTGTGTGGGTGTGAAATTCTGGGTTTGTGAAATTGACTAGACCAGCGAAAGTGGGCTAGTTAATCGCAAAGGTCAGGAGACTGAAATGGGTTCAAGTCCCTGGCCGTCGGTTTCAAGAAGGCCAGACTCGTGGCCTTCCTACCACTCGAGAGGGGAGATTGTCGGGACGGAGGAGATGGTTGAGGAGGAGAAAAATAACAGCAAGGGAGACAGATGGGTTGAGAAGTGGGTGGAGGATGGAGAAGCAAAGTTTTAGTGGCACAGCTCCCAGTCTTCGAAGGGGATGGGGCGAAAATGAGGGAAGGGGACGCAGAGGCGACCCCGTAGCCGGGATGGAGGAGATTCTTAGAGTGGGGCCCTGGGGTGGGTGGGTGGAGGCCTTTCCCCGCAGATCCCGTGGGAATCGGTTAAGCCTTGCCGGCCAGTCGTTTGCTTTTCAATTCGGGAGCGATGCGGTCCCCACGCAAGCTGCAGAGGCGTTTGATCTCTCTGGAGTTTACGGTTTCTCCTGCTAGGTCTTCATCTGCCTTTTAAAACGTTTGTGTTTTAATAGCATCTTCCTCTCTTTCTTCTTTCACACGCCTCGGCTTCGGTTCGGTCTGTTTTATAAGCACATCAAAGGCAAGAGCCAATCCTGCTTTCTTCTTTTTATTTTTCTTAATTTTTTTTTATTAGGACAAATCACCCAATATACTTCATTAGGGCCGAGCACGCCTCCTTTGAACCAGCTAAGCAAGAAATAACGTGCAAGTTCCGAGGAGGGGAAGATCACATTCCAAAAGTTTGAGGGACTAGAAGGGGCCGGGAATGAAAGACTGCTCCTGTTGCCAAATTTTAAACCTGCGCACGGAAACAGAAGCTCCTCAACGGGTGTGGAAGGAGAGAGAGAGAGAGAGAGAGAGAGAGAGAGAGAGAGAGAGAAAGAAAGAAAGAAAGAAAGAAAGAAAGAAAGAAAGAAAGAAAGAAAGAAAGGGATCAGGCGGCGCCAAGGAGAGGGAAAGAGGAGCGAACGTGCACGCCGGATTCCAGCGTCGTCGTCTGCACCCAATTGGCACTCCGGCGCAAAAGCGTCGAGCGCTCATCTCCGGATGGGGCTCGCGTGCGCTCCCTTGTCTGGGCTTTGTGGTCCGCCCCCTCCCCCCCGCCCAGCCCATTGTCACACTGCAATGCAATGGGATTTGCACACTTGAGGTGTAATAGCATTACTGCATTAATTAAAATTTTCATTTCACGTCCAGATTGTTTACTTATCTGCTGGAAACATATGTTGAGCGAAGTTAAGATTCTGGACTCTGCACTGTTGCCCAAGGTGCAATTCAATACCGAGGGTTGGGAGTGGGGTTGTGGGGCTGGTGGGGAGGGGGAGAGCGGAGGAGAAAGAGAAGAGACGTCTTCCGATTTATTATTATTATTATTATATCCTCCAGCCTTATCTTGGTGGCTATAAATTATAAGGATACTCCATTGAGCTGAATATTAAGATTATATTCTCTCTCACCCCCAATTCCCGCGCCCCTGAACATCGCTTCCTAAAGCTGGCCAGATCTCTGGCTCTTTGAAATAACCAAGCCTGCCCCCCTCTCTCTCAACCCCCCTTCCAGCAATCCTACCTTGCTTAGCAGCCAGGGGGTACCCCATGGCAGACAGACTCCCATCACCTCTCTTTGGCCATGGAGAGAAGGTGGAAGAGGAAGTCCAGGATGCCTGGAGCGGCTCCTGATGCTGAGAAGCTCTGGATCATTTGTGTGCCTTCAAACGGAGATGCGCTTCTTGATGACCTAGTCTTGACATTACAGGAGCCAGAATCTAGCACAAAAAAAGTTCTTGAACTTATCTCGGAGTTTGGTCGGGTGGCGGGATTCAAGCTTAATAAACAAAAAACCAAGGTTTTGGTTAAAAATCTGACACCTACAGAGACAGAGGAGTATCAGAAAGAAACAGAGTTAAGTGTGGTGAAAAAAGTGAAGTACCTGGGGGTATTCTTGTCCACCAAAAATTTAAATTTATTTAAAGATAATTATGAAAAATGCTGGTTGGAAATCAAAAAGGATTTGGATATATGGGCAAGATTGAAACTTACCTTGTCAGGCCGAATCGCAGCTATAAAGATGTGTGTTTTGCCAAAAATGTTATTTTTATTTCAAACCCTACAGGTAGTGGACAGAATGGAATGTTTTGGAAAGTGGCAGAAGGATATATCTAAGTTTGTCTGGCAGGGCAAAAAGCCCCGAATAAAATTTAAAATACTAACTGACTCAAAAGAAAGAGGGGGGTTTGCCCTGCCGGATTTAAGGTTGTACTATGAAGCTGCAGCCTTCTGCTGGTTGAAGGATTGGTTCTTGTTGGAAAACACTGATGTCCTAGACCTGGAAGGGTTTGACAATGTTTATGGTTGGCATGCATACTTGTGGTATGACAAGGCAAAGGTTCATAAATTGTTCAAAAACCATATTGTCAGAAAATCAATATTTGCTGTATGGATGAAGTACAAGGATTTACTAGAAAGTAAAACCCCGAGGTGGTTATCACCAGTGGAAGCCAAAGTTTCCAAAAAAAGGCCCAATATGGAGGCCTACTGGCCAAAATATTGGGAATTAATTGAAAGAGTTGGAGACAACTGGAAGCTCCAAAGCCAAGACAAATTAAAAAATAAGGTGCGAGACTGGCTACATCATGCTCAAATGCAAGAGGTTTTCAAAATGGATAAAAAAGTTGGTTTCCAGGTGGAGAAATCGAAACTAGAGACGGAGTTATTAGAACCCAAAACTAAGGTACTTTCGAGAATGTATAACTTGCTGCTTAAATGGAATACACAGGATGAGACAGTTAAATCGGCTATGATAAAATGGGCACAGGATGTAGGACATAACATTATGTCTGAGGACTGGGAAAGGTTATGGAACACCGGTATGAAATTCACGGCATGTAGTGCCTTGAAAGAGAACATTATGAAAATGGTATACCGGTGGTACATGACCCCAGTCAAGTTGGCTAAAATATACCACCTGTCTGATAATAAGTGTTGGAAATGTAAGGAGGAAGAAGGGACATTCTTTCACCTCTGGTGGACCTGCCCGAAAGTAAAGGCCTTCTGGGAAATGATATACAATGAGTTGAAAAAGGTATTTAAATATACCTTTCTTAAGAAACCAGAGGCCTTTCTGCTGGGCATGGTGGACCGGAAGGTGCCAAAGAAGGACAGAACTCTGTTTATGTATGCGACAACAGCAGCAAGGATTCTTATCGCAAAGTACTGGAAGACACCAGATTTACCCACACTGGAGGACTGGCAGACACAGTTGTTGGACTACATGGAGCTGGCAGAAATGACTGGCAGAATTCGAGATCTGACCGAAGAAACAATAGAGGAGGACTGGAAAAAATTCAAGGATTATTTGCAAAAATATTATAAGTTGTTTGAATGTTAAGATTGTGCATGATTAGGAAACGTCACGCTTCCGCAACCTATTTAAGCAAAGGATAAAATAAGCGTAGATAAAAAAGAAAAGGAAACAAATTTGAAACAATATATTATGTTTATTGTGAAGGTACCAAAAGTAAACTACAAACTTTCGAAATTGGTAACATAATAAAGTCAAAGATACAATAAGTTGTGAAACAAGGTAACAAATTGCTGATCAGGTTAGAACAATGAATGCAATGTTGGGAAGATGTGGGGAGGTCCAAAAGAAAGTAAATTTATGAAACATGATGTGTAACATATTCAATTTTCTTTTTTTTCTTTTTTTATTTTTCTTTATATATAAAAAAAAAAATGTTTCTTGTATGTTGCTATGTAAACTAATTTGTGAACCTATGAAAAGGAACGCAATAAAAAATTTTATAAAAAAAAAAACAAACGGAGATGCGCTTCTTTAAAAAATGTGCAAAAAGGCGGATATATTTCGACGGGAGAAGCGTTGGCTTCACCGCCCAAAATGCTTCCCCCACTTCATTGCTTTTATTTTTATTAATTTTTAAAAGAAGTTTAAAAAGCGTTCTAACAAACCGCCAGACATTTCATTCAGATCCGTACCCCCCCCCCCTGCGCCGCTGTATCTCATCCGGATGGACCGGAGATGCAAAACCTCTCCCTCTCTCTCTCTCTCTCTGGTCTATTTTATTTAAGCAGCAGAGCTGCTCTGGAAGAGGAATCCAATCTCTCCTTATCTCGCCCAGGCCTCCTTTCAGGCTGAGATCAGAGCAGGGAGGATGGAGGGGGTGGGGAGGGGACGGGGGGGGGAAAGAAAAAAAAGAAGAGAGAGGGGGGTAATTGTTCTTTATTCCCCCCTCCCCTTTTAATTTAATACGGCAGCCACCGCTTTCAGGTCATTTATATGCCTAATTTAGTGATAAAAGTCAATAAGCAAGGATCACAGCGTTGTCCCCTCCTTGTAAGTATTTCAGAGGAAGCGAGGCTCGGGCGGAGCGCGGGTGGGGAGACAGTGAGAGGAAAAGCAGTTTCCAAATCCTGGGCTTCAAAGCCTCCTTCTGGCTGCTCAAAAAAAGAGGGTTTTTTTTTAGTGTAATGAGGCTGATATTTGTTTGGCGGTAGCTGTCAAGCCAGTGTGGCTCTTTTCTTGTAGGCGCCGCTTGCCTCTCCCTCCCCACGACGCTCCGGCAGGACCCACCGCGAGAGTCGGAGAGCGAAGCGCACGATAGGATGATAGAATCGCTTCTTCCCCAGGATTCCCGCATAGGAACACCGCGGTGTGTTTCACCCCGGTTTGGACCAAGCCCCTGTCACGAAATAAACAGATTGCTTCTCCATTTGGGGTGTGTTTTGCGGGGTGGGGAATTGTCGTATGTGGTATAGGCGGAAGAGGCATTTCCCTTCCCACCCCCCCACCTCTAATTTTTAAAAGAGGAACGGTAAGGTGTCACCCTCCCTTCCTGGTCTATCTGTAATTGAATCTAGGTCAGTATTCTAAAGCAAGAAAAGTATGCTTCTGACTTTCCTACATCAGCCTAGAATTTAGGGGAGGGAAAGGGAGGGGGGTTCCTTGCAATTTCATTTAAAATGTAATGGTGGATGAACTGATAAGCAAATGGTGGGGGAGGGGGGCCACTGCTTAAAAGAAAAAAAAATGGCACGGTTTTAATATGCTTCCAGGTGGGGGGAAATGATTTACATGGGAGTTTATTTCCTCTTTGCTGATATGAAAGAATTACAGATACAAAACCCACTGATCTATAGAATAAAAAAAAGAAAAGAAATGTTATTTTCCTGTAAAGGTATCAGTTCATTTATATTCATTTAACCATCCATCCATCAATTTAGTTTCTCACTCCTTGCACATACTCCTTAGCTCTGTTAAAGCTTCCCAACCAATATACTTTTCCAGAATATACAATGAAGATCCCACTTAAAAAAAAAATAAAAATCATGGGCTGAAGTAGGTAAAGATGAGACCATTTCCACCCTAGGGGAAACTAACACACACAAACACACATTCCCCCCTCTAAAGAGAATGAGCACTGCTGAAGTTGAATCAGTTGCATTCATTCATATACTGTTTATGAAACTGATTCACCTTTACCAATACTCATTCTCAATATAGAAATATGTATGGTATAAGCACCCCTCCTCATAACATTCATTTTGCTGATAATAGACATGATTAATGTGCATCATGCATTTATATTGTAAATGTAACATTAGTATTCAAATATATAGTACAGTACAGTATTATACACACAAACAATGGGATCGTGTTGTTTATATTTGCACACCCATTTGATATGCATATACATTGGGTGATATGCATATCCTGACTTATTAAAATCAGTGAATTTGAGTGTCCATTCATGCCAGTGAGTCAACTCTGAGTGTGACTAACTCTGAATAATCACCCAGTATATTTATATTGTGTTTATTTTCATCATTAAACACAACAGCTATACTGCAGTCAACACAATGTAAATGTGCGTATTTAATCGTTAATGAAAGAAACGAAAGTATTATTTTTTTTTTCATTTAGAAAGAAAAGATCAGATTAGAGTCTCATAAGAATAGTCCCACCTGATTTTAAAATTGGTAAGAGATTTTAGCTGGGTTGGGGTGGGAGGAATTGAGAAAGAGAGAGACACTTTGCTCTTTGTAAATAGTATTAAAGAATGCAAGGCCAACCCCTTTCTTCCCATCAGCGGAACATCCTAACATTAAAGTCAAGCAAGACCATTATAGAAAAGCTCATTCTTATCTTTAGCGTCTGCACATTTGGTCAAGATATGGAGTGCTTTAAAGGGCTTTTCTCCAGTGTTTGACTCTGGCAGGCTTACTCAGGTGAGAGGTTTCAGGAAAGAAAGTGGGATTATTCACCTAAAGGGTGGGGAGGGGGGGAGTTACAGATTCAGGCTACTTGTAATTAATGGGTTGTTCTTGTATGTGTATAAATATATTTTAAAAGCTGGGGGGGGAGTGGGGAGTAGGAAAGTTAGACATTTTAAACTGGACAAAAACAAACAGGGTAAAACCCAGAAAAAAGCTAGCGATAATTAAGTGTACAATCCTGTGTACCCTTAAGTATGACTAAGTCCCATTCAACTTAGTAGGATTTACTTCTGAGTCAACCTGTATAGACTTGGGCTCTGTGTCTCAATGGAATCAAGGAAACCTACAGTGCAATCCTATATATCTCAGAAGTAAGCCCTATCAAAATCAGAGACACTCACTCCCAGGTAAGCGCTTATAGAATTGCGGCACAAAACTAAATACTCCCATCATTATTAATGCATATATGACTTCCTGCCAGGACAGGCTTCTAGGTGGTTTACAAAATACTTAAAAAAAACCCCATTTACACAAAGTTCCATTTTACTTGTAAATAAGTCCCACTGTTTGGATGTACACTCAGAAATAAGTTCCACTGTATCCACTTTGACTTACTCCCAGGTAAGTCATCACAGGATTGAATCTTTAGGTTTGATTAATTTTAAGTGATTGTGCCCAGCTTGTGTCTCCATATTTTTTTTTTTACTTCCAGCAAGAGTGCCTATTTCACAACATATGTTTCCTTTTCGGTCTTTCAGAAATATACATCTAAATAACATATTTGTAAAATGCTCTAAATATTCTTAAACCATGACATGAGCAACGTGACAGAGATTGTTCTTGTTGAAATTTATACCCAGAAAGAGATCAGGGTCTGAATGGGAGCTGCATGTTGTGGTTTGAGCCCATCCATGCACCTCCCCTGCGCACGATCATTTCATACAATAATAAGGTTAGCAAAAGAAGAAACCCCAAAATGCTGGAAGTTAATGCATTTGGAATGCAAGCAGTAGTAGAAATCAGAAAGATTGGCACCAGCAAACTATAGTTCTTTTTCTTAAATGGTATTAAGTATTAATCAAAATGTGGGTTTTGTGCTTGACTTTGGCAGAGGGTTTCTAAAGCAAGCGCATGAGCCACACAAAAGCCTTGTCCTTCCTAACCAGCCCCATTTCAATCAGTGGGAGTTTGCCCATGCATTGCCATGAGCTCCCAGAGGGGCTCCAGAGACCCATTTGGGTTGGGAACTGAAACGCTGCTGCAGAGTCTTTAATTTTATTAATCTTTTAAAGCCCACCGCTTTTGAACAAATGCCCATTTAAAGCAGTTTTGCATAATTACACGTTTCAGTCGCATTTGAGTTGATTCTTAATTTTTATTATTATTATTATCTTGGGTTGCGTGGAAGTGCTCAATTTGCTGAAACTCAGTCCAACCTCTCTCTGTCTTGAGTTCTCTCCCCCCCCCCCCGAGAAGCTTTTGGAATTCTCTGCCTTGCCACAGGAAGCTTTGGTCACGCAGAACTGTTGCCAGCTCCTAGGACTGGTGAGTAAATCATTCTAGCATCTTTCAAATGCTTTCCCTCTGGCTGTTTCTCTGCTGCATTTGTCCCAGAATATCTAGAAGTTGCTCCAGTGCAGGGTATATGCTTCTTTATTTGATGTGTTCCCTTTCGTTATGATCACACAGAGCTGGCCCTGCAGTGTGGCAAGGTGAAGCAGGCTCATAGCTGTCAACTTACAGATTTGAAAATAAGGGACCAGCAGCCTTGAAAATAAGGGATCAGCAGCCAAAATGAGGGATCAACAATTACTTTGATAAAATACATATTTTGTTGCATGCAAATGGCTTTAGATACCTATTAGGTCCATAAATTACCATATAGCATATATTCAACACAAAAAAGCAACAATTTGTTGTTGACAAAGGACAGCTGGACATAGAAAGGGCCCCATTACCTTCAGTAGCTTATTTAAGGGACATCATCAATAAGGGACAGCAGCGGGACATGGCGCTGGGATAAGGGACTGTCCCGCCAAATAAGGGACGCTTGACAGCTATGAGCAGGCTGCTTTGGGGGTGAAATTGAGGGGGCACAGCTGAAAGCAAGAATCGATGACTGAACAGTGCAGCAGGATTTTTCAAAGTGTTTGTCCGAGCATGAGGTGTATGTGCATGTGTGCGCCAGCCATTTGGTGACTTGGTGCAGGCAGCAAAATGCTTTGGACTGGTCATGTAATCACTTCACTTATTCCATTTGCAGAACCACACAAAACACTGCAAAGCCAGCTTCATCGGATTGCCTGTCCTGAATTTTGCTTGGGAATCTACCTGAAGGTATTGTAACAGAGCTGCTTCACACATCACAGATACAATCCTGCCCAAATTAAGCACTTTTATAATACGCTGAGACCGTGTTCATACTGTACACTTAAAGCACCCCCAAAGAATCCCAGAAACTGTAGTTTACTCCTTAAAGGTAAAGGTAAAGGGACCCCTGACCATTAGGTCGAGTCGTGACCGACTCATGGGTTGCGGCACTCATCTCGCTTTATTGGCCGAGGGAGCCGGCATACAGCTTCCGGGTCATGTGGCCAGCATGACTAAGCCGCTTCTGGTGAACCAGAGCAGCGCACGGAAACGCTGTTTACCTTCCCACCGGAGCGGTACCTATTTATCTACTTGCACTTTGATGTGCTTTCAAGCTGCTAGTTTGGCAGGAGCAGGGACCGAGGAACAGGAGCTCACCCTGTCGCGGGGATTTGAACCGCTGACCTTCTGATTGGCAAGTCCTAGGCTCTGTGGTTTAACCCACAGTGCCACCCATGTCCCCCTTGCCGAGCTACAATTCCCAGTACTCTTAACAAACTACAGTTCCCAGGGTTCTTTGGGGGAAGCCATGTGCTTTATATGTATTGAGTGTACATGGAGTTTGATGAGAGTTAAATCCCTCTCCTTGAAATCAGAGGGACCTAACTGGAGTGAGCCCTGCACTTCAGATGTGCATGTGAAATGTTTGTTTCCTCCCGAGAAAGTTAAATGGGAACATGCAGAAATATGTATGTAGGCACACCTGTGAGACCACAGCTCAAAGCTTTGGCTACAGCTCAAAGCTTTATGCACATCCAGTGGCAACCACTGGGTAATGTGAGAAGGGCCCTGTCAGCTTATTGAGACTCGTACATGGATACTGTATACATGAAGGATCAAAGTGAGGGCAGCACAAAACAAATGAATAGTTAAATCAGAGTGTTTGTATCACACATGCACACATGCTTCACACGTGAGATTCTTCCCATAAGTTGCAGCCTTAGACATCCAAGTAAATTCAACATAGCAAATGCAGACTCTGTGGGTTGAAGATCCCAGTCACAATGTTTATGGGTTCTTCCAATTCTGTATAAACTGGGTGTTCTTGAAGCCATCTACATATTGTTTGTCAGGTTACTGGTCCCTTACAGATGCTTTATGCAAGTGACCTAGTTTATGGCACTTGATTCTTGTTGGGTTTGACCACATTCCTTACTGGCTAGTTCAAGTTGCCTTCTCTGGTGAGCTGCTATGGGTCATAAGTGTCTGCTGGATGTAGGAATCATGCATATCACTGGTTATACACATATGCTCTTGCTTTCTTTTTAACCTGGGTTGTTGTTCCCTTGCTCTCTGTCTCAGCTCTGCATCTCATCCCTTGTCAACTCCTGCTTGTCTTAGCTGCATGGGAACTAACCTCTGGGACCCTCCTTTCTGGAGAACCTTCTTACGTCTCCTTGTCTTGTCCTGATGCCTCTAAAGCTTCAACCCTGGGAGCCCATCTTGAACTCTGGAATTTTACCAGGAAAGGTAAGCACTAGAAATCATTAATTTAGTAAGTTGTTATAGACTGTTCCCATTATGGCCAGTTTGACACCTTGTCTCGTCTTGTATATCACTCCAGAATCTGAAAATGATCCTGATTTTTAGTCTTCTGCCTTGAAAAGTCTTGATATGCCTTGCTGGCTTAGAGCAAGGAAATGATACTTGCAATATAAGAAAACCTTAAAGTCTTATGCCTTCATTCCCACTATTGTGAAGGGAAATATTGTGCAGTAGAAGATCACTGCCTAAGCAGGGGTGCAGAAGTGATGGTTTGCAGGCCAAATTTGGCCCCTGGTGCATTTCCTACTAGCTTTCATTTGAAACCACTGCTCAGCTGTTTCCTGAACAGCTGGAGGAGGGAAATTGTGTGGAATGGAGAAAAACCTCCCCTCCTCATGCTCTCTCTCTCTTTCTCCCTCCCACCCCTGACTCTTCCATCCTCTTTAGATTAAAGAGTGCTTTGGGTGACTTCCTGTTACTTTTCACTCTCCAGATCATCCTGCGCTGCCCTTTTAGCACTTGTGAGTAAAACTAGGCCAACCTGCTGCTCTTTTTGGGCCTATCTTTATCATTTGGTGACTGGGGTTTCTTGGGGTCTTCCCGAAAGGTTATATGATGTGGACCTGTGCACACCCTTCTTGCTATTAAAGGTCACTTTAGGACAGTCCATCATTACCTCTTCTCTTCAGTGTTATACTGAACACCCTGGCAAGGCATTTGGCTAGGCCAGAATTTTGATCTGTTCAAGGACAAACAATGAAACTATTGAACCAAAGCATTATTTATTCAGGAATGTATAATATAGCATCACACATGCCCAAATAAACGTGTCCCTGCAGTCTGACTGGTACCCCGATACCTCCTATGATTAATGAGGAATTAGTTCACAGGGGCACAGAAGATATTAGAGAGCAAAGAACTATTCCTAATCTGGCAGAGATTGTCTGCGACATGCCCATCAAATGGTCAGTGAACAAAAATGAATGACAATGACAATCGCTTTTCTCTCCTGAGCCAACCCAGCAAGGGAAGATTGACCTTTGGAGAGCAAATGACATATCACAACCCTTTGTATTTGTTCAGAATTTATACTGTACCCTTTGCCGTGTTCACTCCCACCACTTCTGAAATTCTCATGAACGGTGGACATTTAGGAAAGGCGTGAACTCTGAGGCTGCCCCACCAGTAGAGGTTTCATCCAGAAAATCAAAACAGTATTGGCATCTTTATTGATTCAAGTGCTTCTTAAGAGAAATCTTAGATGTATGAGATGTATGCATGTCACAAACAAGGGACAGAATAGGTTGAAATGGCTTCAAAAAATACATAGGAGGCAAAGGAAGGCAGCACTTTGTGATCATAAGAAGGTTTTACTGTCAGGGTGCTTCTTTGCTTTTAATATCAGGAATGCATTTTTTATTTTGCAAAATGTAAGAGCTAGTGACTGTTTGTCATGGAGCCGGGGGGGAAGTAACTTGCTTCCTAAATGCTACAGCATCCCAGTTGTCAGTTGCCAGGTTGATTTTGTTTTGTTTTGTTTTGTTTCTTTTCTTTTCTTTTTAATCTGGTTTCATTGATAATGCTGTTTTGCTGTATTTTGTTATGGTTTTGACTGTAAGCCACGTTGAAAGGACCTTGCATAAAAATATTTTAAATAAAGGAGGTACTAGTGGCAATGGAGAACCTGGATTTTTGCACCCTGGTTATAGCAGCAGTAGCAGTTGTTATTAGCCCACGAAGTAAACTTGTACATGTGTGTGGATGCGAAAAGGAAGGAAAACAGAGGACAGAGCTCCCGGCCCCTGAGTTCCTCATCCACTGAGCGAGGGGACCCTGCAGAGGCCGGTCCTGCTTCTGAGAGCTCTCAGGATCTGGCGCCAGAATACAGTTCCTTTACCTGATCCATGGAGTATAGTGTCAAGGCCTCCTCTGTGTTCCCTCATCTTCCATGAGTAGTTCAGGACTGGAGGGTGTGATGTGAGCTTCTACTCTCTTCTCTCCAGTCCCAATGCCATTGCAGGGGTTTGTCTTGGGATAGCGGAGGGCAAACAACATTCAGCCCCTGAATCCAAGGCACCTCTCCATGACAATGTTGGTGAGCTTTCGAGCTTTCAGAATCCATCCTATGGTGTTTGACAGGCCTCTTGCTTCCCTTCAGCCATATCTTCTTTGACTTCTGGTGACTGAGGATGGTGCCTGATTGCTGCTCTCTGTTGACAGGGATTTTGAAATGATAGCTCGTGAGTACAAGCCTGGTTCCACAGCAACAGGTGTGTGTGGGCAGTGGGGGTCAATCTGTTCCTTGCTTTTATTCATCAGGGGAGTCTACTATGAATAGACAGCCTCACCATGCCAATGTTTTCTCATTCCTCATTTTTGCATCCTCAGAGAGTGGTGGTGGTGGGAACACGAGATGTGCTAAGTCAACGTTTTATCGAACAGGGAGACCCATTCTACAGACTTCAACTCCCCTCATCCTGCAGCATTTGCAGCTGCCTCACTTTGCCTAATAGTTAGGGCTAGCCCTGTGTACTTGTGCTATTGGGTACATGCAATCTTCCCTTGGGTGCAGTTCTCTGCATGTAGGATGGCCATTGATGGGGAACATGCGTTGGTGATGAAGGGCACCCATAAATGGGCAAGGGAGGGGAGTATGTGAGAGGGAACTGGATTATTCTTCCAAGTGACCAATCATTTGGACAAAAGCTTCATTAACAGTGAAATCATTATATGTATCTAGTCAGAAGTAAACCCCTTTGCATCCAGTCAGTCTTATTTCTTTAAGACACTTATATGGGTTACAGCAGAATTATGGAATTAATTGTTAAAATATTATTGAAGTTTTGATGGCAGGTTTTTTCTGCAGCTTTAACTATTTTTTTTTTAAAAAAATGAGATTTCAAGTATTGTAATGAAAGCAATGTTAGTGTAGAAAACCAACTTCTGAAGAATACATGATTTATGTTACTGTGTCTGTCTTTGCACCTGCCTATCCCCGAAGCTATTCAAGTTTTTCTTATTCAGATTTGGTTTCCAAAATAATCCAAACTGGTAATAACCTCACCACAATTAAATCCAACAGCCTCTGGCGAAGCTAATCTGATCGTCAGTAGTAACATCTAAATTAGCCCAAAATAATTACAGAAACAAGATTCAAAATCAGGGAGAGAAATGGAAGCATTAATTGGGCACATGTGAGGAGGCAAATGTTTTTTGAGCAAACGTCCTGTCGAATGGGAACATTCTAGTGGTGCATTTTCTGGGCTGGCTTCTTGAACAAACCTGTTTCCAATGGTATAGATTTTGCTTTGTTTGATAAATGGCCATTCGCTCAGCTGAATTTGCATGGTCACATTGGCAAAGTGAGCAGTAGGGGCCTTTGTGTGGAATGTCAGATAGTTTTTGTTCTCTAGATGTGCTCAGCGACAGCCAACGTATACTTGATCTCATTTTTGTGGGTTGCCTAGACAGGGAAACATGACGAATTGTAGGCTATATTTTTCCTCTTTTTGTCAGGGCGCTGAAATGGCAAGGCAGCTCTCCCTGTAGACCCGTGAGTAGTTGCTAGAGGAGGTATAATAATGATCTCCTTCTTAACTAAGGCTTTGATTATTCCAGAACTGGAATCACCAACCTTTTTGGGCTCTTGGACCCATTTGCAAACCAGAGAAACTGTTGTTGGCGGGCATCCTCAACAACCAATCATTTCCCCAAACCTATTTGATTGGCTACAAGGCGAAGGAAGGGGGAGGTGACCCTGTGAGCACCAGGGAAGGTCTCTTGGGGGAGCATCTGTACTCATGGGCACCATGTTGGTTACGCCTGCTCTAGAACATGGAGAGGGACTTTTCTTACCTGTAGCCCAATCAATATAACTGGAGATGATGTCTGCCCTTCTACTTGTATTGATTGATGGAGATAGGGAACAATGGAGTGGTGTTTTTTGGCACAGCCTGTTGGTGTATTCTTCCTTTGAGGATGTCAAAGCATGCATTTGCAGGGAAAGAGCCAAAGCTTAGTGGTATAATATGTGCCTTGCAATTAGGAAGCTCCAGGTTCAATCCCTAGTATTTTGAGATTGGATCTCAGGTAGAAGGACTGAGTTACTGAGACCCAGACAGCTACTGCACTCAGACTAGACTGCACTGCGCTCAATGAACCAATGGTTTGACTCAGTCTAAGGCAGCTTAATTTTATTTATACCCCTCCTTTCTTTCAACATGGGACCTGTCTGACCTGAGACAGTGTACAGGGAGTTCCTGGGTGGCTGCCCATACAGGCACTGAGCGGTTCAGTGGTATCCTCATGTACCTTCAGACCATACACTAGGACAATATGTTTTCTGCTTTCCTCTTCTGTAGTTTCTGTTCATTTAATGCATCTCTCAGTGTTTAAGTCAGATTGTAAAAGAGAGACGGGCGAGGAGAAGGCTAGGGAGGGTAAAAGTGAGCAAATCATTTTGAAGTTCCATGATTGTTAAAATTGTCACCAGGACTTGGTGGTTATCAAAACTGGCCCAAACTGGAGCAGCAGTCCTCCAAGTTATTCTGGCAACTAAGGCAGAGAATCCCACAAGGGGAATTTTGAATTAAACTTATGGCATAGCTCAGTGTGTGTGTGTGCCTTTTCCAGTGAGTAGGTATGCTGTCAAGTATCAAAATAATACTATTACCTTGGACTTCATATGTATTAGAGAGACTCTCTGTTTGTTGATAGCAATCAATACAATGTCAGATATGTCTGGCTCTGAGGTTCGCTAGAAAAGAGGAAGGAAAAAGGAGTGGTGTTTGTCGTACTATTCCAAATCACTGAGATGTTAATGGTTTTATTGCCCTCGGGAATAAATCTACACAGATAATAACTAACATTGCTAACAAATTTCTGCCCTTTCACAATGCCCAGAACCAACTCTGTGTGGCAAATGCCTTGCTAAGCCCAAGTTTATGTAACTGAAGTGCTCATGCACTTGCCCCCTGTTTCCCCGACCTCTTCTTCTGTTCCCTCACTTGTGTTGAATTTTAGATTGTAAATAAAAATGAAATGGCAATTATTATTTTTTCAGAGTGTAAACTCCTCAGGGCAGTGATGTGTCTTTTCGTAAGACACATCTGTAAAGCGTGCACCCGTTAATGGCTCTCTGCTGCTGCTATTGTTGTGATGGCAGATCCAAACTTCCCATGTGTGGAACTCTGCTGTGGGAGGGAGAAGCAATATTTGCTGCTTCTGCCTTCTTCCTGCAGCCCCTGGACCTCCCTCAAAATCTCCTCTGGAGAACTGGAGAATTCTCCAAAAACCCTGTGGGAGGAGTTGTGGTGGTGGTTGCGCAGGAGGGAAGCAAATCAAGTGAAAATGGCCACCTTCTCTTCCCACCAGTGGCAGCCCTCACTAGATCCCAGTCCCTTCCATGAATGGAAGAAAGGACATTTGCAGAAGGACAGTTCTGGATCCAGCCCATCGCCCCACTATGAGCAGCAGCAATACTAGCATAGGAGGAAATTATCACCATCTTAACCACCCCTTCACATGATTTCCCTTCTCTTAAAAAGTGAAGCAAAAACAAACAAACAAACAAACAAACAAACAGTCACACACCAGCCTTAATATATAGAAGTCCCCACATTTATAATTCAATTTCCTTGCAGCAGTTTTGTGAAGCAATCCCTGAACTTGATTGTTCCCTGATTGGCACAGTGGCTCCCCACACAGGAACCTTTGCCGGCTTGGTCTTTCCACAACTGTTCTGCCCCCCAACCTGAGGTGCACAAGAAGAATTAGAAAGCAAACAAATGACATCTTTACAGAGAGTGAGAATTCCACCCCCCCCAAGTTGACCGGTCTCCCTCAATTTCTCACTCCATTAACTAGCAACACTTTAAGGCAATTATATTACATCAAAGGATGATTTTATTATGGAAAGTAATTACAAGGAACAAGAAGGAGGAAAAGAAAGTGAGAGGCTTGAGTTGGCCAGCCTTCTCAGCAGTTTATAGCACCTACTCTGTACTTCCATTCCAGGGGAAATGGTCATCTGTTCCCTACAAATCTTTGGACTGATTCCATCTGGGAATTCACCATTGATTTAGGACATTTCCACTGCCAAGAACAGAAAAGCCTGCTGGATCAGGCCAATGGCCCATCTAGTCCAGCATCTCAACAAACAGGTTGAGAGCCAGTGTGGTGTAGTGGTTAAGAGCAGTAGACTCGTAATCTGGTGAACCGGGTTCGCGTCTCCCCTCCTCCACATGCAGTTGCTGGGTGACCTTGGGCCAGTCACACTTCTCTGAAGTCTCTCAGCCCCACTCACCTCACAGAGTGTTTGTTGTGGGGGAGGAAGGGAAAGGAGAATGTTAGCCACTTTGAGACTCCTTCGGGTAGTGATAAAGTGGGATATCAAATCCAAACTCTTCTTCCTCATCATCATCCTGTTCTCACAGTGGCCCACCAGATGCCTGTGGAAACCCTGCAAGCAGGATTTGAGCATAAGAGGACTCTCCTCCTGTGGTTTCCAGCAACTGGTATTCAGAAACAATGCTGTCTGCAGCTGTGAAGGCACGGCATAGCTGTCATGGTCTACAATCATCTACCAGCTCTCTCCTCCACAAACTTCTCTTTTATTATTATTTATTAAATTTGTATAATCCTCTTTAAAAAAGCAGTTTTGCTGTGGGATTCCGTCACATACTGGCAAATTCAAGATACACAATTAGACTTGATCTGAAGGTCTTATCCAAGAAACCTCCCCCCCCCCCCACATATTAAACTTTTTGCAAAAGGGAAAGGGATGAGCAAATGGTGCTGTGAAGTGTGGGATGAGACTGGCTCGACACAACATTGTCTAACCTCCTCACAATCTAATCAGGAGGAATACTCACTAAACTGCCAATGTTATCTAATAATGTCCTTTCAGGATGAACGCTCAACAAACAGGTTGTCAGGAAGCACACTTTAGTTTGTCCAATTTACCCTTTCTGAGGGGAACAAAAGGCAATGTTACTCTCCTTTTCTCACTCTGAATACCAAATGGGAACTAGGATTTCTTGGGGCAGGACAGATTAGGAGAGATACAGTTTAATTGCAGAGCTGGGGATAATTTCCTGGTTTGTTAATACTTTTGTAGGGAGTTTGGGAGCCGGGACACTCTGGGAACCTCTCAAGATGATATCAATGCAGGGCCTGGATGTTCTCCCCTTACAGAACTACAAATGTGGATGAATTAAAGTCCAAGCCCACCAAATAAATAGAATGCCCAAATGGGATTTCACCCAATGTTGGTCACAGCTCTATCTCAGAGATGGGGAACCTTTGGCTCTCCAGATGTGGGTGGACTACGTCTCCCAGCATCCCTGACCATTGGTCATGTTATGGGAGTTGAGAGCTCATGTCCTGCCTGCTGGCTTCTCATAGGCATCTGGTTGGCCCACTTTGGACCGCATGCTGAGCTAGATATGCCTTTGGTCTGATGCAGAAGTGCTCTTCTTAAAGCAGGAGGAGTAGAATAAAGTGGGCTGCCCCTAGATGTGGTGTATCACAGAAATGGAAAGACGACTGCCTGAGAGGGGGTGGTTATTGGGTTGTTTTTATTTTGATTATGTATTTTGTGGTTTTATTTATTGATTTTATTCTGTGAACTGCCCTGAGACCTCCGGGTATAGGGTGGTATATAAATTCAAATAATAATAATAATAATAATAATAATAATAATAATAATAATAATAATAATACTTTGGGAGTCAAAACTGCATGAATGTAAAATGGAATACAACAAGTCCTTGGGAAAGTTTGAAAAGCAGGCTCATCAGTCTGAGAGACCCTAACCTAGACAAATGGCTGTGACAACTGAGTCCCATTTCTCTCTCTTTTTAACTTCCTCAGTGATCAGATGCAGTTTCTGAGAGAGCAGTGAGGACAACTGTGGCCTCAAGCTGAGGAGATTTCTAATTTTGCTGACCTTCATTTTTTGCTACATGATCTATCTTCAGGATGGCTTTTTGTCCCTTGTGTGAACATATGTGGACTTCTTCAGTGATAACAATTCAGCCTGTTTCTTCTGTTATAAAGGATCAGGGTGGGAGATGGTAATAATGCTCTTTTTCTTGCCAAGCGGGTGGAATGTATCCTCTCTCCCTCTTCCACAATTTGGAAATAATTGCAAGCATATTCTTTCATTGAATTGGTTGTAGCAGATATTCTCCCCCAGACACTTTATTTCAGGGCAAACAAAGAATTGTACAGGCTGCCTTGCTTCCTTCACTGTTGGGGAACACTCCAGTCACACAACCTCAGTGTACAAGTGGAGCATGCTGCAGCACAGAAAAGACTGGGGCAGCCCATGCTCATGAGAAGGTCTAAGTGGTCAGTGCATCTGGCTGTAAGGTGGGTTAGGCTGAGAGGCAGCGACTGGCCCAAGGTCACCCAGTGAGCTTCATGGCCAAGTGGGAATTTGAACCCTGGTCTCCCAGGTCCTATTCTGACACTTACCACTATACAACACTGTTGCCAATAGGCTTCACAGCTGCAGATCATAGTGGGCACAATTTTTGGTCCATTCTCCAAATGTCTGGCTGCAAATGATTGGCATAGCTAGGCAATGGTTCTATAATTTTATCTCCTTTTCTTCAGTTGCTTCATGTTACTAGCAGCTGTCTTAGTCTCACGTTTCTTCTTTCCACATCATTCCATCACATACCTGAAAGATGCAAGTGCTAACTTGATGATAGAAGGAATCATCTCCCTTTCCAGAATAAGAACTTGATAGGATGCAGTTTGGGAAGAATGTGTGTGTGTGTGTGTGTGTGTGTGTGTGAGAGAGAGAGAGAGAGAGAGAGAGAGAGAGGAGGCAGGGGCTCACATGAGCCTCAGACAGCAGGGCCAATGGTCAGAGATGATGGGAATTGGAATCTAACAACTTCTGAAGAGCTACAATGTGTTTTGATTTCCAATACTGCTGAATGCCACCTGATTGCTTTGTGGATCATTTATAATCAGGGCTTTCACCCCAGCCAGAACTGACTAGAACTCAGTTCTGACCCCTCTCAGGTGGGCCCCATTGCCATTATAAGAGAATAAGGGAGCTGTTCATGGAGATTTCCGGCAACTCTTTTTCTAGAAAAATGGCACTGTTTATAATACTTCATTCAATGCTTATTTTTCAAGTGTGTTTAATTAAAACGAGGAAGGCTTTCAAACTAACTGCGCTTAGCATTGGGACATCAGAGCATGTTAACTGTAGATTAATAAATTGACCCCAGATAACATAACCCTGCTTCATCCACTCTCTTAACCCCAGAGCTTAAGCAGTCTTTTCATCTCTGTGTCATCAAAATTTATACAAAGCAGGAATCAAATGCAAATCCTCAAGAAGCTGGAACTTTCTGTGGAAACTGCTAGAAAATGTTTTCAGTCTTAAATGGAGGAAAGGTAAAGAGATGTTCATAGACAAGAATACCAGCAGCGCAATGCTGAAATCTGTCCTCCGATTTCTCAGTTTTTAAAATTCCACTGCAAAAAACCAACTTCCATTCCAACCTTCACAGGGCACTTTAGAATTCCTTTAGGATTTTGGTGAGTGCTGGGTTGAGCCTATTTTATTCTTGTGAAGTGACTGTGGGTTATGTGTCTGTTTTTCTCCCCCCACCCCATGAATTGATCATATTTGGGCTTTACTGAGAGAGACAACATTTTGTGGCATCTATACAGTTCAGTTGAAAAGATCAGTTGACCCCAATACATCTGTACATGTGCATACCTGCTGTCATCATCTGATTGGCAGGTAGGGCTGAATGGAGACTTAATTCAGTAGGATTCCTCCCTCTAATAAGGTGTTGGCACCATCTTGTTGGCCAGAGTTATGTTCACAGGGCAGGCTCACATGGGAGTTTTTGTATTCATGGAACATTTTTCCGAGCCCTCTGCAGCCTCCCTGGCTGCCAGGGCTTCCTAATCTGAATAAACCCCATGGGATAAGTTACTTAATGATCTCTTCCCCCGAGCTTTGTTTGACGCCTGGGAGGCCTTCCCCAAGCACCAGAGATCAGTGCAGTCACTGAGTTTATTTTTAATGCAAGTCCAGACCACTCGAGCATACAAACCACTGGTCAATGGGTCTTACGAAGCCCCTTGCTAAGAGCTGTTCATCGAGTATATGTTGTCACACCCACTATGTATTCCCAGTGGACCAAATTATATGTGTAAGCAGCCTTCAAACAATATATATATAAAAGTGCAGCAGGGTTAAACTTTTTCTGTGAGGGATGTGGTGGAATACAATGACAACAAAGCAGTAATATCAATCAAATAGGGGATCTTGAAAATCAGCCCATGATTTAGCCCCCCTTTGTCCTGTCCTTTTGGGGGAACAATTTTATGCACCCCAGTTTGGAGGATACTTCAACTGTACACATGCAATCAGTAATATTATTTGCCTTTTTGCTTCCATGTAGCTTATGAGCTAAAGACATCCTGTAGTAACTTCTCATTAACAGGTGCCTTATTAATATTGATGGTTTCTGCAGTTTAACTTTCTGTGGCAAGGTGGACCCCCACAGCTTCTCCTTTTCCTCTAAAAATAAAACCAAGTGTGCTGAACCTAGCTATGACTGCCTTAGTTGTTGGGTAATGCTCTCATTTAATGGCTTTATTTAGATCCATTTTCTGTATGCAAATCCTTAGGATTTGGCTTTGCAGCAGCCAGTTTAAAGCAGTGTTCATCCAGCCAGCTGCATTTATTCAAGAACTCTGCATGTCCTGCTTTTTCATCACCTCTCTTACAGGCCTGTGTGTGATGCAGACATTTTGATGGCCCTCTGTTGTTGTTTTTTGCATTCGCATGCTGGATTCTTACTTCATTAGCGATACAAGCAGCATGTTCATAGCCCACCACACACTGTGCATGTCATCCAGCAATGAATGTCTGATATTCTCTGAAATCATAGTTGACGGCTGGAGTACAAGCCCTGAATTTGGGAAGCTGACATTTAATGTTGCGGTCTTAAAACTTATCAACAAAGACTTCAGGTTTTCCTTAAGATCTGTACTTCAAAAACAAAACTGGAACACTCTAAAATTTCAAAGTTGAATCCTGATTCTCTTCCCTAAATTTGAACTTGTGCAACATTTCAGCTTGTTGACCATACCGCCAGGTCCCAGGGTCATCATGGACAAACAAATCAATGCCCATCATTGCCCTGTGCATCTGCATGGAGTCTTGTCTCCAGTTTCTTTAAATGAATCTCCAGGTGAGTGGGCTTGGAAAAGTAGGGACCAAGTATAGAAGTGTCTATTTTTGAAAGTGATATTCTTCAAATTTACTGACAAATGTCTAACCATCTAAGAAAATACAGGTGCTGAGGAATGAACAGGGTGATGGAGGATTTTCAGCTGCTTTCCAGTTTCTTCTTAGTAAGAACTGTTTGACAGTGGAATGGTCTCCCTTGGGAGGTTGTGGACTTGCCTTCCTTGGAGGTTTCCAAGCAGAGGTTGGGTGGGCATCTGTCATGGATGCTTTAGCAGAGACTCCTGTATTGCAGGGGGTTGGACAAGATTACCCTTGGGGTCCCTCCCAACTCTGCAATTCTATGATTCTTCAAGTTTAGAAATGCATATTCCTTTTTTTCTGTACATTTCCCAGTATTTTCTGCTTTTGTTTTTTTCTGCTTTTGTCCCCCCCCCCCCGCTTTTGTCTTCAGCTTAGATTAAATGTACCTGGAAAGAGTTCATTCTGCAGAAGAACTGGCTGCTCTCCAAGAGAGGTCGAGCAGCTCTACTCAGTAACCTGCTCAACTCAAGCAGCTTGGTTAGCAGTCTGCCTACGCTGTAGTTGACTCTTGGTGTGGGATTATTGGATGGAAGGAAAGGTGAGTGGAATCAGTCCCCTCGTTCATCCAGTTCAATACCAACAATACCAGAATTTGCCAGCCTGTGGCCCTCCAGACATTGCTGGAATACAACCCCCACTAACCCCAGGTAGTATGACCAATGGTCAGCAACATGTGGAGGGTCAGAGGTTAGCAACCCCAGTTAGCAGTGGCTCTCTGGAGAATTTCAGACAGAAGATTCATTCCCAGTACTGCCTGCAATGGCCCTTTCCCATCTCTCTGGGTGTCTGCATGACTGCTTCTATTTACCTGGGTGAGCAGTGCCAGTGGGAAAGAGCCTGGTTTATGGAGAACATATACAGTTGATGTCAGGAGTGGGAGTCAGGAGAAGGAGCATGGCAATAAATCACACAGAGTCAGTGAAGTTAACCTCTTTAAAGAAGGAAACATGGTCAGCTCAGGAGGCTAAGCCTAGAGAGCACAGCAATTTGTCCTGGTAGATCTTGCCCCAATGAGGAAGTTGTGGAGACTGAAGATCCCTGCCTTCCCAACAGTTGCCTAAGTCTCCTCCTCTCCCAGGTTCTTCCCAAGCAATCAGAGACTCTGCCGCTGTGCCTGTCCCTGCTCCTATCTCTTCATACCTCTTCTGGTTCTGGGAGACCAGGGGAGAGGGGAGCTGGTCACAGCAGGAGGGGGAGAACCCTCTGGCTTCTTCATCAGCCTGACTCATCTCTGCCTCTTGGTCCCCCTTTGCAGCCTCCGCTTCTGCCTCTGATTCTGAACTGCTGTCTAGCACATACTCTTCCTGCTCATTATACCCTGTTGCGTCTTCAGCTTCCGACACCTCCTCCTTCCAGTCCACCCTCTCTTCTCCCCCCGACCAGTCATCGTCACCCCACCACCAATCCCCTAGCTCAGAGCCTTCTTCCCTGGGGATTCCCTTGGTGGGGGGGTTTCCCCAGCTGGCACCTCCCACTGCTCCTTGGCATCCGGCCAGTCCATGACAGTTGAGCACGTCTCCCCGTAACCATTATGACAGCAGAAGGGTGATTCTGCATGTATCAAATACATCATTATACACTAAGGTCTCTATTCCCCACCCCGCTTGTCACCTGATGTGGTCCCTGTGGATACGCTAGAGCTCCCATTTGAACTCCAGAGTCCCATTGAGACTCTGGCAACAGTGTTTATGTGCTATTCTAATGCTGGTTTGAGCAGCCTAAGTGCTTTTTAATGCATAGCATTACAGCGAGTGTGCCTTATTCTATCCCTTGTTGAATGGGTGTCTGGAGGAATGTAATTCCAGTCTCTTGCTTCTGCACATCATTATTTACAAGACACAGGAACATGACCACACCAAGCATGGAGAGAGCCACTATCAAGCTGTAATTTGGCAACTGGCATGTGTGTGAGTGCAAGGAGCAGATCCATCCTCTTCAGGCTGGATGTATGCACGAGATGGGCTAATACTTTTCTTTATTTCTGTAGAGCAGCAGTGGGGAGCCTGTTTCAGCCCGAGGATCACATTGCCTTCTGAAAAACCTATTTCAGGCCACCTTCCAAATTCGTACGTATATCTGAATTGTGCAGTGCAATGTTCTCCATGCAAACAACATGTACAAAGTTGCATATATTTTGGGAAAGTAAGCATAGAAATCGATGTATTATTGATGTATGATATGGTTGCATGAAATTAACATAGAAGTATGCATAGCATTGGGAGAAATTCCTTGTAAAAATGTTCACACCAGTCAAAACACAGTAAAAAACTGTGTTTATTAGGAGAAATTCACATTAAAATGCTGAATAATTTTCATGACAATAACAATAATAATCCATACATTGCTGCAGCAATGTGGAGAATTGAATTTAAGGCTGGAAGCAATGAGAAACTGAGAGAACCAAAACTGCCAGGTGTTTCTAACCCTAGTCCGACTGCTATTCCAAAAGGTGTAGATGCTGCAAGTCCCACCCACCCTGTCAAGCTGTTTCTCCCACATCTTCCCTTGCTTCCACCCATCATGAGCTCCTCCTATCTGCTGCATCTCAGCCACTTCCACGGAGGGCCCTCTTATTAGCCATTGTAGCTAAATGGAAATTCAGAGGTGGGCTACCTATGAATAAGCCTTGATTGTGAGGACAAACTAGAATGGAAGGCCATTCTTACCAGTGGGCAATGTCTGGCTGCTGTTGCAAAGGCAAGGCTGGTCATCGTTTGACCCAGCACAACCTTAGGTCCTGATGCAGCTTTCACCAACATGGCACCCTCCAGATGAAGGGGCAGGGTACCCAATGTGCTGCCCTCCTGTTGTTGCTGATCCAATTCCCATCAGTCCCAGCCAGTACAGCCCAATGGTCAGGGAGGATGGGAGTCATAGAACCATAGAAGGGGCTCCAAGCGCCATCTAGTCCAACCCCCTGCAATGCAGGAATCTCAGCTAAAGCATCCATGACAGGTGGCCATCCAACCTCTGCTTAAAAACCTCCAAGGAAGGAGAGACGACCACCCCTTGTGGGAGTCTGTTCAACTGTTGAACAGCTCTTCGAAAGATTTTTTTAAAAAAGTTATATTTTATTAATTTTCCATACATTCATACCACATTACAATTTCTATTAAATTTTCCATTTTTGACTTCCTTCGGCTTCTCTGCCAATCATCCAAATTTTAACTTCTTTAATTACGCATTTCCAAATTTTGCTATTGCCTTTATACCTACCCCCCACTTCTATTTTGCCTTTTTACAATATTTCTTATGCTGTTACAGAGCTTCTCTAAATGCCACTAGCATTATTCCATTATCACTTATACATTCCCAGTATTCAACTAATTTTCCCCAGTCCTTGATGAACTTTTGATCTCGTAGATATCTGATCTTCCCAGTCAGTTTATCAAGTTCTGCATAGTCCATCAGCTTCATTCTCCACTCCTCCAATGTTGGTATTTGTTCTTGTTTCCATTTCTGGGCCAGTAATATTCTTGCCGCTGTTACTGCATATTGGAAAAGTTTATGGTCTTTTCTATTTATTTCATTACCGACAATTCCTAAAAGAAAAGCCTCTGGTTTCTTAACAAATGTATATTTCAACATTTTTTTCCAACTCATTATATATCAACTCCCAGAAGCTTTTCACTTTCTTACATTCCCACCACATATAATGAAATGTACCATCTTTTTCTTTACATTTCCAACACCTCTTACATGTTTTGTACATTTTTGCAAGTTTTACTGGTGTAATATACCATCTATATATCATTTTCATAACATTTTCCTTTAATGCAGTACATGCAGTAAATTTAATACTTTCATTCCATAATTTTATCCAGTCGTTAAACTGTATATTATGACCAATATCTCTGGCCCATTTTATCATGACTGATTTAACTTCGAAAGATTTTCCTGATGTTCAGTCAGAATCTTCTTTCTTGTAACTTGAAGCCATTGTTTCGAGTCCTACCCTCCAGAGCAGGAGAAAACAAGCTTGTTTCGTCTTCCATGTGACAGCCCCTTAGATATTTAAAGATGGCTATCACATCTCCTCTTAGTCTCCTCTTTTCCAGGCTAAACATACCCAGCTCCTTGCAGTAGGCAGAGGTGGATTTAGGGGTAATACAACCAGTTTGGTTGTACTGGGCGTGGAGCTTAGGGGATGCCACAACTATGATGTAGAATGGAAGGCATCAGATTCTGGCACCCCACATGGACGCCACTGAATTTTGAGACCTACTGCAGTAGGTATCACTTGCAGGCTGCGCTTGCTGCAATTCCCTCTTCTACACAATTATTGAAAATGCAGGGACTTCTGCATCTGGCTATCCTAACTGGAGGCACTTTCCCTGATGTGGATGAATGAATGGTGGACTGGATTGAATTCTGCCAACTGGGGATTGCTCCGCATGGCAAGGTGCTCATGTGAAATGTGCGACTGCACCAGTGTGTACTGCACCAGGACAACAGGCCAGTTCCTTTGCCCATTATGCCTCAGTAACACCATGTTTCTTGTTACAGGAACACCCTCCCTCTCTGCTTGACTTGGGGGTGGTGGGATGCTCTATTGCTCCTAACCCCTACTCTGCTGGAGGAGACACAACAGTATTATGGTGCCATCTCGTGGCCATAGCAAGTAGGGGCATTTAACAGCAATGCCGCTTGAGAGAGTCACATTGAAACTGTCTTCCATATCATTGGACGTGTCCACCTGAAACATGTGGCAGCTGCATCACAAAGGACACATTTCTGACTGATGAAGAGAAACCAAATCTGACAAAAGAGCGACAAGATCTGCTGGGGAACAATTGGTGAAATGTTCATGACAATGAACAAGTTTAATGTTTTTGCAAAGGTGATGTCAATAGCCTGGTGACCTTGTCATCTGCCTGATTAATTGATGTCCTGTTGCTTTAATATTTGTATGCACAGATTTTGAAATGAAAAGATGGCTGCATATTCCAATAGAGAGGTGGGATGTTTGCACTTTAGAAGCCTCTACCTCATTACTGCCTTCTGTTGTTGTTCTTGTTTTTCATGCCATGGGGTTGCTGAAGGGGGATTACACTACATTAAATCACATGGCGCTTTACATTTTCAATCATCTATTTGCCCAGAAGCAAATAAAACAAATACAGTATAGTGCAGGACATCAGTTTCAGAACTCTGGGCTGGTTCATGAAATATAGCTCTCCAGCGCCACACCATGCTTGGGACAGCTTTTCTCTGTCCTTATCTCTGAGAATTCCTACTATTGTGGGGATAGTCAGTCTCTTGCAGATTTGGGATTATAGAGGCAAGGCAAATTTTAGGTTTGAGATTTTTTTTTTAAGTTTTGGATTGAAAAAATGGCTGCAGCTTTATTCAAATCTCAATGAAAAGGCATGTGGTTATGCAGAGTTCAGTCAAGCAGCAAATATCACATTATGTACCCACTCCTTATAAACAGGCCATCCTGCCTTCCAGACAGGAGCTGCCCATGTTTGCATATCTGTGTCTGCAGTGAGAGTCATAATGGAACGTGCTGTGGCTGGTGGGAAATGGCCTCGGATGTTTTATGACTTCCCATTATTATACCAATAGACAGCACCACCACTACAACAAGAATACAATGGTGTGGTTTTTTTTATTTAAAAAAACACATTTATTTGATTCCCCACCCCACTTATGGTTCAAAAGTACCACTCAAGGCACCTTTCAAAATTTAATTTTACAAATACAATTGCATTAAAGCAACAGTCAACCAAGGAAACAGGAGCAGTGGTTAAAAGCAAGCATAAAACTGGAATTCAATTAGGTTTTACTCAGACCCACAGAAATATATAGTCTTAAACATGTTCATTAGTTTCAGTGGGTCTGTTCTAAATAAAACTAGCTGAATACCCCCCATTACCATAAAAGCCTAATAGAATAAAGTGGACATCCAATGAAAAACAATGAGGGAGGGAGTCAAGCGTACTTTATAGGGCTAAGCATTCCATAATCTGGGGGCAGCCACTAAGAAGCCCCCCCAACCATAGGAGCCAACTCCTAGGGGCCAAGGTTCCTTTGCCCCCCTATAAGATATTTCAGGGAGCCAAGGATCCGCAAAGTTGAAGGTCATTGCTATTCAATTATGCAGGGTGTGGCTTAGCTGGGCCCCCCAGTTTTTTATACAAGTTAGCACCCCTGCCCTCAACCCATTCTAAATGTACTTCTGCTCTAAGTGGGACTTCTCCTTCTTATCTCAGGGAGTGGCCAAATTATATCAAAAGAGGCAATATTCTGGATCTAAGTCATGTAAGGCTTTAATGCTCTGAATTGTGTGGCTATTGCAGGAGTAGTGTAACATGGCCCCATGCACCAACATCTATTCTGTTCTGTAAGGGGAGTAATAGCCCTTCTAAAATAATGTTATTCTACAGTCCCCCCTTCCTTATCAGAAGCATCTCTTTCTTATCTGGATGAAGCCTTCATTTGTTAGCCCACTACTACCTCCAAGCATTGATCCTGAACATCAGCACCTTCCTTGGTATTAGAAAAACCAAGAGAGAGAGTTGTGTGCCATTTGCATGTTAGTGAAAATGCACTTTAAATCCTTGGATGATCAATTTCAGTGGTTCCATGTAGATGTTTAATAACATGGGGGACAAGTTATTGCTGCAAACCAGCAGAAAGCTAATTCCCAAAGTGCTTGAGCACAAGTTCCCCAACACAACCTTGTGGAACTAATCTTCAAGGAAGGACCAGAAGCGTAGCAAAACTCTTCCTCCCAATTCCACCCCTGCCAAATAGTCTAGTTGGACAATAGCAGCTGCAATGTTTAAATTTTAAACTTTTGATCAACTAAAAGGGGGTACCCAGTTAATTGGCTAGTAGGTTTTTAAAATAATAATAATAATCAAAGTTTTAGAAACGGCAGATGGCAAACTTCATCATAAAGAGGTATGGGAATTTAATATAAATAAATAAATAAATAAATAAATAAATAAATAAATAAATAGCTACAAGAGGCTTCAACTCTGAAATTATTTAACAAATATGCTCACTCAAATGAGGACTACTGGTCATGGTCACCAGCAAAAGCCAGTTGTCTTCCATTTAGATGTGTACTCTTTTCATATACAGTGGTACCTCGGGTTACATACGCTTCAGGTTACATACGCTTCAGGTTACAGACTCTGCTAACCCAGAAATAGTGCTTCAAGTTAAGAACTTTGCTTCAGGATGAGAACAGAAATCGTGCAGCAGCGGCACAGTGGCAGCAGGAGGCCCCATTAGCTAAAGTGGTGCTTCAGGTTAAGAACAGTTTCAGGTTAAGTACGGGACTCCGGAACGAATTAAGTACTTAACCCGAGGTACCACTGTATCTTCTTTATTTCACCTTGATAAATAAAGATATACTTCCATAAGCATCCATGCATGTGTATTTATGTCACTCCAAGGTGGCTTGATGAAGGAGCCTGTTACCTATGAAAGATCATGCGGTGATTAAATCAGCAGATCTCTAAGATACCAAATACAGACCTCACACGACATAATGCAGGGGTGGGGAACCTCAGGTCTAGTGGTTAAATGTGGCCCCCCAAGTCTCTCTGTGCCCCCCAGAACTCTTGATAGGCAATGCCCCTTTCCAGGACAACACTGCTACATGCCATTATTGAGTGCTTTTGCCTGGCCTCTCAGATGTGTTCTTGAACTGTGATGATGCCTCTTGCATGCCTAGATGGAGAGAGGGCCATGCACAAACATGTGAAGTTTATACTGTAAGAGTCGCATCTATTACTCCATTCAGTTTTGCCACCTTTTTTTTTTAGCACAGACATGTGGCTCCTGGGATGTTCCCTACGAGAGAAAGTGGCCCTTGGGTTGGGATAAAAAAAGTTTCCTACCTCAGTTTTGATGTGATCACTTAGCTACAGGAAAGCTGAGTGATCAAAAATCCCACAGTTGCAGTGAAATGAGCTGTGCCACGTCTAACTCAGAGCGCTGGTCTGTTTAAAAAATGGCAACGTGAAACCGAAGTATCGGGTCGTGCACTTTGATAGGTATGACGGGTCAAGGGAGCAGTGCTTGCCCTACTCCTTCGCCACCCTGCATGCGCTCCAATGAAAAGGTGTCACTGAAGGGGTTTCATAAACTGAGCTGCATGCACTGGGATGATACAGGATGGTGGCATGGGGGACTTGACGCTTCTGAAGAGCTGCTCAATTATTCATCCCTTATTTCTGCATATACGAAAGGTTAATCCACCCAGTGCTTCTCTACGCAGGGAAAGCAGCTCTTGGGAGGCCGTTTCACATTAAGTTCCCTCCTCACTCCCTCCTAGTGGTTTATCGAGCATTATCTGTCTTCTGTTTCTTCTGTTTGCAGTGGGTAGGGGGGAAGTCGCTCAGGAGGGACACTGTCTGGGAGGAGACCCACTACAGAGAAGAGAGAAAGTGGAGATCAACTTGTAAGGTTTTAGTGCCCCTAGCAACTGCTTCCCCTTTGTTGCCAAGGAGGTCCATTGTCCTAAGGATGTATGTGCTTGCAATACCGTTTGCCCTAAGTGTACCTGCATCCTATTTGCTTCATTCAGTGAGGATAAACATCCCCTTGTAATTGAAAGATGAGGGGCTTTTAGTTCATCTCAAGATATCCATGTTAATTTGGGCTGGTTCCAGCCTCAATGCTTTTTCCTTCTTCCCGAGGGGCATGAAAGGCTGGCAAATGTAATCATGACATCACAAGAGCTTTTTCACTTTCAGCCCAACCCAGATTATGCTAAAATGGATGACATGCTGCATCCTGGCTTTACAGGTTTCAGTTTACCTCCAGTGCAAGGTGTGCAGAAACAGAATAGAAGATTAGCTCATTCACAGGGTGTACAGGAATACAGGGATTAGCTCAATCACAGCTCTGTAACACTGCTAAAATTCAGGCAACATAAACATTCCCTCTATTTCTGATGGTCCCTCTGCTCTATGATAACAGAATACTGAATGACTCCTGGAATGGGTTGGGATGAGTTGGGGAGAATGGAATGGTGTATCCTGGAAAAGGGCATGGTTGTCTAGCTGGCAGGAACACTGAACACCATCATTCCATGCTACAACATTTTCTTGCAGATCCCAATCATATAGCAAAATCATAATTTTTAAATGATTCCCTGTTCCCCACACAAAGAGATGTATAGAACTGTATGTATTTTACTTGTGTCCTCCTTGTAAACATGGGAGCTGGTGGTGAAATCTGGCAGGAACATACCAGTGTTGATAAGGAATTGTGGAAGTCCAGCAGGGAAAAAACAAAACAAAACCCTGCCACATCTATCACTGAGCTGAGTACTGCGCTGACCTTAACTCTCAAACACGTCTTCTTTGAGCCCTGTTGTTCATTGTGAGCCCCAAAAGTCCTGCATTAAGAGCAAATCTTCAGACTTGAAAAGCTGTATTTATTTGTTTAATTTGGAAACTTTAACCCTGTTACATGGCTGAACAAAACCCTTCTCTGGAGAGCCTGAAGTCATTAAAAACTGTTGTCATTATTTCCTTCGATTATTATTAAATGGCACAAAACACTAAAAAGAGAATACAGAGTGACATTGATCAACAGAGATGAATAGCTTAAAAAAACAAGCAAAGTTACAATTGAGGTCAAAATTACAGCTGAAGGGCTCGGTTATTGCCAATAAACAACAACAACCATGATGCTGATGTTTCACCATTTTTTTCTGACACTTAAGACAGAATGGGCCTTACAAACTGTTTTTGGGAGGGAATTCCACAATGAGGGCACCAGACTCACTGAATGGGCCCTGATCTGTGAGGTTGCCCATTGTGGCTTGATGATGTTGGTGTTTGTGGGGTGCCTGGAGGCATCTGCTTGGGGATATTAGTCTAGATAGTCAGATTTTGGTCTGATTGAGCAGGGAGTCTTGCTGTCTTCAGTCAGTGGGTGGGGTGAGGAGGAGAGGGTGAGAAAAGGCTCCTAAGCAGGCTGACCTTATAGCTCCTCACCAACCATTTAGGTATCCCATTGGTGATGACACTACTACAACCACCAGCCTCCCTGTCCCCACATGTACAGACTTACCTGGGTGTGGTGGCACTAGGGCTACAATGGGCTGAGGAGCCCTGTCACTGGTGAGTGTGAAGGAGTGGGGTGACGACCAGCCCTTCCCTGCCCCTTGACAGGGACTAGAGTGTCACCTGGGGAACTGAGGCACTGAGCAGCTCCTGGTCCATCAGAGTCCCACTGCTAGGAAATCTGGCTTACTCATGAGACTGAGGGGGAGCTGGTAGCTAGAGCGGTGGCAGAAGCCAGGGGGCATATGTCGTAACAGAGACTGGTTGGCCAGTCATAACCTGAATCTTGTAGGGCCTTGCCAGGGTATGTGGGCCAGTATCAAACACCCCAGTATGTTGGGAGCTAATGCCAGGTTTGGAGAAAACATGCCCTGAAATAAATAAACAAATAAATATTACTGTGGGTTGAGCTTTCTTTGGCAATACGCTGCTTCATCAAATACATGCAACAGACTCACATACCCTCCAACATTTCTCCCATGAAAACCAGGAGTCCTGTTCCATCATCATCATTATTATTATTATTATTATTATTATTATTATTATTATTATTCAGCCCATATGACCAGGTTTCCCCAGCCACTCTGGGTGGCTTCCAACACATATAAAAACATAATAAAATATTAAACAATAAAAAACTTCCCTATACAGGGCTGCCTCCAGATGTCTTCTAAAGGTTGTATAGTTACTTATCTCCTTGGCTTAGGGATCACATAACTGCATACCCTTCAATAGTTCTCTAATGCAAATAAGGATGTCCTAAGGAAAAGTGGGCCATTCTCCGAGGATGTGGACAGGCTGCTTGGACGAGTGAAGCCAACCACCTGTCTCCTGGATCCTTGCCCTTCCTGGCTATAAAAGCTAGCTGGGAAGGACTGAGCGATGGGCTTCGTGGGGTGGTGAATGCTTCCCTCCATGAGGGAGCCTTCCCAGACCCGCTGAAAGAGGCGGTTATTAAACCGCTTCTTAAAAAACCATCTTTAGATGCGGCCACGATGGCCAACTATCGCCCAGTCTCAAATCTTCCATTCTTGGGCAAGGTGATTGAGCGAGTGGTTGCTGAACAACTCCAGGCACGCCTGGAAGAAGCGGACCATTTGGATCCTTTCCAGTCGGGATTCAGGCCTCATCATGGGACTGAAACTGCCTTGGTCGCACTGGTTGATGATCTCTGGCGGGCTAGGGACAAAGGTGAGAGCTATTTCCTAGTTCTGCTGGATCTCTCAGCGGCGTTTGATACCATCGACCATAACATCCTTCTGGACCGTCTTGAGGGGCTGGGAGCTGGGGGCACTGTCATACAGTGGTTCCACTCCTTCCTCCTGGGCCGTGTTCAGAAAGTGGTGGTGGGGGATGAGTGTTCAGACCCCTGGGCTCTCACTTGTGGGGTGCCTCAGGGTTCTGTCCTCTCCCCCATGCTTTTCAACATTTACATGCAGCCGCTGGGAGAGATCATCAGGAGGTTTGGGCTGGGTGTTCATCAGTATGCAGATGATACTCAGCTCTACCTCTCTTTTAAATCAGAACCAGTGAAGGCGGTGAAGGTCCTGTGTGAGTGTCTGGAGGCGGTTGGAGGATGGATGGTGGCTAACAGATTGACAAGACAGAAGTACTGTTTTGGGGGGACAGGAGGCGGGCAGGTGTGGAGGATTCCCTGGTCCTGAATGGGGTAACTGTGCCCCTGAAGGACCAGGTGCACAGCCTGGGAGTCATTTTGGGCTCACAGCTGTCCATGGAGGCACAGGTCAAATCTGTGTCCAGGGCAGCTGTTTACCAGCTCCATCTGGTACGTAGGCTGAGACCCTATCTGCCTGTGGACTGTCTCGTCAGAGTGCTGCATGCTCTGGTTATCTCCCGCTTGGACTACTGCAATGCGCTCTATGTGGGGCTACCTTTGAAGGTGATTCGGAAACTACAACTAATCCAGAATGCGGCAGCTAGACTGGTGACTGGGGGCGGCTGCCGAGACCATATAACACCGGTCTTGAAAGACCTACATTGGCTCCCAGTACGTTTCCGAGCACAATTCAAAGTGTTGGTGCTGACCTTTAAAGTCCTAAACGGCCTCGGTCCAGTATACCTGAAGGAGCGTCTCCACCCCCATTGTTCTGCCCGGACGCTGAGGTCTAGCACCGAGGGCCTTCTGGCGGTTCCCTCATTGTGAGAAGCAAAGCTACAGGGAACCAGGCAGAGGGCCTTCTCGGTAGTGGCACCCGCCCTGTGGAACGCCCTTCCAGCAGATGTCAAAGCGATAAACAACTACCTGACATTCAGAAGACGTCTTAAGGCAGCCCTGTTCAGGGAAGTTTTTAATGTGTGATATTTTAGTGTATTTTTTGTTTCTATGGAAGCCTCCCAGAGTGGCTGGGGAGGCCCAGCCAGATGGGCAGGGTATAAATAAATTATTATTATTATTATTATTATTATTATTATTATTATTATTATTATTATTATTCTGAGATCAAATCGGAAACCAAAACTGCCTCTGTAAATCTGGGACTGTCCCTGGAAAATAGGAGCACTTGGAGGGTCTGAACTCAGTGGGTATGTACATATGTTTGAGGTACAATGTAGGATGGAGTAACAAAGTGTTGCTCCACCTAATGAAACAAAGAATGCATTAGTTATAGGAACAAACAATGCCTCCTGATAACTATATTTAAAAACAGAACATAAAATTTACTAAAGCATTCAAACATGGGTATCTAGGCCTTTCAGCTGCTCAAAACACGACTATAACCACATTTTAGACCGTTATTTTCAACAAGGGGAACATACACTACCTGTTTAATACACTATAGCAATAATGACTATTATTATTTGGATTCCTGCTCTGTAAGGTCCCTCAGCAGTTACCATAATGAAGATGCTGCTGCCTTTCACTAGCAGTACATGCTCTCAATAAAATAAGTGCCACAGCCTAGGGCTTTGCCTACAACAAGAAATACAGAGCCAAAGTTGAAGAGCTTTTAAGTCCCACGGAAACCCATGAAACTGAAAAGTGCTTAACGTTGGGTGGATTGTGCCCTGACTTTGCTACAGCTCAGAGGCCAGTTTAAATCTAGTGCTGTGCTATTATGATACATGATTCTGGCGGAGGAAAGACGGGGAAATGACTTTGAACTGCTTTTCATCCCACTAGATATGGACGCCAGCAAAACTCTTGTTGCTTTGAAATGGAGCTTCAAATAAGGGATAAGGGAACCCTGAGAAGATTTTATTCAAAGGAATAGACTTCAGATGTGAATCACGTAGAAAAGCCACTGAAAAATTATGTTCAATAATTTTTATACCCAAAGCAGCAAGGGACTATAACCTTTAGCAAACCAGTGTTTGCAAACTGGTTCACTAGTCATTAGAGAATTGGTAAGCATTGGTGACTCCTCTAGTATGTAGTCCATGGCCCAAAAATGATCAAGGTCATTTCCTGGTAGCTTCCTAAGTCTGCAATCCTATGCACAGATAATATGGAGTAAACCCCACTTTATAAAAAGGGTTTTCTTCCCAAACAGTGCTGTTTTAAGCATATCCGGTGCCGTGGTGCAAAGATCCCTACGGCGCTCCACCCCCATTTCCCAGAGTTGTCAACCTTTTCCTAAGCCTCTGCGGAGATTGCTCTCCTCCCGCAGAGGCTTGGGAGGCAAGCTGCACACCTGCCAGCCATATGGTTGGTGCAGCTGGCAGGCATGCAGGAGGGAAAGGGGAGGCGGCCAGCAAAGCCGTGCAGCTCCCCCACTCACTGGGGTGCCCCTGAGAGGCCGGTGCCCTGGCACAATGTGCCAGTAAACCCAATGGGAAAGATGGCTCTGCTCCTGAATACAAGTGAACAGGATTGTGATGTTAATGCAAAATCATGGCTGTCATCCATAAATTAGCTACCCTGAAGCTGTTACAGATATGCTCTATGTGACTTCTCCAAAGTAAATTATTATTATTATTATTATTATTATTATTATTATTATTATTATTATGGACTGGGTGCCATTAAGAATCATATGATTTGGGAATTAGGAATGAGTGAGAAAAGTGTCACACAGAATCATCTTATCACCTAGGAATTTGTGATAGGGAAAGCCAACATTTTGTCTTTCTCAAAGGTGTTGTGTAACTTGGTGTGTGTATCACAATACCATAGAATCACCATAGGATTTTTGATCATGTGAAGGACTGTTCATGGGAGAGGGAAATAGGGCAGTTCTCCTTGGACAAGCCAAAGAAGGCCTGCACCTTGGCTATCCTTTGGGTTATCCTTCGGGGAAATTGAGGTTTAGAAATAGCTCAAGATTTGTGATGGGATCCAGTGAGTCAGCACAGTGCATAAAGGAACCAATGCCCCTCTTAAAAGCTGCTAGTCACACTGGATTGGTGACCCCTAAAATCTGGGTGACCCTAATGCTTTTCTATTATTCATCCCACCAGGCAGATCTCACAGATAGGGTTAGGAAGGTCAGCCCAATTTTAATATGTTGAACTGGAAGACACCATAGGCTAGAAATTGAGCTTGTCACACCAGAGTGATTCTCACTGATGGTATTTGATTTGTCATTAATATTAATTTTTTTTCTTTGATGGACACTTAAAGAGATTGCCATATACTATCAGTCTGTGACTGGCTAGCATTTAGCTTTTGAGGAAAAAACACACAAACATGTTTCCTGTAGGGTTATTATAAGAAATGCAATAGCATCCCGTATTCCCCACTAAAGTGATGGGTGAAGAAGTTCCACAGGCATGCTGTATTGGAGTGAACCTGGGGAGACCTACTCCTTCCTTTCTCCTACAGATAGATTCATCTTACAGAGGCACAGAGTGAAACCATGTGACACAGCATAGACCCCCTCAGTTATGCTTCTGATAATCTACCTGTCCTTTGGAAACCATCCACAACAGAGGGTTGAAGGTATTTTTACTGACAGACAAACCCTCTTGCATTTTGACATGCATGCCAAACTGTTGCATTCGGCTTCCAAATTACCACCAACATTTCAACATACTCCTTTGTAAGCATTTCAAAGTGGAAAATAGGAGTTATTCCAGAATGAGCTGGAAAATGGGAAGCAAACATTCTTGGCAGAATGTGCGGTCAGACAGAACTGCAGGATGAGATGACTGTAGACTGGTGTGAAATCTTCTTGTCACATCTCTGTATGACCCAGTGAATGACACACCTTTGCTTCACATGACAAAAACCCAAGCATCATAAAAGAGGTCCATGGCATGATAACAGTCTGCAATTTTATCAGGACAAGTTATTTGTTGTTTACTGTTGTAATAATTGTTTTCTCAAATTTATCTCCTGTACCATGAAATTAAATAAAAACATTAAGAAAGAAGGTGAGTGCTTTTTTTTTTTGCACTCAGGCTGTACATTAGAACTTACCACAGTTATTGCTTAAGACATAGGTAGCCAATCTGGTGCCCTTCAGATGCTGTTGTACTTCAATTCCCACCAGCCCCTGCCAGCATGGCCAATGGTCAGGGTTGATGGGAGATGTAGCCCAACAGCATATAGAGGGCACCACGTTGGATATGCCTGATCTAAAGGCCAAAACGAATGCAATGTGGAATCTAATCCCTGACTGGCCCTTGGCCACATATGCCAGCCATCACTTTTAAGAGCAGCCCTATGCTTGCCCACTCTTCCACTGGCCCTGTCTCGCCTATAAGCTACACACAATCTTTTGGACTGGGATCTTAAAAAGCAAAACAAAAACACATTTTCCCCCCAGTACTCTGGCATCAAGCAGCTTCTAACAAAAACCTTCGTTGCTCCCCAATGCACTGCAAGTCAAGTCGTTCTGTAGACATTGTGGCTAAATCAATCAATAGGTAAGTAAAATGACTGCTGCCACGAAAAAACATAGTGGTCACCAATGAGGTCCACTATGTTTTTGTAATGGTAGCTATTTTTTAGTCAGTGTTCCGGAATAACTCATTGATTCATGGCAATTACAAGATCTTCAGGTGGCCATGAAGATGGATAAGAGGCACTTAAGAGACTGTGTCTTTAGGTGCAATGCAGAAAGGGATCTAACCATGATTGCTTCTACTAAGAGCTCACCATGGTTCCCACTTATCAAAATGGAGCATGGCTGAGCTAGATACCTGACAAAGCTTCCACTTGCCGTACTAAGAATCGCTTTTACAGAACTATGATTCCAATCGATGCCCTTAGTGGTGTTGGATGGACGGTACAGCAAAGTACATTACAATGAGAGACTCTGTCTGTGTGGACAACCCTGTGTGAAGGACCTGTGCCATTATTTATTGCAGTGCCCATTATATATAGACCCAAGAGACCAATTTATAAAACCCCTGTTTACGAATGGAATACATTTGAATAGGGTGGAAAGGGTGAAATGGCTGCTGAGTGACACTGACAAATTTGTTACTTATGAAGTAGCACTCTATGAGTTGGCGGCTAAGAAGATCAGGAGGAAGGAACTAGACAAAATAGTGGTCAATTGCAAAGGGGATTTGAATATTTAATTTGGCACATCTTACGTGAGAATCTGCTATTCTATTTTATTTAATGCAACAAATAATTTTAGTAGCCATGACCGTGGTTTTATTGTATGTCTGTGCCCAATGATTTTTATGGTTATTGTTGGTTTCTTTTCTCTCTTTTTGTTCTCCTTCTGAATGATGCCATGGCCTATGGCTAGTGCAATAAACAGTTTAATTGGAATTGGAATTGATTTATGGGGGAAACAAAGATGGCAGCAGAAGTCACTTGGTGTCAGGTAGCATGCTCAATAGTCTTGACAAAGTAAGTCCCTCCTGGTCGAACACCCATGAACCAGCGGTACAGGAGGGACACACAGAATGGTCCTTTGCCAAGGCTTTCTCTTTCTCCCTCTCCATTACCTAATCCTGGAGCTGTCCCTGGTTCTTAAACGTCAAAGAACAGCACAAACTGCAAATCAAGAACAGCACAAACTGCAAATCGAAGTCCTTAGGAGTCAAAGTTAGTTTAGTAATAAGCTAACCTTCCCCTCTCTGCTTCTCTTCAACCCACACACACATTTAAATGCAAGATATTAGTAAGTATTAGGTCCCTTTAGGTTTATCAGAGAGCACAGTGTCCTTGTTAAAATAACACTGTGCAGTAGAACAGAAAATAAGATGTCACGGCAAGCTAAACTCTTCCACTTTTGCAACATACTAAACAGCCTTCTGGTGAGAGCTGAAGGCAACAGACTCATCCACCTCTCTGAGGTGATTTCATTATTTAGTTTGTATTTATACCTGGCCACAGGACCCAGCTGACCATTTAGGGGAACATAACAAGTCACTTGTAGATAGGCTATTACTCTCTTAGGGAAAAGGTGTGCTGTTGGGTGGACCCTAGTCTCCTCGCACGAGGACAGGCTGGGCTTTGCTCTGAATGTCCATAGTGTGCTTGCTTTAACATCTTATTTTCTGTCTCATTGCACAGTGTTATTTTAATCTGCTCTCTGATAAACTTTGAAGATCACTCCACTGAGCTTCAGTGTACGAAAGCCCTGGGCACTCTGACTTTATTTATTGGTTCATTTTATTTTCTTTATTTTCCTGCCATGTTTAGTATGACTGAGTGGCCAATTCAATAAAAAATGGAAAACTCATGCGGTCTGTATAATAAAGTGGAGCAGGTTACCGAAGGCTTGGTATTATGTTTTTCAATATTCTTTTCAAAAATACAGATCTGAAATACAGATATGCCGGATAAGATGGGCTGCCGATATTTCATTTCAATTCATATTATTGCTAAGAATAGGAAGAGTCACTGGCATATAACTGTGAGATCTCCACAGGGAATACATTCTTGGGAACAACTCAGCCAGCTACTGGAAAAAGAAAGAGAGGTTCGACTCCACACCACCACCCGCCAGCTATAAACATAGAATAACACTACTGCACTACAGTTACTGTGCTATATTGAGAGCAACAGGGACACTTGATTAGTGTACACTGTATAGAAGCAAATACTGCAGAAAACACTCTGTTGAGTAGGAAGACAACAGAGGATTCAGATGACCCTCCCCATACATGTGAGGGAGTCTGCAGAGTCACACGGGCTGGTCATGACCCTTCCTGCCTCTGCATCTGGCACCCAATCAAGTTATAAACTCAAACAAAAAAGCAGCCAGTTCCTGGCAAGGTCATCTGGCTGGCTCAGCCCTCTGAGGCCCAGGGCAAGTGTGCCTGCCTGCCACCCCCTCCTCTATACAGGCCTCATACCCTCCCAAGTGTCCCAGTTTTCCAGAGACAGTCCCAGAATTACGAAAGCCATCCCAACTCCTGATTCAATCCCGGAATGAAGGAGCATGCAAGCAATTTAGGGGTGCTCCTAGCTCTATCTATGTCACTAGAGGCCCAAGTGACCACTGTTGCCAGGAGAATCTTTTTACTAGCTCTGGCTGGTATGCAAGCTGTGACTGTTACTGGACAGCAACAGCCTGACCACTGTGGCCCATAACCTTTAGTACTGTAATGTGATTTATATGGGGCTGCCCTTGTGTTTGGTGTGGAAGCTTCAACTATTGCAACACACAGCAGCCAGACAGCTCAGCTCACAGGTGTAGATTATTGGCAGCATGTTACTCCATTGCTGAGCGAGATGCACAGGTTGCCAATTTTCTAACAGCTTGAGTTGTTAGGAGCTGGGAGTTGTTAGAAGACCCAAAGACCCCTATACCCCTAATGCTCAGTTTAACAAGCCACCCCTTTTCTCAGTGATCTCTGCAGACTGTAACTGTGAGGAGAATATGGGTCTCCTAACAAGTCTCAGCACACTTAACAAATGGCAGTCCCTTGGCCTTTAAGGGTTATTACCTGGGCCGGCCCTAAGATGAGGCAGAGTGAGGCAGCTGCCTCAGGCAGCAGATGCTGAGGTGGGGGAAGTGGCCAGAGCTGTGAATGCCATGTAGTCTGCCCTGTACCTCGTACCCTAGTCTGCTGCCTTCAAGTGCAGTGGAACACCCTGTCCTTTCACTACATTTGTAGTAAGATTCAACTACTAGTTCAATTGGCCCTTGTGGGAGGGCACCATTTTGTCCTTTGCCTCAGGCAGAAAAATGTCTTGAACTACCCCTAATTATTACCAACACTCTAAATTGAGCTCAGAATTAAATGGTAATCAGTGTAAGGAAGTTGTCATATGAGCTGATCACTTTGCCTCTAATTAGCAACCTGGCCACTGCATTTTGTATCAACTGTAGTTTTCAAATTGTTTTAATGAGAATCCTATACAGAGAGCATTGTGATGCTTCAGTTAATTGTGGCCTTAGGAGTCCCTTCTGCACAGCCATAAATTGCTGGCTGTATGTGTATATCACTACAATGATACACCTTTCCATAGCTAGGAAGTTTTAGTTATCAGAAAATATATACCAAAAGTGTCATTCATGCCAAATAATGTTTCCACGAATATGAAGCAGCAAATGACTAAGCTATGGGGATAGTAAAATAAAGCTGCAGAGCGGTGGCAAAGCATGATTCTCTGGGGAGGGTATTTAATAACTCCTGGTGCCACCACTGAGAGGGTCCCGTAATGAGTACCGCCACTCCATTGTAAAAAAGAAAAAATTGTGAGCAAGCCACACCAATGGCTGCAGACCCCAATGCTCAGAAAGGTTCATTTGAAAGATACTCCCACTAATATTTCTTTCTTTTGATAATGTTTATTTATTTCTTTAGTATTTGCACTCTGCTTTTTAGCCAAAAATGGCTCCTGGAATGGCTGTCAGTCTGTGCCCTCAGACCTGCAAAAAGGCTTGTGTGTCCAAATTTCATCTTCTTCTTCTTCTTCTTCATCATCATCACCTCCCCCCCCATATTTGTAACCAAGGTAGGATATCACTGGATAGGTAGCCAAGCCATCATCTTGGAGGCCTATGCAAAAAAGCAAAACACCCAAACCCTTTATGCAAAAAGGTTTTTCCTCAGACATTCTGCCCTTTTTTGATGCCAAATTTTTGATCCTATTACAGACTTATCAAAGAAGCCTGGATTAATTGAGATAAAACAACTTTCAATGCTGGTTTCTTCCTTTCTTTGCTCCTTTGTTTGTCTAAATAGCTGTTTTGGTGAGTGCGGAGAAATAATAGGAGGTAATTATTGCTTCATGTAATGTTCCATGTTTGGTTTTGTAATCCTTCCGTTAGGTTTATTTTCATTTTATGCACAGAAGCTCCCTCTGGAATATTATAATCTCCTTCTAGCTTTATAGAGCTCTCCTCCTTCAGAAGAGCTTAAATAATACCTGGCTGTGATGCAAGGTCAACAGGCTCCCTTGAACACTTGGCAATAAATGGGCTGGCGTAAGGACTGCGGTGTTAGAAGAGAGCTGCAGGCTAAGAGATGGTGCTTTGCCCAAGAAAAAACTATGAACTCCAGGGGTGAGCAGGAATCTGAACCCAGGACTCACTGGTCCAAGTCCAACTTAGAGACCATGAAGTTAAGTGGTACAGTGGTACCTCGGGTTAAGTACTTAATTCGTTCCGGAGGTCTGTTCTTAACCTGAAACTGTTCTTAACCCGAAGCACCACTTTAGCTAATGGGGCCTACTGCTGATGTCGCATCACCGGAGCATGATTTCTGTTCTCATCCTGAAGCAAAGTTCTTAACCTGAGGTACTATTTCTGGGTTAACGGAGTCTGTAACCTGAAGTGTATGTAACCTGAAGCGTATGTAACCCGACGTACCACTGTATATAAGTTGATGGGAGTAACAGCAACAATAACAACTTTCTCTCTGCCCACTACCTCACATCACCACCACCACCACCATCATACCTTCTTTTAAAAAGCACGTACATCATCTCTTTTTTTATTTTTTCCAGTGTATATTTTTTATTAAATATTTCTTAGTTTACAAAAATACGTGCATTGTCTCTTTTTTCAAGTTGTGTTTTCTACAGATCAATGTCATTTGTTGTGAGATGTTAGTGTTACACACAATGCTAGTTTAGGAAGAAACAGGGGAACGAGGTGGAGGGGGGAATGGTGAGTGGGGTTGGGTGGCAATGCTTCTATTCTTCTCCTTAGTGTATGTGGGGTTTTGTGTCAGCATCACTTGTGTGGGTTCTCTTTACTATTTGCTTGTTGTATTTCTTTGGTGGTGAGAGAGGTTGGGGTGGCCTAGGGTGTGGCTGATTGTCTTTGATTGTAGTGAAATTTGTTTTTATGTGTGAGTGGGGTGTGTGGGTGTGTGTTTTTGGATCAGGGTAGCCAGATTGATTCGTATGATGTTGGCGGGTTCTTGTTGTTGTCTTGTTGGGTTGTGTATGTGATAAATTGTAAATATACCAGGGTGAAGGCATCTTCTTCTATTCCCTGTGTCTTCTTCTTCTGTCCCTGTGTCAGTTTCAGTTTCTTGGTTAGTTTTTCTAATAAGGCTGTTTCCCATACTATTTGATACCATTGGTTACACCATCTCTTTTTACATTACAATATATATAAAGTATCCTGTGCAGAGATAGTGTGGAGAACACAATGGACAAGGTGTCCCCAGCCTTCTTTAGTTAGGGGTTAAATATTTTACTTTATTTACTCCATTTTAATCCTGATCTTCCTCAGAGTGGTTCAGACAGTGCACATGAACCCCTCATACTCTTTCCTCACAACAGCCTGGTGAGTTAGGCAATGCTGAGAGACAGTGACTGGCACAAAGTGATCCAGTGAGCTTTGTGGCCAAGTGGCACGTGAAGGTAGCCATCCTGCAGTTTACAGACTAAAATAAAAGCAGTACATACACAATAAATATCAAAATACAAACTATGTGTTCGTAAAGTATACATCCTCCTGTTGAATCGTTCCTGGATTTTGAGATCTCCGCCAGAAGTAATTCTCCAGGTTCCCCCATGTAAGAAGGTGAGATGGCTGGTTACTTAGAAGAGAGCCTTTTTTATGGTCACACACCACCAGTTATGGAACGTTCTCCCTGGCACCAATGTGAAACAGCCCAGGTGAAGATCTTTTCCTCCTCTTCTGGGCTTCTTAAATTCCATGCTTTTAAGTTAGGGATAGCTAACATGTTGATGCCCTCCAGATGTTATTGGACTCCAAATCCCATCAGCCCCAGCCAATATGGGTAGTGGTCAGAGATGGTGGCAGCTATAGTTCAACATCTGAAGGTCATCATGTTGGCTTCTCCTGCATTTAGTTCTCAGAATGATTTTGTCTTGCTTTGAAAATCCTGCTTAATGGTTTTAAGCTGTTTTATTGGAGAATTTTATGCTGGCATTGTTCTTATACATCAATTGTTTTTAGTACTGTTGATCGTATTTGTATTTTCTTGATTTTTATTGTAAACCACGCAGAGGGCATGGTTGATTGGGCAATATGAAACTGCCTGACTAAATAGGCAAAATAATCCACCCTTTCCTTTTAAAAAGAAATGGGACATAGATCTTAGCCAACATATTTCAAAGAAGGCATGGTCATGCGTGATTAATAAAGTCCCAATAAGACTGATCGGTACCACTTTAGAATAGAATTCAACCCCCCTGAGAATCAGTGGCATCTTATCCTACATAGATTAAATGATATCTGTTCTAATTCTGTTAATAAATGCTGAAGATGGAACTCATTCAATACAGATTTTATGCTTATCTTCTGGGCATGTTCATATACATATACTGGACTTTGGACATGCCTGACATATGCTGTTATCCACTCCCCCCCACCCAATCTTAACATGAGGGGCACAACTTAACCATGTGGAAAATTATTTGCTCCATCTCTGCTCCCCCCATATATATATATATTTGTTGTGCTACAACTGTTTAAAAGAGGTCATGAAACGGTGTATCATTCTAAAAATGAAGACTCAGTTGCTTCTTCAGTTTGGAAGCTCTGCTGGAAAGAGTGCGGAGTTGATCACTGCTTTTGCCTTCCAGCTTTGGCATTTCATCCCATAGAATCAAAGAATTGTGGAGCTGGAAGTGATCCTGAGGGTTATCCAGTCCTACTCCCTGCAATGCAGGAATTACAGCTAAAGATGGCCACCCCAACTCTGTTTAAAAACCTCCACTGAAGGAGAGTCCACCACCTTCTGTGATAGTTCATTCACTGTTGAGCAGCCCGTCAACAGTAGTTCCGTATTAATTCTGGAGTGTTAAAAAGCCCAAAGGGTATCATATTGCATTACAACTCTTCACTTAAACAGCGATTCTTTTAGTCACTTCTGCTCAGTGCTTGGAGTGAACTTGTTTGGTTTAACTAAATTCACTGAAGTAGTTCAGAAATATCTGAGGTATGCTTCCTATAATTGCCAGGTGCCTTGAAGATGAATCAAGTTTGATTTTGGGTAGAACTTTTAATGATTTCTAGTTCATTTCCCCCCATTTTTTTGTCCTTTAGACCCTTGGGCCTATAAGCTTAAAGATCATAATTGTTTGAGTAAATGAATCAAACACCTCACATTCAGCTGTGTGGATTTTTATGTTTTCTTCCGTGTGTTTTATACTTTAACACTGAAGATTGTAATATTCTGAATGCTGACAGGTTTTTTTGTTTTCTGCTGAGGCTCATTTAGATTAACTTGAACTGGGAATGGAAGGTGAACCAAACTAGCTCATTTTGTAAAGGGACAAAACATGAACTGGAATTAGATCCTTTTTTGGGGGACATGTTGAAATTGAAACCACTTCCTTTTAAAAATGAACTTCCCAAGCTCTGTTTCTGTTTTTTTTTTCCAGTGTGTAAGCAATGCAACCTAGTTTGGTCTAGTTCAAAAAATGCTGCCACCACTATATTCATTTCATAATATATAGATACTTGTTCTCCCATCTTCTGAACATTTATTTCCTGGTACAAACAAGCCCTCATGTGCTCACAGCGGATTAAGGATCAAGTTTTTTTTTAAAAAAACCAGATACTTATTGGAGAAAGCTTTCCCAGAAATGAGAGGACAGGTGACAATATTCAAGAAATATACATAATAAAGCTTCAGAGAAAGGGGGAGTAGTAAAGCAATGCATAATGCATGGGGAGAAATTAATCAAGTCCTCTTTCCTATACCCATTGCAATTATATTGAACATGGGTAATCATCAACTAACAGGTTTGAGTCTTAAAAACACACACATCCAGAAATAGGATAAACAGTGGTTATGGTGATATTTGAAAGGAGGTGTATTGAAAGCTGGAATCACATTTAGAGCAGCACCTAACAGATTTTTATCTTGTTGTGCTTTCATTGTGGAATGGGCCTTTCCCCCTTTAGATTGGTGGGGAGTTGTGGGGAAGATAGCAAGAAGGACGGTGTGCGTTAGAGCAAAGAGATTGGGCAAAATTATTTTCCTTCATGCTTGACTAGGCCTCAGTGCATAGAAGGGGATCCAGCTTAGAGCTGGTGGCAGATTGCAGATAATAGAAGCTTCATTTCTAACTGACCTTCTGAAGGGAGGCGGGGGAAGAGATAATGGAGGAAGCAACCTGAGGAGAAGCTGACAGTGAATGGCCAAGCCAAGGTTCCAGGGAAACAAGATGGGGGAAAACAAAGGCCATAATCACCACTTTGCCTTCAAATGGTTTCTATAGTTCCTACAAAAAGAGCACCCCTGAATGGCAAGCAGAGGCCTGCTTTGGTGAGCATGCGTTGCGTATGTTCACAATGCAAAAAAAAGAAGAAGAAAAAGGCACATGTAAACAGCACCCAGGGATGGAGAAACATTGATCAATGCTACAAGTGGGAACAAATGTGCAAGTACCTAGTTATTGAAAATTAATGGAGATTGATCAACTAAGGAGCTGTGCAGATTCTACATGGCAGACCTTAAATTGACATTTTTATTGTTTCTCTCTTTGTCTTTCCCCCTTGCTTTCTATCAGCTCGCCTCATCTGGCTTCAAATTTGCACTTATTTAATTAACTATGTATATGCAAGTCAGCACAGGTGGGGTCTCTCTGCCCCTCAGACATCAAGCCAACCATTCGTCTTATGTGACTTGGTCAATAGGACTTTATTCTAAAGTGCTTCTAAAGGGCAAGTTTAATCATCTGCCCTTGATAGCGTGCATAGTAATTACCGCATAAAACTTGTAGGGAGAACTGAACTGAAAAATAGTCAGAGCAGAAACGCTCCATAAAGTGGTGCTTAGGAAACATGTATGTGCCCCAGAGATAGGAATCCATCCATTCCTAAACTCAGTTGGGTGTGGAACCTGTGGCCCTCCATATGTTGTTGGACCACACTGGTGGGAGTTAATAGGAGTTGGAGTCCATCTGGAGTGTCACAGGTTCCTTGTTCCTTCAGTGTAACACGAAATAACAAAAATCACAGATGTCTACATAGGCATTTTTATTGTGATGCAGCAGTCAGGGATGGTGTCCCTGGAGCATCCATCTTAGGTCCAATGACACACCATGCAGTGATGTGTAACATTCTTTCAATGGAGCCTTCTCCTTTGCAAAACACCTATAAGAGAGGATTAAATTGTGAACTGAACAGGGCTACTGATTTGCCTTCTCTACCTCCACAATCACACTCCTTCCTTCCTTGGCTCCATCGATACTGCATTTATGAATGGAGAGCACATAACCTAGAGGTAATAGGACAGAAAAGCAGTGCAGAGTGCACTTGCTTTATATTCTTTCTTTCCTTTTGTCATTAATATATATATATAAAATAATATTTATTAAAAGTTTCAGAATTACAGAAAAGAAGAAAAAATAGGAAACAACACTACAATAAATAAAAAAGAAGAGGAAAAAAAGAAAAAGAAAAACAAAGCATAAAAACCAATACAACAATACAGCAAAAAGAAAAACACACACAAATCCCATATTACATATCTTTAACTTCCATTTGCTTGTTTCATTGACCTCCTCACACCTCCCTTTTTGTATTCTAGTTTAATTAGTTATTTCAGCAAATTCTTTCCATCTTTCTCAGTTTTTATTGAATAATTTATCTTAACAATTTAGCCTATTAATTAACTCAACAAATCCTTTCCATCTTTCCCCATATTCTGTTATTCAAATTGCCTTGATTTATTTAACCTTATCTTACCGTAAAATACCTTAGAGCTTGAAACTTAATTATACATGACTCCTTATATCATTTCTACTAAAACCATATGGTTTCATTCCAACATTTCCCCTAATATTCATTAATTTTAGGCTAATTCCCTAAATAAAAATTTTTCTTTATAAATTTTCTTCCAATCTTCATCCAACGTCTCTTCTTCCTGGTCTCGTGTCATGTCAGTCCTTACTGTCCATTCCATCTAGTCCATCAACCTGGTAATCTTATGTCCGAGGCTCTTAAGTCTCTTCCATGTCCCTTCTCCATATCTTCTTCTTGTTGTTTATACTTTTCCTTGTCTTTTGTTGGTCTCTTTCTTAATTCCTTTCCTTTCTCATTGAGGAGTAGGTCTCTGGGAGGTTCCAGCCCAAAGTTATCTCCATCTCCCTTCATCAAACCAGCCCATTCCCCACAGTCCCACTCCCCACAGTCATCAATGTAATCCAAAAAATATTTAAGAGCATATTTCAAAGTCCCTCCGAAGTCAAGAACCTCCTCAGCTCCAGACTCCCCCTGGCCCACTCCAACTTCAATCTTCAAAAACAGCGGCTTATGCTCCTGCAGGGCCTCAGATCTCTCCATTTGTATTATTTGAGGTGCAACCGCAACCTCCTCCATTATCTTCTGCACTTGCCCAATCAATACAGGTTCCTGAGTTGGTCCCTGAATGGTTTCTGTATCAATATTCCCTGTTTGTCCACAGTTATTGACCACAACAGTCATCAAATCCGTTTTCTCATTCATCAAATCCATCTTCTCATGCATCTGTTCCAACAAAGCACTTTTCTTGCATAAAGCAAGCACCAAAACTTCCTCCCAGCTCATTTTTATTCAAGGTCAAAAGGACTGGTCCCACGATCTTAATCTCACAGCTGTAGAGTCCTCAAGTAGACTGCAGCAACAATTTAGCAAGCTCCCTCTAGAGGAGACAATTTCTATTTGTATCCATCTTTTTAAGGCAAGTCCAACAAAGGAAAATTACTTTCATTTTTCAGATATTTTGTTTCTTTAGAATGCAAAAGGCAACATTGGAATCAGTTTATTTCTCTTCTTTAGCTATCTGTCAAAGTATTCCATTCACAGTCAGTGAACCTCTCCAACAATTTCTGTCTCTGACACCCTGTTCCCAGGTTAGAGACGGTGGAAACTTATCTTTCTTCACTCCCTTTCCTGCAGGCTTAAACAAAGTCCCCCCCCCCCTTTTCTCCTGCTTCCAAGGGGGTTTTAGTGGTTATAAATGAAGGAAATTTAGACTTTTTTAACAACTTTCCAGGCTTTAGCTTACAAGGTTTTTGCTTCAGTCTATATACAAAAAGCGGAAGGCGGACTTCCTGTTTTGAACCTTCCCACTTCGGTGCCAAATTAGGATATTTCTTGATCCAATTTTCCGTTTCTACTCACGGGTACTTGTTTTAAATCCAATTGTCCACAGGAAAAAGTCAGCGCTCTCCGGCAATGGCTGTGCGGCTTCACTCCGTGAAAGTAGCAATCAGTTCGCAGCACCGCGCCGCTCACCCCACTTCACTCCAGAACCCCGAAATGGGGTTCCCCGTGAGTAGGGGAGGCACTCCTGGTGCCCTACCGAACCCCACGTTCCCAGGCTTCCTCCGCCTGGGATTTCTAGCGGGTCCCCACCTTCGCCGCGGCGGGAAGACCCAGTTTCCACGGAGCCAGTTCCTCCGATCGGAGGAACTCTGCCATTCGCCGATGGCGCTAACCCGGAAGTCCCATTAAAATATATTTTCACAACCAGCCTTTATTTTACTATGAATAGTTTTTCACACACACACAAAATGCAAGCAAACCTGCATATCAAAATGAGTGTTATTGTTGATTTCTGTTGACTATTATGTAGATTACGATGCTTAAGTACTCTAGTTCCCACTACTTAAAGCATTTGTAATAGCAGAGCATAATGCTTATGTTTTGATCTTTTATAGATGGTTAAAAGTTTGACACAAGGATGACTTTGATATCATCAGTGATAATCTGCTTATTCCATGCATAGAATTTGCCATTACACCATTGATAGGATTGACAGTGGTGCAGTTAAGTCATGGACAGTATCTGTTAGTTGAGTCTAGACCACAGTGTATTATTTCTGGATCCCAGGGACATGATTTGCATTTTAGCAAAACTAGTATAACGAATAATACATTGAAAATTATGGGAAGAAATCTAACCAGGAGCCTAGCTTAAAAATTGCTAGCTTCTTCCTATTTCTGCTTACTCTACAGCTGTGCCTCTGCTGAATGAGTAGGGAACCCTTCTAGGTAACATACATTTCATTTTTTAAAATGCATGTTAGGAGAATTTATTTTCCATCCAATTTCCATCAGAGGAAATTCTATTAAACCCCTGGAAGAAGTGCATTATGGCTATACTTTCAGAAGCAGACCCTTGAATAAACGTTTTTTAGTTATTTCATATAACTTCCATTATGGATCACATTATGCAGTAGCTAAACATTTTCTTGAACAATTAGATGCAGAAGAAAGAACATAGCTTGCCCGAGATCATTGAAATCTATCTGCTTAGGTGATTCATTTTCTTCCAACTAGGCTGCCCATAATAAGCTTTTCTTCTGCGGCTTTGTCTTGCTTTCCATTTCAGTCGGCCACAATGCCCAAAGAATTGAAAGAATGTCTTTCCCTATGTCCTTGTGCTACGACCAAACCTGGCAAACAGAAATTAAAAGGGGTGGGGGTGGGTGGAGAAAGGAAGAAAAGATTAAAAATAAAACAAGCCACATTCCCTGTGGCAGCACTCCAATTCGGGTGCAAGAGCAATGAGGGCCATCATAAACAAGTGGATGAGGCATAATCTCCACAATATTGGACTTAAATTCAAACAAAGAACAAGGTTCTAACATGCCGTCTCAGCCTGAAAGAGTTATTGGCTATATTCTCTTCTTGGTCATATAAAACAATGTATGGGAGACATATATATACAGAGCACAATTGTGAATTTTGTGTCATTTTTTGCCCTTACTACCATAGGGCTTATGCTAGGCTTACGCTGAAAATTGGTATGATTTTCTGTGATGTTTCAACAAGATTTCACCATATGCAACAGAATCCTCATTAGCTGCTTCAGTGGCGTAGCGTGGGTTGTCAGCACCCAGGGCAAGGCAAGTAATTTGCGCCCCCAACCCGTGGATTTGCGCCCCCTAACCCGTGGATTTGCGCCCCTAACCCTAACCCCCAGATGTTGCGGCCGGCCCCCCTGCACCCCCCACACTACGCCACTGAGCTGCTTCACCTATTTGATATCCAAAGGCCAAAGTTCTCACAAGCAGTAGAGAACCATATGCACCACTTGTAGATGAGGCCCCCACAATGCAAAGGCAGCACGCTGCCCTCTCCCAAAAGATTCCTGAACATAGAAAACTAACCTGTCAGAGGCAGAAGCTTAGCCTAGAGCCCTTCTCCCTCACATCTAATATTCTACATGCAGGGATGTTTTAACAGTAAGTTAAAAAGTGGAGCATTCAAACACAACACTAGTCCTACTCAGAGCAGATCCCTTGGGCCATAACCAACACTGCAGCTCCACTGGCACAATAGACATCCATGTGTGCAACAGAGCTTCCTTTCCTGTCCTCCCCAGCCCCTTGCATACCCTCAAAATCAGGTGTGGGAGGTTGTGGGATCCTCCAGAGAAGATTTGGAGGGGCATATTTAGAGGAGAGGAAATGGAAGTCCCCTTGTGTCAGCAGAACCCCACTGGTGCAGCATGGGATACAACCCATTGAAATTAATGGGCGTGACTAGCTTAGGTGCAATTAATTTCAGTGGGTCTACTCTGAGCCTAACTTAGTTGAATATGGCTCCCTTCCAGAGCCAGAATAAGTAGGTTTCCCAGGGTGCTTCTCATGAATAAAACCAACTTATCAATGGGAGGCTGGTATCACACACATTGTCCCCACCTCTATTGTTGTGTGGTCTGCTAGCTCAATCTCTTTGCACATGTTCTCCTGAACATACAGGTGACAAGGATGGAGCTGGTGGGACTTGCAGTGTCCTATACTTTCCACTCCAAGTCTTCCATCTCCTAGGGAGGTGGAGGCACACAAACAAAATTCAAGTCCTTTGCTGTTGGGGAGAGTGAAGCCCTTAGTCACCCGAGTTTAATGTGACACTTGTGTAGTTCTATGTCAGTAAACTCTTGTCAATAGAAAATCCTATTTAATAGGATTGACCCTTGTCAATAGAAAATCCTATTTATCCAAATTTATTGTGCTCCAAATACTGCATGTCTCCAATAACATAAAGCTAAATAAACAAAATATAGAAAGGTTAGGCAGATATTAGACCAGGCATAGGCAAACTCAGCCCTCCAGATGTTTTGGGACTACAATTCCCATCATCCCTGACTGCTGGTCCTGTTAGCTAGGGATCATGGGAGTTGTAGTCCTAAAGCATCTAGAGGGCCAAGTTTGCCTATGCCTGTATTCAACTGATTTGAAATTAGGAAGGGATGTGTCTGCATATACTCATCTAATTTGCCATACAAGATTTTAAAGGTTTTGCCTTGTTTGAGAAGATACATAATAGATTATTTCCTCTACTACTTCTTTTTACATCTATAATTAATACAGCTTCACACAAGATTTAATGCTTGGAAGATGGTTAACACATAGAAGAGAAAATTCAAAAATTAATATTTACATTGCAACTATAAAATATATATATTAAAAATCACAGAACACAAAAACAGTCAGATTAGTCAGTTATCCATTAGAAGCTTAAGAGAATAAAATTATCTTAGCCTGGCTCCCCAAAGGTAGTTAGGAAGGTACCAGCTGAATATCTCTGGGGAAAGTATTCTATAACTATTATCATTCTCTGCGCAGGAGCAGGGTCTCTGATCATGCAAATCTTAAATGTCAGTTAGGGTTGCATGAGCAAAGAAATTGATATATAAAAATCCAATCAGGCTGAAATTCCCACTTACCTAGGAGTAAGCCATGCTGCCAGATGAGGCTCACTGGGTGGGGCAGAGCCACTCCCTTGCTTCCCTAGCAGGTGGGATTCTTTTGCTTACTAGGAGGGGTAAGGCTGTGGGGAAGTCAGCACAGTGCAAACACACTGGCAGGAAGGCTTCTACATTTGCACTGCACTGACCTCCCTGGTGCCTCACCCTCTAGCTTCCAGTATGCAACAGTAACCTGCCTGTTGAGAAGCTAGAGTGGCATATTCTGCCCACCCAACAAGATTGTTGCATTCATTGGGACTTTTCAGTGCTATATACGGGGTCCAAATTCTCAGTTCCTTTTGTTACCTTCCATGCTGTTGGGCAGAGGTTTGCTCTTAACATTGACTAAATTCTTCACAAAGAATTCACTAATTGGAAGACTGTTTTGTCATCTGTTTTGTAACTCAGTAAATTGCTAAGAACTCCAAAAAGGGTGAAAAAAGAGCTTTGTTTCTTTTCAAATACCAGAAGCAAAGGATGGACGTTGAGGCTGCCCTGCATTCCTTGTGGATAGGTGCTCTGAGGAAGAGAATTGAATGGCAATTCTACATGAATGTGAAGCAAGGGAAAATGTTTTTCTAAGAAAAAGAAATGGCAAAACTTGGGGGGGGGAAACAAAGAATATAAGACCTTGAACTGAGGCTATTTTGAAAAGATAAAAGGATGGGGGGGAAGTGCCTGCCTGAATAATGAAATAACTGGCAACCTTGAACATAGATGTTGTGTATAATAAGAATGAAACAAAGCCAGCTCTGAATATGAGACATTCTTGGAGCAAAGAATAATAAGTGGCAAATTTTGAAAATGGAAGGTGTATAATATAATGGATAAAGCAAGGGCCCGAAGCAACTTGTTATTAGAGAAGAATGATTGGAGTGGCTTGGCATATAGCCTCATTTAGCCAAAAGGAGAAAGTTGGATTGTGTCATATGCAAATATGAACACAAGTTGCATATGGGCAGTGATAAATAAATGTATCACCTAGACACCTTTGTACCTGGGTTTGTTGCTCATAAAGTATATGACAGGGACAGGGAATGTTTTCCAGATGAGGGTTGGGGCTGCACCCAAAGGTGTCCAACCTTCTGCCGGCCACATTGACAGGCTCACCTGCCGCTCACCTAATGTCATATGACACTAGGCATGAGAAACCTCAAGCCATGGTTGCAAAGGAAGAATGAGGAGTGCACACTTAAGTATTTGAGTCCATTCCTGATTTTGCCTTTGGAACTGCGTCCTGAATTCACCGCTTTGTGAATTTGGCACCTTTTCTGTTGCCCTGCCTTGGATCAGATCCACTTGCGAGCTCCTGATCATTCCCAAGTGGATCCAATTCCAGTCAAAGGCCGGATAACAGAAAAAGTACCAAAACTGCCAAATTCAAGGTGTGGCTGCAAAGGAAGAATCTAAGCCTTGGAGTCCATCCCTAATTCTTCCCTTGCAGTCACAGCTTAAACTTCCTGTGCCTGATGTTTAAGATGTACTGGGTGATCATAGCTTGTCCAAAATGGCCGTGTGGGCCAAATCAAGAGGTCTGGCAGGCCTAGTTAAACCTGCAGGCCAGAGGTTCCCCATGGACACGGTGTGAGGGCATAATTGTCACAAGTCTCTCTCTTATTTTTATATTCAGACAAAGGGCAAGCTCCAGGTTTTCTGGAGCCCTCAGCCAAGTGAGCATTGAGCACTGTCTCAGTGGGCCGCACTACTCACAAATTTACCTGCAGGAGGCTTTAAGATGCCATTTTAAATCTTCCACAGATTGGGACTTTGTGAGAAATTATTAATTCATTAATAAAAATTTCTATACCACCCTTCCTTCAAAGATCGCAGGGTGGTTTACAATATAAAAACGCAAAAATGCATACAATAATCACACACACACACACACACCAGTTTAAAAGGCCCTAGATATGCAACGAAGGCTCCAGGCTAGCCTCTCTGGGAAGAGCATTCCATAAATGGGCAGCCACTGCAGAAAAGGCCTGTTCTGGTGTTGCTGCGCTTCCAACCTCTCACAGAGGAGGCATATGAAGAAGGACCTCAGATGATGATCACAAGGTCCGGGTCAGTTCATATGGGGAGAGGTGGTCCTCGAGGTATTGTGTTCCTAAGCTGTTTAAGGCTTTATAGGTCAAAACCAGCACTTTGGATTAGGTCTGGAAACTAATTGGCAGCCAGTGCAGATGGGCCAGGATTGGGGCTATCTGCTTAAACTGGCTTGCCCTGGTGAGCAACCTGGCTGCCAAATTCTGTACCAGCTGATGTTTCCGAACCGTCTTCAAAGGCTGTCCCATATCCTCAAGAGATGAACATGCATGTGTGAATCTGCTTTGCCTTGACTCTTCCACATTGCTTTGTTGTTGTTGTTGTTTTGTTGTTGCGGTTAAAAAAGTGAGGTGCTGGTTCTGACATCTTGATACTGATGTGGGTGGCAGCACAAAATGGATCTCATGAGCAACCAAACAAAGGTGATTGTACTCTGTACCAGTAAGTACCATCACAAAACACAAATTTTACACAAAAAAAGCCCATGGAAGCAGAGCACTATTACCAAATACAGAACTGGGTCACTTTTATATTATATATATTGTATTCATCTTTAGTTTCCCCAAATCCACTGCTTCAGGAATAGCCTGATTTTGAACCAGGGCAGATTTCCAACTTGACCCCTCTTGCCATTTTATAATTTATTCAAGTTTACCTCACTTGCGTGTGCTGGGCTTACATGTCAAACTTTCTGCTGGATTGGTCCTTGAGGGCAAATCATTCCATTATATATATATCCTGAGGCCAACATGGTTCATCTCTGCTGCTTTCTGCTTTGTGTCGAGCTTCATGTTGTCCTCATTTTTCACACGACAAAAGATTAAAGATAATACTCATACTAATAATATAAAAACGCTCTTCTGGGAATGGCTTGCTAGGCAGTATTGTACAGTATAAAGACTCTGTCAAATAGCTGAGGTAATTTGCACTCATTAGAAGGAGAATGCAGTAGATTAAAGGTAGCAAGGGTGAATAGGCGCCCATTTTTGTAAAACTTGCCTAACCTTTTATTCACCTACTAAAGCCATTATTTTATGATAATAAGAAAGGGAGAGGGAGGGAGGGAGACAGAGACAAGAGAGAGAGAAAGAGAGAGAGAAATGTGCGAACTTCAGGAAAGACAGAACAAGCAGAGAGCTATTTTCTCTCAAGAGGAATAGAGTGTGTAGATTAAAGGTGGAAAGACAGCCCTCATTTAAATCTATCCTCCTCTCAAAGCATATTTATTCACAGATTAATTAGAGTTGCAAATGAAAATTATCTGGTTGGTGGGAACATTATTGAGGGCCTTTAAAATGTAGGAGTGAAGATGAAAAGGAAGCACATTTACCCCTTGTTTGTCATTCAAAGAGCAGATCAAAAGCACCGGTGTCAAATTAACAATCTGGGTGGTAACACTCTTCTCATAGTTCTTTGGTTATTTATTTGAGGTTTGTCTTGTTATGAACAGGCTGAAGACCTGAAGTCTATGTAGGCTGGATTAAGTGTCCACAGCTCTCTCTAGTTCTGACAGAATAGCTAGTAATAAAAGCCCTCTTGAGGGATTTCTCTCCAGTCATGTGGAGAGAGACAGTGGGGCCACAGACACTCACCCTGCCCCACTGCCCCACACAACACAGCTCCTTCTCCAAGGCTGTCAACCTGTTGGGAAAAGAACTGTAGGGGGGACATGCATATAGGTTGCCCAGGGGAGTTGGAATAGAGTTCAGGTTTATGGAGATGGCCTTCTTGTTTTCAGTAGGCCTCTTCCATTCAGATGATGACATATGGGCAGTGCTGGGCGTGGGACTGGTGCAGGGCATGATGGTGTGTACAGGTTGTATGTGTGGCCCTGCTGTCTTTTTGATGTGGTTGAGGTTGTATGGAGAGAAATTCCTGAGGGTTGGACAATGTGTAGGGATTCTTGCATTGCAGGACTGGGTGACCCAACTCTACAATTCTATGATTCCATGGATAAAAAGGCATTTTAGTAGTTTGAACTTTTAGGTAATAAGAAATATGAGGGGATAGATTTTTCACATTGCTGTATTGTGGGGAACTCTCAATAGATGTATAAATTCATCACAATAACTTTTATTGTGTTTTATCTGTGGTCTTTCTTCCTGGTGAAAAATGGGATTTCAGGCTACATGAGGTAGAATAGGGACAAAGGTAGATCCTTTGTCAGCAATGCTGAACATCTTTTAGAAGGAAACTCTAAGCTTTCCAAGGTCACAGACTTAACGCTGAAATACTAGCAGTTTTCCCCTTTGCTATTTGATAAAGAGACTGTAGAGCTTGGAGGGTACTCACAAAGTAGAATTTATTACAAAATGAAGATCAAGCAAATGTTCAAATTTTTTGATATAGAATGCTTGAACTTTAAAATATGATAATTCTCTTTTTTTGTAATTTCTTTTTATTATATTTTCAGTAATAAACAAACATAAAGTAAGAGACAAAATAATTTTAGCAATGCAAAGTTAAACAGAGAGCAACCAGGAGCCAAGGAAATATCAGGTTTATCAGCACCCATCTAGTGTTTCTGGGCTTTGCTTGATCTTCTGTGAGTTTCCCAGGTGGTATTGGGAATGGCTCCCTATTCTTCTCCATCATCTTCCTCTCTTTCCAGCAGGACCATAATATCAGGTAGATATTCCATGTCCAGCATGGCTAGACCCTTTGGCACCTCCCTCAGATTTGTTGCAGAAAGGGTGGTTGAAACCCGAATGACAATCAGCCCAAATGCAAAGGTCCATCAGTAACAAATATCTGCATCTTGAAGCTTGCAAGTGATGGGCATTAATTCTTGACGTCTTCTGAGCATTTCACGCTAGTACAAGTGGCACACTTAGCGTGGTCAGCTTCAAACCCTATCCAGCTTTTCAAGGAGAGTATTCCCACCACTTTCTATTTAGTGTTACCATAGATGAGAGGAACAGCCAGCTAACAGCACTCTAATACTGCCTGGCTGGAACAAGTTTTGGAAGATAACAGCATAACAAATAGCCTTAAGCAAGTTAGAAAACCAAGCAGTAGTATTGCACCTTGCCACAGTGACTAGCTTTTCTGGTAACAGTTCTTTGATTAGGGTGCTCAGGAAAAAAGGAAAACACTTTTAACAGTTATGTACAAGAGGAACTTTCAGCAGGTGGTCATGCAAGCTACATCTACTGAAATCCCCTTTTCTACACAACTATTTAGGTGCAGAAACCATGTCCTTCTTGGGAAATCCCGGAAACCTGGAAAGAGGCGTTTATCACATTCCTACCCAAACAAGATTCGGACCTAACCCAAGTCAGAAATTTTAGACCAATCTCATTGTTGAATGTAGACTATAAGATATACGCAGGAATCCTGGCCAGAAGATTAAAAGATGTACTGGCAGATGTTATTCATAAGGATCAGGCGGGATTTCTGCCAGGTCGGCAGATGAGAGACAACATAAGACACATTGTGGACATGTTGGAATTCCTGTCTATTAGGTTTAACAAACAAGTTACAATGATGTTCATTGACGCCGAAAAGGCGTTTGACAATGTGGTATGGAACTTTATGTTGAGAAACCTGGAGTACATGGGTGTAGGTAGTGACTTTTACAATGGGGTGAAAGCAATATACACGGAACAGAAGGCCAAGTTGATTGTAAATGGAATAATAACGGAAGAGATTGAGATAAGGAAGGGAACAAGGCAAGGATGCCCTCTCTCTCCGTTACTATTTATAACAGTGTTAGAAACCCTCCTAAATTCTATAAGGAAGAATGGTAATATAAAAGGGGTGACTCTAGGTCAGAACGTTTATAAAACCAAGGCCTTCGCGGATGACTTAGTAGTGATGACGGAAGAGCCATTAACATCAATAGGAGAGATAATGAGAGAGATAGAAGCATTCGGAAAGGTGGCTGGATTTAAATTAAATAAGACGAAAACAAAGATGATATATAAAAATGTGGACCCAAAGACAACAGAATTAATCCAACAGCAATGGCAGATAGGGAAGGTAAAGAAAGTCAAATATCTTGGCATCTGGATAACATCTAAAAATATGGATCTTTATAAAAATAACTACGAGCCGGTATGGAGGGAAATAAGGAAAGACTTAGAGAAATGGGGACGTCTAAAACTATCTTTATGGGGAAGAATAAACATGATAAAGATGAATGTTTTACCAAGACTGATGTTTCTGTTTCAGTCCATACCTATAATAAAAGGAAGTAAGACTATAAAAGAATGGCAGAGAGTAGTTTCGAGGTTCATATGGCAGGGCAAAAAGCCCAGAATCCAATTCAAATTGCTTACAGATGTAAAAGAAAGGGGGGGGTTCGCGCTGCCAGATCTTATGCTATACTATGAGGCGACATGTCTAAGTTGGCTAAAAGACTGGGTCAATTTAGAGAATACGGAATTACTTGATCTGGAGGGTTTCGATAACCACCTTGGCTGGCATGCCTACATGTGGAAAAGTGAAACGAGAAAACACAGGGGATTCAGAAATCATATCTTTAGAGGACCGATAATAGAAGTGTGGGAGAGATATAAAAACATACTAGAACCGAAAACACCCCATTGGTTAGCACCACTCGAAATAATAAATAGGAAAACCATCAATATGGGAGGTAACCGGGTAACATACAACCAACTAGTAACTAAAGTGGATGGGAAATGGAGAATTAAACCCTACGAGACGATTAGAGAATACGTATACGATTGGTTTAGTCACCAACAGATTAACCAGATGTTCAGCAGAGACATCAAAGAAAGAGGGTATGTAGACAATGACTCAAAATTCCAGACGGAAATAATAAACAGTAAGGTGAAAAATATATCTAAAGCATATAGGATGCTGTTAGACTGGAATTTGGGAAACGAGGAGGTGAAATCAGTGATGATTTGTTGGGCAAAAGACGTAGGCCACAGTATACAATACGAGGACTGGGAAAGACTATGGAAAGATGGATTGAATTTCACAGCGTGTACGGCGATAAAAGAAAACGTTATGAAAATGTTTTATAGGTGGCATTTGACACCTGTAAAACTCTCAAAAATGTATAAGGTTAGCAAAAAGTGTTGGAGATGTAAAGACGCAGAGGGCACGTTCTACCACATGTGGTGGGAGTGCGGGAAGATAAAACAGTTCTGGGAAAAGATATATACAGAACTGAAAAAAATATTAAAGTACACGTTTAAGAAAAAACCAGAAACTTTCCTACTAGGAATACTACAACGAGAAATAAGGAAGGAGGATTGCAAAATGACATACTACGCGACTACGGCAGCTAGAATCTTAATAGCTCAAAGATGGAAACAGGAAGAAACCCCAACAGTAGAGGAGTGGAGATGCAAATTAACAGAATATGCAGAGCTAGATAAATTAACGGGAAAGATCAGATATATAAAAGATCAAGTGTTTATCAGGGACTGGGGAAAATATGCAAACTATCTGGAAAACATCAGTGATGGGCAAATAACGCTAAGGGGGTTTAGAGAAGTATTGTGATAGACTAAGGTTATTGTATAAGGAAAACAGAGATCAACAATGGATATAATGACAATATAAAGGATGAAACGTGCGACCGTATTTATTGACTTCGTATGATTCGCGGTCAGGCTGAAGGAAGTCCCAAAACAAAGAAATATGTTATGAAAAAACTACGCAAACAAGAATTTTGTGTGCTCTTTTTGTTTGTTGTGATTGAGAATTTCTGTATTTTTCTTTGTATGTTTGTGTTTTGTTGATTATTTGTGTGCATGTTGTCTTTGTGGAATAAAAAAAAAAAAAAAAGAAACCATGTCCTTCTTTCTTCATCTGGCCAGTAGCCACCCTACAATCTTGATTGGTCCAACCTCCAGGCTGAAAACCTATGGAATGATTATGGCACCTGGCTGAAAACACAGTAGTAAGGAATCCATCGCCGCTCTTCTTCTGAAACGTGAAAACTTGGCAAGGCTATTTCATTTACAAATTTGTTTAAAACCCTTTTTTAAAAGTTGGGAGGATAAACTTAAACTGGGTTGTTTAGCCAATTGCAAATCAGGGCAATGGATCTGAAAGGAGAGAGAGAGAGAGAGAGAGAGAGAGAGAGAGAGAGAGAGAGAGAGAGAGAGACCTTCCTGCCATCTCACTGCCTCCCAAACTGGTGAGAACTCTGAACATTAAAAGTGATGCAAAGCTCTGTTTAATGGACACTCCCAGTGCTCTCCCCCCTTGCACCACAATTGATTGCAGTGAGATTACGATGCCATTAAAATTCACTTGGCCCATAAACTAATGCTGTGGAAAATGCTGACGTTTATAGCAGCTCCTATAAGAGACATATTTCAGCATGAAAGTGAGCTCTAATGCATGAACTTTATTTAAGTAAAACAACATCTAAGGAAGGGGGGGAGCAGAGGAGGAGAAGTGGGAGCAATTGCTGAGAATTTTATTTCTTTCAACTAATGGGTATATGGATGCTAAATTTAAAAGACATTTTTTAATAAATCTATTGGTCTTTGACAAAATCAATCCAAACCCCATAAACCAAGAAGTCACCCACTTGATATTAATGAGGCTGAATTTGCATTTATTTGTCCCTTACAGTAGACAAACCATTAATTTCATGTTTATGCTTTCTTTGAAGCCTGAATGCTTATAGATAGATGGCCACATCAACTCTCCTGCTGCTACATTAATATTTTGCTATAAATGATAAATTTGACCATTTTCTGCAACACCCCTTCTTTCTTAAGAAAGCTGAGAAAATGGAAGCAATAAGTCTTGAGCCCTTGGATTTTTTTTAATGCTCTGCAGCCATTGATTATTAAAACCATCATAGTTTTAACTGCCAGAGACATTTGATAACATCTAGGAGTTTGTCAATGAAAATTGCAAAATTATCATGAAATGAACAAAATTGCATGATCCCCCCCACCCCCGGTGGGTAGGACACTTCAACCCATCAAAGTGGAAATTAGCAAGTAGCTAGACTAGGGTTGGTGTACTGGGATGTTCTCATGCCATTCTCCATTATGGTGTTTGCATCACAGACTCAATTACTTTAACGTTATGATCTCTAACCTCAAGAACCTCACCACCTCTAACTAGGGTTGCCATATAGTATTTCAAAAAATTGAAATTCCTGACACCTGCAGGAGCTTTTTTTTAGGAAGACCCCAAAATTGTTGAGCTCCCAAATAGTGATTTTAAGCTTTTGGAGCTGTTTCCACTGCTTTTTCCATCACGTTGCCTGACATTTTGCCGATTCCCCCCACCCTGACACCGGTTTTGCACCCGAAAACCGGAACATGTCAGAAATTTTCTGATGTATGGCAAACCTACCTCTAACTTCAGCTGCACCCCAGCATTCTGGCTCTTAACAATGCCTTCCAAAAGCCCCAAGGTCATATGCAAGAGGCTAGCTCCTTGATACACCTACTTACAGCTTCCAGAATATAAGCTACCCTTTCCTTGACCGCCTTTCAAAATACCATACGGGACAAAAACCCAGAATCTTTCTTCTTATGCACCTTTGTCTTATAACAGCAATCATTTCAAACAACAATAAAGTACTGTACTTGTGTGTTCGGTCTTCATTTCTAACCCAGCGGGGAAGAAAACTGAATTGGCAGTACAGAGATAATGCAAAAGTGAAGTACTTTACTGCTGACATTACTGAAGGAATAAACAATTACTGTTTCACAGGACAGATACGAATGAAAAAACAATTGGGGTTTTGAGAGTAGGAAGGAAGGGCCGTAGCCCAATGGTAGAGGACATGCTTTGGATGTTCAGCCCATGGCCCCTCTGGGTGGGGCTGGGACAGAACCAATGCCAGTCAATGTAGACAATACATTGGAAGAAGGTGGCTTCTTATGGTCCTGTGAGATCCTAGAAGTCACTGGAGCTTAATCTGAAGACATGTTCATAGAGAGACCATAGTGAACATACAGCGGTGGCACCAGAAAAAGAAATTTAGGGGAAGGAGCACAGAAAGAACAAATTGATTTGGGGGGAAAGAACTAGAAGGGGGACAGTGGAGATTATGGGGAGGAGCCCCCACCCACCTCTCACATTTTGTGCTGCTCATTTCACTATGTCATAGTTGAGGCACCTCCTAGGCTGCACACAGTGCAGAGGAACTGGTTGTGCTGCCCTAAATCTGCCTCTGGCTGACTGGCCAAAGACGGACAACATGCCAGCTTCGATTTCTCAGTTTTCCAGTGTTAAATTCGGTTTCCAGTTTGTGATTTTTTAAAAAGAAAAGTCATTGTGAAAATTAATCAGCATTTTAGCATGCATCTCTCCTAAAATGCACTCTTTAAAAGCAATCTAATGTTCCCAGGAAGACAGGAGTGCCTGGCGTGCTCTGGTCCATGGGGTCACAAAGAGTCAGACACGACTAAACGACTAAACAACAACAACAACGTTCCCAGGTTTAGAACCAAGTTTCCTAAGGAGGTGTATTTTTGTACTTTCCCCCAGAAGTGGGGGACTGGAGGTAGTGGGGGGAGAGGGGCATCACACTCAGTTGCATGCAAACAGGCAGTTGCCAATTCTTTAGAAGCCTCCAGTGTGGGCTGCTGATGTCATAGACTTGTAGACTTTGTAGACTTAAAATGAATGACAGGGATCAAAAGCCTTGATTACCAGCACCTCAAATTCCTCCCCAGGAAACTGAGCAACTGAGAACTCTGGAATCCCATCCCAGGACTTCAGTAAAATACCTTGCCATTTTTGTGGGGCGAAAGAGTAGCGTGTTTTATTGTTAGCAAAGGCATGTGAACAGTCCACAGGACACTGCCCTGAACAACAGCTGTGGAAGTGCCTCACTTTGAATTGAATTGAATTTATTAATACGGTCACAGACCAGCGTCCGCCTCAGTTTGTAGAAGTACCGGTACCTCACCTAACACTGCTTACCTTTGTGAGCGGCCTACAGCTGACTTTGACCCCCTGCCTCCACAACCTCTCCTGACAACAGCCCACGGAGCAGTCCATTTCCCTTCACCCTTCGCACATGTCTTCTATGTCTCTTGTGCCACCAGCGACGGTGTGTCAGAACAGCTAAAAGAGGAGCCAACACGGTAGCAATCAAGGCTGCAGGTTTGTTTGAATCTATTCATTCATATAAAGCTTCTGCCTTTAAAAAAGAGAGAGAGTAGGAACAAAAGTAACTAAAAAGAGAGAAATGTTAACTTGCATGGCTCGGTATGTATACAGCAGACAATGCACAGCTTGTTCTTCAACAATGGTTCTGAAAAGCAGGTGTCATAGCAGCTGTGCAAGGTTAAATCATAGGGACCATTATGTGCAAAATGGGTATTTATCCTGAGTCTGCTTCAGCTCTTAAGGATGTGCTTTCTTTTGTGCCGGTGTTTGCTGGTAGGCCTCCAACTGTACAATAGAGAAATCGCTCATTCACACTTTTCTCCCAACCTCCGTTCCACCATCCGAATCTATCGTTATGGATATAATACAGACCTCTGACATACAAGGTTCTTGTTGCCCTATACTTCTGAAACAAAAGCTATTGTGCGGCATGTTGAAAACCTTCCTGCTGCAGAATAAAGCAGCCTGGCAGCATGAATCCAGAGGAGGTATTTGTGAGCCTCTCTCTAAAGTTAAAAACCTAGGAGAATAATAATAATAATAATGGCGGGGGAAAACCCTCACCACAACAAAATGCTTCCAATTAAAAATGTCCCTTTGTGTTTTTGTCTTTTGTCCGTGCGTGCGCGCGCGTGTGTGTATCAGAACATTTCTTCCAAATGCATGTTTAAAAAGGCAAGTGACCTGTCCTTGCTTTCAGTCTTAGAAAGTAGTGTGTGGAGGGGAGAGAAAGAAGAGACATACAGAGAGAGGGGTGGAGGCAGGCGGGTGAGAGAAAGCCTAGGAAGGTTTAGAGAACTGGAGAAAGCAAAATCTCCCTTGTAATAAAAAGCAAGCAAGGGACAATAGTACTTTTTTCTTTTTGGGGGGCGGAATGGGACAAATTACTAGAAGCTCTGGACTGAAATAAATGGCTGATAGAGAGCATAACCCTTAGTGAGAAGGATACATGTTTCCGGAACTGTTTTTACTACCTATATTTCAGGTGATTGGTGCAATAGCTTTGGGAAGACTTGTTTTTTTAAAAAATGCACCCCATCCTCTAAAGAAATGAGGGGCAGGGAATGATCTTGCACTTTGTACACAATGATGAGGGGCTACTAAATAATTCAGGACTGCATAAAACTGACAAAAACCCCGCAATCCATCTTTTCTGCAATAATTGGAAGGTGCAGCATCTGCATGGCCGTGTTTCCTGCCCGAAAACATCCCCATGAATCAACTGGTAAATGAACATCCAAAATTAATTGGAGAGACATTGTGCTGCAGTAGTTGGAACAAGGGTGGGAAACCATTGGCCCCACTGATGTTGCTCAATTGCTTTCCCCCTCATTTTCAGCCGATGGCCATGCTGGCTGGGACTGATGGGAGTTGTAGTCCAACCGCACCCGGAGGGTCACAGAGCTGGGGAGAACCAGGTTGAAATCCCCACTTGGTGTTTGAAGCTCATTGGATGACCCTTGGACCTGTTACAATCGCAACACCTAAACTGCAGTAGCACAATATTGTTGTGAGAATAACAAGGTAATTCTGAGGGGGAAACAGCAGCTGTTGATAGGAGGACAGGGCACACTTTGTTTCTTGCGCTGCTTTTACCTACCTTGGGAAGCAGAAAAGCTTGCCCTTGTTACTACTCTCCACCATTATTGTCCATGCCTTTAAAAAGTTGCCAAATAGTAGGTTGTTGATCTTGAACAACTCCAATACAGCAACACAGAGCTCTGGAAACAATGCAGTGAGTGGCTGACAAGGCTTTGAGGGTAGCCATATAGGACAGAGCAGGAAGATATTTCTTTTTCATCTCCCCTTGTACGCAAGAGCAGCAAGCACATTATGGGACCTGCCCTGCACTCAAAAACAACAATTGTAATAATATTTTATCACAGCTTATCCTACCAGCTGTAAAAGGACTTCGATCTAATTAAGCTTGTGGTGGGAAGGGGTTCTTAAATGCCAGATTTCATCTAAAGTACAGGTTTCCTCATCAGCCAAAACTGTCTGAAGAATACCTGAGGAAGCCAAAAGGGGTTCAAAGACCCCAGGTTTTAAAAAATGGGATTGGATTTGTGTAGTTCTGGGGTGGGGGACCTCACAGCAGTGATGGCTGATAACATTTTGGGTCTGCAATTTGGATCTACAATTTAAACCTTGCCCTTTTCATCACAATAGGACAGGAATGTCCAATCCGTTTCAGGGGCCTAATCCGGCCTGTCAGTCTTTTTAATCTGGCTCCTGTGGCAGTTCATTTCCTGGGGTAAAATCCTAGAAAAACCTCAACAACTTCAATCCTAAAAAATCCCAAGAACTTTGGGGTAAAATCATAAAAAAGCTCAACAAAAAGGTTAACAACTTTGGTCGGCCCTCACGGCCCTTCACTTCATTAAATCTGGCCCTCTCCGAAAAAAGTTTGGACACCACTGCAATAGGACTTGTACGGCACTTCTTTAGGAAAGTCTGCCATTACAGATGTGCAGAGTGCCATTGACTGCTCACTACAAACCCAATTATTCTCTGCATATCTATGAACAGGGGGAGAACTTCATTCAGTCATTCATTCATTCATTCAATTTGTATGCCACTTTTCCACACACAAAAATCATGCTCAAAGTCGCTTACACTAGGAAACAGGAAGGCATTTCAAACAAACATGACAAAAACAATTCCATAATAACACAACAGAGCAATAGCATAATAACAATTTCATAATAACATAGAAAAACTATAATATCATAACAATTTCATTATAACACAGCAAAACAATAGCAAACATATTAACATACAAAAAAACCACATTTTGGTACTCTAAATATAACAAGATTACTGTACATAAACAACATGGAGCATCCCACTTTGTTCCTAGAAATACCTGTCCCATGATATTGTTCACAGTCCCTCTCCTGTAGTGGATGAGATTAACTCCATACCTGCTACTTAGAAATTAAGTCATATCACATGACTTAAGTTTTTTAATTCATGCATTGATTAGACTTACACATCCATTGCCAAAGAAACTAAACAAATACACAACTTTTTAAATGTGAGAAACGCTTGCTTCCTGTTGTATGCAGCTCTCTCAAAAAAATCAGTTTAACTTTTCATTATTCAAAACACCTTTTCTCTAAATTGAAAGAACAAAGTATTCCAACCAACAGACAAAAATGATTGCTTAATTTGAGCCAGGGCACATCAGAGCGCAGCAGAACACATTTGCAATGCATGGCTCAGTCCTGAAAAATCTGAACAAATGATTTCTGCTCATGTGCAGAGTGCATCACACCAGTGAGTGATCATAATCAGCCTGTTATGTCTGAGATTAGGAAGAGCATCTTCCAAGTTTGGGGAAGGATGCAGTGTCAGTCAGTGTGACATCCAGACAGGCACAGAGCCCAGACTTATCATTTTAGAAATTCAATGACAAACTCACAAAAAAGCAAGGAAGAAACAATAGCAGCAACATCTCCCTCTTTTCAGCGTTCAAGATATTCTGATTGGAAGCTAGGTTGGAAGCAGATCCACACATCTTTTCTGGAAACACTCTGGAGAATACTCTGCTGCACTGGGGCCCTTTGGGAGCAAGAGTGGGGCATAAAAATTAAATAAATAACATAAAGTACAGTACTGCAGATTGGCACATGGCTCAAATCAACCTGCCCTGCCCAGCCCAGCAGGTATTGCAGATTTTAATGAGTGACTGCAGGGGCATAGTTAACACAAAATTTATTGCAACACATACACAAGCCATTGTTCACTATATACCCCAATCCACTAAGCAAACCAAAATGGTTACTTTTTTTTTTAAGATACCTTTATTGCAGAAAGAGGATCACACTTTGTGCATTGTTGTGTGCTCTCTCTCTGTGTGTCTGTCACGAAACATATACTAAAAAGCCAATGCAATTCTGGGCCTCATCAATAGGAGTATAGCATCTAGATCAAGGGAAGTAATAGTGCCACTGTATTCTGCTCTGGTCAGACCTCACCTGGAGTACTGTGTCCAGTTCTGGGCACCACAATTCAAGAAGGACACTGACAAACTGGAACGTGTCCAGAGGAGGGCAACCAAAATGGTCAAAGGCCTGGAAACGATGCCTTATGAGGAACGGCTAAGGGAGCTGGGCATGTTTAGCCTGGAGAAGAGGAGGTTAAGGGGTGATATGATAGCCATGTTCAAATATATAAAAGGATGTCACATAGAGGAGGGAGAAAGGTTGTTTTCTGCTGCTCCAGAGAAGCGGACACGGAGCAATGGATCCAAACTACAAGAAAGAAGATTCCCCCTAAACATTAGGAAGAACTTCCTGACAGTAAGAGCTGTTCGACAGTGGAATTTGCTGCCAAGGAGTGTGGTGGAGTCTCCTACTTTGGAGGTCTTTAAGCAGAGGCTTGACAACCATATGTCAGGAGTGCTCTGATGGTGTTTCCTGCTTGGCAGGGGGTTGGACTCGATGGCCCTTGTGGTCTCTTCCAACTCTATGATTCTATGATTCTATGACTAAGCAAACCAAAAATGGCAAAGCTACTCAAAAACTTCCTAGAATAACCTAAAAGTTGTGAGGGGATGTGGGCTTCAAGGAGACAGCTCTGAGCATGCTCGAAACAGTTTATGAGCCTGACTGGCTATCTATCAGAAGTCTGTGGGGCTGCCACAGGTTAAAGGAATGAGAACTTGCTCAACTGGAGCTAAGTAGCTGGCAGTCCTAGTAACATTCTCAGGGTTTTTTTCCTGTCCAGAGAAACATAAGTGGGAACACTTTGCCATAGCAATATTTTTGGGTTGGGATTGGCTAGTGGTGCATACAGTAAGGTATCTTCTTCTTCTTTTTGAAAAGAGAAAAAAAGTTATTAAAAAAATATTTTTTCAAAAATTAAGAAGTAATATCTTCTCTTCTGTGGTCTCCTCTGTTGTGCAGTCTTCCTCTGTGCCCCAGCCTGCTCTCTTGGAGCGCTAGCTGCTGTGGAGTAGGCTCTGGTCAGGCCTGGGCTCGGCCATGTGTCCTTGCCCTCCTGGTGCTCTCCTACCTTTCCTCCTCAGCGGTGGTGGTGGCAGCGCGGCAAGCTTAGGGTTCTCCTCTTTTTTCTCCTTCCTCTTTCTCTCTCTTCCTTCTCCTTCTCCTGTCCTCCTTCTCCCTGTGTTGGCTCTGGGGGTTTTCCTGGCCCCAGAGCAGGCCCCTGGGCAGTCGGCTGGGTGGCTGGGCGCTCTCGCTCCCGGCTCAGTTTGGGTCGCAGGGTGTGTGTGTCAGCAGTTCCTCCTGTTGATGCCCCAGGTGTCCCCAGTTCCCCTTCGGTAGTGGAGGTGGCAGCGGCAGACTCAGCAGCCCGAAGCCAGCCTGATAACTTCAGGAGCTGCTCACTGCTGTGGCGTCCTGCATGTTGCCTCGCCGGAAGTCCCCATATGATGGGTCTTGTGCCGTTGAACCAATCACGCAACATTCATTCCCTACTAATAATTCTACAACACTTAAAATATAAATCCTGGGACATTAAATGAAACCCGGGGACATTCCGGGGACGGATTTTGTCCGGGGACAGATTTGTAAATCCAGGGACTTTCCCTGGGAAACGGGGACGTCTGGTAACCATAGCATACAGATGATTGGCCAGAATACAGGAGATTAATAGAAATGTCTCTAGGAGCATCTCTAAGTTCAAATGGAAGTATAAAATGTGTGTGAGACAAGAAATACTGTGGGCTTTGGTATTTTTTGGGGGGCGGACATGTTTTTAAAAATTGCTTGACCTTTTCCTTGGCAGGTCTTTGCCCCAGTAGCCCTAGTGCAAGAGCCTCCAATGCCTCACTGGCATGCATAAAAGTGTTTAAAAGAAGGGGGAAATAGTTAATAATAATCCAAGTAAATCTAAATAAAAGAGTTTGGGCACAACTAAGTTCAGGAGAGCCCAGGGCAAAGCATATGGTGTCGTGTTTTGAATAAAATGAGTCATTTTTTTGCATGAAAGTGCCACTCTCAGCACAAACTGTGTGAATACAAAAGCAAAATAGGCCATCCTTGTAGTGACACAACAGACAAGGCTGTTGCTGCTGGTGGTGAGGCTGATGCATAAATAAGGGCTCTTTGTTGAGTTGCTTAATATCTTTACACAGTAATATTGCTACTACAACACTTTTGTTTACATTACTGTGGAAGCAAATTTCAAAACAGACAAAAGAGCGAGTCAGAAAGGGGAGAGTGTTATCAGTCAAAAGATGCTCTGAGATAAACTTCTCAATGCTGAGACAGAAACCTAACCTTGTTCATATGGATGCCACAAAGGACCCCTTTTTGTCAAGCTAAAGTGGCATGATGAATATGAGAGATACCTGCATACCGGGACTCAAATGGCAGAAAACACAATTCTGCATGAGGTCGCTTGAACAGCAATTCAATAGATGCACATAGGGTTGGACATTATTTTGGGCTCTTAAATTGCAGTTGAGCATTGACCAAGCAAGAAAGGAGGTAGAGAAAAGATGTCTGAGAAACTGAAAGATACACCAAAACATTTTGGGGGATGGGGCAAAAACCACTCAAATTTGAATTTATAACTCATAAAATCCTGAAATTCTAAATGTCAAAATTCAAGGCCACAAATTGAATCTATATCATCAAACTGTGAAGTGTATTTACTCTGATGCAAGTGTTTAATACGACTTATACTCAGGTATGTGGGGCTTATGCTTTAGAACAAACCACACGGTGTTCTGGCGTCAAAACACGTATGCATCGCAGAGCATTATAAGGACCTCGTCTGGAGATTATATTCTGGCCTACGGAAGTAGGTCAAATGGGTTGGAAGCCGCCCAAATGGGTGGGGAATAAATTATTATTATTATTATTTTGAAAATCCCTTTAGAAAACCAGCAGCACTTGCCAGACTCGCATGAATGGTGGCAATGGTGGCTCTGAGTCTTCCTCATCACTGGAGGACAATGCGGAAACAACAACAAAGGGGGTAGACTGGTACTCCAAAGTGCTTGGGTTTGCTAGCTGTTTTCCTGCTCTTTTCGTGCCATTTTTGCAGTTTTCCTGCTGTTTTGGGGTCATTTTATTGGCCCTTTTTTGCAGTTTAAAATGATTTAAGTATTTCCCAGCACTTTGCATGTACAAGGTCATGCATAAGCCACATGCCCATAAGTGGGGAGACACCTGTATCTTTTCAAGACAAGAGAAAGACAGTGTAAATATGTCAAATATGTTCCGAAGAATTAGAATCCCAAGCTCATCTTCTCTCAATGAGTGTAAGGCTGGGTTCAAGCATGCAGTGTGCATAGGTGTGATCTGGCTTCAGACAGAAGCATTAATGAGTATGCCTGGAATGATCTGAGGTGATACAGCATTGTCCAAAGTGTGTAATATGCAAAGGCTCTGTCCTAACTGCCAAATCATCAGCTGTTGCTGTGACTGAATGATGAACATGCTGTTGTGAATTACACTCATTTATCCTGTGGAAATATGGGAGGGAGCTTGCACTTTTTACATAAAAATTATCAAAGCTAGTTCTTGTCATGCATTAAGAAGGGATTTACAGGTGACTAGCATGGCAAAGTGAAAGGGGCAATGCATTTGAATGTGCGCCCCGTTGAATGAAATGCACTGTAGACAGAAGGCATCCATGTTTGGGTGTGCGCTTGCCTTTTGAAGAAAGGACAGGATAGAAATTCAGTAATAATGTGCATTTCGTTGCTCATTGATTTAGACCCACTGTACGTCATCCAGCAAGGGATATGTGTATGGAAGCTTGCTTCTATATGCATATCTCATTTGCTGAATTATGTAAAATGTGCCTTCCCATGCTGCCCACGGTCCCACCTGATATGGGTTACTGGCATACCTTTTCCTAAGTAAACACTTTAAGAGATGTCTTAATTCAGTAATCTGCATTCCTTATTAAGTAACTAGAATTTGCCAGTGTATTACTGGAACATAAGCTAGTAAAATGGAAGCAGTGTTATGCCAAAAGTGAAATGAGGTGATAAGAAGCTTACGAAATAGTTCAATGCTTAGAAGTTAGAACATGTTATGTTAATTTCCTCCCAGTTAAAAAGTGTATGAATAAAGAAACACATTGAAACCATGAAAATCATAGAAGCCATTAGATGCGCAAAGAAGCAAGTGGCAAAATTGCTTGATATATTGTATTTATTAATTGCAGTAAGCTGCTTTGTGAAGGGTTTATCTTAACAAGGTGGACTATAAATACATTTGTTCATTCCATCACTCAATCAATCAATCAATCAATCAGTCAGTCAGTCAAAACCAGGCTTTGAGACTCCTCCCATCACTTTCCTCTCAATTGGCCACTTTGGAGCTGAGAATCACAGAAAAAGCAGAGTGTCCAATGGATTGCAGAAGGTGCAACTTGTTATTTCAGTTGGGTCATTATTTTCACTCTGGGGCTACAACCATATTGCCTAGCAGCCTCTGTCTGATTTGAACTGGAAAGCCCTCTGGCATGCATTTGCAGACCTGAGCATCTCTGTTCAAATAGCCATGCCATATCTGATTTGGCTCTTAATGGATTTCTTTTCCTACTTCCCTGAGAATCAGACACAAGGGTCAGGAATCAAGGGTCAGGACAACCAAGTCTTTATATTGAAACATTTGCTACTGCCAACATATCTATTAATTAATGGGCTGTTTGGATTTGGATGGACATTTGTCAAAGATTCTCACCTCCATCTGCTTCTTTGGCTGGACCCACAGACATATGTATTTACATGACGGAGCAGCTTGGGTGAAATGATGATGTGCTGCAAAATAGTAGTATCCATTTTGGAATTTCAGTTGTGGATAAGATAAACAAAGAAACTCTTCAGGGAGAAGTAGGCATGTGGTTTTCATTCTTTGTGCAAAGAATTCAAAATTTATGTTCATTCCAAGGGCACCATTTACCTTTCATACTAGCAGGAGTATAGCTCATTTATTACTATTTTCTATTTCCCCCCCTTCTCTATACGGACTGCATTGCAATTCTTATCACAGCTACCCTCACTATAATCCAGTTAAGTAAGTGTATACACCCACACACCCACACACCCACCAAATCCAGGCCACTATCCACTGCAGCGCATTGGCTCAGAGGGAAAGTGATGGAGTATGCCACAAGCTTGGAGCAGAAAATTACATTAACAGCATCTACCTAGAATACACGGCAATGGAGAACATCCACCAAGTGATAAATTCAAATCTCACAGTCTTTAAGAGTCTCACTGGCATCCTTTGTAGATAAGCTCGGCAGGTAGCTCGTTGATCTTCTTTAATCCACAGAACACCAAGTTCATGACACAATGCTCTCCCAAAGGAACAATTTTCTGGGCTTTCTTTGTACAAACTGCAGCAAACAATTAAAATACTTAAAACCTGACTCAAAACACTTAACTTTAAAACGGTTAGTTTAACTGACCCCTTTTTCTTTCTCCAAAGTATAGCAATGATCCTTCCACCTACTGAGAGCAATGAAGTGTACACAGATTCTGTTCTTTTGTGCTTGCGCATTTGTCAATTTGCCTGCTTGGTTGATTGGCTCTAGGGTTGGAACTAAGTAAAGTTGCTCTGTCCTGCAGAATGGCTTGGAATCCCTTTCTGCACAAGCATGTCCGATAGGTAGCCGTCTTCTTAAGAAACTAGTATCCTTCTTCAGCCTGGAAGGTAAAATATTTATTTGCGTTCTAATTCAACACTCCCTTTGTGTGAGCAGAACAGACTCCCATTTCTGCAAGGGGACTTTCCCTTTCCCTCATCCTTCCTGCAGTTCCTCTCACACTCTCAAAAACTATCCCAGATGGTTAGGAGACCCTCTGGGAGAAATTTTGGGGCCTCACAGTAGCTTCAGGTGGGAGAAGGGGATGTTGAAGTCGTGATGTACAAGCAGAAGTCCTCCTGTACAGCAATGGATTCTGGCCTTAAATTCTTCAGTTCCCCTTCAGTTTTTAAATTCTACTTAGTTTGAATTACAGGGAGAAAAGATATGGAAAGAAACAAATCTTGAAACTAATATAATATAATAATATAATATAATAATAATACTGTTTTGTATTTTTAACAGTATATAACTTGTTCCAATAAATAATAAATGGCTGCCTTTGTTCCAAACGTGGCAGGTGTCAATTTCTTACATTTTCCAATAATATATATACTAAATATGTAGTTTTAGGCATTATTATTAGCTTCTCCTTATCTATTCTTCTTCAGACAGAAGCTTTGTCTTTTTCAAGTATCCCCCCCCTTGCTGTGTTATTAATGTCTTCCAGCCAAAGAAAAGTTTGCTATCTAAAAGAGAGGCCATCACCACATCTTATACCAAATAATTCCATAAGTTTCCAGGAGCTACACATTCAGTATTGTGGATCCAATTTTATGGAACGCCCTGTTGAAGTAAGCCAGACCCTCTTCCTATTGATAATCCAGCACCTACTGAATACTACTACTATTATTATTATTATTATTATTATTATTATTATTATTATTATTCTAGTAGGCATTTGAACTGAATTTTGCTTTTATTATTTTAACTGGGTTAAAAAATCATTCCATTGATTTTTTTGTATGCTGTTTAGAGACAATTGCAATTAAGCAGTACATTAATTTACAAAACAAAAAACAAATACGTTAATTGTTTGAAGAAGCTCTTTCTTTTATTTCTCTTCCCTAATCAATTTAATTTGATGTTCCTCAGTTCTAACGTTCAGAGAGAAAGAGAGAGAGAGAGATAGGACTTTTCTTTATTTTCATTCTTTAGATCATGCATATTTTTATAAATTCTTTATTATATCCCTTTAGCTATCTCTTTTTTTCTAAACTAAAATGTCCCAATGTTACCATTTCCTGACAGGGAAGGTGCTCCAATTTCCTAATCATTTTGGGTGCCATTTTCTGCATGTGGTTTAGCTTTATGACAGTTTTTTTTGAGATGCAGTTACTGGAACTGTAACCAGTAGTCCACATATAGATCACCATAAATTAAATTCATTTCACATTTAAAATGAATATACCTACTTCACACTTTCTGAAACCATGTTTGAATTGAAGCATAGCTGCCCTCTGAAATTTGAGCTTCCTCTTTTTGCATTGCAAAAGGTGCATTTTAGGCAGAATTACATACAAAGATGTTTATATTAGAAGAAATCTGCACTAAAGTGCTGCTGAATTTTCACCAAGATTTGTGTGTGTGTGTTTTAAACCGCAAACTGATATAGAAATGTGGAGAACTGAATTTAAGATTGGAAAAATGAGAAACTGCATGAAATAAAAAATGACAGATCTCTAGTTCATTACGGATTTATATACAGGACTTGCAATTGCTGTATTGGTTGTCTTATTCCTAATCCCTTTCCTAATAAAATCTAGCATGGAATTTGCCTTTTCTCTGCCACTGCAAACTGCATTGGTGTTTGTATTGATCTATCAACCATACTCTCAAGATCTCTTTACTAGTTAATCACTGCCAGTTCAGTATAGCTGGAATTTTTGCTCCAATATTCATTTCAATTGCTGTTAGTCCTTATTTGCCATTTTATTACTTATTCATAGTTTGGAGAGATCCTTCTGAAACTCTTAATAGTTCACTTGGGTTTTCATAATCTTAAATAATTTGGTGTCATCTACAAATATCGTGACCTCACTACTCAACCTAGCCTGCATCTTTGGAAAGCCCCACTTTTGATTTGCCTCCATTGTGAGAACTGTCCACACACTCAATCCCCTTTGCTTTTTGTTGTTTAAGTGGTTTCTCATCAATAACTTAACCTGCTCCCTTATCCTGATAAGTTTATTCAGGAGCATTTGGCGAAGGTCTCTGGTGTGAGCTTTTTTGAAGTCCAAACATATAACATCTACTGGATCCATTTCTGCCTATATGCTTCTTCACAGAAGAGACCATGTGGATCCTATCTCAGCAATGCTTTTCTTCTATGTGTGAAATGATTCTGCCTTCAATAATGATTTCTACCAAACTACCCAGAGCAATTATTACAGATCAGGTAATCTAACACCTATCTGGGGTAAATTAATGTGAAGCATTACAAAAATTAGAGTGATAAGAGTCCTGGTTCTCCCTTGGATCCCTTAAAAATGGTATTATGTTAACTACTTCCCAGTCTATAGTTGCAGACCTAGTTTGGATCACGTGGTCAGGCAATCAGCAATTTTGCATACGAGTTCTTTAATAACTCTGGGTAGATGCCCCCTGGATCCAGTGACGTGTTGATTTGTAACTTTGTCATTTAGCTTTAGAACTTGGTTACCTTTATTTTACTCTGTTCTTCGGTTTCCATGCCTAGAAAAAATGGTTACCTTTATTTTACTCTGTTCTTCAGTTTCCATGCCTAGAAAAAATGGTTTAGGTGTGTGTACCTGTTCTGCTAAGGATACTAATGCAAATAATTAATTCATTTCCCCCCTGAAATCTTCCTATTCTCTTTTAATAATCCATTTGCTTGTTTGACATCTTACCATCCCAGGGCCATTCCAAAACATTCTGTTGCCTGAGGCAGAAAATGAGTAGTTTAGAAAATCCCAGAAGCACTTATGCCTCTGCTATGATAATAAAAGTGTTAATGTTGTTGTTGTTGTTGTTGTTATAGCAATTGACAATGTCTGATCTTTCAAGACATTAAAAATATGTTGCCTGTACAGGCTGCCTAATAGTAGGGCCAGGCCAGCAAACCATCTCTGTGATTGGTTTCCTGCCTCTGATGAGTTTCTAGTAATTTTGTTTATATCCGTCAGTTTCTTTAAAAATGATTTCAGTATGTTTGCATGGTGACCAAAATGCTTAAAATCTGCTTCTGCTATGTTATACCTCTAACACCCACCTTTTCAGGTTCCTGGGCACATCTGAAAATGAGACAAACTGTGATGGGCACCACACACTACAACCAAACACACACAACAGAATACCGGTACCTGTTTCAAAACTAATTTCAGTGTGGGGAGGGGCTGAAGAGTGAACCCTCTCTGCAGGTACATGCAGTGTGTGTGTGTGTGTGTGTGTGTGTGTGTGTAAACCTGCACAATAGATTATAAACATTATCCTTTGAATTAAAAAATGAAATAATTCTTATAGCACATAGATATACAAGAGACTATTGTTCCTTTGAAAATAAAAATCTATTTCTTATTATTCTTTGTGCTGTTATTTGTAGACTATGACTCTTATGCAACACCTTCTGATAAATAGGAGATATTTGTAGGGTTTTGTACCCCACTCCCCATCACAAAAAGATGTGCCAGTGAGCAGAAGAAATTAGAGAGTTCCACATCTCTTTGTAACCGGTTCCTAACTCAAGGATAGTGGGGGTGGGGAAATTGCTTTACACTTTTTTTTTATCATGCTTGCCTTTGAAAGTAGCAAAACCCTGTGCAGAAGGTCACATCTATTCTACAAATAGAAAGCAGAGAGGCTTACTCAAGGCCACACAATGAAAAAGCTCAAGAGGATTATTGTAGGGTTCCAATTCAAAACCCATTGGGTGACCTGGATATAAGGATTGGTAGGAATATTTGTAGATTCATAGTCTTTAAGGGCGTGGGGGAAAAGCCCATTGAGACCATCTCATGAAGCACCTGAAAAATCTGTTTGACAAAAGCTAAGATAAATCTCATGGTTGTTGACTTGAGCTATTGTTGCTTCCCTTTTTGTTCACCTGCAACCATCCAGGTGTCAATGTTCTAACTATCGGTCATTCTACCTTTTAAGTGGCAGGGGGGAATGTATTTTTCTTCAAATATACTGTAGTGTAGTAATAGTTATAGAATTATGGTTCCATTTGTGAGCCTCACAAAAAGATACTTAGAATGGGTTGATATTTGTAAGGTGTGTAGTGTGTGTGCATTGTTGTGTTTGACGTCGTCTCAGGATCATATCTAGGCTCTGGTGCAGAAAAGAATCCTCTCATTTATTCAGCTGCCTATACAAGTTATAGCTACAGTGTCTCTTTTACATTAATACACAATTCTTCAGTCACATCAACCCAGAGAGATACATTGTGGGGGGTGCATCTGTTCCATTGGTGAGCCAAATAACAAGGTCAATTGGGGTTCTCCAGTGGCCTCCCCTCCTCCAATTCAAAATGCAATGTCAATACATGCCCTCCATCAGATCAAGGCCCCCATAAAACCTCATGCCACTCTGGTTCTGGATTTTTCCATACCGATAACACGATATTTCCTATATTATATCTATGTTTATCTAGCTCTGCAAAAAGTGAAATTGTCCATAATGTTGCCTGTGGAGCACTGAAGAGCTCTGGATTATTTTTCGTTAAAGCACAGCAGTGAAAGAGTTTATTTTTTAAACACTTTATTTAAGTTTTTTTTTATTTAAAGCCATCTGCTTTAACAAAACAAAAAGCAGAAAACAAAATACAGAGGTCTTCGGCTGTGTTCCAGTTAGCCTCACACTGCAAATCCTGTTAGACACAATTATAACCTGTTTGGATTTGGAGACCTGCAAAATATATCAAAGGACACAAACAGCCACTAGAAACAAAGGCTGGTGTGAAGCTACAATGTTTTTAAAAACAACAACAAAAGTACAAGCAAGAATGCACACCACTCAGCCATCTCTTAATTATTTTAAGTAAGAAAGAGACAAACCCTCACTATTCCCCTCCAGGGATTAGGGGATCCTTTCTATTTATCCCACAAAAGGCCTCTGGACCCATTTGCCTGCAATTTGGCAGACTTTATCCATTCTGTAGGGACTCCTGTAAATTTCATCTGCTTTAGCCAAAAGAGGATAAAGTTACAGTTGCTTTTTAGAATCTACATTATAGTGTGTGTGTTGGGAAGGGGCAGAGCAGCCCAGAACCTGAATTACAGATTGAAGCCGAGAGTGCAAAAAGCGACTCAGAAACAGTGCAGAAAATTTAAAACACACAGATACAATTCAAGGAAAATCTTGAGGCCTATGCACAGCCCTAGAATGTTATGTTCAAAGACAGTGACTGGCTGAAGATCTTCTGGTGCTTCATAGCTGAGTGGGGATCTGAACTTGGGTCCACACACTGCTAACCCAACACTGTAACATATATGATATTTTGACTCTTAACTGCTGGATTAAACATGAGAAATGGTTAAAACAGTTAAGATGCAGACCAGGACATTGGCAAGTTAAGCCTTGCCATCTGCTGGTGGCAGGCAGCTGATCCATGGGATGTATTCTGCTTGGCCATTATCAATGGGCAGCATCCACTATGTCAATAAATGGGAGGGAATTCAAGGGAGAGCAACAAAACCTATGAAATGGGCTGGAAAGCTTGAATGCCTTAAGTATGTACAGCTTGACTAACCAGAAGCTAAACCAAGCTACATGTTGATGACTCAGCTATATAGATCCAGATGTTAGTTGCTTGCTGCATTAAAGGGATGAAATACAACATGGGTGTCTGCCTAGGCCCTTCTAATGTCTCCTCAAGCAGAAATTACAGATAGATTTGGGGATTGGCTTTCTTTTCCTAAGAAAACTACAGTATATAGCCCTAAAATTGATTCACAGGAAATTGCTAAATCAGCAGTTGGTTTACAGAGTTAATTCTGTGTCATAGGTGGTTGAGCAACGGCAGGTGTTTCTGGATTAAACTGATCTAGATCCTTTATAATCTGGGTTCAAAACAGGCTTCAGCCCTGAACCAGCATGGTTTCAAATCAAGCTTGAGCACTTTTACAAAAGTGGATGAAATTATTAGGTATAGCAGCCCTTCCGGAATAAAGGTAAAGGTAAAGGACCCCTAGACGGTTAAGTCCAGTCAAAGGCGACTATGGCGTATGGCACTCATCTCGCTTTTCAGGCCAAGGGAGCCGGCATTTGTCCACAGACAGCTTTCCAGGTCATGTAGCCAGCAGGACTCAACCGCTTCTGGAACAACCGTGACGGAAGCCAGAGTGCACCGAAATGCTGGAGCAGTACCTATTTATCTACTTGCACTGGTATGCTTCCATACAGCAGCACCCACAGTAGCCCTTCCAGAATAGATTAAGTCTGCAAAACTGTAGGCAGATACATCTAGGGTGGGGTGTCATGTAGGTACCTTTAAAGTTTTATTCTTATAAACAAAGTAAAAAGTCTACAGCTTTTTCATTTTCTCCCAGTATTGGATGAAATCTGCAGGCATGGTCCTTTCTGTAAGGGGGCAAGGCCTGCCTAATTTCAAAATGATTGCTGCAGTGGTTCTTCCATAAGCACATGCATTGCTGTTTGGGGGTGGGTACAATTGGAATCATGGGGTGGGCAGTGGTGGACCCCCAGGAAAGACTAGGGTGAGGAAAATGTCATCTGCTCAAGGGTTGTTTACAGAGGTGAGCTACTGCCCTCCACAGATTTTTGGTGATACAATGGAGGTCTTTCCAGTAACTTGCATAGGAGAAGGCATATATTCTCCTTCATTGTTTTAATGGTATTTTATCTCTTTTGCAAATTTTGTTGTACGCTGCCCTGATGTTTTGTATGAGGGGCAATTCATTTTAAAGAAATAAATAAATGTGAAAAACAAACAGTTTTTAATCCTTCCCTCAAGTCACTGTGTCTGGAGGGAAAATAATTTACCGTGATTGAAAACTAGACCTGTTCATCTTAATGAAAATTTTCGCACCATAACCAACACAGCTGTTCCACACTCTCTGGGTGGCTTCTGGGTCAGCTAGGTTTTGTTTTCTTAGGAAAAAACAAATGGCTACCTGAGATTTTGGACAGCTGAGGTCACAGAGTGACTCAGAAGCTTATTGAGTTCCTTAACCAACTCAAGGAACAGGTCAGAACCCTGTTCTGACCCAGAAATGTGAGAACTTTCCTTGAATCACCCTGATTCACCTCGTTTGGCAAACTCACACAGCATACTCCTAGCAGTTAGGCAATTTTAGACCTTGGTTTTAGTAGCCTTTGGATGATAATGTGTAACACCTGCTATTGGCAGGGTTGGAGTGGATGGATGACTATTCGAGGTCCCTTCGAACTCTGTGAATGTGGCCTGCTGCATATGAACCCCCCCCCCGCGCTCATTTTGCTGAGTGGGACCCTGGACTTCTGCCCCCAAAGTCCTGCCCTGATGGCACCACTGGCAAAACACAATTCATCCTTTGTGAGAGGAACTGTAGGCTAGCGGAGCCACAATGGTCTCCTGCCTTGTGCTGCTGTGAACAATCCTGAATAGAGCAAGCTAGATTCATATAATATGCAGCAACCCAATGAACAAGGTGACCCAGCAGTTCTGCCTCTGCCTTCTGTTTCAGTGCTGCTGCTGGGACATTTCAGTCTCAGCTGAGGGTATTCAACACCTTCCATCAATTAACCCTCCGCCCTTTCACACAGAATCCCAGCGCATACTGCTTCCAAATGATAGGAGAGCGGCACACCACTGGGCACAGGGCAGGATGGTACTATTACACTCCTTTATCTGGGCTTTCTCTCCTTGAAATGTAAGAGATGACTGTTATCGTAAGGCCTCTGCACAGAGAGCTGCAGAAAATACTTCCAGACAATGAAATAGCTCAATTTGATGACTATAATAGAGAAAGTCCTCCCTAGCAGAAGCTGCTGGAAAAAAGGAGAAAGGAAGGATGAAGGCAAACATGGTGATATACTTAAGTTGTTGGTGCCATCTAGTGGGTTCAGTATAAGTTACAGTTCTTTAATCAAGTAAAAGATGCTGGGGGGGGGGGGGAGAGAATCCCTTCACAACACACACACACACACACACACACACACAAATTTAGTTTAAAGTAAAACAATAAGTACTATCATTTCCATAGAACCTTGATGGTAATGTTAATATGCACATCAAATTCCTTTGTTGCCACTTATCTGCTCTATACCCCACCTCAGTGCTTAATCTGTGCCCAGAACTTGTTTTCATGGCCAGGTCACAACCCTGCAACATATCTTGTGAAGGCACTTCTGACCATATACTTCTCATCACCACCACTTACTGTATTGACCGGGCATGGAGAACCTGTGGTCCTCTAGTTGTTGTTGGACTTCAGCTCCCAACAGCCCCAGCTAGTATTGCTAGTATGGTCAGGGATGATGCTAATCATACTCTTACAAACCACATGCCCAGTCACTGAGGAAGGGTACCTTCCTCAGTCATAGAATAGTATAATTTTCTTATAGTTATAGAATAGTATAATCTCCTCAATGGAATGCATTTCTGCACAATCAAGCTTTTTTTTCTTTTCAAAATGGAAGTCAACAGCAAGGGAGGCTGGTGGCGTTCCTGCCCGGCTTGTGAGCATCTCGAAAGGGTTTGGGTGGCCACAGTAGGAAGCAGAATGTAGGCTAGATGGTTTGGGCTTTTTTTCCCCCAAAAGTGGCAGCTCAAAAAATGTCCTTTTACTTGTTCAACCTGCAGTCTTTCAACGACAATTCTCCAAAGTTAGAATCATTGGCAGGAACTGATGGATTGCTTTGATCAGGTGTTTCTGACACACCTTGCAAATAACTGATATCAATAGCAAAATGGAATTTTAAGAGATAAGGGAGCGCTGGACAGTTTATGGCCACTAGTGCAAGGCAATACCAAGACACACTTTCTTTTTCAGAGGAGCAGAGGGACCAAAGTGATTGTTCAGTACAAAGGCAACTATTGTAAGATCTCAGGAAAGCTTTCTTATTTGCAAACCCAGTTACTTGGTGCCAAAGCAATGAGTGGGAACAAAAGACTGGTGGCAGTTGAAATTCTTAAGTAAAATTATGTTTGTGGCAACTGCCTTGACATTTTAGACAAGTTTTTGAGAAATCCTTAAATAGACAATGGTTAAACAGTGGAAATGAAAAACAATCCAAGTTAACACTAACCAGAACAGCACTGCTGTCTTATGGTGGCAATGAATGTGCTTTGACTGAAGCAGTTATGGAAGTGGGAGAAGCTATGGGAAAGGGCTGCAGCTTAGTGGCAGAGCATGTGCCTCACATGCAGAATATCCCAGTTTCAATCCCCAGCATCTCAAGGCAGGGCTGGGAATTCTCTCTGCCTGAAACCTTGGACAACAGCTGTCAGGTCAGGGTAGATACGGAACAAGATGGACCAATGATCTGTCTCTGCACATGACAGTATCCTATGGTCATACCAGCAGCCTGAGCTGGAGAAGAACTTCTGGCTTAACCACTCACTTGCACCCCTGACCCCAAATGACCACTGTCTGCCAAGTCTTCCCTTGATTGTAGACAGCATTTGCATGGAGTTTTCAAAGCCCTCACTATGCTCAGATATAAATTGCAGATTCACGTGGATAGAAGCTCCTGTGACCTCTGCTAGCCTCACAAATCTGCCAAAAACTGGCAGGGAACAAAGGAAGACTGCAAGTTTATGTGATCCCTGGCTACTTCTGATAGGCCTCCTTCTGTATTTTGAGCACTGGGCTGCACCTCTCAAACTACCGAAGTCCCAGAACTCAGCTTTGCTCCTTTATTTAGCCCAACATAATGGAAACTCTCTCAAGAGTATGGAGAAGACACAGAGAGGTAAGGTTCTAACACACAGTCCTATGAACATAGAGGGTGGCACAGGTCACAGGACAGAACACACATTCCAGTTTCAGTGAAAGCAAAACAACAAGCCTGTATTGCTTAGAAAACTGCCCCAACTGTGTTTCAACATGATGTTTCTCAACAAGGCAAGCCTTAAGCTCCAATTGGGCAGTGAGCCCTAACATCAATTTCCTGGATTTTGAGTCATGGGAAGTGTTCCTCTGCAATGCTTTATTAGCATATTGCTTGCATCTAATTATTTATTTAAGACATGGGAGGGAATCCAACGAAAGGCAACAAATATGATAAAGGGATTAGGGGGCATGACTCAGAAAGAGAGATTAAGAGATCTTGTCGCATCCAGCCTCAGAGAATAGATAATAAAAGAGTCATATAGAATATTATCCTGTATGGAAACCTTTGAAAGGAAATAGTCCCAAAGTTATCAAGGAATTATATAAAGTGGTACAAGAATAAATAATGACCTGATAATGGAAAAGGGGAAAGCGAACAGTGGGAGATTAAACATGATGTTCTTACAGGTGGATTAGTTGGAGAGCAGTGAATCACAAGGCCAAATCCATTCTGTGAAGCTGTGGCTCATTGAATGAATCAATGGAGTGATGGAATGACAAGACGAACCTTGGACTAGTGATGGGACCCAACTCCAAGCCAAGCACAGCGGATCTTTGCCTTTCCTATATGGCTCTGTTGTACCATGCACTGTGTACTGGGGAGGGGGTGAAGAAAGGGGACAAGCCTAGCAGGCACACTTTGTCAAGCTGTCAATGTCTGTCTTGGTCATGATCTCCAGCTGGTACAACAGAACTTCTGGTTTCTTATGATGTTGAGAATAGATGCAATTCAGTGCTAGGGAAACTGTGGCCTTTCAAACCTTGTTGTACTCCAGCTTCTATCACATGCAACCAGCATGGCCAGTGGCGATGGGGGATGGGAGTTGCCACCCAGGAACATCTGGAGATCTACAGGTCCCTCACCCTTGATGTAGTTATCAACTCAGAATGGGGCTCAAGCTACTACTCCTATCCCATTCTTTCATGATGCCCTGCCATTTGCTCTGCAAGTCTGCCTCACTTTTTTATTGTCAGTAATGAATCTAGAGCAACCCTTTCCACCCCAGTGGAGGGAAATATATTATAGCTTTGTCCATTTTACCCATTCTGTATAGGTATCAGATAATAAGGGGCTCCAATGTCCAAGAAGTGCTCCTGATCTACTTTAGAACCCTCATATTTAATAATTACTAGAGAGATGGGACCAGTGGCAGGGCACGTGCTCTTCCTACTGTAGGTCCCATATTCAGTCCTTGACAATCTCCAGTTAAAAGGGCTAAATGGTAGCAGATGATGGGAAAGAGATACCAGAAAATGGGTACCTCCCAGAGTTGTGGTTGGCTTTCGTCTGTCTCTGGCAACAATGGAAGAGTGTGCCTAGAGTTGTAGATAATACTGGGCTAGATGGACAAATAACCCCTGTGATGTCACTACTTGTTTTGCGCACTGACGCAGTGAATGGATGCACCGTTGTCCACAGCTCGTACTTTTTTTGAAAATTAGTATCTCAGTCTACATATGGTTGCTTGATTTATTTGCTCTGGTTCAAAGCAGGTGGTGAACGAGCCATCGCAGAGCAACATGCAGAAGGGAATAGTGGAGCTATGTGGAACTGCTGTCTGGTCGGTCAATTGACATCTCTGATATTTGTATCTCTGAAGTTCTGCTGCACTGCAAGTACTGCAGCTGCTAGTTAATTCCTATCACTGCCTACCGTTTCAAGTGAAGCTGAGGAATGTAAACAGAAGTACTATTAGCATCCTATTTGGCTCTTAATGGTTAGAGGGGAATCCAGGACTCTTTTGGCAGAGTGGCCCTCTTTTAAAAAGGAGAAAGAAAGAAAAAGAAAGAAGTTTAATTGAAGCCTGCGATGTTGCAAAATAGAATATCTAAGTTTTAATTGAAAAATAATTATAACCACTTAATCATTTTAAATGAGGGCTGTAATTGCAGTCAGTTCATAATAGCCAAATACAGACACTTAGATTCCCGCAATAAAGCAGGGATGGTACAGCTTGATTTGCTAATAGCACTTCCACTTCTCTTTCCTTTTGTCTCAAAGATTAATTCAGGCAAGGGCTATTAGTGCCGTTAATTGGTTCTGCAATTTAGACCTTGTGTCTGTGAATGAGTGACTGATGCAGCCCTATCAGCCAATAATGTGAACACTCTGTCAAAGTGTTCTCCATTGTCCAGTTGGATATTACTCCTCCAGAAGCTCCCCTGTGCCACCCAGCCACACTTGATCCCAGGAGGGATGAGGAAGAAGGCAGTTTCTCTAGGCTAAGCAATTTGCCCAGCTTTAGATAGGTCACCAAGATGTCTTTGAAGTTACAGTTGGTTTGTGAATAATATTGTTACAAAAGCCTGGTGCCTGCCCCCCCTCTCTGCCAAGCAGTGGCCAGAGCGCATGGGGTCATAGGCACACATACAGGGTCTGTGTCCCTTCAGAGAACAGAAGGCACGGCGGAGGCTGCCATGCTTTAAGAAATAGGGTTTATTTGTCTATTTATACCTTCCATCTGCATGGAGGGGGTCCAAATCTTATAGCATGGCCCAGAGCATTGCAGGCAGTCCTTCCTTCACCCTCACCAAGATGAATATCCCCTTTCTTCCTCTGTCTTCTTCCCAGAAGCCACTTGCCCTCCCCCAGAGCAGTTACCCTGGCAACCTTCCAAATCTCCAGGCTCTGGTCACACCTGGGACAAGGAGTTGTTGAGGACCCTGAAGGATCTCTATTGTAATGCTAACAGCCCTGCTCTTCCCTCAGCCAGCCAGGCTGGTTTGCATAAGGGAGCCCAGGAATCCCCTTGCAGTTTATATTCTCCCTTCATATCACAAATAACCCCAAATCCTAGCATTTATTAATTTCTAGGCTTTAGCAGGATCCCCCCTATTTCTATAACAATAGAGTGGTACCTCAGGTTACAGACGCTTCAGGTTACAGACTCTGCTAACCCAGAAATAGTACCTCAGGTTAAGAACTTTGCTTCAGGATGAGAACAGAAATCAGGTGGCGGCAGTAGGAGGCCCCATTAGCTAAAGTGGTACCTCAGGTTAAGAACAGTTTCAGGTTAAGAACGGACCTCCGGAACGAATTAAGTTCTTAACCCAAGGTACCACTGTATGGCAAATCATTGAAAGGTATCATTGGCAACAGAGACAAACCCTCAACACAGGAGATTCCCCCTGCCCCCATTGTCGGGGAAGAAGGAGAAGTCATGAAAACTGTGATGAAGAAAGAAAAGCAAGATCAAGTAGTGCAACAAAACGAAACAAAAATATGGCTATTGAACAGGATCCAGATTCAATTAATTCAGCTTTCCCCACTTGAAATCAATGGGCCTTGCATTATGGCTAACTTTTCCTTTTGATTCCAATGTGAACTTAAGTTCAGCTAACTTTGTCTGGATCAAACCCAAACCTGGTTCCAACAAGGTATAACATTTGTGTCATTTGCTTTAGCAAAGTAGAACACAAAGTTCATGTCTAATGTTCGAAGATAGTAAATTAGATCTAGACTTGCAGCACAATCTTAATCATCTACTCAGCCCTACTGACTTCAGTGAGGTTTCCAGGTAAATGGAGTTAGGGTAGCAGCCTAAATCGTGCTTAAGAGTTAGCCCATTGAAGTCAATGGAACTTATGTTAGTCATGACTCAACCCAAGTTGGTACATCAAACCCAAGGTGCAGTTATCACAGACTGAAAAGGGAAGCCTTCAAGAGTTGTGTGTTCTCAGAACCAATCGGCAGACTCAGACAGCATGTTTGTAGCTATGATTAAGGCAATACCAGAAAACTATTCAGAGAGAACTTCATCCTGTGTTGACCGATACCAAGAGTGACTTCATCTAGAATACACATGATGCTACAGCTGCTGACTTTAGACTGAGTTGCACCGTGTGATGTAGTTCTGATTTCAGACCTAGCCAAGTCAACATTGAGCTGCCTATTAACATTACTGAATTTCCCTGCCAGCAATTTCCTGTTATTCCCCCCCCCCAAAAAAAATAAATCCCTAAGATTCCAGCCAGAAGGACTGATATGCAAGTAAATTCAGAGGCAATTAAAACAAATGTGCACATTTATATTATATTATCAATCCATAAATATGACACTTGGATGACAAGGCCTCTTGTAAGAATACACAACAGAAACACACAATATTTTATTACCTGAAAATCCTCAAAGTTTCAACACTTAATTGCTCTTTTTATGTTAGTAATAATACAAAGAAGCTTTCTTGCCACTACTGTCTAGCAGGTTTCCGTCCATATATCCCAGGGGTGGGGAAGGTCAGGCTCTGTTGTCAAATGCAGGCCTCCAAGTCTCTCTAGGACTTTGCCACACACACATATCTTTGGTCCTGCTCTGCACCCTCCTCTAGTGATTTTACCCAGCTGGGATGGGTCAATGAACTGTGGTAAGGCCTCTTGCTTGCTGGGATGAAAGATGGAGAGTGGTGCGGAGAGCTGTGGAGACACACTTCTTTCATATTCCTTCAAGCAGTGGCACAAGAAGGTAGGACAACCTCCCCCCCTCCACCAATGAACTGCCTTCCAGATGTTTTGGATGATGATGATGATGATGATGATAATAATAATAATTTATAGCTCACCCACCTGGCTGGGTTTCCCCAGCCACTCTGGACAGCTCCCAACAGAATATAAAACAGAATAAAACTTCAAACATTAAAAACTTCCCTAAACAGGGCTGCCTTCAGATGTCTTCTAAAAGTCAGGTAGTTGTTTATTTGGTATCTGATGGGAGGGTGTTCCACAGGGTGGGCACCACCAACGAGAAGGCCCTCTGCCTGGTTCCCTGTAACCTCACCTCTCACAGTGAGGGAACCACCAGAAGGTCCTTGGCCCTGGACCTCAGTGTTCGGGATGAACGATGGGGGTGGAAACGCTCCTTCAGGTACACTGGGCCGAGGCTGTTTAGGGCTTTAAAGGTTAGCACCAACACTTTGAATTGCGCTCGGAAATGTTCTGGGAGCCAATGTAGGTCTTTCAGGACCGGTGTTATTAGCATGGCTGTTGGAGAAGGATGAAGCAGAACGCTGAAGGACAAGGAGAAAGAGAAGCCCCAGGTTGTTTAAAAATCAAACAATGATAGAAATGGGTTGGAGGAACACCGAGCCCAAGATGAAAATTGTGATTTTAAGCAACGGCAGAGCAGGGAGGGAGGGTCACTAAGGGTTTTAAAATTATTAAACAAATTTTAGGGGGAAAATAGTAAAAATGGGTTCAGCACAGAAGCTAACTCCAAAAAGCTAACGCAACAGAACCTTTCTTAACTCCCTTTTCACTGTTCTCAAACCTTATTTTAAATTGTAACTTTATCCTTTCAGTTTTATCTCCTGCTTGCTCTACTCAAACTTCTGCCATTGCTTTAAACGGCCTCTTTCCTCTCCACCCCGGCTTTACTGAAGCTTTTGCTGTTGTTTAAAACAGCTACTTTCCTTTCAGTGTTTCTCCCTTCTTGCTATCCTCAAACTTCTCTTTCATTCGTCAGCTGCCTCGTTTGAGAGAGATAAAAGACATCGAGCCCTCCAATAGCACTCAGAATACTCAAACCTCTGCTGTTGTTTAAGACCACTATTTCCCCTTCTGTCCCCTCCATCCCTACTTTCCCCAACCTTCTGCTGTTGTTTTAAATTACCACTTTACCACTCTCAGTGTCTCTCACTTCTTGCTCCCATGTCATGGCCACTGCTATTGTGCGACCTGCATCACCATCACCATCAATTATATTTCCCCAGCCACTCTGGGTGGCTTCCAACAGAATATTAAATATTTTTTTTCATTTATTTGGTCTGCTTTAGTTTAAATTTTAGTGATGTTTAGGATTATTGTTTTGTTTTATAGTTCTGCAGTTGACTGCCTTGATAGGAATGTCTTAATAAAAGAAGGATATAAATAAATATGCTTTTAATAAATAAATGTACACCCAGAATCCACACGCAGATAGACAGATGCAACATTACTTGCAGAAGAAAGGAGGTAATTGCTGGAATAATGGGTCAAACCCCATATGTATTGGTACATTTCCCTGATTTCTAATAGGTAGCGAGAGTAGTAAATTATATTCGAAACCTAAAGGGGAGGACATGTCAATGTTTTTATGCTAAATAACAACATTTTAATGACACGACCAACTTCGCTCCTTGGTGTGTAAGCCCAACATTTCTGTAACAGAAAGGTGCCTGCAAGGCTTAACTAATGCCAACCCTTTTGAATTAGTCATGAAAACTATTCTCGAAAGGTAAATAGAGAGTGAGGCATTTGCAATATGGATAACAAATGGCTCCTGGTACCGACTGAGGCAAATAATCTAACTGAAACAGATAACAGGAGCAGGGCAAGTCTGTATGGCGGAGGCCAAATTTCCCTTCCTGTTAGTGACGTGTGCAGCCTCCTGTCAGTAAAAGCCCCATTTTGCTTGACAGGTACTCAGATGCGATCACAGAACCATCGGTACACCTTGCAGAGTCCTTTTCAAAGCAGGTCGCCATCATGTCTGTGACAATGTGCCAGTCCGTGGGCTTTGTGGTGTCAATGTTGGGGGTCGGTGGAGTTATTGCCTCTACTGTCATGGACCAATGGAGCACCCAAGACCTTTACAACAATCCGGTGACAGCCGTCTTTAATTACCAGGGTCTATGGCGCACTTGTGTCAGGGAGAGCTCTGGTTTCACTGAGTGCCGCTCCTATTTCACCATCCTTGGACTACCAGGTAGGGAATATGCTGCACTCTCAATAGTGCGATTCAAAAGAGCTGGTGGGATGAAGTGACTCAAGACTGCTGTAGGCCCCTGAGAGAACCAGATCCTCTCGTTTGCTCTTGCTCCCTTCCTCATAGCATTATTCTCATTTCCATAGACTTTGAGAAAGGGACAGGGGAAGAAATTTGGTTTGGTGGGCCTTTTAATGCAAGCCTACTTAATTTGCGCTGCCCAAAGCAGTATGAACTGGCACACACCTATCCTTCAAAATGTGCCCTTCTCTTAGTTTTGTGATGAAATAATGTTGATATGTATGTGTGTATTGAAATTCATATTTTAGTGAAAGTAATGTACAAAATTGCATTGTACTGGGGATAATTGCTTGCGTATGTTGGAGGAAATGCATACAAAATGTGCATATTAGGAGAAATTTGCATAAATACACTGACAAATTGCTGTGAGGACTTTTTTGCTTTAAAAAGTTGCAAACCCATGTGGAACTGTGGAGCACTGAACTTAAAGATTGGGAAAAATGAGAAATGGAGAGAAGCCAAAATTGACAGATCTGTCTATTCCCTACCTAGAGGACAGCATTTTATATAGTGAAATGCTCTGCTGGAGATAGTCACATTTCCCCCCTCACACTGATGCCCATATCATCACCAACATTTGCCAGGCTGGCTGATGTGGGGGCAGAAGTGCAGAAACATGGATGCAGAACTATCCAAAGGGATCAGGAGGTAGACGGCAAATGACAAAAACCCCATATGACCTGAGTATTATTTCTAATGATGTGGGAAGAGGATGGCAGATTATATACGTGTGTGTGTGTGTGTTTGAAATTCAGAATTCAAAAGTATAATATTGCTTTTGTTCAAACTTTCCCCCACCATCCCAAGTCCACATGACCAATGTCATGTTGATTTTGGGAAAGAGATATTGTCTTCCTTTCTAAAGATACCTCTAAAGGGAGGATTTTAAAAGTTAAGAATAAAATATATAAGATAGAAGTCATATACGATCAATTAAATAAAAACTACTTTCAGGAGACTAGATCTTTACCTCATGTTGTGCAAGGCCTTTAGGTTTTTCTTACCCCCACCACTTTCTTATTAAATAGTGTAACGTTTAGTCTTCAGATGATTTAATATCAGATTAGAAATATTTTTTCTTTTCTTTTTGGAAATACAATCTTTGCTTCCTATTTGTCCAGAGAAAAGGGGGAAATCAAACCTCATTGGGGTTGAAATAAAGCGCTTGACACCTGTCCCAAAGCGACATTCTGGAAAGTCTTTTGTGTGTGTTTTCTTTTCTTGATTGGAGCCATTGCAAAGGTATCCTCTTTGTTCTTGCTGCTCAGGCGATGCAGAAAACCCTCCACATTTATCATCCTCATGCCCTCCTTATCAACTGCTGAAGAGCAGCCTACAACTTAAGCCCTGTTGTTCTAAATCTTTAATGCCAGAAACAGATTCTTAATAATAATGGCATACATCTCCTGTAACATCAGTATGGTGACTCTTCTAGTATTCTGCTAGAAGTACAAAACTGGTAAACAATTCCAGCATATTTATAATGGGTTTTTAAGATTTATCCGTGCTTAATGACTTAGTTCTATTTTTTTTATATTGTGGTTTAGTTCCTCCAGGGGTAAAATGTTTAGTTAAGACTCTTCTGAACTTACCTATATAATGAGGGATACTGAATAGAAGCATCTGTCAAGTCAGTACCTAGTGTACTCCTCTTTTGCTGCTCTTTGTAGGTCTCTGGACGTGGGTGACCACCTCATAGGAACATAAGAAGCAGCCTTATATTGAGACAGACCTATGGTCAGTCTACAGTGATTGGCAGTGGATCTTCAGGGTTTCAGATCCTTTCCTAGCAGTGCCTAGAGATGGCAGGGATTGAACCTGCATGCTCTTCCACAGAGCTATGGCCTTACCCTAAGAGTCTTCCTTCCTCTCAGATTCTAGCACGTAGGTATAGGAAGAAGAATGTTGGACAGAGCCTTTCTGGCATCTGCCTTAGATATTAGTGGTGGGGAAGATCCAGAAGTGGAAGACTGGCATCTCTGCGCTTATGCTTTACTGTTATTTTTATTACAATATTTGTAATTCCAACATATGTCTTTTTGCACAAGCAAGTAAACATATCGATATTCGATGGGGAGAGCCGAACAATAAAAAGTGACAAGCAAACCCGACATTCCAATTTCCCTGTATTGAGTTTAGGAAGGGATGCATTTATCAGTGTGTGCAAAGAGCAATGGAAATGAGTTTTCTGCCAAAAGTGTGCTGTGTGGGAGCAACCTAATCTGTGTGCTTGGGGTGTCAAAGGCACCTATGATACACTTACACATCATGGTCAGCTCATGTTTTCCTCTACAGCAATTATATCCATGGAGGAAAATAGCAATGTCTGAAGTGGCCCAAACGATTTCTTTGAAATCAACTGCCGACAGTGCCTCCTACAAATTTATCTGCAGGTAGTGGTGTGCTCACATTGCTATTTTAAAACAGTAACACTACATTGTATTCATTATACAATATAGATAGATCTGACTAAAGAGTAAAGTTTGCTCTTGCTTTCACCATGTTAAAAACTGCATGTTATCATCCTACGAGGCAAAGTAGGTAATGTGATGCATTGATAAAATAAATATCAGCAAAGTAAATGTAAGACTATTTGTTAGCAGTAGGAATGTGGGAGCTTCCAAACCTTATAAAGCTTGCTTCCTGTCTTGGCCGAAAACGTATCCAAGGTACCCTTTCCTTCAGTCTCTTTCTCTCTTTCTCAATACTGGAATCAACAAGGAACAGGAATCCAGAGAATTAGCCCAGGAAAAATTAATCTCACAGGCTCCCAGGTTTTGAGACATATGGAAGTAGGAATCCCCCCCAAAAAATTGTACCTTAAAGCTTTTGGTTTATCTTGGTCTCCACAGATCTTTCTGTGCCATGTGGTGCCCTATAGTTGAGGACCTTTTGAACAGGAAATGCCAACAAATGACTTATTTGATTTATTCTTTAATATATGTCTAGACAGCCCTTCACCACTCAGAAAAAACTCCACAGCAGATTGCAAAGTGTTAAGTTAAAAACATTTACAATAAATCATAATTAGCCTGGAGCTAAACAAGCAAAAAGCAGATCAAAAATGCTAAAATTTGTTTTACACACATATTTTTAAAGCAATCATAACTTCATCTCTGGCCAACACAAGGCATTGGAGCCAATTACTAGGGACTGAGGGGTCTTTGCCGCCCCAATAAAATATTTGAGCTCCCCCAAATATGATGGATATTTCCTTTCAAACAGTGTGTGTGCACCATGCCATATGATCAATTATGTGGGGTGGGGTTCTCCTGCCCCCCAAATATTTTATTCCAGTTGGCACCCCTTACACAAGGGTTAATGCTTGACAAAGCATGACTCCTGGTAGCATGACTCCAGTGTGCAAAAGGCAGGGACGCATTGTGGTGGGTGATGCAAATGGGTGTGTAGTATTCTGCATGTGGTACCGCTAGAAACTACCCTTCGTTGCTTAATAATGAAAAACATGGCTGGAAATGTAGGAAGTGAATCATATCTGATGGGGCAGAGTTGGGCAAGTCACACATCTCAGCCTCAGCCATTCCACTTTATAAGCAAAGAAAAACTACACGTTGTAACAGTGCTGTTAAGATGGCAGCTTATGAGTCACTCCCCCAAAGAAGACATAGGTTCGCATAAGCTTTGCATGTGCTAATCAATAAGTAAATATGGGAATTTAGAAATAAATGCTGAAATAGAAATGTAATATAGTACATCTCACCTTAGGGGGGAAACTGTGGTCAAGTGACCCACAGCCCTGCTCAGTCTGCCTCCCCACATGGTCAAGGGGCAACTGCAAGGCCCCTCCACTTCCTTCTTAGGATTATTCATTTTTAAAGAAGGCTTGGCCAAGAACAGCCTTTAAACAGAGAACAGGTCCTCTGTAAGGTAAGACACACATAGGATAAGTGCTGCTGTGAACAAAATGAAATAGCTCTTGTACACCACCTTCCACAGCCATGAGCCATTGTCCTTGAATGTGTGAGGGGGTTTGTTTTGTTATTTTGGTAGCTGTTCAGTGGAGGTGGAGGTGGTGTGATTATTATTATTATTTTAATGGCTCTGGGCACAATTGATCACTTGTCACACGGCGAGAGAAGAAGTCCATTTTCACCTCTTGTGAAAAACAAAGCCGGCTGCAAGGCAAAATATGAAATATTCTACCTCACTTCCCCAGGCACTCGAAAGTAGAAAAAGAACCACTTGGGAATAGACCTTGTGCTGAGAGACAGAGGAGACAAAGCTATCGCAGCTCTGCTTGGCCAAAATAATATCAATCTGCAAGCGTGGAGTGGTTTTGTGTGTGATTCAGCACTGTGTACATGTTTTTAATTAACTTGTCATCCTAAAGTGCTAACAGACCAAATCAATTAGCATGTAAATTCCTCAGCCGCGGAGGAGGATTCTGGCACCCCCCACCAGTATTTATTCTGTGAGTAAATGTAATATAAATGTACATACAAATATGTTTTACTCCAAAGTAGCTGGTAGTTGTTAATCATTATCAGCATAGTCTAATGAAGAAAGAAATGGCATACACCCACCCACGCCCCAACATAAAACTAAAGCAGCATGTCTTTTGTTAAGAAGAATAAAAGTAGAAACACTTTTCTCACTTATTGTATATTTTATGATTGTAATTGCTGGGAATATCCATACAAGAAGAGCCTTGCCAGTGAGGCAGGTCCATGTTTTACTGGGGCGTTCTGGGTGTGATAGAGCTGTCTTTACACCATTTGCAATGAGTAATGGAGAACAATGTTTCAGGGAAAACAAGTAAATATAAATAATCAAATTGTAGCAATATGTCTTTCTCTAGGATGGAAAACTACGAGATTGAGGGATGAGTTTACTGTAAGCCCGCCCCACCCATTTTTACATTACAGCCACCTCTCCCGCTTGGACATAGTTAATGGGGCTGCCAGTATTTCCATTATAAAGCCCTATTTATTATTCTGACAATAGCAATTTATATTATGAACAATAGTGTCATAGTGAATAAAAACAGTAAGATTGGTGTGGAGCAGCCAGGCAACCCAAATGTATCACTGACATTTTGGTTTCAGTGTTTCTCCCCAACCCCCAAACCCACCCTGCCTTAATGCTCTCAAGTGCACCAAAAACAAAGAGTCCTTGGGATTTATTTTAGTTAAAGTTATTCTGTCCTTAGAAGTTTACTAAAATGGGAGAGTCTAGTACAAGATATTGCAAAAGGGAAGGTGTAATGACAATTAATTGTGTCAGTCTTCAAGCCATTGGTACTAGAGTAGGCATAATGTCTTACCTAGCACTACTCCAGAGTAGCATCTGTGGCTGGTGAACTATATCCTCAATTTCTGTTTCAACTCATCTCTTACAAAAATCTAATCAAGGTTTGATATACCATCAACATTTATGCCGGCTAGGTCCTATTCTGTCTTCCATCACCTACCCCATTTTACCACCCTGGTCCAGATAGCATAATTTATCAAATTAGAGATGCCACAAAACGATCATATGACCATTTCCTTCCAGATTTGTGATATTTTCATGACTTCCACAATATTTTCCATTAATATATCTCGTATCCATGCTCATAACAGTCACAACTTTCAAAACTTCTCTTCCCTAGTCTGGTACTTCCCAGCGCTGGTGCTGCTTTGAAAGATAGCTAGAAAATGGTGTGGTACCTGCTTTATTTGTAAACCAAATGAAATATCATTGTATCTTGAACTCCAGCCTAGTTCATGCCATTTGTATTGATTGTAAGAAGATGCCAATTGGGTGCTGGACAAGAATGGTGAATCATTTCATTTTTTATGGAGTCAACAGATCACCAACACCCCTAGATCCTTTTCTACAGTGTGTTGGCTGCATTTTTTTAATTGAATACACCAGTGAAGATAGAGGACCAATGCAGACTGAAGTCCCTGCCTTTATAACTCTGAGGATCAGATGTATTACATGAACATATCTGATATGCAAATTAATCACTGGGTGGGCCCCGAAAAAGGTGGATTGGCACTTGACATGGTAAATGAACAAAGGCAGCCCCAAGGCCTTCGGACTAAGAGTCTTTGTGTTTGGAGAGAAAACTCTAATTCATCCTGCAAAGCCATTCAGAGACTCCAGTTACTGAAGTTTCACTCTTTGGGTTCAAGTCCACAGCATAAGAAGTATTGTACAGAAAAGGGTGGAGTTGCCTTAATTTCCCCCAGTTTTTCCAACTGGATGTCATTCTGTGGGAGTATGCTATATTTACCGAAAAAGAAAGTCAACATGAGTTTCGGGTAGTTTTGTAGGAGCAGCGATGATAACATTGAAATGTTCCAGTGGGTGCAGTGATCAAATACACATTTGTCTGAGGAAAGGGCAGATAAAAGGGGTGGGTGCTGCTGAAACTAGGAGCTAGGGTGTGACTCAGTGGCAAAGAATAAGTTGCATGAATCTGGTTGCCTGTACTATAACACAGCATGAGCCAAACAAGTGCAATACAATTCATGTCTGGGATGAGTAGTTCATAATGGTGACTCCTTGCCCCATCTTCCTGGAATAATCTCTTCACTGGATCATGGGATGAATAGGACCAGTAGATTGATGCTCGCTGGACAATCGAACAGATATTTTAATAGGCTAACCTTGTCGTTAGCATGAGAGTAACATGCAGCCCTCTTCATGTTGCTGGACTCCAGTTCCCATGAGACACAGACAGAATGGTCAGTGGTCAGGGAAGATGTGAGATGTAGTCCAGCAGTGGTGGACCTTGGCATCTAAGATTTCAGTGGCACCCTGTGCAATGCCAAAATCCGCCACCCCCCATATCCAACATTCTCTGTCTGCTAGCTTACACAACAACAACAAAAATCCAATGCAATTGCTGCACTTGTTGTTATTTAGTCATTTAGTCGTGTCCGACTCTTCGTGACCCCATGGACCAGAGCATGCCAGACACTCCTGTCCTCCACTGCCTCCTGCAGTTTGGTCAAACTCATGCTGGTAGCTTCGAAAACACTGTCCAACCCTCTTGTCCTCTGCCGTCCCCTTCTCCTTGTGCCCTCAACCTTTCCCAACATCAGGGTCTTTTCCAGGGAGTCTTCTCTTCTCATGAGGTGGTCAAAGTATTGAAGCCTCAGCTTCAGGATCTGTCCTTCCAGTGAGCACTCAGGGCTGATTTCCTTAAGAATTGATAGGTTTGCAGTCCATGGGACTAGTGCACTAGTGGAAGCTATTTCAGCAACAGCTGGTTCTTGTTGCACAACAGTAGATTCTTAGGCAATCTGCTGCACAACAATCTTTGGTAATGTACTTGTGTTTTGCCTCGTGAAATAACATTCCCCAGCACAATAACTACACTGGATGCAACCCAATGTTTATCTGCTCAGCTAGATGGTGTGGTTCTTTATCATGCATATAGTTAAACATCCAGCCTCTTAAATTTTATATATTACCGGGATGCCCAGCCCACCTAGGCAGTTATTACCGACATGTTTATATAATAGCCTATACATACTAAGCTCCCTGTAAATTATCCCTCCTAATGATAGTTTTCATTCAATTTACAATGAGAATATTGTATTGATTGTGTCTGTCGAAAATAAGAGTAGCATGACTGGGTAAAAGCTGGATTTGTTTCTAGGTCAGAGTTGAAGTAAATCAGTTGCAGGAGTGTATTAGATCAGAATTGATGAGCCCGGAGTCCAGAAGGCCTCTGTAACTCACTGCCGTGCATCTGGCAGAGCAGCTTGGCAAATTTATATCACTCCCCAGAGCCATTTACCACAGTGGAGAAACGAAATTAATTTCCTAATTCTTACAGCCATTCTGCCTTTCCCAACAACCACCTATAAAACGGCTGTTCTCCCTTAGCTTGTATGAGGGCATTTCTAACCGAAACCACCATTGGTACGTTCATCCACAACTTGATAAACTATGATTCATAAAGCTCTAGAGAAGAGCCATGGCCATTCACTCCTTCCTCATTTCTTCTCTTTCCTTCACTCCTCCCTATACTCACAGACTTTGGCACAGAGATTCCAGCTTACATTATGCCAGTGTTCTTTGTGATGTCTGAACCAGAGAACTCTGGATTGATGTTGGTTAACAAAACAGGATAATAAACCAGGGGGAAGAGAGGGGAGGGGCAATGAAGAAACACATGGCCATAGGACTCATCCATGATTTATCAGCTATGGCTTTTTGTTCTGTGAACTGCCCTGAAATCTCTGGGTATAGGGTAGTATAATAATAATAATAATAATAATAATAATAATAATAATAATAATAATGGAGCCATGGGCAAGTGTTCAAACACAGCCACAGTGCGCTTGATTAGGGCTGAGGTTCTGCTGTTATGGTCATCTGGGAAATAATGGAAGCAGGATTATGGATGGGTGACCTCTTTGTGTATGTCACTATTCCACTTGAACCAATAATTAAGTTGTGCCATCAAGTGTCACTTTAGGTTGATTTCTCAGTGAGCATAAGGATGCTAAAGTCTCCTCTCCTGTTTATTTATATGTTCCCTGCCTGTTAAAGTCATCCCTAGACATTTTTCAAACCCCAAACAGCTTTACCACATGTTCTGAGAGCAGGTCCTGGGTTCTACTGAAATATTACAAGGTATCCTGGGACATGCTTTTGGACTGCCAGCTGCTTCACAATGGCTTCTAAAAATGTTGCTGTCCAAAACAGTCACTTGGGTTGTTTGTATAGTCAGGCCATCCTTGTGTCTCTTGTACACAGAGGTTTATTGTGTTTTCAGTTGTAACTTGTAGTAGTACATTTATAGCAAAAGGCTTCATGCCCATATTACTTATTTCAAGAAACTTTGTGGCTCTTTGGCACAAAATTGATTTGATTCAGAAATAAACTCACTCAGGTCCAGTTCACATGTGACCTGTGGTTTAAAACAAACCATGGGTTACTGCTGGTGCAGGCTGCTCAATCATATCTGCCCATCCCTTCATGGAAACAAACCAGAGCACTGGCATAACCAGAACAAACCTAAGATTCTGTTCATGGTTGTTTAGAGAGAAACAAACCTTGAGTGCTGGTTTGCATGTAACACTAAGCTAGTTTATTTCTTCTCGGCTTGGCACAGGGTAGAGAAGGGTGGTTGTAATCGAGAAGCATGCACTAGCACATTGCTTGTTTGCAGTAAAGCATAGTTTATGGCTTACTACCATGTGCAAATCAGGGCACACACTGAATGAGTCCCAAAACGAGCTGGGATGAGAGATAAATGTTATGCGATTAGATTGCACCAGTCTTAGTTTTACCCTGGATTTTCCAGACACTTTGTAACAATAAATTGTTCCTGGTTAAGTACTGTAGCATCTCAGATTGTTCTGCCATTCTGAAATACAATAGTTATTCCTGGGACTAGACAGGCATACTGACTAAGCTATTCACCATTTGGTATGTTTTACACTGGAATGGAAATGGCACCAGCCAAACTATTTACTCCGTTCAGACTATGGTTCGGAGACATTTATGCTCTGTCCTTGGTATCGGCATGTTGGTGCTCACCATTGTACATTTATTTAAATGTTTCATATTTTGTTGGTATTCTTTCAGTCCTCCTCCCAACTCTTCTAAACCTGAAAGAACCAAAATCAAACATGGCGTCCAGACCTCTACTGCATTTCCTCTTGTGTCAACACAGTACTAGATGAATGTAACAGATAAAGGGGTTGCACATTGGTAAAGATTAGGTTAAGGAAGCAATTTATTATTCTAGGGGTGCAGCCCAAGACACCTTCCTCATTGTTAATTCAGTAGAATGATTCATGGTATCGGGTTGTGTAACAGCTTTATAGAAATGTGCAGGGCTTACCACCCCACCCCCAATTAACTTTCGGCGTTAATCAGCACCAGTACAACCTCTCATCTACTAAAATAGAGCAAAAGAACTGTTTTACCTTAGTCCAGCGGCCCTGTCTTCATCCCTGTTTCGTAATGGATGAACTCAACAGCAAGAGTACAAGAACAACACATAAATCATCAGAGCCATTTTATTCCAGCCCTACCATTAGGTAGCAGATGATGGGGGAAGAGATCAGAGACAATGAATTACAGGACAGATCTGTGTGAGCCATTGAGTTTGCCTGATACCCTCTCAGCTAGCCTGCTATGTTCAAGCAAAGTAGACAGCCCTTTGAATAGCTTTCCCAAAGGGGGAGCGTTATCGCTTCTCCTATTCTGAAAACAGAGCAATTTAAGAGTGCTTGCAAGGAATGTGTTTTACACCTTTCCTGGTTCAAGAGAGAGATCTAATTCCAAGTAAGCAAGAAGCAAACAGTCACAAAATGCAATGTGATTTTAAAATATATTTTTAAAAAGTCCTACTTCACATAACAATCACTAAAAGTTTACAGTGGAGTACACTTTGATGATGCTGACAAGAGCAGGTCATTTTGGAAAGCACTGAAAATATAGCTTGTAATGCTGGTGTTGTCCTCAGTTCTTTTCGTCTCATTGGAATCAGCAACATGTCAGGTACATGGAATAAGCAAAGCTGAATAACAGGGGTAAGAATGAGGGGGGCTGATCATGTGCATTATGAACAGATTGTTCAATGCAACTTGCAGGTTGACCTCCATTAGTCCAACAATGACTCTTTGGCCAACAAGGGCTTCTAAGGGACAAAGGCACCAGTCTTCACTCCCGCCAACCCCAAAGCACACACCAACCAACAGAACTGAAACTGCGCTATCTTGCAAAAACACATTGAGTCAACAAAGCCTGTTAATGGAAACCATCTGATAAGGGCAGCCACTGTTGGCTGGTACAGTGAATGGGACTTCGCTGCTTCCTTAAGCTTTGCCAGTGGTGTAGCAGCTTCTGATTGCAAAGGAGGTCTCATGTCCACTACAATTTGCCAAGTGTTGGGCTTTGTGGTCTCAACCCTGGGCTTCGCTGGCTGTATTGCGGCCACAGCGATGGATGCATGGAGTACGCAGGACTTATATGACAACCCAGTGACAGCTGTATTCCAGTACCAAGGCCTCTGGAGGAGCTGCGTCAGTCAGAGTTCGGGTCTTACAGAGTGCCGGCCTTATTTCACAATCCTTGGGCTTCCAGGTATGGAACAGGGGCTGGCCAAGCAAGGCTACCCCAGAGATGTGACAAAAGCCAATGATTTTTAATAGGCTAGCAAGAAACAATATTTTAAACAGCTTGCTAATGTAAATGGAGACTAATATTGACTGCAGTGATGTACTTATAAATGTAGAATCAATTGCTGTGAATAAAACTGTCACACAGAGGATATTAAATTGCACACATCATTTTAAAAGATCATATTTTATTGTTATGGGGAAAGGTGCCAGAAACCCAGAGTGAAAACTAACCAAACTCCTTTTCGGAGGAGAAGAGCAGTTTCTACCCGCCAGACCAAGACTAACTCAGTGTGTATTTGGGCACTGTGTATTTATTTGAATGAACTGATTTGATATCATATCTTGGATATCGGTGTGCACACCCACCAATGAAAGAAACAATTTTCCCACATGACAGTAAATAGGTTTAATCCCTCCTTCCACCGCCCACTGGTAAGTAATATAGATACTTGGCCTGAACATGTTGGGAGGAGAAAATGTTGTTTCTTGTTTTTGTGAAGAACTATGCAGAAATTCTGGTTTTAGTATGCTGTTCGGCCGCAATAATAATAAACTTTCAGGTATCATTCTGGCCTTTTTCTGTTTCTGAAGTTTTAGTGGAACTTTTTGTGGTCAAAGCAATGAGTGTATTTGGCAGGGTGTGTGCCTGTTGGAAAGTAGATAGGGGCAAATTTCTGTTATCAAGAAAGGATGTGATTTCAACATCTGGGTCAGTGCAAATAGGCCGCAAATACAGTAAGTGCAACCATAAAATGACTTTGGAATAGACAGACATTCAAAAATATTAAATGAAACATATCTGATATGTCATGAATAATATATATTTCACATTTTGAAAATCACATTTCTAATTTTTGAAATCAAGTTTTCAAGTGAGCAGACTTTACATGTCTAGGGTGAAACCATGGTAGTATGATTTTAAGTTGATATAATTTTATATTTTGAAATTGCTGCAACCTGCCCTGGGACCTTATGGTGAAGTTGGTCATGATATTTACTTACTTACTTACTTACTTACTTACTTACTTACTTACTTACTTACTTACTTACTTATTTAATATACCACTTAATTATTCACATCTAAAAGCAGTGTACATAAAACAAGGCCCAGAATTTCTTTTTATCATAAAGCCAAACACTACCTTTAAATGCCTGCTGGAGTAAAAAAAGTCTTAGTCATGTACTTGAAGTTCCTCAAGGAGTGTGCATGTCTAATCTCAGTTGAGAGGGAGTTCCATAGTCTTGGCCCACGACACTGAATGCACAGCAGCTAATAGCTATGTGCTGTACATCTGAGACACAGGGGACCACCAACAGGGACTCCCCCTAAGATTGCAGTGATTGGGCTGGGATATAAGGTGATTTAAGAATACAAAGTGGTCCTAGATATGGATAGGTGTTTTGGTTTTTTTAATATATTTTTTTAAAGGAAAATTAAATGTAGTTACGGCCAAAATAATATGTTAGAACACCAGTCATTTTATTTTAAAAATAGCACTCAAACTTTCAAAATATGCCAATCTATTCTCATTATGTTTTTGGTTTTCATCTATTGTCCAGATGTGTTTTTAAGTTTCTGATCTTGGTAAAACAGGAGCCACTGAAATGAATTTTGAGGAACTGAAAGTGGAACATAATACACAGCCAGATCATGCATTGCCTTTCTGTTTGCCTCCTTCTGTTCTGTACACAAAACATGCAGTGATCACCCTTTGGTACCGTTAGCACTCGCCCAGGAACTCTTGTTTCCCTATGTGTAATAGTGAAGATAATAATAATAATAATAATAATAATAATAATAATAATAATAATAATAATTTATTATTTATACCCCACCCATCTGGCTGGGCCTTCCCAGCCACTCTGGGCGGCTTCCATAAAAACCAAAAATACAATAAAATATCACACGTTAAAAACTTCCCTGAACAGGGCTGCCTTAAGATGTCTTCTGAATGTCAGGTAGTTGTTTATCGCTTTGACATCTGCTGGAAGGGCGTTCCACAGGGCGGGCGCCACTACCGAGAAGGCCCTCTGCCTGGTTCCCTGTAGCTTTGCTTCTCGCAATGAGGGAACTGCCAGAAGGCCCTCGGCGCTGGACCTCAGCGTCCGGGCAGAATGATGGGGGTGGAGACGCTCCTTCAGGTATACTGGACCGAGGCCGTTAAGGGCTTTAAAGGTCAGCACCAACACTTTGAATTGTGCTCGGAAACGTACTAGGAGCCAATGTAGGTCTTTCAAGACTGGTTTTATATGGTCTCGGCGGCCGCCCCCAGTCACCAGTCTAGCTGCCGCATTCTGGATTAGTTGTAGTTTCCGAGTCACCTTCAAAGGTAGCCCCACGTAGAGTGCATTGCAGTAGTCCAAGCAGGAGATAACCAGAGCATGCACCACTCTGGCAAGACAGTCCGCAGGCAGATAGGGTCTCAGCCTACGTACCAGATTGAGCTGGTAAACAGCTGCCCTGGACACAGATTTGACCTGTGCCTCCATGGACAGCTGTGAGTCCAAAATGACTCCCAGGCTGCACACCTGGTCCTTCAGGGGCACAGTTACCCCATTCAGGACCAGGGAATCCTCCACACCTGCCCGTCTCCTGTCCCCCAAAAACAGTACTTCTGTCTTGTCAGGATTCAACCTCAATCTGTTAGCCGCCATCCATCCTCCAACCGCCTCCAGACACTCACGCAGGACCTTCACCGCCTTCACTGGTTCTGATTTAAAAGAGAGGTAGAGCTGGGTATCATCCGCATACTGATGAATACCCAGCCCAAACCTCCTGATGATCTCTCCGAGCGGCTGCATGTAAATGTTGAAAAGCATGGGGGAGAGGACAGAACCCTGAGGCACCCCACAAGTGAGAGCCCAGGGGTCTGAACACTCATCCCCCCCCCACTTTCTGAACACGGCCCAGGAGGAAGGAGCGGAACCACTGTATGACAGTGCCCCCAGCTCCCAGCCCCTCAAGACGGTCCAGAAGGATGCTATGGTCGATGGTATCCAACGCCGCTGAGAGATCCAGCAGAACTAGGAAACAGCTCTCACCTTTGTCCCTAGCCCGCCGGAGATCATCAACCAGTGCGACCAAGGCAGTTTCAGTCCCATGATGAGGCCTGAATCCCGACTGGAAGGGATCCAAATGGTCCGCTTCTTCCAGGCGTGCCTGGAGTTGTTCGGCAACTGCCTGAGCTGATGAATGGGGGTCTGAAAATGCTTGGATTGTTAATATTAGTGTTCATGCGTTGACTAATTAGACCACACCTCATGTGTAGAATGACTCATTTACCAGCTGCAGCAGATAGTATGGCAGTCGGTAACCGTTTGCAAAATGGACTTCTTATAACACAGGGTAATAGGGTCTTTAGATGGTATGGCAAATAACTTGTTAATCGCTTCCTGTTCAGAAACCTTTCACCATGGAATTACTAAAATAGATTAAACAAAAAAAAAAAAAACCCACAACCACAAAAAAGAGGTAAGTATCAGGTTTAAGGTGCTGGTTTTAACCTTTAAAGCCCTATATGGCCTAGGACCCTTGTACCTAAGGAACCGCCTCTCCTGGTATGTCCCATGGAGGACCTTACGGTCTTCAAATAAAAACATATTGGAGATCCTGGGCCACAGGGAGGTTAGGCTGGCCTCAACCAGAGCCAGGGCTTTTTCAGCTGTGGCCCTGATCTGGTGGAACACTCTGTCACAAGAGACTAGGGCCCTGCGGCACTTGACATCTTTCCGCAGGGCCTGCAAGACAGAGCTGTTCCACCAGGCCTGTGGCCAAGGCACAGCCTGACCCCCTCCTTCTGTAATCCTCATAGAACTCTAGCCCAATGGTTGCCAATAATTTGACTCTGAATTGATTTTAGAATGAATTGGTTTTAGAATGTATTTCAATTAATTGATTGTGATTTTATGTAAACTGTGTTATTTTTACTGTTGTTAGCCGTTCTGAGCTGGCTTCGGCTGGGGAGGGCGGGATATAAATAAAATATTATTATTATTATTATTATTATTATTATTATTATTATTCATATGCTGCCCATCTGACTGGGTTCCCTCAGCCACTATGAGTGGCTTCCAACAAATTAAAACACAGTAAGGCACCAAACATTTAAAGCGTCCCTAGATGTCTTCTAGAAGTCAGATAGTTATTTATTTCCTTGACATCTGATGGGAGGTTGTTCCACAGGGCTGGCATGACTACCGAGAAGGCCCTCTGCCTGGTTTCCTGTAACCTTCCTTCTTGCAGTATATATGTTTCTTGGAGGGAAAAGGGTTTGAAAGGTTGACTCGAGTCAGAATGGGCCAGCTTTCTACAAGGCAGGGGAAAAAAAGACAAAACACATGAGAAAGTAGATGTCACAGGCACATTATCTAAATGTCAAGGGCCATATCCACAGAGAACAAACTGAAGTCCTGTTCTGCTCAAAAAGAACATGTGTGCTTCTTGATGTTAGCTCAACAGACATTAAGCATGGAGAGCAGCTTTGGATGTGGACGTTTCTGAAAGGGACTTTCAATATTTACTTCACAAATCATCAGGCATTTCCCTTCTTTCTTTTGAACAGCCTACATTAGCTTGAGCCCAAGAGGTTATGTTTAGTTCTGCATTTAGTAACATGTTTCCCCCCCTGCCCTGAACATTTTGCCAATGGTTCCTTTGTACCACAGCCCTTTGATAAGAGTTGATTTTGGTTGTATTAAGAATTGTGAGTATTATCCCTTTGCTACTCATTTAAATGATTCCTCCCCTTCCCCCATGTGTTTTGCAGCGATGTTCCAGGCTGTGAGAGCTCTGATGATTGTGGGCATCGTGCTGGGTGCTTTTGGCCTCCTAGTGGCTATTTTTTCCCTGAAGTGTTTACGGGTCGGAAATATGGAGGACTCTGCCAAAGCAAACATGACTCTGACTGCTGGAATCATGTGCATTGTAGCTGGTGAGTGATGGTTCTTACTGGGGCTCCACAGTGCATTCTGTTCTGGAAGAGACAATTGAAATAAAGGGGTTGAAAGCATTTAACAAACTTACAACAAGGGACTAATAAAGTTTATAAGCAGGCATTGGAGTGCATTCAGATGGCACTTCATTCCATTTTCCAGACATTTCCTTACCTAAAATAAGGTATCTGAAGAAGTGTGCATGCACACGAAAGCTCATACCAAGAACTAACTTAGTTGGTCTTTAAGGTGCTACTTGAAGGAATTTTTTTATTTTGACTATGGCAGACCAACACGGCTACCTATCTGTAACATTTCCTTACCTGTAATTTTTCACATTTTATGTAATATTTCACACAATGTAAAAGCCACTTCTGGAACTCTAGTGGAATCTAGTGGAAATTAAGCACTCATTTCTATGTTAATTGTTTCCAGAAAAAAATAAATCAATGTGCAAATCTATTAACACAGAGAACCACACAAGTTTTGCATTGTAATTTCCCACAGTTTTCACATGACAATATCTGAGGCTGTATCCCAGCATACAGCTCTTTCCTGATGTTTAAAATTTAGTATGATGTGGTATATCAATTAAAAAACCCATATTTCAGTAATGAAATGGGAAGTTGGGGAGGGGTAGTACCTCTCGTGGGGGGCATATCATGCCCCTTTGGGGTAGCTTGTCCACTTTTGGTCCCACCCTGTGCTCAGCTCTATCTGTGGCTCCTAAAAACTGTCAGGATGTGACAGCAGCCACACCCAAGGAATGGTTTCGACTGGCCAGCTAAACCAGATGAGGGTAGCCAATGGGTCCTAAACCTTCCATGAGTTAGGGATTTCCCTTGCATGTGGAGACAGGCTCCTGTGAATTGAGCAAATGAGGCCAATAGGGGATCCAGGGAAGTCACTTCAGAACTGCAAGCACAGCTGTTTGACTTCACCCCTGGAGGCGCACTCCATTGTCTCTTGAGACAGATGGATGCCAACAATTTCCACAATGCAGTAGGTGCAGTATGTAGTATAATGAGAATGTTAGAAACTGGAACAGAAGCATTAGCATCACAACCAGCAAAACAAATGTTATGTCTTGGACTCTCCTGAACTATAGTAGTGCAATAAACTGGGTGTTCTGTTGCTTAGGTGCAACACCAGCTTAATATTACCACTTTGATTCAAGGACACTTGCACCTGACCCTACTTTCTACATTTCTGGGTAACAGAGTTTAAGATATTTAACTTGGTATAGATACACACCTGCAGTGAAAGGTAGCGGCATTCACACACCTGGGCATTGATGATATTATTCTATGGATTCCTGTTTCGTAAGTAAAATTAAGTTTAAAAATCTGGCCTTGACCACCTTGAATTCCATTCTGGCAGCAAGTAATGATCTCTTCTCTCTGACAGGTCTCTGTGCTATCTGTGGGGTATCTGTTTTTGCCAACATGCTTGTTACAAACTTTTGGATGGCAACAGCTAATATGTATCAACCAGGAATGATGCAGACACTCCAGACAAGGTAATTCTGGGTCATGCACAGCATTCAGTGTTGGTGTGTGTGTGTGTGTGTGTGTGTGCAGCCACTTGTGTGCTTCATTCATGACATGCCTAGCCATAATGATGAGACTTAAGGCATAACTACACAAGAGGAATGAACTCTTCACTCCTGGAAATTGTATTCATTGGGAGGGGCTATTTTCAACATCTTCACCAAGCTACAGTTTTCAGGATTCTATGGTTCAACACTATTAAACTGATACAAAACTGATGTGCTTTGTAGTCTAGACTGGCTTTATAAGTTAGTGTCATCTTCTTTGCTAAGCATTAACTAGATTCATTGGTAATATATTCAATGTATGCATGCCAAGTCAAGTGTATAAAATAATGTCATGGATCACACAGTAACAGAGGGAACTACTTTATCCTGGGTCTCTAGCCCAGTTTTGTCCATATAGCCCAATATTATATATTCTGATTGGCCACAGTTTTATGAGGTGCTAGACAGAGGTGTTTTTCATCACCTGTTACCTTATCTTTTTTAAAAAAAAATAATAATAATCTGGAGATACTGAAAACTAAAGGCAGATCTGCACCATACATTCAAAGCATACTAAATCCACATTTAAAGCATATGACCCCCCCAATAATAATCATGAGAAGTGTAGTTTCCCCTTTACAGAGCTACAATCCACAGCTTCATCAACAAACAGCATTTCCCAGGATTCTCTGGAGGACGTCATGAGCTTTAAATGAGAATTGGATGTGTTGAAAAAGTCTGGTGTGAATATGCACTGAATTAGGGACCTCCTCCATGTGCTCTATCACAGAGTGATATCCTCCCAGTAATGTGGGCTAGCTAGGTCCACATCGTGTGGGTGTAAGGCACAGAATGAGTAGGCTGGGATTACAAAACATGGTGCAAAAGAAACCAGTACATTGCTCAGATAGATCAGGAGAACAGGCAAGGGGGATAGAGGCAGGGCGATGACAGAGACATACTCTACTATAGGCCATGGCTGCAATATGCCCCTCCCACTCCTTTTGAGCAAATGTATTTGCCAACCCTTGCACAAAACCCTTGTTTTAATTTAAATACCAGAGGTAATGCATTCCTTAATTGGAGGGATACAGGTTTCCCATACATGGCTTATCCCTTAACAAAACTTCATTTTAAATATCCTTTCTAAGAAGCAACATATTGACTTGAATAAGACACGTGGACTTGAGTAAACTAAGTACCATCACTCACTTTGTTTTCCAGATACACATTTGGGGCTGCCCTGTTTGTGGGATGGGTTGCTGGAGGCTTGGCCTTGGTTGGAGGCATTATGATGTGCATTGCCTGCAGAGGACTGGTACCCGAAGAGACCCAGTGAGTGCCTATACATATTCATGGAACTGTTGTAATGTGGAAGGGCAAGACAGATCCTTTTCTTCAATCTCCAACTTAAAAGGTGGCAGAGTGGCCACACTAAATCACAGGGATGGAGGAGACAATTGACTCAGTTTGCTTTTGAAAGTGAACTTAACCTAAACTGAACTTTCCAAAGCAATACATGAACTGGAACACAGTTCTCTAGCCAAGTAATGTATAGAAGAAACATGTGTATATTAGGAAAATGCACATAAATAACATAAAAATGCATTAATTTGGCAAAATTGCATTGAAAAATGTGTATACCAGGAGAACTTTGTACTAAAATGCTGGTAATTTTTCATGAGAACTTTTTATCCCCCCCCCCCAACGAATGTGGACAACTGTACATTAGACTGGAGAAATGAGAAAATAATAGAATAATAAAACTGTAGAATTGGAAGGGACCCTGAGGGTCATCTTGTCCAATCCTCTGCAATACAGGAATTTCAACTAAAGCATCCAAGACAGATGGCCATTCAACCACTGCTTTAAAACTTCCAATGAAGGAGAGCAGACCACCTTCTGAGAGAGTCTGTTCCACTGTTGAACAGCTCTTACCATCATACTTCCTGAGAGAACCTGAGAGAAACCAAAATTGTCAGATTCACCCATCCCTACCTACATGCATGATGAGAAAACCACTAAGCATTTCATAAAATGGTTTCTTTCATAATGATTGAGTCTGTTCTACATGTTACTGTAGTGAAATAGAAAATGGATATTTATGGAGCTTACCTAATTGTATTATATTCTTCACTAAGTAACAAGGAATAGAACAGATGATTCTGAGTAGTCAGTTATCTTAGACAGTTCCACAAAGTGACACCACTTTGTGTTTTATTTCTGTTTCAGTTACAAGGCCGTGTCCTACAAGAGCGCTGGATATAAGTCTGGAACTGGGTATGAAGCCAAGAAGGTCCCAGTAGTTGAAACCAATACTATCAAAAGTGATGATGGGAGACGTTCCTATCCTTCAAAATATGACTATGTATAATCCCTTCCTAAACCTATGGTTTTAGACCAAAGCAACAGCAAAGTCCTAACTTGAAGCCTTTCTCAAGTCTGTTTTCTTATTTTCTTTGGTTTGGCTTGCTGTTTATAAATGTTCTTTTAATATGACTGTGTATAGTTCCTGACATTATAAAGACTTCCATAAGAACTGTTCCCTTCCACTACATTTGTTAAAATAGCAGTTAAAGACAGCTGAAGAATTGGTTTACTAATGTACCTTTTGTTGTTTCTTTTAATAGATGTAAGTAGATGTTTAAGATCAGAACATTACTGCAACGTACAGTGTTGAGTTCATGTAAAGTTCATGCATTGAGACTTCATTCAGTGTTTGGTTGCCCTTGATGAAACAAAATGAAATACAAGGCTAAAACAACACCATTACACAGAGGCCAATTAAAAATTTTAAAATGTTAAAAACTTAATTTCATACAGTACGTAAAACTGATCTAATATAAATTTCCGAAATAACCACCACCTGCTTACAGAATTCCAGAGGAAACAAAGTTACAATTTGCTTTCTTCCCCTTTCATTAAATTCATCCTCTCTTGAACAGCCATATGAGCTTATACAGAAAATCCTCATATAGAATAGAAATATGTCAAATATTTCTTAGAGCAAACACTTCTTTTATATATTTGAATACACTATCTGTCATAAGAAAACCAGCGGTATCCTTCTGACTTTGTGGCAAAGCACAGAATTTACTGCCACTCTTACATTTCAGTCCTGATAATTTGTGCTGGCAGAAATTGCCTTGTCACAATGGCACCATACCATATTTTTCATGAGATCACACTGCTATGCAATGCCTTAAGATAGTAACCAACAACCAGAGGAATCTGGGCCACATGACCTTGAGCAGAATCATGTCATGTCACCCAGAGATGAGGAACCTCTGGCTGTTGTTGGACTCCCAACTCCCATCAGCCTCAGCCAGCGTGACCAGTGATCAGGGATGATGGCCCACAGTCCAGAGTCTTACTGAAGAGTCACATTGCACCCTGCTGTCATTCATTACTGCCAGGGTTAAAGAAAAGAAAATTGGCCTAAGAAACTTTTGTTTCTGTATTCTAATAAATATAATACACTGTTGCCCAACTCTCATCCTGTCATTGTTATTTCTAACAACATCCAAAGATGCACTGCTCTAATTCCAATATAATGGTTTCTTAATCCATTGAATAGTCATTACAAGTGATCCAGAACCCCAGTAGGATTACTGTGCAGGTGACACTTGCCAGCCAGGTGAGTTTTCACCTTGGCATCCATTTAGCAGGTCAAGGTGCAAGAACTGAGAAAGTTTGATCACCACAGAAGTGGTGCATAAATGACAGAATGGCAGCTACTACCAGCATCTGTGTTAAAATACTTGATTGGATGGAAGAAGCTATCTTTCACATCTCATGGGTAACCAAAATACAAGTTATGTTATAGCAGAAGTCTCATTAAGCATAGAAACATGTAATGTATACTGATCACCATTTAATATTCTTTTAGCCCAGCAATGCTAATAAATACTGGAAGGATTTATGTTAGTACCATTTGACATTTAGTTTTTAGGCATCTATGGCTTGTTGCATAGTCCTTAAGACTTTTTGCATGTATTTTTTCTTTTTTTAAAAAAAACCTGACGTGTGTATTTTTAATTTAATTAACTAGCTTTTCACAAAGCTGACCTATTGGTTGTATGCCTGTTTCACTTGTTTATAACACTGATTTATTTCTCATTAAAATAAAATACTTTAAGGGTTGCCATTCTTCTCTTGTTGCTTGCTTGGGTCTTCAGTAATCTCTAGACTCGGTACAGTGGTGCTACCAAGGCAAGGCATTGGGGCAGAGGTCCAGGTCTGTACTCAGCAAAATGAGCCTGAGCTTCTCCCCCCCCCCCCCAAATGCAGGGCTGGTTTATCACATTTTGAAGTAGAATCAAAGAACGAGAGGGCACCTTTTTAGAGGAAGGGGTCATAGCTGAGTAGTACAGCATCTGCTTTGCATGCAGATGCTCACATTTCCTTGGCACGTCCAAGAAGGGCTGGGAGAGAACCCTGCCTAAAACTCTGGGTAACCACCCCCAGTCAGTATGGACAATACTGATATGGATGGACCAATGGTCTGACTTTCTATAAAGTAAGGCCCACTGTAAGACCATTAAGTCCAGAGTCTAAAATTATCCAACTGAGCTGCTGCTGCAGTACTGCACTGTAAGAGTTTCACAGTCATTTCAGTTTTATTCCAGGACAAAAGAAAGAAAATGGGGTTTTGCTCTTCACGTCGTTTGTGAAAGCACATTATTTTCCTTTTGGGTAAGTTATTTACAGGTGCAGAGAATGGCACTCCAAATATTGGCACCCATTGCTTATACAAAAAACACCCCTGGAAATATCAATCAACAAACCAAGTGACCTTGATCCTACACAATACTAAGACAAATGTGATGATCCCAGCGGAAATGTAATTTTTGGAGGCCTTTGTTGTCCCTTAGTGTATTTGAAGAGGCTGGCACATGTTTGGGCTGAGCTTATATTGACATCTAAGAAAACAGAAAGAGCCGGTTAGGTCAGGCCAGTGGCCCATGTAGACCAACACACGGGAATGTAGAGGCACATGGGAAACCACAACGCAGGACCTGAGCATACCATGTCATACGTGTGGAGGAAAACCTTAAACATGTAGCAGAGTTCCCCCCAAAAAGACCAGAGGCAATAGTACTTCATCCAGCAGAGCTTTATTTGTGCTGAAGGCAAATGAGTGTAATGGTCACTAATCCAATACATTCAGTATTGACACAGTCCATAAAAATCCAGTTGTAGCACTTACAATAAAACTTATAAACTTAACTCACAATAAGACTAAACCTTAGCACTAAGCATACGATGCACAGAACACCACACCAGAAGGAAGAGAGACAGAAAGAGAAAGTCAAACCCAGGCTCCCTCTGGCCTATATTTATAGTCAGCAAGACCTTAATTTGAAGAGATAAGAGAACCAGTTTAAGCCAGCTTCCCAGAAGGTGTAACCCAAACAATCATGACCTTTCTGCCTGCTTCTCTCACACAGAGAAGCTTCTAGTAGCTTCTAGAATCCTCTTGTATTAATCAGAATAAGAAAGATCGCCACACATCAGATCAATACTTTCTGCACTAAGAAATGCAAACTGAGATACCACCACCCTACGCACTTGTGATTCCCAGCAGTGGAGACTGAACACCTAAGGACACCTGCTCTATCTTGACACAGAATGATATCCTGAACATATAACTATTGCTAGGTTGTTTGCACATAACATGACAGTAAAACCAACAAAAATTTCCTGGCATTGGGAATCTCCCCATAGGGCAATTGGTGATAGATTCCTGGCTGTGTATGTGGAGGTGGGGGACAGCCATCTAGCTGAAGAAGATGCTGGGGTGATCTTTGCCTGCCTGTCTCTCCCCTGCAATCCTTCCCAGAGGGCAGCTGCTGATAAGATGGTGGAAGAGGCTCCAAGGAATCATTTGCTTGTCTGTCTGTCACAGACTTGCTGGATGCAGAGGAGTGGTGGGAGGCACCAGTTGGGGAACCCTCAGGGGAAGAAGGCTCACAGCCAGGGGATTGGTGGTGGGATGATGATGCGTGGTCAAAGGGAAAAGAGGGAGTGGACTGGGAGGAGAGGTGTGTCAGAAGCTGTAGCGGCAACAGGGTTTGGTGAGCAGGGAGAGGCTGTGGCAGAGAGCAGTCCAGAATCAGAGGCAGAAGAGGGGGGGCAGGAGACAGAGATGAGGCAGGTTGCTGAAGAATTCAGGGATCCTCCTCCTCCTGCTGCAACCAGTTCTCCTCCCCCCGTTCTCCCAGAACATTCAGGAGGGCAAAGGAATGAGAGAATAGATGGAGCTTTAGGCTGCTGGGGAAGGAACAGGTGGAGGAGCCTTAGAGAGCAGTGGGAGGGCAGGGACTTTCAGTCCTCACAAATGCCTCATTGGGGCAAGACCTACTGGGAAGATTACTGGGATCACTAAGGTAAAGGTAAAGGTACCCCTGACCATTAGGTCCAGTTGTGGAGTTCCACCTCTGGAGTTCCACGCTCATCTCGCTCTATAGGCCGAGGGAGCCAGACAGCTTCCGGGTCATGTGGCCAGCAGGACTAAGCCGCTTCTGGCGAAGCAGAGCAGAACACAGAAACACTGGGATCGCTAGTCTTACACTATTTTGGCTTCATTTGGTTTCATTGAATAGAGAGTTAACTTCTCTGACACTAGTGAAGTTAGTTTATTGCTGACCTACTCCTGACTCTGGCTCCTAACCAGAGCCGTAGCTTGCAGAACCATCCAGATTGCACGACCTAGCCATGGACAAATTAGCTCTTCTTTCTACCTCTCCTCCAACCCCCCCCATTCAATTCACCCTCTATTTAAAACCATTTCTTTCGAGGCAATAATCAGTATTTATATTTATGAACATATTTTAGCCAATTTTGTGCCCCCCCATCACCTGCACCCCTGGCGGGGGCCCACCTCACCCCCCCTAGCTACGGCCCTGTTCCTAACACTGTTGCTCTCCCCTGCCCCACTTTTGGTGTATTTAACTCGCAGTGGTTGTGTCAAGGAGAAATATTGGTGGGGGAAGTCCAGGTTCACATTCAGTGCCTCCTCATGCAATCAGAATCAGAAAAGGAGGGGGACACCTGAATGGAAAGGCTTTCCTTACATCTATGTCACCACCAAATTACACCCTGAAAGTTCCAGTAGGAAATGTGGGATGTTTTGGTGGACTTACCCCTCTTATCATGGAAATGTGGTGATGCAGCTACTTCAGCAGCACGACCGCAGGGCATCTCTTAGCACCGGGTTCTACAAAGAGACCTTAATGCAGCAGTCGTTTCTGTAGGGGACACAAACTTTTGAAGTATTTATTAAGTACGGGGCACTATAGACTGGCACTGACTTTGAGCAAAGAATTGTATCTGGAGTTACAAATTGGACTATTAGATAAGAGCTTTCCTGTAATCTCCGTGCAATTAAAAGCCTCTATCTCCCTTCCTGTAGCGACAAGGTTATTGCTCTTCTATAGCTGAGCAGAGATGAATGAGACACTGGGTTAATAGCCCTAAGATTTATGACATGGTTCTGGCCCAAATATTATGGGAGCAGAGCTCTCTTGGTGAGATATTCCAGCTGAACAAACTTGATAGCATTTCTCTTTTCCTTTATTTTTCATGGAGTGCATTATTTTGGCGAATTTTGTTCTGTTTCCAAGGGTAGGTGCTGGTGCCATTTGATTATTTAATTTCAGCTATCATTTATATTCTCTGCAAGGTTTTCATTGGTAGACCCAGCCTTTTCAAAAAGAGAGAGGTGCCAAGTGGGAAAACGAAATGCTCACACAAATATTTTTAAACAGTCAGGCGGATTCACACACTGACTGCAAATCAGCACAGCCTAATTAGCGTTGACTATCAACCAGTGCCAGTTCACAGAACTGTAGAACACACATGCAGAAGCCGGGCTCACAATATTTACAAACTGGGTCTGCCTAAATATACGGTGATGATTTCGCAGTGGCCATTTGGGACACTCTGTTGAACGGATTCATAAGTTGTTGCTAGGAGCGGTTCAAAATATTTTGCCAAAGGGGAAAATGGTACTCTCCATTTCACATTCAGAAATTGACCAGGGTGGCATTTGAATCTTATTTCAACAGCAGTGATAGGACAGCCTCCTCCATTACAAACAAGATTAGTGGATGAATGGCAGGCTGCACAGAACACACCGTTCTATCCTCCCAGCTCCCCAACTCTGCCCCTCCACCATCTGCTGACTGAGGCAGCTGCCTCACTCTAGCTAGTGGCTGGGTTGGCCCTAAGAACATAAGAAGAGCCTGCTGGGTTAGGCCAATGGCTCAATCCAGAAGCAGGATTTGGGCACTCTCCTCTCTTGTGGTTTCCAGCAACTGGTATTCAGAAGCATTACTGCAGGCTTCCTCAACCTCGGCCCTCCAGATTTTTTTGGCCTACAACTCCCATGATCCCTAGCTAGCAGGACCAGTGGTCAGGGATGATGGGAATTGTAGTTTCAAAACATCTGGAGGGCTGAGGTTGAGGAAGCCTGCATTACTGCCTCCAACTGTAAAAGCATAGCATAGCCACCATGACTAGTAGCCTTCAGTGGCCTCCTCCTCCAAGAATTTTTTTTTTTTTTAAGCTATCTATGTTATTATTATTTATTGAATTTGTATGCTGCCCTATACCCGCAGGTCTCAGGGCGATTCACAACATAAATTCACAATACAGCGGTACCTTGGGTTAAGTACTTAATTTGTTCCGGAGGTCCGTTCTTAACCTGAAACTGTTCTTAACCTGAGGTATCACTTTAGCTAATGGGGTCTCCTGCTGGCGCCACACGATTTCTGTTCTCATCCTGAAGCAAAGTTCTTAACCCGAGTTACTATTTCTGGGTTAGCGGCAGCTGTAACCTGAAGCATATGTAACCTGAAGCATATGTAACATGAGGTACCACTGTATAAAAACACAAAATGAAAACAAGAACAATCCAATAACCCCCACCTTCCACAACATATTTTAAAAGGGTATTGGATGTCAATAAGCCAAAAGCCTGGTTAAAGTTGTAATCAGTGTTGGAGTTACAGGGTTCCCCCCCCCATACTGTAATAAGCTGCCCTGAGCACGTTTTAAACTGTGGAAAGGTGGCATATAAATAAAATGATGTATGTATGTCTTTCGTGAGGGGCTATGTCAAAAGCTTTTTGAAAATCCAAGCAAACAATGTTTACTACATTCCCCATGTCCACAGGGCTCTAGAAGGTGAGTGGGAGGGGATTTACTTTGCAGAAGTTGTGTTGATCCTGTGGCAGTCTTAGTGCGTTGCTCAGAGAAACATGACTTCCCCATATTTGAGTTTTCCATCTACCATTTGCATTTAGCATTCCTCCCCCTGCTACCCTCATCTTCTGGTCAGAAAGAGGAACAATGGACTAGGGGTGTGTGTGTGTGTTTTACTTTCATCATTTATGATTTTTGGGAGCTCTGCCAGATTACACCAGCTGTGGATCAGACCCAAAGATTTCAAAAGGCAGTTTCCTGCATTCTTGTTTTTGTTTTGGTGTGTTATTGAATGGAGAATATGCTACAAGTCACACCACATATTAACATCTTCAATTTGCATGAAATGCGTTTTCACACCGAGTGCTGGCCTACCCCAGTCCCAGTGGCATGTGCCGGTAATAGGATTTCATTGTCTTGTGGCTGTTTTGGAATCTCATCTTTGCAGAAAGAAGGAAATTCATTTTGGATTAAGCTTTTGTTCCTTTCTAGTTCTCTTGTGGGAAAGCTAAATTTGTTTTCTAATGCCATTACAAACAAATCTTTGTGTAAAGGAATTATCAGGGCACCTGTTTCTCCATTTAAACTCGATTAAAAGTAAGTTCCCTCCCTTCAGTGTCCACTTTTTTGACATTGTCTTCTATGGATTTACACATTTCTTTTTCAGTTATTCTCTTGAATTCTGTAATCTCTTTGCTTCCCTTCCTTTTCTCTGATGTGTTATAAATGCAGAGTACATGAAGAACATGGAATAATTGTACAGTGTATTAATTCTAGCTTTTCATACAAGCAGTGGATCATAGGTAGTGTGCATTGAACTCAAACCCCAATTTTGCAACAAGGCAATTCAACTCATAAGAAAAACCAGATTCGGACACCAGAAGATATATAATACCAGGAGTAATCTTTTTACTAGGTGCTTCCAGACTGTTGCTATTTTCAGGTGAGATTCAATCATATACTGGGAAACTCGGGTTGTGCAACTAAAGTAGATTTGGAGGTTTTGCATAAAAAATCTACTTCCCCCAAATATTGGACTTTTAGAGATAAGGAAAGTGACAGGATAATGCACAGGTAAGTGCGGAATGAACACTTGCTTGGTGGCCATTGTCTAACTTCCCTGTAAACAAATCTGAATTAATACTCAGTAAGTAGAGAATATCAGCAAACACGTCAGGATGACTTTTTAATAAACAGGACATTTGAAAGGGATCATAGTCTAGGGCTGCTGAATTGCAACCAGGAGATTCCTAGGATTCCCTGATGCAGTAGGAAATAAGGAACATAGATTTCATCCCAGAACTTCCCTTTCCTGTTTCTGTTGCCTTCTCCCTCTCTCACCTTAAATTTTTTATTCTTTATTGAAAGATAAAAAGTACATAATTACAAGTGGACAGAGTAAGATAAGGCACAAAAAAAGAAGAAAAGAAAGAAAAGAAATAGTACTCATGTAGAAAACAAAAAAGAACAACAAGAATTTTTTTTTGACAGAAATTGGGATCTAGGCATGCCATGCCTCAAAAAGGAAGAGTAGACAACTGGACTGAGGAAAGTACCAGTGGAAGGAGCCACGGATGCCCTGTTTTCCAGTTCATTGGGAAACCTTGGAGTACAACATAGTATTCTGGGTTGCAATGTGGTGATCTTATAGCCACTCGTTCCTCTTGTGCAAAGCCTTCTCTCTAGGTTTGCCAGCCATGGCCATGATCATCTCTCAGGGTTTGCTAGCACCCCTAAAAGAGGCCCCCTGTGAGGGCAGGGGAGAGTTTGGGGAGCTGTGAGTTTGGAGAGCTGGCTGATGAGAAGCAGCCTTCGGAACCTGCAAGAGTTTCCTCTTGCTTTGGAGCAGGCGTGGGTCGGAGCATCTATACCACCTCCCTGCTTCCAGCTGCTCTGCTTCTACATCTGCAAATCAAGAGTATGATATAAAAGAAGCATCAGTCGTCAGCACTCTCCTGTCACAAAGAAACTGATGTTGTCTGTCTTCACCTGGAACTTGGAACTCTGGGAAGTGAGGAGTGACAAACAATACACATCTTTAGGCTTGAGTGGACTCTTGTCTTGCAGATAAGCACATGGTGAAGAGATTTCAGGTAGCTTGCCTGAGCCCTTAGCGCTCTTCAGCATTTGATGAGGTAACGGAGGAATTGACTTCAATCGTCACGAGCTGAAAAGCACTGTGGGGTAAAGGCTTCTCCTTGTGGACCTTTGCAGAGGCAAAGGGTAGGAAGGGAAATAAGGAATGTAGGGTTAGAGCAGCCATCAGCGACGAAACTGGGTCGCAGGGCACTTTACAGAATAGCGCAGTGGCAAGAGATTTAATTGCTTCAGCACTGCTGCATGTGTGTGTTTTGCCTTGGCCCTCAGCATGTATGCTGCAGGAGGGTGAAAGGCTCAGACAGGCATGTTGCTGCCTTTATGTGAGAAAGGGAAGAAGCAGACAGGAAATACATGAGCAGTTGGTCGGAGGAAATCCTTTGGATTCCAGGAAGGTTCCCTTCCCTCTTGGAACCTGCTTCAGAAGGCTTGCTTGAAGATAGGTCCAAGAATGACACCACATGGGGTGGTGGGGGGGGTAGGAATTCAGTTTGATTTGGAATTTAAAGCAAATTTACTTAATTCACATTTCCCCAAACAATCTGCTAACCGAAACAAAGCTATTCTTCAAAATCTGCACTTGCCCAAATTTTGAGATGCTGTTCTCCAACCAAATGATCAGTTCAAAAACCCGCGTATTGGAGGAAAGTATGCATTCAAATGCTTATATCAGTGAAAACACCATAAAATAATACATTTTATTAGGGGCAATGGCTTGCAAAAATGTGTACGTATCAGACACATTTCCAAACCGGAATGTGTGCATTAGGAGAAAATTTGCACTAAAAGGCCTGCAAATTCCCCCCTTTAAAAAACAAGTTCATAAACTGATGTGAAAATGTTCAGAGTAGGTTAAGACTGGTGAAATATACTCGGAGTCGAGAGTGGATTTCAAGCTCTTTATTCAGCTCATAGTGGTGAGGAGGAATGAAAGTTCCCTCAAAATATCTGCTTTATATACATTTTTTACACAATGGGCTGCACGTGATTTGCTAATTCCGGGATTCTCCTATAGGCCAATCAGGTTATGGATTCACTTCCACCTGGAGTTGGATTGGGTGGCTCCTGCGGACCAATCATACTGTTGCATTGTTCTAGGACCAATCAGACTGGTGCATTCTGAATCCTGTTGTTCTAGGACCAATCAGGCTGCTGCATTTTGGATCCTATTCAACTCAGTACATAACAACTGGAAAAATGAGGTGACAAGAGAAACGGAAGCTGACAGATTCACCAACGGCTAGGAGCTATAATGGCTATGTTCTCCCTCCACTGTCAGAGGCATTGTGCCTCAAATACCGGTTGCTGGGAATCTCTGGTGGACAGTGTGCTTGTCAGGTGTGCGTGCAGGAGCCAGGCCCTGTGATCAACAGGACTTTGCAGGACTGGGGCCTTCCTAAGTTTGTTCTGAAGAGGCAAGGTGAGGCCGATTGGTAACTCACAACACCTGGTGGCAAGAGCTGGGAAGGGATATAAGGTCAGCATTTCCCTTCGGCTCTTTGCCACAGCAACACGCTTCCTGCCTTTGGTTTCTTGCTTCCTTATCCTTGAACCTTGGCTTCTTGACGCCCTGCTTCTTGATCCTCGGACCCTTGACTTCTTGACTCCTTGCTTCTTGATCGTCAGACCCTTGACTTTGTGACCCCTTGCTTTCTGACCCTTGGCTTCTTGACTCCCAGCTCTCTGACCCTCAGACTCTTGGCTTCCTGACTCTTGGCTTCTGGACCCCCGTTCCTGCTCCCACCCCACCATCTTGCCCCCGGTCCTGACGTCCCCTGCCAGGACTTTGATCACCCGTGAACTGGACCGTGACAGTGCTGTGGTGCTCATGTCCAGCTTGCAGGTTTCCCACAGGCATCTGGTTGGCCACTGTGAAAACATGATGTTGAACTAGATGGGCCACCGGCCTGATCCAGTAGGCTCCTCTTAGGTTCTTATATGAGTTGGACTGGGTCACATAGCAGACTCAAGTGAGTTAAGCGAAAGTTTAGAGGAACATGGCACTTCTGAGGTAAATAGCATAGGAGCCTAGCAGGGAATGCCTGGTGATGCCTGGGATTTTTTTAGAAACCCAAAAGAAAAAAGGAAAAGATTGTTAATTATACTGAAAGTGTAATTTGTTAGTTTGGACCCATTATGCCCAAAATTGGGTGAAGTCATGTTTCAGTCCACCATTTTGATTCAATAGGTTGCCTGGTGTTGAAGACTGCCACTCCCTCCCTCGGGAACCCTCATGCTGAGTTTGGTGGTGATCTCTCAAGCCAAATCTATGTAAAAAAATGTGCAAAGTCATGCCAAAGTGATGTTTTGGTCTGCCATATTGATTAAAAATGGCGCCTGGCATTGACACATCAACATAGACCCACTTCCCCACCTCAGGAATCTTTGTGCCTAGTTTGGTGACAATATCTCAAGAGGCATCTGAACAAACAGAAAAACAGCCAGACAAACAACTTTCCAATATATATAGTAGATACAATTTTGCAGCTGTATTTTGATGCTGCACTTCAATAAACGTGTCAGTCTGACTATTTGCATTCATGCCTGTATTGTAGCTAACTATGAAACCCAGAAAGATTGATGCTTATTGAGTTGCATTCTTAGTCAAAACATATCTTGTTCATCAGCTGGCAGCAGAGATAGCCAGTGATAATATCTGGCTTTTTGCTCTAATCAACCATAGTGTAGCACGATCTCTTTAACATCTGTTATGTATTGTTTTCTGGCTTGGAAATTAGTGTTCGGAGGTGTCACGCTTATTTGTTTTGAGCTGAAGGGATGGATATTGCAACCCTTAGTGATGCTTAATTAATGCAGTACCACATTCCTTGGGAAATCTATACACCAAAGAGTGGCTTCTGGATGTAAAGGCAGCATCACTAACATTTGGGAGGTACATGCTATTTGTTGTATCAGATTCTCCTATTCGTGCCCTGGAAAATGGGCACATTATGCTTAAATATGGACTTTATTGTCTTCTGCTGTTTATCTAGGAACACAGTAGAAGCTGAGCTAATGGCTAATTAAACTTTATTCTTGATTAGGCCTGGGAGGCTGCACAGAGTAGAAACTATCTCCTCCAACCTGGCCACATCTTTGAGTCAGTTCTCCAAGAGCTAGCTGTTTCTCTGAAAGGGGCAACATGGCAGATATTTAGCTGATAATGCATATATTACAATGATGATTATGACCTCTACATTTATTTGTGAATCCCAGGTCAGCCTGGGGTAATCTTGTAAGGTACTAAACCTATCTGAAGAGAGATGAGTGATGCATCGAAGCAAAGAACAGAACATAAACAGATTTGTAGAAAAAGAGTGGCTTTGCGTGTGTAGGTCCCCAGGCCACCCCTCAAATAACTTCACACATAACACGTAATTTTAGTTTTGGTTTTTGGGCACTATTTTGGCCACAACTTTATTAAAATAAAAAATCAGTGAGTGGTTGTTTAGACATTGGTTATGACTATCTGTCCCCCCGCCTGGGACAGAACTGACATCCCGAGGTCCGATCGGTAGCCAGTAGAAGAGAAAGTCAAACTTGGGGGTCATTTGAGCTAAGCGTCGGACCCACGCCGCTCACCCAAGCAGCTCCCCGAAAGCTTGCCTGCCCGGTCCTATAACAAGGATTCCCATAACAGGGATTGGGCGGCCCTGGTCCCATAACAGGGATTGGACGAAATCATGGCAAGCCCCAGGATTCCTTTAACGGAATTCCCTTCAGCGCAATAGGAGGGGCAGGCCCAGCCTGGACCCCTCCACCACCAGCATATTATAACCAATGCCTAACCGCAACCTTACAAGTTGTGACGAATTGCTGAGTAGTAGGCAAAAACCAAATGGCACAGCCAATCACCAAATTGCAAAATTACTACTAGGCCCCTGCTCCAAAGCAGACGACCCCATGACAGGCAAAGCAAGGTCAACCAGAAAGAGGGCGGGCGGGCGGGTGATCCGATGCACTCTGCAAAGAGAAAGAGAAACCAGAGTGCACCAATATTTAAAGACTATGGTCCCACCCACCCAATTTGCAACATACAATTTGCCCCAGCAACCCGGTTACCCAGTCATGATGCCAGGCAACAACTATTAACCTGCCTGGCAACAAGAGGCCTGGCCTGGTGGCCCACACCGCAACACGTGCTCTCATTTATTGGAGAACACGCTTTGCCAATTCAAGCTTGTGGGCACGTTTAAAATACAGCTAGGTCATTCTTTTTCTCAAAATGCAATATCCCATAAGAAATGACAATATAGATACAGAGGGGATATGGCTTGTGCCTGACATTGTATGTGCACTGCTTTCCAAACCAGTGGTGGAAGAGCATTGAATGCAGAGCAAACAGGGGTGTGTGCACAGCCTTACTCTGAAACCAGATACAGTGGTACCTCAGGTTAAGAACTTAATTCATTCCGGAGGTCCGTTCTTAACCTGAAACTGTTCTTAACCTGAAGCACCACTTTAGCTAATGGGGTCTCCTGCTGCTGCTGCGCCGCTGGAGCAAGATTTCTGTTCTCATCCTGAAGCAAAGTTTTTAACCCGAGGTACTATTTCTGGGTTAGCGGAGTCTGTAACCTGAAGCATCTGTAACCTGAAGTGTCTGGTACCCGAGGCACCACTGTACACCCAAGAAATGAAGTAACTCAAGTAAAGGCAGGATGCAGACTTTGGGCTTTTAAATTTCAGTGGCGCCCTTTGCGATGCCAAAATTTGGCGCGCACCCCCCCCCCCACTTCTCTCCTTCTGCCGTTTGTCATTGTTGCAACACCCGCTGTGGTCCCCTGGCAGCTCAGTGCAGGTGGACCGGTCGTGCTCTCCTACATCCATTTCTGGATTGATGTGAATGCTTCCTAGCCACTGGCTAAGCTACAGAGCTGTTTTGGAATATTAGGGCTTATCCGCACTTCCTCCTGTACCACACTGCTTTCCCCTGGAGTGAACCACTCTTTAGCTCTCATTCAGAGCACATAGCAGCTCAGGTTTTCTCTTTAGTTTGCTCCTATTTAGCACTAAAGAGCAGGTTTTCCCTGGGAAAGGTGTGGGGCAAGGGGAAATCCACTCAGACGTGTGTTATCTAGGCACGGGACAAGCAGAAGTGTGAATGAGCCCTTAAAGAATGTTCAACCTGTTCAGAACTGGAAGTTTAAAAATCCTGCTGACACACCAGTCCTTGGTATTGATGAGGCTCTGTTCTGTTGCTGGGAAAAATATCAGCAGCACTGTTAACTTTTAGCCCATTGTTAGACCGATTCTGACTGTGTATGACAATGGCATGCTTGAGTACTGTTGCTGTGAGTATTGCTCCCCCTCCTTTTTGTAAAAAATGAGGTGCCAGCACTCATACTTGATTAAGTGCCATGGATGCCAGCACAAAATGGCTGCCGTGGACAGCAAAATAACAATAACAATAACAATAGTAATAATAATAATTTGAGGTGGCAGTATTCTGCACCACTGAGTACCACTACAAAAAGCACTGTTTGTAAGTAAATGTAAATGGGTGTGTATATATGGAAAGGGAAGTTTGGGAGATAGTGAAGGGGAAATGGACCCATGAGGCAATACACATAAATAAGGTATCCGTGTGCTGTATTTGGGTACAGATGTTTACATTAGGAACATAGGATGCTGCCGTATACTGAGCCAGACCATTTGTCCATCTGGTTCATTGTTGTTCACACTGATGGGCAGCAGATGCCAGGGACTGAACCTGAGACCTTCTTCATAGAAAGCATATACTATACTGCTGAACAATGTGGTCCTTCCTTCCAGATTATTTTCTATTGCTTACTGTGTAGCACCTCCTCCATTGCCTCATCCACAGCTTCTCTTCAAGCCATATGTATCTTATTAACATGCTCCTCTTATTAACTGTGGGTCTTTCTGTTCACTGAAATAGCTATAAGCTCACACACATCCCTGGTGCGAAAGTTCTGCTAGAATGATATTGGAAATGGCCAAATACTTGTTACAGTTTCCTCCTGCATATATAAACTACACAGCCACATGGGCACATTGGACGTTATATTACATTTTCTGTTGCACATCAAAATAGTTAAAAAGCACCACCATGTGGCTAAAGTTGAAAATGATGCCTTGTTTTTAATCCTGATAATATGTGGCAGTGTCATGAAGCCACCTTAGAAATACATATAGTGTAATACTATATAAAACTGTATAAAAGCCAGTCAGTTTGCATAGATGGATGGTATAAAATAGATCCGATGTTCTATATGGTGGGGTTTTTAGTATTCCTGTAAAGCTTTGTCACAGTTTTGATCTAAAGATGCTACAAATCAGGGATGTGGAACTTCAGGTTTGAGGAATTGTGATAATGCCTCTTCCATGTCTTGGAGGGAGGATTGAAATGGCTGTGTGGGGTGGGTGTCGAAACCTAACCTACTGTATAATGGTTTTTTCCATTTTTTCATTTGTTCACTTTTATTTATTTTATTTGTATTTACTTCATAAAATTTATAGAACGCTTGATTGTAAAAATACACACACACAATCTGGCTCCACCCACCTCTGACCTGTGGCCCCTGTAAAGTTCTACAGAAGGGGATGTGGCCCTCAGGTTGTTGTTGTTTTAAAAAAGCTTCCAATGCCCAGCCATAAATGTGATTTTCAGCTTTTAAAAAATGGTCCTGTGCACAATCCTGACTGCCTCATAAAGGGATCTACTGGACTGCATAGTCTGAAGTGGACTATTGATCCGATCCAGATCATGATATGCCTAGATCAAGTCAGGCGAGTCCACTTTTGACTCTGAACAGGGCGACTCTTCCTCCATTCTAGAGCAGACCAGTTAAAATGAACAGACTTCGATTTCTTTGGGAGTACTTTGAGTATGACTTAGTTGGATATCTCTCACAGTTGCACTTTCTTCTAGATAATATTAATTAATATACTATTTGTAATAGTGCTCCATATTCTGATATGATTCCGTATAGGATGGTAATTAAACATGACCTTGGGCTTGATCAGATTCACATTTAATTCATCTTAGTCTTTTCCATGCCACATCCATAATTAACTGTGTTTTTGGCACAGTACTCTTTCTGCAGTTGTGGCTGTGCTCACTGTACACCAGAAGGAAGAAAGAGTTTAAAACCTATGTGCATGCTTCCCCTGCCCATAGATTTAGCATCATACTAAAGAGGGCAAACCTTCTTGCAGTAACCAAACCTTCAGAAGGAGTGTATAATTGCCGAGGTTTCTCTGTTGTAGGTGATCAGTTATGAGACACACACCTTCTGCATATTTTCCAGTTCTTTGTTTAACCATTTGATGAAAAATTCAAAATAGAGGTGAGCCTTTGTTTTACAAGAAATACTTGCATACTTTTCATTGCTCACATACACATTCATTCAGGGACTGACCTTCCTCTTTGCGTGGATTTGCAAAGATTTGGAATGTTTTTAAACAGCATTGTACATACATTCTGTAATACAGAAGAAAATAAATAAATATATTCATCCAGAGACTATTTCACCATGAAAACTGTAGAGATCATACCTTACTTTAGGATGCGTTCAGAATAAGAACATACCATACATGCAGTTAACTTCTGATTTTTTTTTAACTTTGCCATTTCCCTCTACTAAAAAATATTTCAAATTCAAATATTAAGCACACAAACATGCAACCAGAGTTTACATAACAAACACACAAATGTTGCATGAGAAACTTTTATTTCTGGAGATGCCCCTCCTTTTCTAAAATGAGAAAACCCAACCCTTAACATCCGAACTTATAAACATTCATATCTGTACTTCGAAGCTAAACATTTGTTGTTTAGGAGTCACTCACAAATCATGATTATTGTGCTGTTATACTTGTGCAAATATTATAGTTATACATACAGGCGATTCATTCATTCATGTAGAGTCAAATCACTTTGAGTGCTATGGCTGGTGGGACTGCCAAAGTATTTTTTCCACGGATGCCCACCTCCTTTCCACCCCTACCTTTCTTTTTTTTTCTTTTAAATTGACAAATGCATAAAGCTGAATGTGCACAAGTTAAATGTACAGTATGCAAGTTGCAAGCTCCCTCTATCTTAATGGTAAATTACTTTTACATTTTAAAAAAGTGTGGGGTCAGATGGATCCCACATACAATTTCTGCAGGTTTTGTACTTTACATTGAGGATTATTGCCAACCGCGATCATTTTTATGTAACTGTATTGTCTTACTGGAAAAAGGAAGATCTCAATAAATACTATCTTCAAGCTTGCAAATGTCGTCATGATGCTTAATAACTTTTGCCAGGTATTTTACACATCTGCCTTCTTGAGATACACACAGGGTGGTAACTTGCAAAGACAGCACATATGGTCACATATATCCTGAGAAATCTGGGAATGAGCAGATGGGACTTCTATAAAGCAAATGCTTCAAAATTATTTTTTTAATGAAAGGGTTTTTTTAATATAAAAAGAAAGGGCAGAAGGGGATATGGACCCCTTATGATCACCCCCAGTTTTGCTCTTGTGTAATTTCTTTTGGGGCAGGTTCATAGCATGCCTCATTTTTACCTACTCCATTTGTTCTCCTGAATACTCTCTTTTTTTAAAAAAAAAATCATAAATCTACTCTCGTAACAAGTGCCATTTGCAGCATCTCAAAATACGTATGTTTCTTGAGTTGTGGTGCCATCAAGTGGTCAGCTCTATCCAGCAACTTTTTATTTAACGGTGTTTCTAGAACTCAACTATGTTAACTATGAGCCACACCAGATGAGATACCTCACATCTCTTTAAATTCATATTAAAAACAGCAATTGGGAAAGGAGGGCAAATGAGATGGGAGGTGGCTTTACTCTTTCTCCAACATTGTCATCCCAATCTAAATTGTTATCCATAACTGTTATTTTCCTGTGGGGGGGGGGGGACATGTCTTTCCATTGGATCATGTTATCTCCAACAACTAGTTTCTATAGAAAAATATCCTAAATAGAAAAATAGTCTTTAAAATTATGAAAGCGTTTTTAGTGTGAAAAGCATTCAATATAGATTTTTAAAAAAACTTATTTACACTCATATATTTTGTGCAAAAACACACGGGGTAAAGAGCAAGGAGAAATGTTGCTATGCATTTAGTAGACGTGTGGCCCTGAATGCCTTAAGTCTAGCTATACTTGAAGCGATAATGATGCTCCTGTGCTGGGGTTATTGCACTTTAGAGACTACAGCTGGGGGCTCATATGACTGAATGCTCCTCCATAGAAAAAAAGAGCAGGGAGCTTCCTCTTGTTGGTTCAGCTTCAAGTGGAGATGTGCTTCCTTCATCAGAAGGTGAACTTCACTGTTACCTGAGACTTCCAGTGAAAGAGTACTTTATCTCTCTCTATCTCTCTCTTTTTTTTACTAAGGAGAAAAACATTCAAGCAAAACAACTTCACACTTGAGTCCAAAGATATGATCCTGAGCATGGTAGTTATTCACATTCTCTCTCTCTGAAAGTTCAGAATCTTTTTTGTTGGCTTGCCCCAGGAACTGTTCCATCTCAAATGGAGCCTGTTGTCTCACACAGCTCGGCTCAATGCAAAGATTACCAGGCGCCAGCCCTTGTGCTGCCAGAACCCCAGAGGCTGGTGCCCCGAGAATCAGCTGAGTCCCCGCTGCTCCTTGTGGCTGGTGGCTTCTTCAGCTTGCTGTTGGTCTCCAGGTGTGGGGTGACTTCCTCTAAGGAAGAAATCTCCAAGTCACTGTCCTCCTCCTCAATGAACTGCAGCAAGAGAGAAGAGAAAACAGATAGGAGAGCAGGCAGCAGATGGCAAAGACCAGCCACACTCTCTTATCTTTGCAATGGCTCACATCCTCCTCCTTCAAAATCACCCTAAATCAGTGAAGAAGAAGATACTTCTCGGGGAAGGCACACCCCACCAGGGAGGGCGGGGTATAAATTTTATTTATACCCCGCCCTCCCTGGCCAAAGCAGGGCTCAGGGTGGCTAACACCAATAAAATCACAGTAAAAAACATAATGGGGGAAAAAAACAATTTAAAATACTGGTTAAAATGCAATTTAAAGTGCAGCCTCATTTTAAAAGTAGCCTATAAATCAAGACCATAAGGGGAGCGTAACATAAGGGTCAGACTGAGTCCAAACCAAAGGCCAGGCAGAATAGCTCTGTCTTGCAGGCCCTGCAGAAAGATGTCAAGTCCCGCAGGGCCCTAGTCTCTTGTGACAGAGTGTTCCACCAAGTTGGGGCCAGTTATGAAAAGGCCCTGGCCCTAGTTGAGACCAATCTAACCACCTTGCGACCTGGGACCTCCAAAATGTTGTCATTTGTGGACCTTAAGGTCCTCTGCGGGGCATACCAGGAGAGGCGGTCCTGTAGGTACGTGGGTCCTAGGCCATGTAGTGGTTCCAGTGCTGGGAGACCAGGATTCAAGTCTCTGCTTGGCCATGACACTCCCTGGGTGGCCTAGGGCCAATCACAGTCTCTCAGCCTAACCTATTTCATGTACATCACCTTGAACTCATTGAAGGAAAGGTAGGATATAAATACAACAAATAAGTAAATAATTCTTAATTCAGAGCTGTAGATTCAAGTTTCCCATTCTATGCCTAGTACCAGTTTTGCCACCTACTACCCATGAGTCAGTATACAACTGGTGGGTTTTCAAGTGGTTGGGTGCTTTGCACTGTCACAGTTAATGGGTGCTGCTCAAGAGCACCTCTTTCCATGTGTCTTGTGCAGGAGAACCACCTGATGGATCGCACCCTGTTAGTTGAATCCCTGACAGCTGCAATCCTAAACACGCTCATGAGCAAGACTCATAGAATACTGAGACATTTATGTTTGAGTAAATATGCATAGTATAATGTTAATGAGAAAGAACTGATGAATGAAAAGCAAAGGTAGCTGTGTTGGCCCAAAAGGAGGGGGAAAATCTAAAATCCACAGTAGGACAATACAGAGGTACCTCGGGTTAAGTACTTAATTTGTTCCGGAGGTCTGTTCTTAACCTGAAACTGTTCTTAACCTGAAGCACCACTTTAGCTAATGGGGCCTCCCACTGCCGCTGTGCCGCAGAAGCTCGATTTCCGTTCTCATCCTGAAGCAAAGTTCTTAACCCGAGGTACTATTTCTGGGTTAGCGGAGTCTGTAACCTGAAGCGTATGTAACCTGAAGCGTATGTAACCCAAGGTACCACTGTATTTTTATTAGGTCGTCAAGCATAAAATGATGTAAGGGTGAGCAAGCTTTCAAGCTCTCCAGATTTCTTCATCATGCTGAATTAATAGTCCGGAGCAAAAACTGGAATGATGTTTCTTATGGGTTAGAATTAGGCAGAGAAAGGGAGATACCACCTGTCTGATTTCCTAAACTAATGTGTATTGTATAGTACCTGGATTTTTTTAGTAGTTGGGCCAGGTTTAGGAGCTTCTTTGGTAGGGATGGGAAAGAGTTTAACTCCACCAGCAGGCTTTTTCCCAGATGCACTCAGTGTCCTCTCCAGATTTTTAGCCATTGACTGCACCACTGTTTCTACAAGAAGCAAAGAATTGTTGTTATTCATTAAACTTGCTAGTCATTCATTACTCAAGTTGTGCATTACTCAGAGGTCTCCAAGTGACTTGCAACACATCTAAAACATAAAGGGTGGTATTATATTAACAAGTCCCATCAGTGCAAGAATTTTCACTTGTGTAATGGGAGTATCCCCCTCTCCTCCCTTGCATGTGTCCTGCACCCTCCCCAAATCTATTCCAGGGGAAACCCTGATAACAGATTTAGTGGGTGCAAAGAAAGAGAAGGAGACGATGTTCTGATGAGCAAGCAAAACTCCCTGGGATGGTGGAATAGTTACCTTAGTGCTATGCTGGGTTCCACCCAAATACATTACACCATTAACAAATTCAAACAAAAACCTACAATTCATATACAGTGGTGCCTCGCAAGACGAAAAGAATCCGTTCTGTGATTCTCTTCATCTAGCGGTTTTTTCGTCTTGCGAAGCAAGCCCATTGACGGATTAGCGGATTAGCGCTATTAGCGGCTTATCTGCTGATCGGATCAGCTGATAAGCGGCTTAGCGGCTTAGAAAAGGGGGGGGGGAGGAAAAAAACCAGCAGGAACTCGCAAGACATTGTCGTCTTGCGAAGCAAGCCCATAGGAAATTCGTTTTGCGAAGCACCTCCAAAACGGAAAACTCTTTCGTCTAGCGAGTTTTCCGTCTTGCGAGGCATTCGTCTTGTGGGGCACCACTGTACATATTAAGAGTTAGGATCCGAGTCTAGACATCAGATTTAAAAAGCAAAGTTGTTCATAATAATAAATAGCTTCTTAGAAGGTTATGACTGACCTAAGGAATTGTATAATTCTAATGAAAGCTGTCAGAATGACAAAACTAAGAAATGAGCTGACGTGTGTCTGACTGGAGAGCTGGTCCAGGAAAACCTATGGCAATAAGTATCTAGCACACGAACTCTTGCCACTGTGTAACAAGAGCATTCATGCACAGTGATAGCACAGCAGTTGTGCATCCTCTCAGGTCACAGATTGTTGGCATACAAATACTGCCCTTGAATGGGCTGCAGCACATAGAAAACGTTTTTTAAATGCTATGCCAGCCATGTGGAACAACTACATAGGTAAGAGCTTTCTAGCCTACCCTGTTGCATTATAACTAGAGAAGCCTGAAGAATTTGAGCCTCACAAATTCTTGTATGAAATGTCCTGATCTGCACTTATCAGATCAAACTGCATATGAAAACGACATAGCCAACACATTTTGCACTTCTTTCAATACTGCAACAAAATCCTGGTAGTTGAAAAGCACCAAATATGGATTTAAATGCACATTTTCAGAGAACATATGCATTTAAATAAGCATTAAAATACACAGTTCAATGCATATTAAGATGTGAATTAATATATATTAAAACATGCACGCACACACACCTGAACGAGTCTCTGCTGTTGTTGCAAGGACCCTTCCCATACTGCCTTTCCCCTCCGACAATTCTATGTCAGATGAATCCCAGTCACTCTCTTCATTCTGCGCTGCTCTGGGAGGGTCTGGTTCTGTCTTGCAGGGTGTAAACTTTGGAGATGTAAAGTTTGATTCCTCTTCAGACTCTTCTTCAGAGCTGAAAGGCGAAGTGCTGGAGAATGGAAACAGAGCAGAGTGGGAAACAGAAACAAAGGATGGAGGAGAATTTCACTTGGTGCATTTTTTAAGCGTACTGATCTCATTCAGTACACTTCCAGGCTAATATATTTATCAGAATGTAATTCTGGACTTCTCCAAATTTTGGGATGCATTTCTCAGCTCAATGCACGCACGCACGGACACACGCACACAACCTCACCAAAATGTGTGTAAGAGTATGTATGTATTCTAGGATGAAATAAGGTTAGAAAAGCACACATTGAGGAAAAATGTATATTTTGTGATAAAAATACATACTGACGTACATATTTATACATGAATTTAAAATATGAATTTATTTATTTTTAAAAAACATCTACACTACAGATTAATGCAGAATCAGGACAGGACAGGACTCAGATCTATGAACAAACACATGTGAAACTGACATGGGTAAGAAATGAAAATCCCCAACTCTGCCTGCAGAGTTTTGGAGAAACATCCAACTGAGACACTTTTGAGAGATTCCCAGGGTATTTTGCAAATCTTAGCCAATTAACAAGGTCTGCTGGAAATAGCTGTTTTAGGACGAGTAACACTCTCCCACACAAAATTAAGATTAAAAATTAAGCCGCACTTTTCTTCATGAAATTAAAAGCTTGAAAAAATGTTTGTAAAATGCCTAAAACATAATCACAACAGTTCAAATCACATCATCAGTTTTCATACACAATAACCAAGACAATTCAGCATAAAAACAGGGAAATGGAACGCAGAACTTTAACCCACCTGGGATGATGGGCAGCAGAGTATTGAAGAGATGGTGTGCTGCTCCTCACTTGCTTTGGAGAAGGCATCCTGGGGGTCTCCACTGAACTGGCCTTGGAGTTCACTTTGCTCCGAGGGGCTGGTTTGGGCATCTCTGAGGTATAAGGCTTGAATTCAACTTGTTGCATTCTGGGCTTAGAAGACACAACCTGAATTGCAGACTGTAGGCTCCTTTGGCTTTTACCTGAAAGAGATGATTGGAAACATCTGGAGGAAAACAAATTGACCAGTATCTGATCCAGGTAAATAATACACACACCCCAAATAAAATAAAAGCAATGCGCTGAAAATCACTATCCTAAATTAAGAATATCATAGGGAAACTTTAAGTAACGTTGCCTTCCAGATGTTTGGACTATGATTTTGGGCTGATAGGAGTTGTAGTCTGGAGGGCTTCAGGTTGACAAAGGCTGTCACAAAGCCTCTTACCTGAGGTTTCCGAGAGTGGCAGCGAGAGATCACTTTCATCCCTCTGACCCCTTCTGACTTTCCTTTTCACTTCTTGCTCAATTTTGTCTCTTAAGGCGAGGAGCTGTGGAAATTTTTTGGCCTTCTGCTGTTGTTGGGTTTTTATCACGTCTCTCAAATGTTTATAGGTTTGAGCAGGGATACCTTTTGAACCCTGAAAAAAAACCAATCATGAATAAGGCAGATTGCATCACTGCGTAATTCTGTTCTTGGGTGGTAGACGACAGCCCTTTTCATTCATAACTGATACATAGAACAAATACGTTTTGAGGGAGGGGTGGAGAGCCCTGTTGTTGGACTCTAAATCCCATCAGCACTGCCAGGCAACCTGGCCAGTAGTTGGGATTAATGGGAGTTAGAGTTCAACAACATCTGCAGGATCACAGATTTTCCATCTTTAGTTTACCAGCTATCGGGTAGGGATGGAGGAGAAATTCCATTAAGTTTTCACTCTATCAAATTCACACCTTACAAAGTCAAGTGAGAAACATCTTTGAAAACTGCGCTTTTCTGAATTTGAAGTGTAGTTGCTCCAGCCAGTGTTTACAAAAATGCACGTATTAGGTTAAAGGGTGCATTAAAATGACTATATCAGTGAAAATAATGCACTATATTAGGATAAATTGCTTGCAAAAATCTGTTCATTTGTCAAAACTACTTTAACGTGTTTGCTGGGGAAAATGCATTCTAAAAAGCTGAAGTATCTTCATGAGAGTTTTTCTTCCTTCATTTTTGTTAGCTGCATTTCTAGAGCAATTTGTAAATTCTCATTTTTTCCAGTCTTAGAGAACTGAAACTCATAGATCCTTCTATCCCTATTGCCAGATAAGCTTGCCAAGAGCTGCTAATAGAGAAACGGGCCGACCAGAGGACACAGAGGCCTAGACCTCCCTCAAACCTGGAGTGAGTCCTGACAGGCAAACACATTACGGTGCTGTCATAAAAATAACTGCAGGTGAACTGTGGGAAAGTATTTTTTGGACCCAAGATGGGAAATTTACAGAATTTCCATTAATAAGTTGATTATGAAAAGGAACACTTCCCCTGATATGGTCCCTTCTGCATGCCATTTTCCTCAGATGAAGATTCCTAGTGTTGATGAGCACCAGGGTGTCTATTTTCCTGACCAGGTATGAATGTCCACACATGCTGAGGCTGTGTTGGAGGAACTTGTAATGAGACTTGTCTCTAAATTGTCAGAAATACTAGGCATTGCAATCTTCAGTTGGATATGGAAAAGGAATTCAACATTGGGCAATTGACCACAAGGGGAAAAGCTCTCTGTATCTACTTTCCCTCTCTCATGGAACTTACCCGCTTCACTCCCATGCTTTCCAGTTTCTCTTCAAGGGTCTCTTCCAGTATCGGCCGGAACTGTTTCAGCAAGTTTGGATTCCTCCTCAGTGCTTCCAGAACCCTCTTCTTTCTGTCCAGAGTATCTTCCAGTTCTGTAGTGAAACCAATGGCAAGAACCAGAATAAATCTTAAGAAATGGTGGCAAATCACCACCCCATCGGTCAGCTCTGGTCCCCAAGCAATCTTTCTTTGGGAAGGGGGACCAGTGGGCAGCATCACGGTGCTTTGCTGAATGGAGAGGAACTTCTCCACACACCTTGACAGAGAGGAAAACTATGTTCAGAGTGATCATCAGAACTGCTTATAGGATTCTGGCACCTTAGTATGCTGCCATTATTTTCATATCCCAGCATAAGGCTGACACCTAAACATTTGTTTCGGGCGATCAGAAATATGTAATAATTTTGTGAGCACAGGCAATAACATTGGGACCAGCTTTAGTCTTTGCTATACTGCCTGAATTAAAGGTAAAGGCAAAGGTACCCCTGCCCGTACGGTCCAGTCGTGACCGACTCTAGGGTTGTGTGCTCATCTCACTTAAGAGGCCGGGAGCCGGCGCCGTCCGAGGACACTTCTGGGTCACGTGGCCAGCGTGACGAAGCTGCTCTGGCGAGCCTGCACCAGCGCAGCACACGGAAACGCCGTTTACCTTCCTGCTATAAAGCGGTACCTATTTATCTACTTGCACTTAAGGGTGTTTTTGAACTGCTAGGTGGGCAGGAGCTGGGACCGAACGATGGGAGCTCACCCCACTGCGGGGATTCGAACCGCCGACCATACGATCAGCAAGTCCTAGGCACTGCGGTTTTACCCACAGCGCCACCCACGTCCCCACTGCCTGAATTATAAACTTCTAATTACAGTCGTACGTCAGAAGTCGAACGGAATCCGTTCTGGAAGTCCGTTCAACTTCCAGATCATTCAGAAACCAAGGCCAACTTCCAATTGGTTACAGGAAGCTCCTGCAGCCAATCGGAAGCTGTGGAAGCAACGTTGGATGTTTGGGTTCCAAAGAATGTTCGCAAATTGGAACACCCACTTCTGGGTTTGTGGCATTCGGGTGCCAAAACATTCGACTCGCAAGGCATTTGGGATCCAAGGTACAACTGTATTCTGCCACTGAATGAGAGCTTCCAATACTTTATTCTTTTGCTATTTGAAGGGGGGGGGGATAGAGTTCTAAATATATAAAGTAGGCCTAAAACCCACCTTCATCCTATGGCAGCTTGACAGAATCCAATTAATAATTATTATAATCAGTAATATGATGCTTATCAGGAGGTGGCAAACTAAAGTTAAGAAACCGTCCATCAGTGAAGTGCAGTCCTGTGTAATTAGCCAGGGTGGGGTGGGCTATGGGGGGGGGGTTGTTCCCTGTGCAAAGGGGTGTCTTGGTTTCCAGAGGTAATGGGCCAGTCATTGGCTTCTGGAGACCTATAAAGGTCCTCTGGTCAGGTTGGACTTTGGACAACAACGGTATCTAGCAGAAAATTGGAGAAGAGCAACTGAAAGGGGTGAAAAATACCTTCTTCAGTAGATTCTTCTGATGTTTCTGCCTTAGGAACAGTTATTTCTGGAAATTAAAAACAGTAACTTAGGAAAAGGCACATTATTCAAATTCCAGTTGGTGGAACTCACAGTTCTTACACATTAGCATGGAACTTAAACTGTAGAGTTTCATTTATCCCAGAAAAAAAATGATTTGTAGTTTTGTCCTTATGGAACTTGGGAGCAAAGCACTCTTCTGGAGCTCTCAAGGATCAGCCAGAATCTCTCAGATTAGTTACTCTGCATGCCTATTTCACATCTCCAAGATCGCACAAGTGCTTAAATCTACCGTATGCTTGTAGTACTGAAGTATACAAAATACACTGGGTTGTTTTTTTTGTACATGTGAATTTGTGTGTGTACATGTATGATCTTAATTGTATTTATAGTGCTCAGGATGATAAAACCACTCAGTTGTTATGGAGCACATTAAACATTTCAAAAGACCTCTAGGCATGAAATCACTGAAAAGTTGCTGGATGAGCATGGAATAGCTTTGATGAAAGCACTGGATTGCATATTTTGGTTAGAGGGTTAGAATTTTGAGAGTAATTTTATTATTTGCAGTAATAAATCAGATTTTTCTGCTACTGTTGGACTGCATATTTCAGCACAAAGGAAAACCCTTCAATGCCGAGTTCCAAGCAACTTAATGATCATTCCAGAATCTTCTCATACTTCAGTTAAGTCCCATTAATTTTAACCAATTCAATTATGAACCGGGGAGGTTTAAATGTGATTATAAATCCTTCCTTCTCCAGGCCTATCAACTGATTTAAAGACCTGATGCAAGTGTACAGTACTTGAACACGTTCTCAAGTTCTACAGCAACTACATGTTACCAGTTCTAAGAATGTGTAAATGAAAAAAATGCATTCTTTCTCTGTTAACCACTGCCTCCCCTCCCCTCTCCTCCTATGTATCAAAGTTTAGACTAGAAGCTCCTTGGGGCACGAACCTGACCTCTTGTACTCTGTCAGATATCATGCACACTGAATCAACAACAATAACTGCAATTATTGCTCACTCTTCCTTTGTGGCTTTACAATTCAGTGATTAATTTGACTGCAGTATCTGTCACTCAGTGACAATATACTGGACTCTTCCAACAAGCAGAAGAAAAGAGAGGTTGCTCTCATTCCAAAAACAAGAATTCTTATTGTCTGCTAAATCGCTAGAGACAAAGACTTCGGTCCCCTTAGCAGCATAATGGGAAAAAATTGACTGTAGTAACTCTCCCTCACAGATGTGCTCTAAGAAAAAAATCTTCTTTTAACTCTGCAAGTAGACTGCAACCTTAGAGCCACTATTAATCACTAATCCTTGATGTGCAGTTTGTATTGGGGCTGCAAGAAATCTTAGTTTCCAGAAAGCAATCTGTGGTTGTCACTATCTATAACAGCAAATAACTATGGAATCAATTGGGGCTTCCTTTGCTTCTGGGCCTCAGTTCCAATTTTAATTCCCACGGACACCAAAATCAGAGGTGAAATGTTCAGAATGACCTTAGAAAAAGAGCTGGATAATTAACTTCACTGTGAGCTTTTGAATCAATAGATATGGCTATTACAGAGTTTCCTTATCTGCCTGCCTAAACCTGCCCAGTTTCATACACTTTGTCAAAAGAGAAAAAGAAGCATCTAGTGTTATCTATGGAAATTCATTCAGTCTAGATTTTGACCATTACCTTTAGGTTTGCTAGAAGACAAGAGCTTAATCTGCAAAACAAAATACGTTATTAAAAGATCAGTTTTATTTACAGATTGAGGAACTGCTTACTTACTGTGATTGTCCACATAATCAGGAAAAAAGCAAAACAACAGAAAAAGGAGCCCCAAAGATGCACTGTATTCTTTAGGCAGGGCAGACATGGGGAACCATTGGTCATGCTGGGCTGGATGGGAGTTAGAGACTAACAGCTTTTGGAGGGGCACAGCTTCCCCATCCCTGTACCAGGATCTCATTCAAAGTGGTCCTCTGGTATAAGCCCTGCTATCATATGAAAGGTTCTCTTCATCAAAAGAACTTGAATAGAAGAATCACAGTGTAGAACAAGGGAGTTTAATATCAGGGGAACATTCAAACATGCAGATTGCCACCTGTTATTTGGCAAGAGCAGCAGCATGTAATTCTGCTTATTGTGCAGATTGAGTCTTAGAGCAGAAGCAACAGTCTGCTTCAGAACAGGACTCAAAACTCTTGTTGAACCTGAGCCCCAAGAGGTGAACAGAGTGCTTCTTACAGGACTGAAGGCAGGAGGCCATATTCAACTTACTGTTTTCTCCTGTGACTGGATGATCTTGACCTGTTCCCTGAGTTGTGCGCTGAGTGATGCTATTTGCTGCTTGCTGTGCTCGGCCATTTTCCATTGGTCAGAAGACAAGGAGGCCCGTAGTCTCTCATTCTCACCCTTCAGCTGAGGAGATAAGAACAAATTGTTTAGAGATTTGGGCATGAGGACCCACTGCATGAAGGTAGTGTTATTGTGTGTGCAGGCTCTGCTCTCAGCATCCAGCACAATGTATACACAGAGTCTAGGCATGTAATAGTTTGTTGCATTGTATATGCATAATCTCTGTTTGTGTATCATGCTCTACACAGGTGTGGGCAGATTCTGTTCCTATTTGGACACTGACTTTACACCAGTACAATGTTTGAACTCTTAATGAGAGTGAAACATACATTCTTCAGCACACTCACCTCTTCCTTCTCCATCTGGTGTTCCTTCTGAAGATCCCTCAGTTTCCACTTCCATTCTGTTTTCTGATAAATTAAAAACAACAACAACCTCAGTCTTAGCCAAACTTATTTGTACTCACCCAGCCCTATAAAAGAGGCTCCTCATGAGGCCGGAGGACCATCACCCAGCTGTGGGGCGTGAAGGCTGCTCAACGGTCCCATCTTTTTGTGCCCGCCAAACAGCTGAGTCATGCTTATGATGATATTTTATTTTCTTCTTAATTATGCTGTTTTAAATGTGCTTTTTATATTTGACTTCACCTACCAATGTCTTCTTTTGAAATGTTTTGCCTCCTATTGTTAAACCATGTTGTATTACTGTCAGAGCACAAGGGACATCTTCATAAGTGACTCCACAACAATCTATCTGATGCCATCATTTCCCACTCCCCACAATAGTTATATAGCTTAGGTTTTATGGTTTGGCTCCTGGGGTGGGGCTTAGAATGTAATGGACTGCAAAAATAAGATTGTATTCTCAAGTGTCTTCCTCCTACCCTGTTATATTCTACAAGCAAGAGATGATATCTTGCAGAGCTCACAAGCACCACATCTATGCTCACGCACCTGTTGCTCAATCTTTGCTTTCATCCCCTGTAGTTCCCTCTGAGTCTTCTTCCATTGCTGCTGTTCAGGTGACTCATCATCCTGCAATGTCCCCAGATTAGAGACCACTGCACTCTTGCCTTGTAGTTCCTGCAGCTTCTGGAGGAGGAATAAGTGGTACATGTAAACACTTTGCTGGCAAAGAGCAGCAGCCAGAGCTATTAAGGCATCACTCAGGTACAGTAGGTTAGGTTTCTGTGCCATATCTGATGGAATATAAAAAACAGAGTTGTCATGTAAGTTGGGACTTCCCTATGTAGGTATGAATAACTGTTGAGAGGAACACCAGCTTCTCGCTTCGTGTTTTACTATCTTGATTGGGCAAGGACGACTAGCTAGAGTGTGGATATTCCCCACAAACAGGAGCATAACCAATCGCATGGCTCTCCACTTTCTGCATGGTGATGGAAATTCAGCTAAGTGAACAAGACCTTGCAAAATTATCCAGGCTATTTATAACCAGAAAAGTGCATTCTACTGAATAATCTCCAGAGAAGGATGGAAATTTTGGCAACACAGAGGGCACCACATTACCAAGGTCCCTCCATGCTCAAACAAAGTGATTTATCCTTCTCTAACATAGGGAATTTTATCAATCCTTGAAGAAAAGGCCCTGCTGTTCTTTTGTGGTAATATTTAAAAGCAGCATGCCAGTTTATTGAAGGCTGTGACTGCCCTGAATGTTCAAGTTGTGCATTCGCCTTACCCCCTCCAAGGCGGAATTCTTGCTGGCAATGTCCTTGAATTCAGTGAGGAACAGGTGCCGGAGGTCCTCCATCTCCCTTTGAAACTTTACCCTCTCCTCCTCCTTCCATCTCTCAAATTTTCTTCTGCTTTCCTCTTCTCTTTGCCTCATGTGCTCTGCTTCCTATCAACAAAACAACAAGATCTGAAGCTGGAAATAAGCTGGTTAGAAAAGACAAAGAGTTGTGGCTATGGAATGATTTGACAGCAGTTTCCAGAAATCCCACTCGTTCAAACGGAAGTGGAAATACTCTAAGCAAAGGGCAGGATGGTCCAATTCTTGCCCAGCTAGTTTAAGCTGGATATTCAACATAGCTTGCAACAGTGGGAGGGGGATGAGTGGAGTGGCAATGACCTGTGCAGACAAGTTGCCCTATCAAATATATTAAAAGTACAATCTTATTATGTCTAGTCAAAGCTAAGTCCCACTGAGTTCAAGGTGTATGATTGTCGCACACAGGAACATAGAAAGCTATCTTATACTGAGGCAGATGGTCCATCTAGCTCAATAGACTCTTGACTGGCCATGGTTTCAGGTAGAATATTTCCCTACCTGGAGACACTAGGGATCGGACCTGGGGTCTTCTGCTTGCAAGGCAGATGCTCTGCCATTGCGCTACAGCCATTCCCTGATATACGTGAGGCTCACAAGGAATTCCTTTACACTGGTTTATTGGCCACCCCACTGAACAGCAGATACCCAGGCCAAGAGATTATCTGAGATGACTGGCATTGTTCTGAAGGACTTCCATGTGCCTGCAAATGTTTGCCCTTCAGGGTCCCCTCACACCTTCATAGTGTGCATGTTTCTGCAATGGAGGCAACTCACCTTTGGATTTATTATTACTGGATCAGAAGAAATATTGTTGGATGGGTATTTTTTTTTTAAAAAAGGTTTTGTTCATTGGTGTTTTTAATCTGATTTGAATGTCTTTGTTATTTTACTTTTTACTGTGTAAATCACTTTACTACTTTCAAAATGCAAAAATGGGACTCAAATATAACAAACAAATAAACAAACAACAAGCCTCTTCCCTTTCAGCTGCCGTGGTGCAAAAGTGCATTATCAAGAGTTTCGCATGCACTGCTTTCACTTTGGCTACAAACAGATTGTTGTAATTCAGCAAGCTATGAGGGCTTTGGCTTTTGTGAGTTCATACCTGAGCCCTGCTTTGGCTCTCAGCCTCCAGTTGGGCATGGGTTTCCTTCAGTTTGACCTTCAGTTCTTCAATCTCACTTTCCATTTGTACCACTTGTTTCTTCTTTTCCTGCTCTATAAAATTCATTCAGAAAAAGGCACAGTTAGTTATGGCGTCAATTGCAAACATTTTTAACTGTGGTACCCAGGAATGTAAGATGATGATGATGATGATCAGTGCTTTTTTTAAAAAAATATGTTTAGAGGTACTCTCATTTTCCTACTTATATTGAAATACTGCCCCTCAATGAGGCCAAACTTAGATTCACAAAATGTTTAGGGGTATGTGTACTCCCGCATTCCCCCAGAAAAAAAGCACTTATGATGATGGTAATGATAATGATAATGATGATAATAATAATAATAATAATAATAATAATAATAATAATAATATGAGTAGTAGTAGTAGTAAGAATAATACTCTGCCCATCTGGCTTGGTTTTCCCAGCCTGAAACTCTATTTCTCATTTATTTTTTACTTAAAACATTGCTTTGTATGTCAGGAAAATAATATTTGACACAAGTGCATTAACATGGGCCACATTTCAATCCAGTAATAAATGTGTTTAGGCCTGTTGATTTCAAAGCACACCAGCACAGCTAGCTCTATAATGGATTGTCATCATAAATTATAGCGGGACCACTGCCCTCTGCTGGACAAAACCATGCCCAGAGCTGAATTTCCTCTAGGTTTGTGGATTTTGTTTTCCTCTCATTTTGTGAACTTCCTTTGCCACCTTTGTGTGTGGTATATTTTGCAGTTTTCTTAGGCTTCCTAGAAGAATTTTGTTCCCAGTCATAAATCCAAAGCTATACCTCAGAGAATCTCATGCATATTATTTGGTGAGGTAAATCAATTTGAACAAAATGTATTTGTCATGTTTTAATCTATATGCTTTATGGCTAACCTTATAATTATGTGAGTATGAAGTATACCCTTCTGAGGTGGGGCAGTTATAGTTGCATGATTGTATCCAGATTTGCAGAATGACATCTTCAGTTTATATGTGAAATCATTCAGAAAAAAAATGATAGCTACTGAGCCCCTTATTTGTAGATAATGGGCAAGCTAAACAGTTTGTTTCATTATAATGATCTTTTAATGTAAAAGGAAATCTCTCCAGATTTTCTACCCATGAGTTAAGGGAAAGAAAATGCCTGAATTCTTAATTAGTAACAAACTACTGGGTATCAACCTGTATATGGAGAGAGGCACTCAAAAATGAAATGTTTTTACAGTTTGATTGATCCAATGGGCCCCTGATGGTCTCAAATAACACTTCAGATCAGGGGCAGTAACTGTGCTGTCCTGCAGATGAACTATAACATCCATCACCCTTGACTACTGAAACCTGGAAGTATACACTTCCGGGTTTGCTGTGTTCGCAAGCCGAAAAGACGCAACATGAACCTAACACAACATGAGGTATGACTGTATAAGTTATTGTAAGTTTAATTTAAGTCTGCTGCAACTGGATTTCTTATGAACGGTGCCAATCCTGAATGTATTGGATTTGCAACCGTTATGCTCATTTGTCTTCAGTAGCAGTAAAGCTCTGCTGCATGAACTATTAATTGCCTCTGGTTTACTTTTGGGGAATCCTGCAATGTGTTTAAGTTTTCACTCTGCTAACTATATGTTGGAATTCTGCTCTGGATCAATATTGAGTAGATTTTCTATGACATTCTCTTCATGTGTGTGCTCTGCACATTCCCCAAATGTGCTCTGGAGCATTGGGGAACTCCCAGAACAGATTTAGAGGGCACACAGGCTGTCCTGTGGGGAGGGGGAGGGGGAGGGGGAGGGGGAGGGGGAGGGGGAAGTTCCACTGCACAGCTAAAAGTCCTTGTGCTGAAGGAACAAGCACACCGAATAACAATGCCCTCTGTATTTCGGATCGGCTATTAGTTATCATGGTCCCCATATGTTAATGCTTGTTTATACTGATGTTTTAAGACATATATAATTCTTTTCTTCTGCGCTGCTAAAAAGGGGGGTATTGCTGGTTTCTTTTTGTATTTGTGATATTTTTAAGACACTGTAAACCAATTAGCAATTATTATTAGTCTTGAAATATGAAGCAGTACATAATGAAATAACCCTCTATGCTCACGTGCTGCAGTGACCTCTGGGTGTCTGCGCAGCATGTGGGCTTGAAGAAAGGAGTAGTTCATGAAGGTCTTGTCACAGAATTGGCACTAGAGAAAGACAAAGAAAAGGATAGATAGGTCACACGCTGGCCTGGTTGACACATCAAGGTAAGCCAGAAGGTGGCTCATCATGTCCGCATGAATGTGTTGGCTCCCAGCTAGGAACTCACACTGCTCTCTCTCTCCCCCGGGCTTTTAAGTTAGCCTGGGAGGACACCTAAGCCAGAGTTTTGCTTAGCCTGTCACTCAGACCAGGGATCAGGGTGAAGATGCCTCCTTCACGACCATGACCTGCAACTGCAGGACAAACTTTGGCAATAGGTCAAGGAGAAGAAAGCTGAATCACAATTCTGGATTTAGACCACATGCTAAGCCAAACAAACCAGGACCACATCCATACCACACATTGAAAGCACTATGACACCACTTTAAACATTCATGGCTTCCCCCAAAGAATTCAAGATGCTGTGGTTTACGAGGGGTGCTGAGAGTTGTTAGGAGATCCCTATTCCCCACACAATTCCCAGAGAGCCTTGGGAAGAGGGATTGACTGTAAAATCACCCTGAGAAACAGAAAACCATGGAGGTGAAATAGGGGTTCCCCAACAACTCTCAGCACCTTAACAAACAACAGCTCTCAGAATTCTTTGGGGGAAGCCATGACTGTTTAAAGTGGTATCATGGTGCTTTGAAAGCATGGTGTGAGTTTGGCCTATGTGTCCATGAGTGTCCTTCTTTACAACCTTGACAGCTATCACATAGATGAGGGTTAGGCAACCTAAGGCCCGGGGGCCAGATGTGGCCCAATCGTCTTCTCAAACCGGCCGCGGACGGTCCAGGAATCAGCGTGTTTTTACATGAGTAGAATGTGTCCTTTTATTTAAAATGCATCTCTGGGTTATTTGTGGGGCATAGGAATTGGTTCATTTCCCCCCTTCAAAATATAGTCCGCCCCCCCCCCCCCAAGGTCTGAGGGATGGTGGACCAGCCCTCGGCTGACAAAGGTTGCTGATCCCTGACATAGACCTAAAAATCCAGAGGAGGAGCAAAGCATTCCACTAGGCCAACTCCAAGCTTAATGCAGGACCAGATGCTCAAACTAAATCTGAATTATGGGATGTTTGTGAATGGCTGCTGAAGTACTAACACCCAGACAGCTGTAACCTCCCCCCCACCCAATGTTTGCTAATCTATGTTTGCTTCTGCAACCACAATCAGGCAGATGAGCTGGAAGAAAAACAAAGATCATTCACATTTCCTTGACAGGCTGCTGACTGAAAATCCACAGTGCATAATGCAGTTCCGTATGCTCCAGCTGTCCCTATTTACCAAGGACAGTCCTCAGAAAACAGAAGGTATTTAAGTAGAAACTGTCAGGGATGTTGTAGTTGCATCCTGCATTGTAAATCCTGCACTGAACAGAGGGGTTGGACGAGATGACCTGTGGTACAACAGTGCTCAGGCAATCTCTCCAAATCCTCCACTATGTTTGCGGGCACAGAAACTTGCAGGCTCATTTCACCAAATTTCTCCAGTATCTCCAGTACCTTATCTCCACCCACCACCTACAAAGTTTCCCCTTCTCCTTTTGCTGCCACTGCAAATGTTAGCAGCAGCAGCAGCAGCAGCATTGGCAGAATGAGCACCATTTTACATCCTCATCAGTCCCCTGGATCTAACATCATCCTGGAGCATTGCAGGGCTAAGGGTGGCCGCCAGAACAAAACGGAGGAGAATATCTGGAGAAAATTCTGCTGGGGAAAAAATTTTAATTAAAACTAAATCAGGCTGAGGGGATGGCAAAAAGAAAGATCTCAGGCAGTTTTTTTCTCAGGGAAATGCCATCTGAGAAGTTTGGGCTCAGCTCCACCTTCAAGGTCCTTTCCTACTTTCCACTCAGTGCACCCACCCAAACAGCAAATAGGTGGAAGCTACCACCGGCAGTATCCCTGCTGGGAGCAGTCTGTGCATCCTCATGTAGGAGCACATTCTGGGAGAGAGGAGGGGGTAGAGGCGGCCCTGTTGCTGTCAACTGATGGAAATTGGCCCAATCTGGGCCTGTCTGCTGCCCTAGTCTGGGAGCTGGTATAGCAAAAGTGCATTTTTGCCCCACCATCCACCCTTGCTGGCATGAGCAGCAGGGTTGCTGATGCAGTGGTGGCTGTGCCACTGTTATAATCAGCCACTGCTGGTGTGACACATGGCTTGTTCTGCCCATGTGCATATATAGGCAAACAGAAAAGTCCACTAGCTTCCCTTCCATCCCACCAATAGCTGTCTATCCCAATAGTACACATATGCTCAAATACTTCCTACAGCATGCCATTGTGGTTAGGATGTGGCAGGGGGCAGGGGCGGGGGAGGCATAGTCCAGCAATGATCCTTACTGTGAGAGCAAGGCTGTCCTAAGTACCCATGTGTGTCCCTATTTACAACTAGGGCTGGGTGATATACTGGTAATTTGTATGGTATGGCGTTCTGATTGCAATACCGGTTTCAGACATTTTGAGCGGGTGATACATTGTGCTGGCCAGGGAGCCATGATGTATTCCCAGCTCAGATTGCCTGCAGACAGCAAAGGCACAGACAGACAGGCAGACAGAGCCCAAAAGGGTTCTGGGCAAGCACTTTCTACACCTCCATCTGCCTGTACCTTTGAGGAAGCCCGCTTCTCCGGCTCACATGAGCCAGAGCAGTCTGGGGGCTAGTTCAGCTGGAGGCAGGAGGCTTCCTGCCCCCAGCTGAACAGTTTAATGAAGCCCCTGCCCTTCTGGCTAACATAAGCCACAGAGGTATTGGGGCTTGCTCCCATCGTTCAGCTGGGACACTGAGGTCCAGCTCCAAGGGCCTTCTGGAGGTTCCCTCACTAAGAGAAGTGAAGCTACAGGGAACCAGGCAGAGGGCCTTCTCGGTAGTGGGGCCCGCCCTGTGGAACACCCTCCCACCAGATGTCCAGGAAATAAACAACTATCTGACTTTTAGAAGACATCTGAAGGCCTCCCGGTTTAGGAAAGTTTTTAATGTTTGAATTTTTTTTTTTTTTTTTATAAAATTTTTATTGGTTTTACAACATTTTTAAGAAAAACAAACAAACATTAAAAATGACAAACATACACGTATAGTTTCAAACATATTTTCATAAACCTCTTTTCTTGGACTTCCCCATACCCCCCCTCTCTGCATCCCAATGTCCGTAGTTCAACTAGCAACTCCCAATTGTTACTTTCCAATCTCTATCCTCTTAGTCCTCTTTTATAATCTGACCTTATATCCCTGTACCCCTTTGTTTCTGGTAACCACGGCATTTTAGCATTCATTAAGTTTATAGTAGTCCTTAAGATAACTTTTAAATTTTCTCCATTCTTCTTCCACCGTCTCTTTTCGTTGGTCACGGATTCTGCCTGTCATCTCGGCCAGTGTCATATAGTCCATCACTTTCATCTGCCATTCTTCCAAAGTGGGTAAATCTTGTGTCTTCCAATATTTTGCGATGAGTATTCTTGCTGCTGTTGTGGCATACATGAAAAAAGCTCTATCTTTCTTTGTCACCAATTGGCCGACAATGCCCAAGAGAAAGGCCTCTGGTTTTTTAGGGAAGGTACATTTAAGTACCTTTTTCATTTCATTATAGATCATCTCCCAGAAGGCCTTTATCTTCGGGCATGTCCACCAAAGGTGATAAAAGGTACCTTCAATCTCTTTACACTTCCAACATTTGTTATCAGGCAAATGATAGATTTTTGCCAGCTTGACTGGGGTCATGTACCACCTGTATACCATTTTCATAATGTTTTCCTTTAAGGCATTACATGCCGTAAATTTTATACCGGTGTTCCATAACCAATCCCAGTCAGCTGACATAATATTATGTCCAACATCCTGAGCCCACTTAATCATTGCCGATTTAACTGTTTCATCCTGTGTATTCCATTTCAACAACAAGTTGTACATTCTAGATAAATTCTTAGTATTGGGTTCTAACAGTTCAGTTTCTAATTTTGATTTTTCCACCTGGAAACCGACTTTCCTGTCCTGTTTAAAAAATTCCATTATTTGGCGGTATTGGAACCAATTTTCTACTTTATGCTTCAATTTCTCCTGACTTTGTAGTTTGAACTTATCTCCATCCTGTTCTAAGATTTCCCAATACTTCGGCCATCCGACCTCCATATTGAGTTTCTTCACTGCTTTAGCCTCCACTGGCGACACCCATCTAGGGGTTTTGTTTTCTAGTAGATCTTTATATCTTATCCAAACATTAAACAATGCTTTTCTGACAATGTGATTTTTAAAGGCACTGTTAACTTTACCATACCAAAGATATGCATGCCAACCAAAAGCGTTATTGAAACCTTCCAGATCCAAGATGTCCGTGTTCTCGAGGAGCATCCATTCTTTGAGCCAGCAAAAAGCTGCTGCCTCATAGTACAATTTTAGGTCCGGCAGGGCAAAACCCCCTCTTTCCTTAACATCTGTCAATATTTTAAATTTAATTCGGGGCTTTTTGCCCTGCCAGACAAATTTCGAGATATCTTTGTGCCACCTCTTAAAACATTCCATCTTATCAATAATCTGCAAGGTCTGAAACAAAAATAACATTCTAGGCAATACATTCATTTTAATTACTGCAATTCGGCCTAACATTGACAGTTTCAAATTTGACCATATTTCTAAATCTTTTTTAATTTCTGACCAGCATTTTTCATAGTTGTCCTTATACAAATTCTGATTCTTAGATGTTAAATAAACCCCTAGGTATTTAACCTTCTTGACCACAGTCAAACCTGTTTCCTCTTGAAATTTCTCCTTTTCCATATCTGTTAGGTTTTTCCCTAAAACTTTGGTTTTTTGCTTGTTCAACTTAAATCCAGCTACCTGGCCAAACTGTTGTATTATTTCTAAAGCCCTTTTCGTACTAGTGTTTGGCTCTTGCAAAGTCAATACTAGGTCATCTGCGAACGCTCTTAACTTATAATGTTTGGCTCCGACCTGCACACCTTTGACCTGCTGGTCATTTCTTATCATATTCAGCAACACCTCCAGAACTGAAATAAAAAGTAATGGGGAAATCGGGCACCCCTGTCGTGTTCCTTTTTCTATCTTAAGCTCCTCAGTCACAACATTGTTTACAATCAGTTTAGCTTTTTGTTCAGAGTATATTGCAGCCATACCATTCTCAAAGCCCTGACCTACCCCCATCCCATGAAGATTCTTCCTCATAAAACTCCAAGAGATATTATCAAAGGCCTTCTCCGCATCCACAAAGATCAATACTGCCTTGGTGTTTATATTCACCTCTAACTTCTCCAAAATATCTATTACATTCCTTACATTGTCTGCTAGATGTCTTTTAGGGAGAAAGCCTGCTTGGTCTTTATGAATCTTCTCCATCAAAACTCTTTTAAATCTTTTTGCCAAAATGTCTGCAAAAATTTTGTAATCCACATTAAGCAGGGATATTGGGCGGTAGTTCTTGAGTTGGGTCTTTTCAGTCTCTGACTTTGGTATGAGTGAAATATATGCCTCTTTCCACGATTCAGGTGCCTTTTTTCCCTCAAGGATCTCGTTACAAACTTCTCTTAGTGGTTGAGTCAACCATTCCTTCAGCGATTTGTAGTATCTGGAAGTCAGTCCATCTGGTCCTGGAGATTTGCCCAGTTGCATATTCTGAATGGCAGCCTCTATCTCTTGTTCTGAGATTCTCTGGTTCAAGTCCATCTTACTTTGATGAGAGATGTTTTGTAGTCCATATTTTCCGAGGAATTTGTCTATATCTTCTTCATTTTGCGGGCCTTGGGTGTAGAGTTTTTTGAAATAGCTTAGAAAGCAATTTCTAATTTCATTGGGTTTGGATATGTTCCTTCCATCCACCTCCAGGCTTGTAACTGTATTTAGTTTCTGCCTTTTCTTCAATTGCCATGCCAAAAGTTTGCCACATTTATTTGCTGATTCAAAAGTCTTTTGCTTCATTTGCCTTATCTTCCATTCAATCTCTTGGTTCATCAATTCCATATATTGTGTTTGGTATAATTTGATCTCTCTTAAAATGTCCTGAGACTTTGGTTTTGTTCTTAATTTCCTCTCTCCTTCCTTTATCATTTCCAGAATCTTCTCTTTTTTCTCATTTTGCTTTTTCCTCTTTATTGAGTTTTGTTGAATCAAAAATCCTCTCATCACCGCTTTACTTGCGTCCCAGATCACTCTTTTCTCCACGTCGGTCCTCAGATTTATTTCAAAATAGTCTTTTAGGGTCTTTTGGGCCTTCGTGAGAATCTCCTTATCTCGAAAGAGGGTGTCATTCATTCTCCATCTAAATTGACCAGTTGTTGTGAGTTTCATCTCCATCTTCACGGCGTTATGGTCGGAGCAAGTTTTTGGGCAGATTTCCACTTTCTTAATCTTCGGAGCCATTCCACTAGTAACCCAGATTTGATCGATTCTGGTCCAGGTCATCATTGCTTGGGAGAAAAAGGTTCCCTCTCTCTCCAGAGGGTTCCTTGTTCTCCAAATATCTATCAAGTCCATATTTTCAGTCATTTCGAAAAAAGTCTTAGGGAGTCTCCCTTCTTTGGTGACTGTAAGTCTTTGTGCCTTGTCCATATTAGTGGAGACCACGCCATTCATGTCTCCCATAATTATCATATTGTAGTCCAGATAGTCCATCAGAGTTTCATGAAGTCTCTTAAAGAAGTCGGATTTGCCTTCATTTGGTGCATAAATTCCAACAACTAGGAATTTTTCTCCTTGTACTTGTATCTCCACAGCCAAATATCTCCCTTGTTCATCTTTGAATATCATTTTTGGAGCCCATTTCTCCTTCACATATATTACAACTCCTCTCTTCTTAACTTTGTCTGATGAAATAAATTCTTGTCCTAGCCTTTTATTTGAAAGTAATCTCCTGTGGGCTCTGGTTATGTGAGTTTCTTGTAAGCATATCAAGTCCAATTGTTCTCTATTCAATATATGAAATACTTGTCTTCTCTTCAAAGGCCCATTGAGCCCATTACAATTCCAACTGAGGAATTGCAGAGCCATCTTGTTATTTTTCTAAGGCTCCTCCAACAGCTCCAAGTTGTTGCTCTTCTTCTGATGGTAGTGGTTTTTGTCCAAACGGGAGATTCAGGATATCCAATGCTCTCCTCTGTTCTGCAAGTACATCAACAGTCCCCTTCTGTAAGTCCTCCTGGTGTCTTGCCAAAAATTTGTCTTTATCTTGAATTGTCTTTATTTTCACTTTGTTTCCCTTATAGTCAAATGACAGCCCTTGTGGGAATTCCCACCTGAAACGGATAGCGTTTTTCTTTAATAAAAGGGCTAAGTCCTTGTAGTAGTTTCTTAAGTCCAGAAAATATTTTGGGATGTCTTTAAAGATCTGTGCAGCTGAGTTTCCAATCTGCAAGGCCTTTTCAAAGTGTAGTCCCAATATTTTGTCTCTTTCCTCCTTGGATCTAAGTGTAATCAAGCAGTCTCTCGGAGTCTTTCTGTTTTGCTTCTTACCCAATCTAAAGGCAGTCGTAATTTTGAATTCGTCTTCCTGGAGTTCCCAACAATCCACAAACTCCCGTGTCAAGTATTCCACAAGGTTGTCTCCTTCATTCTCCGGGATCAGTCTTATTTTTAAATTTCTCTCTTTCCTCTGTAACTCCCACAAGGCCAAAGTTGCATCATGCTCATAGACCTTCTTGGCGATCGGCTCTAATTTCTCCTGTGTCTCTCCCGCAGTAGCTTTGGCGTCTTCCGCAATTTGGCGCGTAGTGGCGTTTTCCTCCACCAATTTATTTATAGATTCTGTATTCTGGTTTAGTCTTGCTGAAATTTCTGTTAATTTTAGTGTATTCTCTGAAGTCTGTTTTGTCAGAGACTCCAGAGTTTGGTTTATCTTGAGCAAGGCATCTGTCACAGCTTCCATAGAGACGGCTGCTCCTTTGTCTTGTCCTGTTGATGCTGTTGTTCCTGTTGATCCAACTATTGCGCCTGAGATTGAGCCTCTTTTCTTTACCTGTGACTGTTGCAGCTGTTGTTGTAATTGTTGCTTGGTCTTGGCCCTTGTGACTATCTCTTCTTGTGCGCCACTCATGTCAAGGTCAGTTCCCACGGGATTTATTCTCCCTTGGAAAATTCCACTGTCTTAGGCCGTGCCGGACTTCACTTTGTCCTCTAGAGGGGGCAAATCAAAATGGCCATAGAGCAAAGATTCCAGGTATAGAGACAAAGGAGACTGTCCCAAATGTCCAAAATATAAAAGGGAGATTAACACAGTCAGAAGTCTAGAAGCTTGTTACTTCAAATTGCCACAGTTGCCCTATTTATGCTACTTCTTGTTGTATTGTACAGTAGCCAGGCACTGTGGAAACTTTGTATCAAAGTATCACTTCACAGGGAAAAGTCAGTTCAGTGTACTAAGAAGGCAGACCGTTTCATGCTTTCAAATAAGTGAGACAGCAGAGGTTTTTTACTTCCAATAAATCTTGCAGTTATTGCTCAAATTCACCTCCCCTCTGCCCTGCTAGCTAGAGGGGAGATCAAAGGGTCTGAATGTCCGGTTAAGCTGATCAAAGAGCAAGTTTAAACGGATGCAGGTTTAGAGCTCCGTTGCTTTCACTTTCATGCAGTCGGGGGGAGGCAGACTTCCTTTGTTTAGATCTCCCCCGTTTTTAGCCCAATTTTTAAAATTTTAAAGGTCCCGATTATATTTCAGCTCTTACTCACGGGGATTCAGTCCAGATTTTCTTTTCAGGAAGGAATCGGCGCTCTCCGCTTATGGCGACGCGGCTTCACTTCGCAGGCTGGGTAGCGACTCTCAGCACCGCGCTCACTCCCGATGTCGATCCGTAGCCTTTAAAAAGGCTCTTTCACGGTACCGGGGGGCGCAAAGGTGCCCACCGAGTCTCCTTGTTCTCAGGCTTCAGCGCCTGGGATTTTAGGGGTCCCCCGCTTGCCGTAGCGGGTAAGACCCGAACTTGCGAAGCAGTCCTTCTCCGGAGCTCGGAGCTAGGACCGCCATTAAGCGCTGGCACCGACCGGAAGTCCTCTAATGTTTGAATTTTTTGTGTGTTTTTGATATTTTGTTGGGAGCTGCCCAGAGTGGCTGGGGAAACCCAGCCAGATAGGCGGGGTATAAATAAATTGTTGATGTTGTTATTGTTGTTAGGACTGGGTGATGGGAGGAAGAAGCATCCGAGTTACATTCCAGACATCATGATATATCAACATATCATGGTATTTAGCTGCTGATATACCACAATGTTGAATACTAGATATCAGCTAGCCCTGCTTACAATTATGAAAGCTGCACAGAAAGCATGCAGCCATATCACTCACCTTGTGGTAGTTATTGGCCCCAGCTTGCAAGAGCAATTGCTGCGTGGCAATCATCTTTTTACGCCTCCTGCTCTCTTCCTTGACACCCTTCAGCTCTTCTGCTTGCTTATCCCAGTCCTGCTTGACGCGTTTGAGGTCTTCCAGGGTCGCTTGGTGTTGCTCTTCCTGAAGGGCCAGGCTCATGCTCAAGTACTCCTGAGAGTGCAGCAGGTACTCGATGGTCAGCTGGGCCATCTTGAAGACTTTCAAGAGCACAGGGTCAACTGGCTGCTGACAGTAGGGGCACTTTTCTGCATCGAGGTTGCAAAAGGTGATGCTGTTGATGTTCTCCTGCAGAGTGGCAAGGTCCAGCTCGCGAGCCACCCGCTCCACATCGATGGCACTGAACCGCCTCCAGTCGATCGTGTCTCGCCGCAACTGGAATTTAAAGGCGGGGACCATGCTCGGACCGGCGAGCATGCTGCCCAAGAGATGGCTGCTGCTTGGGAAGTTCACAGGAAATGTGGAGCCTGGCATACCTGTCCAATAATGACGGTGTGCAGACAGTTGTGGTGGGTAGTAAATATTAGCAGCGAAAGGCTGGGCAATGAAAAGGATACAAGATGAATTAAGGCTGGAACAAAATGGGAGCTGTACTTGTGTACTTGAAGCAGACCCAAAACATATACGTAAGAGCCTGCTGAATCCGGCTAATGGCCCATCTAGTTCACATCCTATTCTCAGTGGCCAAACAGATCCCCATGGGAATGTCTCAAGCAGGACCTGAACACAAGAACCCTCTTCACTCCTGTGGTTCCCAGCAATAGCTATCCAGAAGCATTACTGCTTCTGACCCTGGAGGCAGAGCACAGCCATCATGGCTGATAGCGACTGCTAGTCTATGTCTAATGCTCTTTTAAAGCCATTCTAGTTGGAAGCCATCACTGCCTCCTGATGGAGGGACTTCCATAGTTTAACTATGTTCCGCATAAATAAGTTCTTCCTTTTATCCATCCCGAATTATCCAACATTCTGATTCATTAGATGTTTGTGAGTTCTAGCGTTATGATAGAAGGGGAAACGACCTTTTCTCTATCCACTTTCTCCATGCCATTGATTTCTATTATGTCACCTCTTCCCTGCCCTTCATCTAGACCAGTGGTTCTCAACCTGTGGGTCCCCAGATGTTGTTGGACTACAACTCCCTAGGGATGATGGGAGTTGTAGTCCAACAACATCTGGGGACCCACAGGTTGAGAACCACTGGTCTAGACTAAAAAGTCCCAAAATGGGGCAACCTTTCCTGATAGGAAAGTTGCTCCATTCTCTTGATCATTTTGGCTGCCCTTTTCTGCGTAGCCTGCAAAACTGATTTCCTTTTATATTATTCTACTCAGTCCTCGGGCACATGGGAGAACTCAGTCAGTGGGGCAGGAGACCCTGAATCTCAAGGTCATGGATTCAAGCTCCATGTTGGACAAAAGATTCCTGCATTGGGGGTTGAACTAGATGACCCTCATGGTGCCCTCCAACTCTACAATTCTATGTTTCTATATCACTTTACTTATTACCATACTTGATCGTTAAACAACCACAGATTAGAAACAACTACTAAGTTTTCAAATAAGTGAAGAAAATAGCAAGATGAATAGGTGAGCAAATCAAGGTGACTGCTGTTTCTAGCTGAAATGTTTGATTCATTCGCTATTAAATTCAAAGTTGGCTCTCAATATAGGCTTATCAAAAATACAGGCGAGGGTTCCAGCTTCCATATAAAAAACACTCCTGTGCTCATGTACTCAAACAACTATAATTTGAGTTGTGTTGATTCCTACTCAAATAGAAAATGCACGAGAGTCACTGAGCTTTCAGTTCTGAGGACTGAAAAAATGAGGACATCTGATATGGTACTCTTATTATAACAATTTGCTTTCAACATTTAATTGCCACAATTACAAAACCGCTTACAATGTAATCCTAGACATGCTTATTCAAAAGAAAGTTCTATTATGCTCAATGGGATTTACTTCCAGGAATGTGTGCATAGGATAGTAGTCTCTAGGGGAAAGTACTTTAAAATGACACATACCATTTTTTCCAGTATAGAAATGCTGTTCTGATCTATCTGGACCCCTTGCTTATTCACAACAGACAGTTGTGTTGTGCAACGGTGTGTTACTAGGTGTGTCCTGGCATGATGGTAACAGGACTCCAAAGTTTCCCTCACAGTAGCACAAATATACCATAGCTAAGCAGCACGCTCCAAGTGGTTAAATATTCATTCTTGGCTTTGTATGTATTTGTTTGCAGCTCCAGTATGAGCAAACAAGGATCACAATGAACAACTAGGTGATAACATGTCTTCTCATCTGCCAGCAAAGCTGCTCTGCATTCTACACAGGACAAACAGGCCAGTCTAAATATGAAAGACTAAATGGACACCAGTCTGACATTTGAAGTGGGAATATTCAAAAACCAGTGGTGGGACAGTTCAACCTACCAGAATACTCTGTAAATTACCTTAAAGTAGCCATCCTGCAGCAAGGGAAATTCAAAGGGAGATTGCAATATGAAACCACTGAATTGTATGAAAGGGTTCAGTGCTATCACTTGTGGGCTGAACCGAGACAAAGGACTTTAGCATATTAGAGATGTTAACTGCTTTACAAAGCATGGTGCCTGTGCCCTCAATAACTATTTGTGAAGTCCCACTGTTAAATATGGAATTATTACTCTCTGTACTTTTCCGCTTTTCATTTCCCTCTGACTTCACTTTTAACAGTTTCCCTCTACCTGCCCCACCCCCCATACCAAAACCTCAGGATAACACTTCATGCATCTGATGAAGTGGACTGTAGTTCACAAAAAGCAAGTGGCATAATAAATGTGTTAGTCTTTTAGGTGCCATAGGACTCCTGGGGTGTGTACAGCCTGCATAATAATGTGCATTCAGTGCTGGATGCAAGTGCCTTTTAGGGGTGCTGTACATATAATGTCCTCCCCATGCTGTCCCAGTGTCCCACACTATTTGCCCACCTGAAGCACATTCTGCTGCAATGGTTATAATCTGCTTTGTGCTGGGAGTGCACTTCTCAAGCACTTGCTGTTTACCTGCGCACAGAGAGAGCGCTTTCTCAGGTCCCCTCCTGCAGGGGCAGACCTACTGATGTTGCAGGGCTGTTATCACTCCCCTCACCATGTTTAGCTTGCCTATGAATGAAAGGGGCAAAATGTACAGGTTGATGTAATTTTCAACCAGGCCCTTGGCTGATTAACATTCTAAAGCCTTTTAAATGTGTGTGGGGGGGGGAGGAGGGGGTTGTTGTTTTGTTGTTTCTGTTTTAACTATTTATTTGTGCTTTTATCTTGTATTTCTATGTTGTGAACAACCTTGAGATCTTTTGAGTGGTATAAAAATCTAATAAATATTAATAGGCAAATAAATTTTCTTGCAGCTGCTGAAGTCCCAGGGGCCCTGTCAGAAGCAAGGCGGCAAGCCACATTGTAAAGCATCATTGGTGGTGCTTAAACAGAATTACAGGAAGCTGCTTAAACAGAATTACAGGAAGCTGCCTTATGCTGTCAGACTATCAGTCCATCTCACTCAGTATTGTCCGCATGAGTGTTTCTCAATCTTCAGTTCCCCATAAGTTGTGGGGTTACGGCTCCCATCATCCCTGATTAAAAGGGTTGAGGGTCTCCAGTTGTTTTTGGACTACAACTCCCATCTTCCCTAGCTAGCAGGACCAGTGGTCGGGGATGATGGGAATTGTCGTTCAAAAACAGCTGAAGATCCAAGTTTGGGAAACACTGGTCTACACAGATTGGCGTGGGTTTCAGACAAGGGTCTTTTTTAGCCCTTCCTGTAGATGGCAAAGATTGAACCTTCGGCTTTCTGCATGCAGTGCAGATGCCCTAACACTGAGTTTCTTCCCTCCCCCTACCTTTTCTCTCACACCATAGAAGAGAATGGCCTTAGTAACATGCCTCTCTTGACAACCCTCGACAACCTCTCTGGAAAACTGCCCCTGGATTTCCAAGTGCTAAGAAGCCCCAATGCCTCCGAAGAGAAGGATGCACCGGGCCTTTCTGGCCGCGGAATGTCGAACTCCCCTCTCCCCCCCCCCCGCCCCCGCAAATTTTGGCTAGCAATTTCTACTCAGGCAGTTTCAAAACTGAACAAGGAGCGATGCCTTTTCTCCTCCTCCTCATCCTCCTCTCCTTTTTTTTTTTTTTTTTGGTGGCAGGCTACTTTATAACCAGCATGCCCCAAATCAGCGCCCCTGCTTCCCTTCCCGGTAAACCAACTCCCCTTCCTGCCACGCAGCCCCCAAGTCCTCCCCTTAGCTGCTTCAGATTCTCCAGTAAAGTTTGCAAGGAATCGGCTTTTGGAGAAAAGTTTCCTAGGCAGGCTGCAGGCAGGAGTAGCTTGGTGGACAGCGAGGGAGGAGCTACTATGTAGATTTAGTTCGCTTGGTCAGCTCAGCTCCTTAAGTTTCCAGTCCGGAGGTTCCTGCGAGTGTTTGAAATTTAACAAGCCACTTCATCCGCTGATGTTTTCCGGAGCGGTGGGAACATGCAAGAGGGAAAGAAGGCGAGCAGTGGCTTGAACAAAGCAGAGCTGGTTAGTCCCACCTCTCTGCATTCCTCCTCCTCCCCCTCTTCCCTCCCTCCTTCCCTCCTCCAACTCTTTTGCTACAGAGCTTCACGATGCAACGTTTCAGTTCTTTAGAGTACCAAACAAAGCAAATCCTTACCTGTCTCCAGGGCGCATGTTTTGTGGCGTGGGGTTGGGAACTGGGCGCGTGCGAGAGAGAAAGAGAGCGATCTAAAGCAGCCTGGATTTGGAGGCGCAACTCAGTCCGAGCTGGAATCTTCCTTCTCTCCTCCCACCCAGGAAATTCAACACCATCCAGCAAAGCGCTGGTTCCCCACAGCGACGAATCGCCTCGGCCTAAATGCACAACATCAGGCTGAAGCGGGAGAAAGCAGCTCCAGGGCTTTGAGCGCAGAGAGCTGCTCCCTCGAGGATGGGGGGGGGGGAATCGCTGCGAGGCCGTCCCCAAAGCCAAGCCGTTGCTGTAGTAACTTCTAATAACACCCTACCTGATTTCCCTTTCCCTTCTTGTTTGGCTTTGCTAACGCGGAAAGAGGGAGGATCAGGTAATAAAAGTGCATTAGAGCATCGATGCTCAGGGGGTTATTAAGCTGCTGTATGTTTGATAACAAAGCTGCCTCCCCGTGGCTATAATTGTACCCGAACATGTAACTGCAGGTGAAGAGGCTGGGCTCACGGTTGCAATTAAGGACAGGCAAATCTGTCAACATGGGTTTCTCTTAGTTACTCGTTTTTCCAGTCTTCAGTTCAGTTTGCCACTTTCCCACATCAGTTTGCAATGATTATTATTTTTAAAAGTCCTCAGGGTAATCGATCAGCATTTGGGCATGGATTTCTCCTGATAAGACACACTTTTCTATATGATTTTGCCTAATACAGTGGTACCTTGGGTTACATACGCTTCAGGTAACATACACTTCAGGTTACAGACTCCGCTAACCCAGAATTAGTACCTATGGTTAAGAACTTTGCTTCAGGATGAGAACAGAAATCGTGCTCTGGCGAGGCAGCAGTAGCAGGAGGCCCCATTAGCTAAAGTGGTACCTCAGGTTAAGAACAGTTCCAAGTTAAGAACGGACCTCCAGAACGAATTAAGTACGTAACCAGAGGTACCACTGTATATACATTTTTGCAAGCTAGTTTCCTCTAATGTAAAGCATTTTTCTATGTTATTTTCACTAATATGTGCATAAAAATGCAAGACTACAGCTACAGTTCTATCTCTGGGAGTAAGCCCCATTGATCTCAGTCATGGGACTGACCTTGGAATAGATATGTATTGGATTGTGCTGTAAGTTTTGGTGACATGAAATCAACCAACTTACTTGCATATGTAATACATTTTATCTGGGTTTCTTTTGCTCGGTTCCTCTGGCCATGTCATTTACCCTTGCCCAAACTGCAGTTTGCAAAACCAAACAGAACTTTGCATCTGATCCTTGATGGATTGGGGGCATTCTAGTCTGCTCAATTACTATAAATTGTCTCAAGAGGCAGTAGCTTAAATAGCAACTTGTTTTGCAGTAGGTAAAGCAGAATCATATGCCTGACAAGCAATGGCTTATCCACCTCCCCATCCTGTCCTTAAATGAGGCCAGCACAGGGTTTCACGATTCTCCATGAATCTTATGGACAAAACGAAATGGCTTTGTCCTTGTCCTTTCAGTGCCCCTTAATAAGTGGTGTATTGAGTACCTGTCAAAGCAAGGAAAGGCCTCTCCCCCCACAAAAAAGTTACTAGGAAAGTTGAAGAGGATAATATATGTAGTTAAGTTCAGAAGTTAGTAGACACCTATTTCTGCATGCAATCAAATTGGCATATAAATATGGTATATAAATAAGTTACACCATACCAGACAGTTGACTGTAGCTTATCTATTAAAAAGGAGGCAGGAGGGTCAAATGAAGAACAATATATATAAGAATATCAGGACAAAGACCATCATTCATTATGTCAAGACCCAATATTCCTGCATACATACTGAAGGTTGAAATCCTGTATTATTTGGACATAAGCTCCTATGAATTCAACGGGGCTTACTTCTAAATCAGATATGTACAGGATTGCACTGGAAATCAGTCTTCTTTATTTGTTACAGCTTTATTTATTATATCAACCACAGCATAATGAAAAGCAGATGCAAACAGATGCACAACATAGTATCCATCACCACGACAAACACATAGCATTTTAGCATGATGTGTATCAACAGGGATGTAGACATTGTTTTTAACAAAAATCTGCCTGACTTCAGTGGCAGTAGCAAAAGATAGAATTATGTAGGAAATGGCAATTATTATTCCATCTATAGCCATTTATTTTATTATTTATTCAGCTATTATGGAGTTTCCCCCAGGTGGCATTGCTGCCAAACCATGGCATTCTAATCTCTCTCAAGTTATTTTCCCATTATGAGGAATGGATGAAGGAGTTGGGTATGCTTTGCTTGGATAAGAGGAGACTGAGAGGAAATATGATAGCCTTCTTCAAACATCTTAAGGCCTATGACATGGAAGATGGAGCAAGTCTTCCTTCCCACCGGCTCTGGAGGGTAGGATTCAAACCAATGGATTTAAGTTACAAGAAAGAAGATTCTGCCTCAACTTCAAAAAGAACTTGTTGATGGTAAGAACTGTTCAACAGTGGAATGGACACCCTCAGAGCAGTGATGGAAGAACCCCCTCTGGCACCCAGGGCAGGATGCCAAGGGGCGGGGCGAACCGCCCAGTGTTGCACATGTGAAGTCCGTATGGACTGTGCATGTGCAGCATCCCGTATGGAGTGTGTACACGCGGTGACCATACAGGCTGCCGTCTGCTTGCAACGACTGTACGGGCTGCCGCTTGCATGACGACCATACGGGCTGCCATGTGAGTGGCATCCCATACTGAGTGTGCATGTGGGGCATCTCGTATGGAGTGCACATGTACGGCAGCCCATAACGTCGCCATGCGAGAGGCAGCCTGTATGGACGCTGCACGAGTGGCACCCATACTGACTGCGCATGCCCTCAGCCACTCTACAGCTGGGGGGAGGCAGGGGTCATCTTGTCACCCCCTCCAGAGTGGCACCCGGGGTGCCCTGCCCCCTCCGCCCCCCACTTCATACGCCCCTGCCTCAGAGAGTGGTGAACGCTACTTCTTTGGAGGTTTTCAAGCAGAGGTTGGATGGCTATGTGTCAGGGATGCTTTAGATGAAATTCTTTGAGATGCTTTTCATTCATGACCCTCAGGGCCCTTTCCAAGTCTGCAATTCTCTGATTTCCATCCCCCCTGAGAATATTAAAAATCATCTTGCAGTGGAAGGTGATCTGCTTGGGAGCCCGAGGTTCCGAAATTATACGCCTAATAGGATAAGTATTGCATATGGTAAAATATCCTCCTTTTGCTTTACCACAATGGGCTAGTTTTATTTTGAGACATCTGTTTGCTTCCTTGTGCAGCTTGAATAAGACTCTGGTAAGTAGTAGGGCAATGTGTTCTGAACAGGTTTTCCACCAGGGCATTGCTCCCAATGATCACATTTCTCTTCTCTTTCCTGTTCATGAAGTTCCACAGGTGCAAAGCATAGGACTCATTGAAGTCTGGCTTTGAATCCCACACTTCATAGTACTTATGCCACAGTGTGTAGGGGATGGGATAGAAGCGCTGGGGGTGCAAGAAGGAAATGTTGTGACATGTCTGATCCTCCACATTATTGAAATCTGTGAGGTTGCACAGCCTCTTTAGCACCCTTGTGATTAAGTGAGGTCCCTGATTTCCCCAGATGGCTCCGTTGTAGTGCTGAACAAAATCTACCATGCAGTCCCAGAGGAACCAGTGATGACGCTGAAAACCAAGGATCCCATTGCTGGAGAACTGGGAAGACTGGGCTGCCAAGAAGTTGGCCACTGGGATGGGTCGGATGGAAATGACATCTGTGTCCATATAAATCCCACCGTATTTCCACACCATTGCAAGCCTGATTGCATCAGAGATAATATAGACCCAGTTCTTCTCCTGTGTTGCATTCACCTGCAGGGTTAAAAATGGACACAGAATCAAGGGATAGCCCCTAGCTCCTAAGACATACTCCTTACTTCTTCCTTTCAATGCCTGCAATATTTCCACTACTGGAAGTTCAGGAATGCTTAGCCCTGTGGAGCAGCTCAGGTGTCACATGTATGTGATCCTAGGTTCAAATTCTGGATGTGACTTCCCACTAGAAAAGACCTCACCTCTATACAGGCATACCTGAGAAGGTATAGGGCCTGAACGTATCAGTGGGTTCACTGCATCAATCAGTATCTCAGCTCCTACAGAGGCCACTTAACCTGTGGGTGGGAGCAGAGCCCAGCGGTAGACCACAGACATCATGTTTTGCCTGTTGAACACCCCAGGCTTAATTCCTACTATCTCCAGTTCAAATGATCAGATAGGTGATGAGCAAAACTTCTGCCTGAGATCCTGGAGAACTGCTGCCAGTCAAACAATACTGAGCTGTATTGGCATATATTTAGTGTAAAAGGAAAATATCAATTTTTAACATGCTGAATAGTACTACACTGGTACCTCTGGTTACAAACTAAATTCCTCCTGGAGGTCCATTCTTAACCTGAAACTGTTCTTAACCTGAGGTACCACTTTAGCTAATGGGGCCTCCTGCTGCCGCTGTGCCACCGTCACACGATTTCTGTTCTCATCCAGAAGCAAGGTTCTTAACCCGAGGTACTATTTCTGGGTTAGCAGAGTCTGTAACTTGAAGCATCTGTAACCCGAGGTACCACTGTAGCCAGTTTATTCAGAATTTCTGGAAAACAGAAATTGTGAATTTGAAACTCTGAAGCCCAATGCAAGTGTAACATATGATGGTGTGTTCTTTTTCATCATATTGACTCTCTCTTCTGAATTCTCCCCACTACCTGGGCTGATTGCCATGCATGGTGATTACTAACACTGTGCTGTACACGGTAAAATGATACCAAAGGATATAATAAAACATGCTTTGAAGTTACATCTTCCCCAAACATTACTAAATTTAAGCATACAATGACATTTCAGTGTCTTGGTAGGAAAAGGCAGTTAACAATTTCTTTTCTTTTGCACTGATAAAGCCACCAGTAAGCAGTTTGTATTTTTTAAAAAGGGAGATTGATATTTGTCACCAAAAATATTTTACAACTAACTTTGCAATTAATGCATCCCACCAGAAAACGATACCTCTTTCTCTCTCACCTGATGGTACCACCGGAACAGAGGTGTGTCCTGGAACAAAATGTCCATCTCCAGGGGGAAAAGGAAAACATTCTTCATAGCCGATAAGAAAGACAGCGAAGGGGAAGTCAACTTGAAATCTATCGTTGTGCTATTGTTCAGCCCTTGCATTAAAAAAATGATGGGTCTGTCCGAATAGATTCTAGCAGCAGATTCCACAGAGCATAAAACCAGTGGTGGAGGCTGCAGATGATCAGTTGTCTCCAGAAAGATGATACTTCTCCCCTGGGAGAGGACATCTTGGGGTATCACAAGTTGTTTAGCAACAGGTTTGCAGGAAAATAAGCAACCAGGTTCTAGGGAGAACTCATACAGTATCCCAAATGCAAGCAAAAAGAAGATACATAGGTACATCTGGCTCTCCTTCAGCATGTTGACTGATTCTCCAACTTTTGATCTTAATAAAAACATAATAAATATTAGTCATACTCTTCTTCACACACACACACACACACACACACACACACACACACACACACTTGTTGCACTTTGCTTTTCAAAACCTTAACAATAGGTGATCACCATCCTTCTCAGCAGAAGGTTGTGCCCTATTAACAGATTCTGTGGGGTTGCAATGGAAATGTGGGATGAGGAGCCTTGTTTACAGCATGAATGAATTCTTTCAGTCTCCTGGAAAAATATATGGTTAAAAAGAATGGTTCAAGCAGGGGTGTGAAAGCTGTGGCCCTCCAAATGTTGTTGGACTCTTGCCAGCCTCAGTCAAACATGGCCAATGGCCAGGAATGAAGGATGTTGTAATCCGGCAGCATCTGAAGGCCCCCAGCTTCATCAACCCTGGGTTAGTGGTTGACAATACAATCCTATATGTCTCATTATTTTCAAAATAAAAAAATTCCTTCCAGTAGCACCTTATTTATTTTCAGTGGAGCTTACTCCCAAGTAAGTGTATATAAGATTGCAGCTTGCATTTGGGGGGATTTTCCTTTCCTTTCCCATCCCATCCAATTTCTAAGGGTGCAAAGCCACTCACTATACATGCAGACCATGGCAAAAGATCTGAAATCCAGCAAAAATCCTAGAAAAGACCTGCAAATTCTTGGGAGATAATTAGCAGGATGCAGCAGCGTTATTCATGGTAAAATTCAAAAAATAAATATAGATGTCCTCTTACCACCATTTCCTAGATTCCCTTACCTGCCTAAGGGGATTCTTTTCCTGGGTCACTTAAAGAACCCTCCTCATGTTGCTGAGTAGACTCCATTGCTACTGCTGAATTCAGTGTTCCCAGTGGGGCTGCATTCAGAAAATGAACCAAAGTCTGAATTGATTCCCCTCCCAAGCACCAGGCTTTCTCTTCTGTTGCAGACAGGATGCTGATGGGATAAAATTATTTACGGGAGCTCTTTCTTCTCTATCGGTGATTAGTGTCTCTGTCCTAATATGGAAGCAGAAATGAGGTGAATAGGAAGCCCATGTCAGGTCTCTGCTGCAGCAATATCAGAGATGGATGGCAGATGAATAAAATTATTTCATAATTGTTCAAAGTTAGAAAGAAAAACAAAATGCCATCCTCCAATTTTGGGGAGGTAATACAGTTTTCAGGAGAAAATGAATGTCCCTTCTTCCCAAACTCTGATGTGCTGAGATTGTGTCAGCCAGCTTGCTTGTGCAGCTATTTTGAGACTGTCCTGAACGAGCCATAGATCATCATAAGCCCAATGTCTTCAACAGATGCCCTACAGTACTTTAGGCCAGCTGTGTCTGCAGGAGACTTCAGGAAAGGTAGCAGCTGGGATTCATATAGGTTAGCATCTTGGGTGTTGCTCCATGTCTTCAGCCTCAGCTCCTCAGAAACTCGAGACTTTATTGAATTCAGTTGCAATCTCTCCAAACATGTCTGACTGATTAAAAAAAATAAAATTCAAAAGGTAGCACCCTCTCTATGTTGGTACCTTGGAACACCCTCTAGTTTGCAAAAGACAAGGAATGGCTGTTCTGTCTTTCCCACAACATCCATCTTTTCCATCCAGAAGATAATTTTTGCCGTCAAAGGGGTTGGAACTGATTAAGCACTGCTCCTTCTGCAGAGAAGATCTATTTATCATTGCAAGACAAGTGGCTGAGTGGAGTTTGCAAAGCTCTCCTCAGCCAAGATGCTGATCTCAGTGCTGGCTGCTTAATAAATGTTATCCACTCCTTCTCGGCTTTGCCTATCACAGTAGAAACTTTCAGCTGCAATGCTTCAGCCAACAGCACTGGAGTCGTTTCAAGCGATGAGCTGTCGGAAGAAGGCTGCAGACTCTAAACAGCATGAATAATTTAATATTCTCGGAAGCATCTGATTGTCATTAAAGCATCATTTTGGGGAAGGAAAGGCCTGTTCAAAAGGTGTGTCAGGGTAATTTTGCAGATTAATCCCTTTTCAGTGAATATTCACTACTCTGCTATACTCAAAATCAGGATGCTAAAGAGAAGTGAGATAAATTATCATTTTCTTCCAGTGCATATTTGAATGTGCTTCTTTTACTCTCTTTTAGGGCGTGTGGAATGTTGTCTTCAGGAAAACATGCTTGGAACCATCATTGCCAGCTTTTAGGTGCCTGGGTTTTTGCCCAGACTTTTGGTCATTCACTTGGAATGTAGTGTCGTAAGGCTTTTGGCCTGTTTCGTGGAGTTCATTATTATTATAATTATTGTTGATGGAGAGCATTTTGAAATATTCTTCTGTTATATTTCTTCTGTAGGTATGGTTTTTAAATGATTGCCAAACTGTGTGGTATTTTATGGATTCGTAAATCACTTTGAGACATTTTCTTGTGGAATATGATGCAGAAATGTAATATCAGGGATGTGAAACCTATGGTTTTCCAGATGTTGCTGGACTCAGACATGGATGCAACAGAAAAGGAACTTATTTCCATTTATGGTGGGAGTGCTCACACTTATAAGCATTTTGGATAGTGAGACATACAGAAATGGGGGAAGAATACTGCAAAAATCAATTCATTGTACTCCAGAACTTTTTTTTGGGGGGGAGGGGAAATCAAGGATTAAACAAGGATATTTTATCTGTTAACATTTTTATTAATTGCCACTAGTCCTTCTAATTGGAAGGAATTAGAAAATCTGTCTATACAATCTTCGTATAAGAACGTCTTGTTGATTGAAATCTCTGCAAAGATAACATTCAACTTAAAGCTGCAACAGGGTAAAGCAAAACCATTTCAGTATCCCTTTATCATAGACCAAAATATGTGCATCTCTCTGTCAGAAACAGCCAAATCTATATGGACTTCATAATCATGCACACATGGTGATTGTCCAACTTCCTTTTTGTTATTGGTGCAGTTGAGTCATAACCATACAATTTTTAAAATAATAAAAAATAATAATTGAGAGGACATTTATAATGATACTGCATTACGTGCTCACCTACACCAATGTTTCAGTCGATAAGCTTGGTTATATGTTTACTCTTTTCCTTATATTTGTATTCTTATCTTGAAAATCAATGTGTGTGTGTGTGTAATTCAAGCCAATTACTTTTTTCTTCAATTTGCTTTATGAAAGCCAGATATGGAAGTACATGTTGCAACATCCTGCCAAACTCTCAAATTTCTCCAACGTGTTCTGTGAAAAAGGATTTCCATTTTGCTGCCTCATTTTTGGGGCATTTCATAATTTCTTTCGTGGGGGTGGGGTCTTGTTCTTCCCTTATCACTGCTAGGTGGCCAAGGGTTCTCTTTCTTGTAAGCATGGCTTATAAGCTCTGCAGTCTGCAGGGTCCTTTTATCATACTCAAAGCCATGCCTCTTCACACTCACATGCAGCTTTATAAGATTATACAATGATCTTACCATTTTACAATAATAATAATAATCAGGACTGCATTGCAACAATTAATGCAGACCTCCATGTGTTGCCTTTGAAGTAGATAATTTCTGAGAACATGCATTGACACATTATTTGGAGTGCTCAACTACCTTCTTTTGAGCTGACTTGTGTTTTCCACGATGTTCCATTGTACACAACTGAACTTGCACACCATTCTCTTGAAACTGAAGCACATTGTAAAAGAATAGAAGCATAACCACCCAGCCACACCCTACTTACCATTTTCCCCTCTTTCCCCCTCTTTTCTTCCTAACCAAATAATGATAATAATAAAGATAGGAAGCTTTAAACAGAACAGAGCTGAGTAGTTCTATCCTGTTTCCATTTGCTGTTTTTATTTAATCCATCCAATCCACTTGGTTTATTTAAACCAAGGACTTGTACATTGACCACTAATAATGAATCCGAGGTTGTAGATATTATTGCAAATTTATTATGCTGTTTTTGCAATGTACAAGAAGACTTGGTCTTTTTAATTATACCATTTATTATTTCTATGAATCTAATAAAAAGAAAAAACAAAACTGAGGCACATTGTGTTTCAAGTGCTTCTGAATGCTTAGCTTTGGAGCATACCATGGCTGAAAAGCTTCTCTTTGGTGTTGATTGGGCAGATCTAGGATCTAGAATAGGGACCCTATTGCAGAAACAGCAACAGGTCTTCAACCCAGCGGCGTAGCGTGAGTTGTCAGCACCCGGGGCAACGCAAGTAATTTGCGCCCCCTAACCCGGGGCAAGGCAAGTAATTTGCGCCCCCCCCAACCCCTAACCTGCGAGTTGCCGCTGGCGCTGCCGCCCAAACGACGCCGCTTGCCCGGAGGAGGAGGGGGGCAGAGAGGCGAGGAAAATGCAACGGCCCAGCAGCTACAGCAGCAGCGATGGAGGCGGGGCTGTGAGGAGGGGCTGCCTGGCGCGTCCTCCGCGGCGAGCGCTGAGAGCCGCTGCCTACCGGGCGCCTTCAGCCCGGACGCGCGCACAGCTCGTCGGTTCCGCGAGACATGCGGCTCCGCTACAGCCTGCGCCCGAGGCTCTTCGGCGACTCCGGAGGCAGCGAGCGCGCCCCCCCAGATGTTGCGCCCGGTGCGGCCGGCACCCCTGGCACCCCCCACGCTACGCCACTGCTTCAACCCCCTGCGACACTGGACCACTACACCACTGCACAGGATGTCTTCCCCCAGGGCTTAACTGAAGCATGGGAAGCCTGCAGAGTGCAGAACACTGATGAGATTATAGAATGAAAGAAAAGACAAACACACACACACACACACACACACACACACACACAACCTTTGACCACCTTGGAAGTGAAGTAAGCATGGAAGAAACCATGAGAATGTGACTGATTCCCCACCCCATCCTCTTTGATCATTTTTGAATGCAATTTCTCTTCTCATTAATTAATGAAGAATGGTTGAAAAGATGCAATAAATTTTCAGCACAACACTAATTTAATGTTATTGGGAAGCTGATCACCAGTCCCAAGGTTTAGGTAATTGCATGTGCATATCCAAATGTGTACTGTTACACTACGATACAATACGGTAATCTTTATTGTCACTGTCCCATACAGAACAATGAAATTGAAAAAAATCTACATCAGACATTCAGAAGTCAACAAGCCAGCTATCCCAGCCTGGTTAAGCCCCTAAAAGCTCTGATACCCCATAATTAAATACAATATACTCCTACAGAGACTACCTTACACTGCATTTAAAACCAAAATCGCATTTGGATAAAAACTTTCTCAGGCGGCTAGTCCTAGTCTTTATAACCCTATACCTTCTTCCAGAAGGCAGAAGCTGAAAGAGATCATTTCCGGGGTGCGTACTATCCTGCACTATCTTCAGCTTTCTTATGACACACCTGGAAGCATAGACTAGCTTACAGCTCCAAAATCTGAACACCTTTTTCTTGGAACATGGCACATATTAACTATAGACCTTGTAGTGCTTAACACCCCTTTGTGGTAGGCATATTTCACGTCTTCGATTATACTGTCTTTTTATGCAACATCAATGTATTACACTAAAGCTGCAATCTGATGCACACTTTCTCATTGGGAGTGAGTCTCAATGAACTCAGTGGGACTTCTCTGTAAGCATAAATAGGATGTTGCTATTTATATATTTGTTTATTCCTACAAGTATTATTTAAGAAAATAAAATGGTTCCTTCCTTCCATTTTCTGTTGAAAGAGATCAAAACATTTCTGCTTTTGTCACAGCATGCTCAGACCTTTATGCACCCTCTTGAAATGGCCACATTCATTGTCAGAGAATAATGCACTTGCCCTGAGACTCAAACCACTCAACAGAAAGACCATATTTCTCTCTCTAAAAAATTAAAAAATATTATGTGATGGGTAATCAAAATCCATCTTTTTCCATATCAATAAATATAAACCAAAGTAATTAATCTCCCATCTATATTTCTCATTGTTCTTGTTGTTTAATTTTCGTATGATGCATTTCAAAATAAACGAGAACTTACCAGCAAAACATGGAAAAGCAGAAGATTCTTCAGCAAGCAATGGTTAGACTTGGGTGCACATATATGGTGAAGAAGTTGCAGGAGAACCTTTCATATCCAGGACATGCACCACTGTTTCTGACTTCTAATGCAGCAACCCTAGAGGTGATATTTGCACATTACTTGCCCTGAGATAGGCAGAGGAAACAAATGCTTTTTTAAAGAAGGAAAAAATCGTACAGGTAGGGAAGAAATAAAACTGCCAAGACATGTACAGTGTAGAGCTTGCCAGCAGAAAGCAGCAGACAAACACTTTGGAATGATAACAAGAACATAATAAAGTAGCAATGTACTGGGAATAGCATAAAGGCTCAGGTGGAACAATACAATCTGCAAGATTAACATATAACAGATAGCTCATTTTCTTCAGTGTTCTGGAGTGGGTTCTTAGATACAGTAGGTTGAATCCAGACCAAGCAGGTGGTGTTTTGTTACCACTAAAATCAATGGGACTTAAGTTATTCATGAATAACTCTTTATATTGATTTCAATGGGACCTGTGCACTTTACAGTGCAATCTAACAATATTTGCTCAGGTCCTATTGAATCCAATGGGTCTAATTTCCAGGTAAGTGGGGTTAGGATTGCAGCCTTAGTGTGGATCCAACCCAGTATACACATGTTATCTCCTCATCACCAATCCTCTGCTGAACGCATTGTGAAGGAGAGATTCTTTAATGTAACTCCTTTCTCAGCCTCCTTGGAGGAGGATGCTGTGGTGCTCAGAAAAGGATATATTATATACAGTGATACATCGGGTTACATACGCTTCAGGTTACATACGCTTCTGGTTACAGACTCCGCTAACCCAGAAATATTACCTCGGGTTAAGAACTTTGCTTCAGGATGAGAACAGAAATTGTGCAGCGGCGGGGCCCGGCAGCAGGAGGCCCCATTAGCTAAAGTGGTGCTTCAGGTTAAGAACAGTTTCAGGTTAAGAACAGACCTCCGGAATGAATTAAGTTCTTAACCCGAGATACCACTGTACTGAACTCGCCATTTCTTTCACTGGATGCTGTCAATGGGGGTGGGGACGAGAGGAAAATATTTCAATGGGAGGGGGGAGGACATAACCCAACTGCACTAGAAAGAATAGGTATCTGTGGCATGTCTCTTGGAATGATTCCACCAGGTGCCTCCATGTCAAGAGATCTCACAATGATATATGCAGCTTTCTTATAGACCATCTTTTGAACCAAAGTTAAACAGCTGGATAGTTGCTGGTCACAGGGAGGATCTACTAGCAAGATTCATGGAGTGGACGACCCATTCTTCTGAAACATATTCACTGTGGACGTCTATGTGCAACACACATGGCTACTGGGGGCATAACTTATGAAGGGGGCTAGAGTGTATCAATGATCTTGTGGGTCTCCCTAGTTAGATTGCTGGAATGAGAGGCCTAGTTTCAAATCCCTCGTCAGGCATGAACTCCTTGGGTGATATTGGGCAAGTCACTGCCTTAATTGCTTTGATAATTTTCAAAAGCAATTTCTTTCCTCATTAATTGTCGGAGAACACTTTACAAAAAGGTGGGAGGATTTTTAATTTTTTTGACACAGAACTAATTATATCAAATAATGGCAAGCTTGTTGTGGTGTCAAGCAAGCCAAATGCAGCATAATACAACCCTCATCTTCCTGTGTGTAAGAGAGGCTCAGATACCAATTTACGTGGCCTGTTGAGACATCATTACCAGCCCACAAGCTTGCCATGTGATAAGATTTCTTCCATTCACAGGTAATCCATTCATATTGCAACAAAGCTCTTTCCATTAAATCTTATCTTTGCTGTGATAACCAATTAAATAACCAAGCATGTGCACTTAATGGTTATGTTATTTACAAGCATTAGATGGCAAACATAACAGTAAGAAATGGTGCCTAGCCTTCTAAGAAGTGAGACCCATAACCCAATTTTGCCTTACAGACTCTGCATGTTCAGGAGCCAGGCAGCTCCCACTTCCCACTTCTCCCTTCATCCTCATTTTCTCTCTGTCCTCACTGGCTTGTTTTGGCTCCCCCAAGCTTTCTGATACCTCTGTCTTGTGCACAGATGGTGCCATTTTGGCTACATAAGATTTGGCACTTGGAGAATGAGTTATTTGTACATAGTGGTAGTTATTGCTCTTTAGGACTCACAGGGCAGAAGGCAGGTAGACCAATAGTAGGTGAAGCCAGAGCCAACGAGAGCCAGAGCCAACTCACTTTAGTTTTGTCTCTTACTTGTTCCTCTTCTTCTGCAAGAGCAAAACTGAGGCTGAAGAGGAGGAAGGTGACCTGTAGTGCCACTCCCTGAACTGGTGGTAAGAAGGAAAGGAGGTACGAGGCAACCCTGTGCTAGAATAGGTAGCGGTGGTTTTCTAGGAGTGAGCAGGCTCTCACATCCTGATAATTCAGCCTGTATATCCCACATTATTCCACCCTGATACCTACAAAGCTCTATTTCAAAGCATATTTTGGTCAAAATTTCACAGTAGTGAGAAGGTACAAGTAGCATGTGGTCAGTGGCCTAGGGGGACTCTGGCTAGAGCCAGAGCAAATCTTGGTGACATGACTTATGGGTGAAATCTGATAGAAGTTGCTGGATCATGTGTGCTGCCTGTCAGAATCTGAAGTTTACTCGCTTCTCAGAACCCAGTGCTGTTTATCTGACAGAACAGTTTACTGGCCAGACTAGTAAAGTTGGCAACCTTGCACTATCCAGGATGCTCCAGTATCGGGACCTGACTGAAGCTAAATAAATCTGGTTTTATTCAGATGTTGGCTACTGTATAGGTAGGTAGTGGGTGTTTTCTGGAAGAGAGCTGGCTGAAACATCATGTGTTGTAGAATATTTCCATGTTTGCTTTCAACATGAGACAGATCCTGTTGCAAAAAAACACCTAAAGGATGTAGGACTTCTTAATGCAGCCAAGCATAATAGGGCAAACATATACTATGATATGATATCTAGAAGTTTTACGCCTAATGGATAAATAATAATGGCACAGGGGTTATGCAACAATAGTTCAGTTAATATTATATGTTACAAATATTGTATTAAGAGGTGCGGCATAGATGGGGCATCATTATTCCCCATAACATGTTTGTAATGTGAACCTCTCTACATAATCAAGAAAAGAAGCAGATTGATTCTTCCCAACTCTGGCTAAGAAAAAGACAGAAGAATAAATTGACACCAATCACATTATTGTCCTATACACAGAGATCAATAGAAGGGCAAGAGGAAACATGGGACAGCATATTGGCACAATGCATGCTATGATCTCCAGTGAAGATCGTATGTAGTTCGTTAATGCATACCTATACAATTTATAACATTGCATGTGCTGTGCTTAATCTGCCTCTGTTTTTATACTCCAGACAGGAAGTAAAACCAGGATGTTTATAGCGCCCAGGACAGCCTGCCCATACATGGGTATTGTGCTGTATTTGGCTTGGCATATCACAAACTGAGCAGGCCTCCAGTGATGGGTAAGGTACAGTGTGTGTGTGTGTGGGGGGGGGAATTACACTCCCAAATCATTACACACCAGAAGACCTTGATAGGTTATGAGCTTTATCCACACTCTGAGATACATTATAATGACAGGCTCTCTCTAGTCGGCAGCTTCTTCCAATCCTGAGATCACTTTGGTAAGATGCCGGTGCTGTAGAGTTGCATATATGGTTGGATGTAATAGTCCAGGAACTGCCACACGGGCCGCTGATATGCCTCTGTCACTGTGTGATTGGAAAGGCAGGCAGTGAGGATGAAGACAGTGACTAGCAGGACGGTCAAGACAATCACCAGCAGGACACCAGCAAAGTGCCACAAGCCTATCAAGACCCAGGTGATCTTTGTCCTGTGAAATAAGAAAAGAGAGGCCTGCAGTTTATAAAGACAAGGCAGGGTGACATTGTCCTCCCTTGGTCCCAAGTGACAATCCGTTGATGGGGCAAAATGAGCACATAAGCAGCTTCCGAAAGGTTGTCACTCAGACCAGAGAGAACTTTGGGCTTTTAATGAAGGAGAATTGACTCCAAGTGTTTTTAGGAAGTGACACTAAAAGCACCACTGTGGGGCCCTTTCGTATTATCTGAGCACATTATGATTGCTGGTTTTGTAATGCGTTTAACTGGAAGAAATCCATTTTGGCTGAAAATGAAAATACATTCAAGCCAATCAAGGTTGACATTGCATTCCAATTACAGATGAGGAAAATACAACACAAACACCATTATTTAAACATCTAATACCACAATAGCCTAAGAGGCAATGGACCATTCGATTCCTTCCTATCTGTATGGTTCCATGGCTAGTATGTTTGACTTGAATGTGACAGAATCATGTTCAAATCCCTGCAACAATAAAGCTCTTTGAAAGGGTTTAGACCAAGTCAGTATTCTGTACCCAAGCCTTCTTCACTGGAAGCTGGAAATGATAATTGTTAAGTACTTCAGAACACGCTTCAGAGATTATGAACAATATGCTTTGCTGCTTCACCCATCCCTGTACCTTCCATGCCCAGTTACATGCCTGCTTGTACACATCTCCTTTTAGTTTGACAGTGTCTTCCTTTTTACCTTGAATGGACCTGATTTGTAGAAGATGCTAAATAGCATGCCCGGGAAAACCAGGTGGAGAGGGCTGGTCACACCTAATAATACCTTCCATGTACCTTGCTCATTTGTTGTACCTATTAATTGTCAGGAGCTCATCCTACACTTGAGTAGGACCCTGGTAGAGAAACATGTCCGACTGGCATGTTCTCTCCCTCCTGGTCTTTCATTCAGGAGCTTCAAAAAGCTTTCTTCAGCCCGAACATCACAGCGACCGATGCCAACAAACACCAGCACACTTAGGGATCCGCAGAGTCTTTGCAGCTTGCATAACAGACCTCAGCAACTCAGCATTTTGGCTAATCTACTTTATTTACATATAAACACACAGAGAGCACTGCAAGATGGTTCCCTCTCTCTCTAGCATCAGACAACAAAGAGAAAAAGCACAAAGGAAAATAGTCCCACTTCACAGAACACAGTAGCACAAACATCCTGTCTCCGTCACTTCCCACTCTGTGGAGTCAAAACATACACCATCATGTGATAGACAACAATCCCATGACTGCAATCATGGAGCAGGAATTCTAACATTAATTACTCCACATCAGAAAATGGACAGTTTCAATATTAGACAACCATTGGGAAAAACACACATCAGTACTTCTTCCACATATCTTGATGGGTGGAAGGAAGTCATTGTTATTTATTTGCATTGTCTGCATTCATATGTACTTTTCAATGCCCTCTGTTTAGCATCTGGAGTTTCTTCTTCTCTTATTCCTTTTTGCCAGTGGTATTTTCACAGTTTTGTGGTTAATGGAGGTTTCCAAACCTGTATCAGAATCTTGCTGGGTTTGTTAAGTCCTAGCATTGTTTGGAACAGGCAATACTTCCATGGATCAAAGGTAAAACCCACCTCTGGATTCTGGTTATTTTATGGAATTTGGTACCATAACCAGTTAATCACAGAGTTATGAAAATCCAAGCAGAAGTCTCACACAGTCTCACCATAAATAATGGGGACCAACTCCCACTTCCCAAAGTAATATGACTATATGAAATATAAGCCAGAGGTTATTGCTGCAAATGTCTGCATTGTTATACATTTATGGGTGCGTGTTTTTAAAAAGTGAGAAAGCGGTGACAAATAGTAAACATTTTCTTCACTAACCTACCACCACAAAGCTGTTTCTTCACAAATTTCTCTTCTCTTCGCATTTTTTCTTCCTGTAGTTAAAAAGAAAGTTGGAAAAAGTTACCCCTCCAACACATATACGCTTGTACAGGTAGTAGTAAATGAACAAGGAACTCAAAGCAGTTCATTACTGGGAGTTTTCAAGTTCTAAATTGTGGGACTCTCCAAAGTGAAGTGAGGAAAATGGAACTGGCTAGCCATGCAATTTCTCTGTCGCTAGAATACCCATGCTGCCAAATTAAAACCACAAACTTCTCCCACCGTGCCAGCTGTTGTGAGGCAAGCCCAAGTTTGCACTACAGCAGTTAGAACAGCACCTATGGCTATTTTAACCGCTTGTGATGAGCAATATATAATAAGAACCGTCCTTTCTGAATCAACCCAAAGGCCTATTTAGTCCAGCACTGTGTTTCCTAAAGTGGCCAGTGAGATTCCTTACCACTGTTATTTCTCAGCCACTGGCATTCAGAGACATGCTGCCTCAAATGCTGCAGGTAGCATATAACCAGTATGCTAGTAAAACAGCAAAAGTGCCACACCTATGCTTGGGAGGGGGGCGTTATTGAAACACAGCACAGAGGCTGAAATTGTGTCACAAACCAACAGCACAATGACAAAACATTCCCTTGGAGTAGTGCTAAGCTCTTGTACCAGATTCAGCGCTTTGCTGCCACTGCAGAGATCGTAAGATCAGGCTGATAAGCCAGAACTTGTAGGACAGTGCATTCCTCTTGGCTTTCTAAGAAGAGAACTACTACAAACCATCAGTGATGTAGAATGTGAGCTTATGATGCATTCATTGGCCACATAGCAGGCAACACACATCTCCTCCCTTTCAGAAGCTGTTAAATAGCATTCCCTCTACCTTCACATTCAAACACAAGGTGCAACCAAGCCGCCAACACTGCTGGCCTGACCCTGCGGGGTTCAGCTGCAATAACTCTGTCAACTTTATGTATAGCATAAAATCAAAACCTTCCTGTTTATTGACCGATGAACTAAATTTCATGCTCACAAGACTGACCAGATAGCTTTCTCTTTATTGGGTAAATCAAGATTACTGACCAGTTCAGCCCTGGCCAATTCATACATCAAGCTCTTTGGGTGAAGGTTCAAAAACTTGCCTGGCAACTTGCTCTGATGTCTGAAATAATTGAAAAAGGTTGGATCATTAGCAGATTTTGTAGCAGCTATTCTGTCTCTCTAAATTACAGGAATGTCCTCTTTGCAGTCCCAAACAGGGCAATGCACAAATTCCTCTGGTTCCTTGAAGAAGAAAATGTTGTAAGGCACGTGGATAAGCCAGGTTCTGGCTCTCCCTGAGGGAGCTGGCAGCCTTCTAACCAACATTTCATGATAGAACCATGTAATATATGACATATGGATGTAGGAGATTTTCAATTCATCCACAATTTTAAGTGAAGTGACCTCCTTTGCTCCTCAGGGACTAATGCAGAGATCAGAACGTAATTATATTTCAGATTTCACCAAATTTTACTATACAGTTATTCACTCCAATAACGTACCAATATGTATATGTTAGGATAAAATAGGTTTGGAAATACATATTTTACATTGAAATAAAATACTGTACGTGCTTGAATATTGTTTTGTGATAAAATATGAATTTATGTACACTTCTGTATTTGCCTTCAGTATGGCTTTTATTTTGAAAGGAATTAGGAGATTAATGTGGAAACATTGATGGAATGGGTTTATGAATAAACATGTGTGAAACTGACTAGAAATGGATTGATCCTGAAGTTATTTTGACATAGCATACTACATTTGATACATGCAGAGCCAGGATGTACCAAAAGCCAAGAATGACTGAAGATCACATTGTAAGCATAACAAATCCACATTAAGAGGGTGGTTTGGTTATAATGGTTAAAATGTGGCAAAGGATAGATTGGCCCACCTTTTTTTACATATGTACATGATGATAAAACTCCCTTTAATGACTATGAATTAGAACTAAAAGATAGTTCCCCTCCTCCCAATTATTTAACAAGGCAGACAAATATATGGTGTTTGTGGTATTGGAGTTCAAGCTCAATATCTGGCCTAACATCAAATCACTGAAGGAAAAAGAAGATTTAAAAGGTTTCTCTTGCAATGCTGGTGGCTAAGTGCATGCATAATAGTTTAGGATGCAAAGTAAAACACTTTCAATTTAATTCCTAATAAGTTAATGTTCTTTCAGATACAATGTAGATTCTCTGTGGGTTCTTTATGAAACAGTTCTCTTTGACTATGAGGACCAATGTGGAAGTGCATAATAAATGCTTCTGAAAATGAGGAATCCCTTTAATTTATTAATTTATTTCCCAGATCATGGTTGACAGTGAATCAAACTTTTAAGCAGCCATTTCATCATACATAAAATCAATTACTGACTGCTCTGAACTGAACTCTGAAAAGCCAGCTGGCTAAAAGGTAGCCAGGATGTCTGGAGAATAAGAAAGAGGAAATTGGGAATAGTTTTGAGAGCACTTGTATTACCACAAAGATGGCCTATAAGCAGTCGATCTGTGGAGCCATATAGTTTCCTTTTACAAAAGGAGGAGCATTCTCTTCTAATTAGTTCTATGATGTCATTCTGTTTCATCAGCACAAAGCAAACTGCTGGCATTTTCCTGAGACGTATAGTGGTACCTCGAGTTACAAACACCTCAGGTTACAAACGCTTCAGGTTACAAACTCTGCTAACCTGGAAGAGTTACCTCGAGTTGAGAACTTTGCCCCAGGATGAGAATCAAAATCGTGTGCCAGCAGCGCAGCGGCAGCAAGAGGCCCCATTAGTGAAAGCATGCCTCTAGTTAAGAACAGTTTCAGGTTAAGAACGGACCTCTGGAACGAATTAAGTTCATAACTAGAGGTACCACTGTACACCATTGCATGTGGAAAAAGTAGTGTGATAGAGGAGCACTTGTGGTAATTCTGCTGTCTTTTGATGGACATCAGAGATACATAAAATAAAGAGTCCATGGCCAGGGAAAAGCAGGGTTACAGCATAGCAGAGTACCTGGCCAGAGATAATTACATTGAGGTCATGGCCTAGCCCAATGCAGTTTAAGTCCAGACCGTGTGATGTGTATGTGTGAAATTACATAGGTGAGATAAGCAATTCATGAATGAGCAGGCCAACCGGAGTGATTAAAACTTGAAAGGTTGGGTTTGAAACATATTTGGTGAAGAATGAACTATGGATCCAGATAAAAACAGAGTGATGAGTTTACTGGCCTTTGGTCCAGTAAATTGGTTTTGCATTTTGCAAAGGTTCACTTCCATCAGTATCTATACCTTGGATAGTAGACTGCACCTTCTGGGTCAACCCCTGGCACAGCCTCATCAAATATAGCTCAGGAAAATGATATGAATCTGCTGTTTCCTTGACCGCTTGCAGTCATAAAATAACCTCAGCTATTCCTTGCTGTCTCTCTGGCTCAGTAGTATTACATATGTTACAGCTGAAAGCTGTGCTCTTCACTAGAAGAATTACCATGACTTTGATTCATCTGACATGCTTCAAGGACTGACACTGGTTGCAGAAAGGATTGGACTCATAGAGGAGTCTTACCGAACCTTGTCTTTCGCAACAGCTGACAGCTCATCCTGCAGGCTTTTCTCTCTGTCCTGAAGAACCTGAAAACAAAATAATCAGCAAGTCCCCTGCAAGTTTCTGTTTCTTCTTCCTCCCCACAGAGATCTCTGATAATCCCCACAGATCAAGACCTAGAGCAATTTTGTATACATTCCATGGGTAGCTGGTGTGCTGCCCTCCAGATGTTATGCACTCCTTGCTTTGACATTTTATGGCCTCTCCTCCCCAACAACCAATGGGGAAATACCAAATCCAAATATTCAGAATTACCAAACAAAGCAGTACTTTCCGATGCATGTTTACTCATAAGTAGGGGTGAATGTGTCCATTTCGGTTCTCTCAGTTGCTCATTTTTCAACTATAAAATTCAGTTCTACACAATTTACAGTAATTGTAATTTTTTAAGAAAAGAAAATTCTCATGAAAAATGATCAGCATTTTAGTGTGAATTTCTCCTAACAAACATATTGTTGCATGTAGCTTTCACTAGTGTACACATTATTGTAGGAATGAAAAATCATGGGAGACGAGAGAGGCAGGTGTAACATGAGGCGTCTGTCTGGGCGGACCCTGAGAGCCTCTTTTATTGAATATTACAAGCATTGCCAAAGGTGTGCCTGTGGCTGATTGGTTGATACATACACACAGAAACTTGTGATTGGTTAACATAAGTACTAAGGCGGGAATTACATGTGAGAGGTGGGGATTACATGTGATCATTTATCATTGATGGAGTAAAGGCTGAGAATCGGAGCTAGAACTAGACAGGCATGAAGCCTCCTAATTGAATTGTAACTAGGGATTAATTGGCACAAACAATATAACAATCGGGTTCTATAATTATGGTCAGCTAGGCATGGAGAGCAAGTACAGTTTGTTTTCCATGAGCTTAGGATGTCTGTTACTAATGATTGATCATATCATGTAACAATGTAACAATCAGGTTCTGTAGTTGTGGTCAGCTAGGCGTGAAGAGCAGGTTCGTACAGTGTGTGCAAAAGCAGGGAAAAACCTACGAGCAATACTTCTCAGAAAGCAAGAGAAAAGAGGAGCAAGGCTTCCCCAAAATGGAGCAGTTTTGTGCAGAAAGAGACTTCCCTTTACATTATTGCAAGCAATATTCCGGAATATGATGCATTTTTGTATGCTATTTTCAGTAATATATTTTATTCACACTTCCCCTAAATATATGCATTTTTGTAAACATTTGCTGGAGAATTGTATTGCAAAATTTGAATAAGTGTGAATTTCAAAAGATAATTGTATTTTGGTTTGCGAGCTGTTTTGGAAAGTGTGAGTGAGACAGATTCAGCTTTATGTACACACTAAATCAATTTTTTCCTGCACTCCTACTCAAAAGTAAGTTCCACCATGCTCAGTTGTGGTTATTTCCTGCTAAGTGTGTTTAGTGCTGCAACCTAAATTAGGCGGCTGTTGCTTTCCTTATTCAGTTCATCAATGGTTAAGCATTTCACACAGATACCTGTATTTTCACTTTGTATTCTTGTATATACTCTTCCAGTTCCCAGATTTGGTGTTTCATCTGGAAAAGAAGAACATGACTTTTTTCTTTTGCCCCATCCTTGTAATCCTTCTTGCCTTGGGTTTTTAGTCAGAACACTTACAATTTTTGCCTAGTATGATCATACCAATTCCAGGTGTTTCATCAATATTCAAGGGATAGATCAGATACCACTAGGCACGGCCAAGCAGCCTGGTGCTCACCTTGAAAATCAGTCTGGCCCTCTTATCTTTTAGTTTGAAAGCCTTGGGATTTGGGATTGAGCATTGACCAAGAAAGAGGGCCTGATTAATGTCAACCTTCCATTGCCTACTACCCATCCACTCCCGCCCCAGGAAGTTCCCAACAGAAAATTGAAAGCAAAATAAAACATCAAACATTGAAAACTTCCCTAAACAGGGCTGCCTTCAGATGTTTTCTAAAAGTCAAATAGTTTTTTATCAGCTGAAGATAGGAGAAGGAAGTGATGGGTATTTCTTCTTTGGGATGATGTGGCTTCAGCCAGTTTAGTGCAGTGGTTAGAGAATGCTGGACTAGGACCTGAGAGATGAGGGGTCAAATCCCAATCCAGCCATCAAGCTTACTGGGTGTAATTGGGACACTCGCCGTCTCTCAACCTAACCTACACCACAGGATTGTTATCCCTAAAGATAAGTTTAATTTGCATAAAAAGTAATGTTGGTATGCACTGAAATTTGAAAAACTAATTTAAAATTTGCATTTGCAAAGTAGAGAAGTCTGCATTAGGGAGAAGGTTTCACTCTGGCAAATGTGCCAGAAAAGGTTGGATGTTTTCCGTTCAGCCTTTATGCTAACTGATGACTCATCACTGGAAAGCCAAGCAAGAGCTCTCACAGCAGGAAGATGGAACATAAGAACTCAGTGCCTTAGTCCATTGATGGAGACAGCAGCCACAGCAGCGGCTAAGCTCTGCAATGATGAAGAAGCAAGTTGCTTTGGAACTCGCTCTGGGACCAGATACAGGAAAGTAAGGACTAAAAAGAAGACGGGATTGCATTGCTTGCTGTTAAACAGCAACGTTTTACTTATTTTATTATTTACTTATTTAATTTGTTTACCGCCCCTCATCCAAAGATCTCAGGGTGGTTCACAACATAAAAATACAAAATGAGAGCACAAAATACATAATAAAAACAAAAACACACACCAAATAACTCCCCTCCCATAAACACATTTAAAAGGACATAGAATGATAATCAGATGATAATCACAGGGTTCAGGTCAGTTCATATGGGGAAAAGCGGTCCTTGAGGTATTATTTTATATCTTATATTGTTTATCTGTAACCATTTTAAAACTGTTTCCAGTGAAGCTTTGAAACATTTTTCTACTTTGCACATGGGTTCAGGTCAGGGATTCCATTTGTAGCAACTGTAACAGTTATGCAGATATTTTGGGGAGGGGAAAACCCACCTTGGACTCCTTGGAGGAGAGGTGGAATGTAGGAAAATAAATAATAAATAAACCCACGGGCAAAATTGTGTATGTTACAGCCTAATTGATTTCAACGGGAGGGTTAGCCCAAAGCAACGGAACCCAGAACTGCTTAACTTTGGCTCAGCTGTCTCCTATGTATATGATAATTAAGTTTACCTTTGTAAAAACTTCATCCTCCTCACCGCAGGTCAGTTTGCATTCCTGGAGCTCTCTCTAATTAAAAATAAATATATAAATTTTCAGTTGGCAACATCTCTGAAGCAAACACAAGTAAGACTTCTATTTTCCACTCTGGCCAAGAGATTCAATCCTCAATGAAAGGAAATGGTCGCCTTCCAAGAGAACATGTCAATGTTGCTTGTACTGGAGACCTTCTCAACAGATTGTGCCTCTCATCGGAAATCCATGTGAGTGCCAATATATAGCAAAGTATACCCATTTATATATCTTTACTTTAGATGAAGTCATTTTAAAGTATTCACGTTGAACTAAAAAGCTGATGGACACTAATAGAGCAATCCAAACCCTCTTTATGTCCTACTGACGTTGGGTAGGGTAGAGGTGTCTCTGTGCCCAGCTCTGCAGGCTAAGCTGGACTTCCACCAGCCGATGATGACGGAGTGACCCAAGAGTCACTCCACTGGTGCAGCACTTCCACCTGCTAGATAGCAGTGAAGTCAATGGAATTAGTAGTAACCAGCAAAAGCCCCAAAGTGGGGTGGAGAGGGGCTGTTCAGGTATGGGATCTTTTGGATTCGATGCCAGTCTCGCTACCATCACACAATGGCATTGGACCCAATCTGGGTTTCATCTTTGTGACAGCTCTAGGCTGGCCCAGTGATCTTCTACACATACACACCACCTTCCAACTTGACGACCATGAACCTCAGAGGTGCATATGTGGCTGTGGTCGCACAGCCCTGTGGTCGAGGGGAGAGGTTTGGATTGCATCCTAAAAATATTCCAAATCCCCAATGGCACAAAGTGAAAATGACCTGATGATATTTTGGACTGCCATCTTTTTCAACTGGCCCCCCCTGTATCTGTCATACCCAGGTGCTAGCATGCAGAGCCAGAAGACTTTAGCATAGTGCAGCAAAAGAACTTCATCTATTTGGCGTTCCACATAAACAAGAAATGCAGAGGTGACCAAAACAGGGATGTGTGAAATCTTCTCGTTTTCCCCATATATATGCCACCTTGATAAATATTGCTATCTCCTTTTCTCAGTTGCCCATGTATTGTCCCCCACGTATTTTGTATTAATTCCAATGGACACTTCTTTTAACCTTCCTCCTCCAACCTTACTTTATTATTGTGGTTCTATAATCTTACTCACTTTTAGCTTGTTGACATGGCAGCAGAGCTGCAGGTAACTCTGCTGGTTGATCTTCATCGATGCAGTCAATGCTGAGCTCTGGTTTGGGGCACAAAACACACAAATATTCAGATTCAGTCTCACCAATATGCGCTGGCCAGCCTGAACCTTCTTTGCTATTCTGTTACAACCTCATTGTTTAGAGGGCAAATCAGAGATGACCCTGGTAATCCTAATAAAGGACCTCCCTCCCTCCCTCCCTCCCTCCCTCCCTTTCATTAATTAGTGGTATTTTCTCTCAGTTGAGTTAATAGGAGATTCAAGGTGGGGAGGAAGGAGTTTCAATGGGGCAATGTCATGGGAGGAACAGGTAAAACCCCCTCACATTCATCAACTTCCAGGAAGTCAGGTAAGGGCAGTTGCTCAATGGAGGAGTCTGGTTTGCATGCGGAATGGCCCATGTTCAATCCTTGGCATCACCAGGTAAGGCTGGGAGATGCCTCTGCCTGGAATCCTGGAGAGCTGTGGACATCAGTGAAGGCAATACTCAGTTAGGTTGGCCAAAGATCTGATTTGTTGCAAGGGAGTGTCCTGTGTCCCTAAGTCCCAGTGGGGGTGCTTGTAAGCAAAACAAAAGGAATGGGAAATCACCATCATGGATCTGCTTTGTCATTTTTGGCTTTGCTTTAGACATTCATTTCAGAACAACTGAGTGGAACAATGTCTATCAAATAACACTAATATTTATTCCAGTAGAAATTAAAGAGTAACTGCAAAGCTATGCAGTGAAAAGGACTGCGGTCTGTCAAAGGCTAGAGCTTCAAGCATAACATTGACTTCTACAGCAAGTGAGCATACAGTGGAGATATTCAGATATGCATGCTGTTTCATGCCTACTTTAAAAAGGCTTTGGTGCTGCCAACACAGGCATACAACAAAGAAAGATGAGCACCAGGGAGATAATAGATGTATTACATTATTTTTTTAAAAAAAGCGATTCTTTTGACATGACTGAACGAACACTAATGCAACAGTGTCAATTTCCATTTCCATTTCATTTCAGAGTGGAAATTTGATGCAGTTATTCAGGACCAGCATAACACGAAGACTGGTTCATGCACCCAAACTGGCATGTTGGGAATGTGGATTGGGTGGGCCCATGCAGAGCTGACAATAGCAATTGTGCAAATCAGTAGTGGTCAGTGGGGAGAAGCAGCATCATTTAGCTGACCTCCTGTCACCAATTTCACTGTGCTTACCGGGCTGGTGTGGGGCAGAAAGGCAGTATGGAGTAAACACACCAGCATGGCACAAACACACCCAGTGTTCCTTCTGGTGCATTTGCACCGTGCCAGCCTCTGCACTGCCTTGCCCATCTCCCTCCCAGGAAGCTCAGCAATACTAGTGACAGATCAGGTGAGCATCACTGCCCCCACCCAACCACTACAGGTGAGAATACTTCATCAGAAATCCAGCCCACTACTCAACCTGCGTTTATTTTTTCCATCTCTCGACTTACTTTCAGTGGCTTCACGTTGATGAGGTGATTGTGAATTATACACTTGCAGCACATTCACAAACATGGGGAAAGATAGGACATGGTGCACATATGGAATTCAGAGGAAACCTATCTGATTATTGGTGTACCTTCTCAGAAAGCATGAAGATCCTCAAGTGTAAATTTTCATTATCCTTCTCCTGTGAGGGTAAGAAATTGCCACAGTTAGTTGCAAAGATTGACATATACCCGACTCTTTGGGCTGCAGCTGAAGGGATGCAACAATTCATTACAAATTAAAGAAAACACTCAGGAAAGTGTCACACACAACTCAAAGTCCTAACTCTCCAATTCTAAGTTCTAGGACTGCTGAATTTGATTGGGCTGATGCAAAATGAGTTTTCTGTGCTGTGCTAGCCCAGGCAGATGCCATAACAACAGCAAGTGTTGTCTGCTGCAGTCCTCCCTCTTTCCTGTTTTGTAGTGGTGTGGGGAAACACCAGAGGATCCACATGATAAATAGCTGTTCACAGATGGCAATATGGAAAGCCTCCAGGCGATTGCTTTTGCAATCTCCTTTATTTGTAGGCAATGAGCCTCCCATTCACAAGGCTCTCCCTCAGATTTGTGTAAGTTATTCTTTGCACAGCAGATGAAACAATGAATACAAATAGGTCTATACCTGGTGAGGCCTACAGAATGGAATCTATATTAACTGAAGTATTCATGCTATAGAAATACACAAGCTTTTGGTTTGCCACCTACATGGTAGGACAGCCTTGACCAAGGTGGTGCCTTACAGATGTTTTGGATTACAACATCCCAAAGCCACACGGAAGTATGAGTTGTAGTCTATAACATCTGAAAGTCATCAGCTTGGTGAAGGCTGGCAATGGAGGCTATTGATTCCACAGAAAATACCACACTAGTAAATGTCCAAAACCAATACAGTTGTTCTTTTTAAAAAATGATTATGGAATAATATCACCAGACAGTGTTCACCTAGCCAACAAATCTTTGGGTTTTGTTGTTTTAATGATGACATGCAGTGTGCGTGTGCGTGTGTGTGTGCGTGCACACACACGCTCTTTAAACACTGATCAGGAAGATTTCTTTTGCCTACCAGCTTTTTAAGATACTGCTCCTCTAAAGATGCTGTTACAGTCTCTTCTTCCTGATTTTTCTTTGTGGCTTCAATCTCTGTTTCTAAATAGGTTATTTTCTCTTCAGCTTGCTTTATCCTGTATATGGTTGAGGTAAGGATGATTGTAGTGTTGATAATAATAATAATAATAATAATAATAATAATAATAATAATAATAATTCAAAGACTTGTACCCCCCATTCTGCCCCAAACAAGACCATCAAGGCAGCTAACTATCACAGTAAACCACTGATGAATAAAGAAGTATACAAATTACTTAAATAAGAATAACATTTAAAATAGCAACAATGTTACACCATCCAAAAATATTTAAGTGCAGGGGAAACGAAGAGTTACCGTATTTTTCGCCCCATAAGACGCACCGGCCCATAAGACGCACCTAGATTTTAGGGGGGGAAATAAAGGAAAAAAATTTTATTTCCCCCCCAGGTGCGCTGCGCTACACCAGGAGCTTGGGGCGTGCTGAGGTCAGCGCGCCCCAAGCTTCTGCATGCCGGCAAGCAGTCCGCTGCCGCCCCAAGCCTCCCGCACCCGGCAGGAGGTCCCGCCGGGTGCGCAAGGCTTGGGGCGGCAGCGGACTGCTTGCGCGCACCTAGAAGCTTGGGGCGTGCTGAGGTCAGCGCGCCCCAAGCTTCTGCATGCCGGAAAGCAGTCCGCTGCTGCCCCAAGCCTCCCGCACCCGGCAGGAGGTCCCGCCGGGTGCGCAAGGCTTGGGGCGGCAGCGGACTGCTTGCGCGCACCTAGAAGCTTGGGGCGTGCTGAGGTCAGCGCGCCCCAAGCTTCTGCATGCTGGCAAGCAGTCCGCTGCCGCCCCAAGCCTCCCGCACCCGGCAGGAGGTCCCGCCGGGTGCGCAAGGCTTGGGGCGGCAGCGGACTGCTTGCGCGCACTTAGAAGCTTGGGGCGTGCTGAGGTCAGTGCGCCCCAAGCTTCTGCATGCCGGCAAGCAGTCCGCTGCCGCCCCAAGCCTCCCGCACCCGGCAGGAGGTCCCGCCGGGTGCGCAAGGCTTGGGGCGGCAGCGGACTGCTTGCGCGCACCTAGAAGCTTGGGGCGTGCTGAGGTCAGCGCGCCCCAAGCTTCTGCATGCCGGCATGCAGGCAGGAGGTCCCGCCGGGTGCGGGAGGCTTGGGGCGGCAGCGGACTGCTTGCGCGCACCTAGAAGCTTGGGGCGTGCTGAGGTCAGCGCGCCCCAAGCTTCTGCATGCCGGAAAGCAGTCCGCTGCTGCCCCAAGCCTCCCGCACCCGGCAGGAGGTCCCGCCGGGTGCGCAAGGCTTGGGGCGGCAGCGGACTGCTTGCGCGCACCTAGAAGCTTGGGGCGTGCTGAGGTCAGCGCGCCCCAAGCTTCTGCATGCTGGCAAGCAGTCCGCTGCCGCCCCAAGCCTCCCGCACCCGGCAGGAGGTCCCGCCGGGTGCGCAAGGCTTGGGGCGGCAGCGGACTGCTTGCGCGCACTTAGAAGCTTGGGGCGTGCTGAGGTCAGTGCGCCCCAAGCTTCTGCATGCCGGCAAGCAGTCCGCTGCCGCCCCAAGCCTCCCGCACCCGGCAGGAGGTCCCGCCGGGTGCGCAAGGCTTGGGGCGGCAGCGGACTGCTTGCGCGCACCTAGAAGCTTGGGGCGTGCTGAGGTCAGCGCGCCCCAAGCTTCTGCATGCCGGCATGCAGGCAGGAGGTCCCGCCGGGTGCGGGAGGCTTGGGGCGGCAGCGGACTGCTTGCCGGCATGCAGAAGCTTGGGGCGCGCTGACCTCAGCACGCCCCAAGCTTCTAGGTGCGCGCAAGCAGTCCGCTGCCGCCCCAAGCCTTGCGCACCCGGCGGGACCTCCTGCCGGGTGCGGGAGGCTTGGGGCGGCAGCGGACTGCTTGCCGGCATGCAGAAGCTTGGGGCGCGCTGAGGTCAGCACACCCCAAGCTTCTAGGTGCGCGCAAGCAGTCCGCTGCCGCCCCAAGCCTTGCGCACCCGGCGGGACCTCCTGCCGGGTGCGGGAGGCTTGGGGCGGCAGCGGACAGCTTGCCGGCATGCAGAAGCTTGGGGCGCGCTGACCTCAGCACGCCCCAAGCTTCTAGGTGCGCGCAAGCAGTCCGCTGCCGCCCCAAGCCTCGCGCACCCGGTGGGACCTCCTGCCGGGTGCGCGAGGCTTGCAGACACTCGCACGAAGCAGGGGGAGCCCTCCAGAGGGCTCCCCGTGCTTCGGGCGACAGGCTGCCGCCCCAAGCCTCGCGCACCCGGTGGGACCTCCTGCCGGGCGCGCGAGGCTTGCAGGCATTCGCCCCATAAGACGCACCCCGATTTCCCCTTCATTTTTGGAGGGGAAAAAGTGCGTCTTATGGGGCGAAAAATACGGTAAGCTTATTCTAGAGAGTGCTTTAATCAGTTGCTCATCTGAGCAACAGCACCAGTTTTGCTTCTCCAGGAAAGGCAGAAATGGGGAGGGACATCATCCAACTCTCCCAGGTCAGGGGGCTCCAAAGCCCAGGTGCCACCACTGAGAAGGCCCTCTCTCACCTGCCATATTGCCATCAGCTCAGGGTAGGGCATAGAGCAGCTCTTCACTAGACAGTCAGAACATGAAGGTTGGGTCACATGGGGGAAAGCCATGGGGGGAATTATTATCCTTCAGATAATGCTAGTGCAAAAGCCCACCTCACATTCCTTTGACTGTAATTTGTTTGAAATGGATTTTCATATTGTATTTTTAAATTAATATAATCCACCGTAGGACCTTACAGTGAAAGGTAGGTAAGGCATCAAATAAATAGCAAGAACAACAAGAACATTTAGGGCTTTTATGGTCAAAGCCAACCTTTTGAATTGTCCCTGGAAACAAATCCAGAGCCAATGAAGTGGTATAGGGCAGATAAGAATATCAGGCAGATGACCCATCTAGTCCAGCATCCAGTGGCCAACCAGATGCCTGTGGGAAACCTGCAAGTAGGACATGAGCACAAGAGCCCTTTCCCCTCCCGCAGTTTCTAGCAATTGGTATTCAGAAGCCTAACTACCTCCAACCATCAGCATGAACTGAGAACTGGAATCGTGACAACATTCTAGCTCCTGCAGCTGTATTTGCACCAAATGAAGCTTCCAGACACTTTTCAAAGGCAGGCAGTGTTGGGCGAGAACCAGAATGCTTGCCCTCCAAAGCATGTGTCCCCCTTGAGTGTTTAGTACCTGCTATCTTGGTCCCCTCCTCCAAGGAAAATAAAAGCCTCATACAGGGAAAGGGGAAGTACATAGAGGCCACCAGAGAAGGGTTGCTCCTGCAACCTGCATCAAGAAATGATGCAAGAGCATCTTTTGCCAATGGGGATGATGGGGCAAGATGCTCAAGTGTGTCATTTCCCACTGGAGTGGACCATTGGGCTCTCTCACCATTACTGGGACCCATATAACTACGCTACAATGATATCAGTGTTGGGAGGGCAGCTCTTTCCCACCACAGAGGCCACTGCTGGATGCAATCCAGATGTGTGTGACAGGACCTGACTTTTCCAGAGGAGCGTCCACCACCTGGTTAACCAGGAGAAAACACCACCAACCATCAGAATTGCCCTCATCACATCACTGTAGTTTTATAGCATGCAACTGATTTTTGTGAAGTTTCCAGGGAAAACTTGGTAAGGTTCAAACTTTCTGAAAAATAATTGTTCCCAAGCTGGAATCAGACATTCACTCAACACTCCATTGATTATTGACACGTGCCTTTTGAGCTCAGCTTTCATGTTCTTCATAGCTCCTTGTAAATCCAAAATATTTGCCTTGATGTTGTTCCCTTCCGTAATGAGGCAGTTAATTTGTTCTCTCAACCATATATTTGTATGCCTGGACTGGAAGATGGAGGCTCCTTTTGCTGCTATCCAACTGTCCCTAGTTGGGATATTAAAAGATAATATGCAGTACCTTAGTTATTGCAAACTTGGGATCTAAGAAGAAAATGTTTTCAAGTTAAAGTGGAAGACCTAAAGAAGGATTTCCATTTGTGCAACAGCGCTTCTTATACACCCTTGAAATTGGCTTCTTGCACACCCTTGAAATTGGCTCAGCATGGGTCAGTGTGTCTGGAGAATCTCCAGATGTTGAATTCTGACCATTAACTTAACACATGCAGATGTATACAAATACTCCTCTTTTTTGGGTGATGTGTAAGTTGCCACCCTGTTTCATGCTCCCTTCCCGGTTGACCCCACTACTCTTAACTTAAGAACACTTACCTGGCATTTTTGGTTCCTATGTTGACAGCTGTAAAGGCTTCAGAAATCTGCTGGCAGAAATGGCATTTTTAAAGAATTTTTGTTTAACTTCCAGAAGCAAAATAATTGCACATAATGCTTAGTGCAGACAGTTTTTCTTGTAGCATTGTTGTCCAGAGTTCACTGTTGATATTTTTCAGATCAATCTTTTTTCAGATGACCTCAGTAGTTTGTTACCATGAGCCTCCAAAAGAGCCACAATATGCCTTGCACATTATTTTTGTCATTAACAGAATGATAATGTCAGTTACAGAGTCTTGTTTTTCTCATTTTCTTTACAGTGGTACCTCGTGTTATGTACCTTCCCCCTTACGAATGCTGTGGGTTACGCGCTCTGCTAACCTGGAAGTAGATGCCCCTTGCTGTGACCTTTGCCCCAAGATGCGAACCGAAATCACTCTCCGGTGGCACGACAGCAGTGGGAGGTGCCATTAGAGAAAGTGCGCCTCATGTTACGAGTGGTTTCCTGTTACTAATGGACCTCCGGAATGGATTAAGTATGTAACATGAGGTACCACTGTATTTTGTAACCAGTTATGTAAATCTGAAATTCAGTTGTTTTTATTTAGAGGCTCCTCTTAATCTGAGGCCCTAAATGGTAGCTTACTTAGCTTACAGGTCTACCTACAGGGACTGCTATCATAGCTTCAACATAAGCTTTAAGGAGAACGCATGTCTCATTTCTCAGCCAGGTGGGTTTTCCTGTCACTTTCCACAAAGAGTGGCACACAGCAGCAGTTGAAGAAGCAGAAACTTCCCTGATCACAACAACCATCACCACCGCCCAGTTCTTGGAGGGGTCCTGCTTAGCCTACTTTGAGAAAGGAAAGCAGAGTTTCCTCTCTCACAATCCACCAACGTAGAACCTTCTGCATGCAAATCAGAAGTCCACTACTGAGCTGCGATGATTCCCCCAAAGGGCTCACTTTCAACAATGCCTGTGGGTTACACACAGTGCCATGCTCCATCACAACTACAGTTATTATAGAGCTTCAGAACTATAAGCAGCCATGCAGAGACCCACCCTTGCTCATTAGCATCAACATTACCTTTGCTCCACTCATGTCATTCTCTGCCAAGAAATATATTCAGATATGTCTAATTTGATTTGCCCTGTAGCCTAGCCGAGTCCATGCATAGCCTATCTGTGTTGTGTGCTCTGTGTGTCTGTGTGACTCTCTCTGGCTAGTGTCCCTGCAGCCTCTGATGTCACAAAGGGCTTAGCAGTCTCCTAAGAGAAAGCACTCTGTGCTGGATGCAGACTTACATGCAAGGAATTGTTTGGTGAATTAAAATTTATGTTCACATTCTAGCTGTGTTGCAGTTTCACTGGACAAATGACTTTTTCTTAGCTTCAGGGTCAATCGATATGCAATGGATTATTTCATAGGATTGCTCTGAGAAGTAACTGATAATATGGATTCACATATTGAATAATTTCAAAACCATATAAAAGGGGAAACTGTCCAAATACAGCTTCTCCCCTTTTTTTTTGGTCATGCTTTGATGGTCAAAACTGCACGAGGTTAAATGCCGCAGTGTTTACAATTTTTGAAAGTACAGGAGCTCTCTGAGGTCCTGGGCCCAGCTAATTCACAAAGTGAAAATACATTTCATGGGGTCCCATTGTGACTTTTTAAACCACTAGATGGCAACACAGTTCCACTTCAGTTTGTATAAATACATTCTTAATTTTGCATAAAAGAGCTTCATTTTTCTCTTTGCTCCAATACAGCAGAATTTCCAGAAAATTATTTTTTCCCTCAGGTTCATTGTTGCATTGGAAACATTCTGGATGTCCGGCCTCTAGAATTTCTGGAGAAACTGAGGTGGGGTAGAGAGGGAAATCAGCAATAGCTAAGAAAGTGAATGAGAAAATCTGCAGTGTATTTTAGGAATAAATAATGTAACAGTTATTTTGAAGACAGAATAGCCCAGTTCAGATAAGGCTTGTACCACTTCAGCTTGAAGATGGGGGCTTATTTAATTGAATTGGGGCTGTGCTGATTGTCTGACCAAGATGAACTTTGGAGTTTGGAGAGCGAAGGTGACTATTAAAGTGGTGTGGTGGAACATTTGAGTAAGGGTATTGCCTAATATTTGTAGCAGGTGTGGGAAACAGTGTGTCCTACATACTTATAGCTCTTGGCCTAATTTCTTGTGGATGGCAAGGATGGGGAAAATGGGAATAGGAGAGAGAGAGAGAGAGAGAGAGAGAGAGAGAGAGAGAGAGAGAGAGATATGCACTGCTCACTTTTGACTGTGGTCCCCACTGCATCATTCATATGGAGCCTCTGAGAAATTAGCCTGAGGGAATATGGACCTCACCAGAAAAAGGGCTGCCTACTTCTGACTTCACAGTTTACAACATATCCAAGGGTTGGGTTTTTCTTCTACCCTTTTCTTAAAAAACCCCATTGTGTGTGCTGTCTCAAGTAATGATAAAGTGCACCTGGTAGCCTCACTACCACTGAGACATGCTTTGGAAATTTGGCCCAGAAATGTCCCTGGGAAAGATGCTACCAAGACATTTCCAGTTCCCATTTTCAAATAATGCCTCTGCAGTAGGGGGACTGCTAAGAGGACAGGGGAAAAAAAATCAATCCTCAGCCAGCTTGTAAACTATAGCTATTAGTTAACACCCCATCTGACAGTCTCCAGGATTCTCCTCCCATTCTTCTTAGTGGTGGGTGGAGAGGTCTGGCAAAGGTGGAAGTGGACTTTGGCCCAGCGCTACACTGAATGCTCCTTAATACAAAATAGTCCCTCTGCACTGGGAAGCAAATATCAGGGAGAAAGGGCAGGGAGATCAGGTCACATGGGGTTTCTGATCACAGAGGAGTCTTGTCAACCTGTCAAAGTGAACCTGCTTGCAAGCCCCCCTCAGACCCTGCTGGTCAATGTGGCACAGTCTGTTGCTAATTCTTTGTGGTGCTTTAGCAGAAATGCTCAGAGTTCCAGGTTCTTCAGTGCAGTATATTTATTGTGAGCTATATATACAAATATCTACAGGCTATAATACACGAGCAGTTCATACAGTCAAACAGAGTACCTGGCTGCACCTTAAGGCAAATAGGAAGACCTCTAACTCTTTCTCTCTGCCCACACTCCTCTACACCACCACCCTTACTGCTGGGCAGGTTTCCCTTTTAAACCGATGACAACCAATCAACTGACAGCACATTACTGCTGAGTCATTCTGACCCAGCACTTCCAGAGAAAGTATTGTAGGCTGATTGCATCAGCCGGTTGCATCAGCTAGCAAACTCAAGCCTGCAGACTTACTGTCTCACACAGCATTCTGTGAATCCCGACACAGTCATGGATAGAGGAGTCTGTGGTGGCACACATGACCCTGAACCTTCCAACATGGTTGTGCTTCCATGATGGCTAGAGATGGTTTGTAGCTTCAGGGTTATGATGGCTACAAATTATGATGGGGTGAAGGATGTGTGCCCTGGTCTAAGCTCCTTTTACGTTTTGAAAGATTCTTTGTTCTAAAGGCACTTGATGCAGCAATATTGCTGAAGTCAAGGAGATCTAGGTCTGGTCATGGATGGATAGCAGAACTCTCCAGAGAGAAGCTAAATGTAATAAATAAATAAATTCCAAACTAAGCTGACATTAATTGCATGAGTGCACTTAACTTGCATGGTTGAGTTATTTAAATAATAGCCATGGGGGAATCTGAATAGTCTGAAGACTGTGAAATGGGTGGGTGAGGAGAGGGAGTTCAACCCTTGCTCTCCATGCCAATAAAGCACCTCTCCAAAGCTACTATTTGCACTTCAAGGGAAATGGGAGCTTTCCCTGAAGTACAAATGGCAGCTTCAGAGAGGCAGTTTTTATCAGGGCTGTTGCAGGGAGAGAAAGGGTTAAACTTCCTGACCAACCCATACACCACGGGTAGGCAAACTAAGGCCCTGGGGAAGGATCTGGCCCAATTGCCTTCCGGTCCATGGACGGCCCGGGAATCAGAATGCTTTTACATGTATAGAATGTGTCCTTTTATTTAAAATGCATCTCTGGGTTATTTGTGGGGCATAGGAATACATTCATTTCCCCCCCCAAAAATATAGTCTGGCCCCCCACAAGGTCTGAGGGACAGTGGGCCAGCCCCCTGCTGAAAAAGTTTGCTGACCCCTGTCATACACAGCCCTGAAGCTGCTCAGATTGCCCTGTGGCTGCTATTTACAGATCAAAAAGCAGGCATGTAAATTGTATGAATGCCACTGATACTATGTCTAGCTTAGCCTTCACACTACAGTATTCTAGAGCACCTGCCTGATCCTGGTATTTTGAACGAGACACCCAAAGAGAGCCCTTTCTTCTTGCTTTTCCTTCTTCAGATCTCCAAATGTTTGATTCCTCCTGCAAATAGTACATTGTATCATGGCAATAGCAAGGAGCAGTCCTCAGTGCAGAAGTACTGGAAGCTGTTGTAGCACACAAGGGGTGGTACTTAGGTTGGGCCCTAGCACAGAAAAGCCCCAAATACTAAAAACTAAAAGCTGTTCTCCTGCATCAACAGTACCACCCTGAAGCAGGTTGAAGCATTTGGCCATGATGCCCAGTCCTTGCTGCAGGAAGGGCAGGCATTGTTAATTCACACTGCTTTCTTTAGCTGACAGTATGCGAAGCTTTTTTTCTGGGTGTATAACATACAGAGGAAAGCACACTTTATTAACTCCTCCTTGCTGGCTTATTAAACCTGGCTAATGGTTGTTTCATACCGAAGGAGCAGTACAAAATTGCTGGAGCATGCCTATGAATTATGGGCTGTGTCTGCAGAGAGAAAGTACTAAGTCCAACTAGTTTGGGCAGGAGTTTAACCAATGCTTTCAAATCAAGAGCACTGTAGATTATCAACAGAAGGTGTTTCTCTGCCAGTGGCAGTCGAGTTGGGAGATGCATTTATTCTTGGCTCAGGGACTGCCAGGCAATCCGTGAGAGAAATGTATGTATAGGCTGCTACTGAGATACAGCTGTACAGCTGGGGATGTGCAAGATAGGTGCACAGCATTGCAGCCTTGTCACGAACACAGAGCACCACACCTTCTCCCCCTCCTATGGAGATAACCAATTTTCTTGAGTTGCCTGACTGTTTTATTTCATATCGGAAATAATTACAGATGCCGCAGGAGGAAGGCTAATTTGTAAAATGGGAGGAATCATTGGATTATAATTTGATATCTGTAGCTAATGTTGGTAGGGAGGCTGGACATGATGTCAATTATTCATCGAGTGAAGAAGGGCTTGCTTTTGTCTGTCCTGAACATATCGCCAATCAATCAACAGATTACTAGGCAAAATCTGGCTTGGGTCCATGTTTGCAAATGATCGCTACATCATCGCTTAAACATACTGTCCAGCTAATAATTAAAAGAGGCCGAAGACCCAAAGGTTCATAGTATTTCAGGAATGAGATTTGGGTTACGTAATTAAATCAGCATTTGAAAGAGGGTTAACAGTCTGGAGATGGCTTGAGGGAAGTCAGAGGTGACACTAGTAGGAAGTGGAGAGGCTGGTTTTTCTGAGATCCAATGCATATTCATCATTGGAACAGGTTCTGAGTGGCTTTTGATCCAGACACTATAGGACAGGGATGTCCAACAGGTTGATCACGATCTACTGGTTGATCCCCGGGAGGTTTTGGTAGTTTGCCGTCGATTGTTGGCTCCTCCATCCGGCCCCGCCCCCTCGCTCCGCCCTCTAGATCGGTAGAACAAAAGACGGAGCTCTCGCTGTGAGGCTGACTGTTTCAGAAAAACGGAGTAGATCACTGCCAGCTTTTAATTGTGTGAGTAGATCTAAGTCTCTTTGAAGTTGGCCATCCCTGCTATAGGAGATTGTTACAGTGGCCAAAAGTGCTTTCTGCTCCATTTGTTGCACAAGCTCCACCCCTTCTTGGACAGAGGATCCTGCAACACTAATCTGTGCTTTCAAAGCCCTTCGGCTATCTCCTGTTTGTATGTACAGAGCCTAGGCATGCACAAGTTGTGGTATGCACACAGGCTCTGATCTCAGGTTCAGGTGAAAGCATTAACTAGAGTGGGGGTGCAATCCTATTTCTCCCACCCACACATTCACATCCCCTTATATACTGTATGAACAGGGCTAATGACTATAAGCTGCCCAGTGTGGCTGGGGAAACCCAGCCAGATGGGTGGGGTGGTACAACAACAACAACAACAATTCACAAGCAGAAGGTGGGATTGCTGCATGTGCACACTCCTGAAAAAACATGGTTTCCTGTGTTGGGAATTCAAGTATATGCAGAGGTAGATTTGTGTACTTGAGGAAGCCCTACTTCTGCAAGAAGGAAGCAGACCACCTTAAGAATCTCCAAACAATGTGGAAAGATAGGAACTGAGGGGGAAAGAGGAATGAAAAACTAATGATGATGAAATTAAGCTATATGTTACTGAGCAATATATATAAAAATGATAGCTGTTTTTCAGCTATAAGGGGAGGGAAAGAATCTCCAAACTTAAGCAAGGGTCAGCTGAAACTGGCCCTTAGCATATGTCTCAACTGTCCTAATTTAAGCAGGACATCCCATTTTGGGGGGCCCTGCTGTTGTGCAAGTTACATGACTTGTGGGGCAGTGCAGCCCAGAAAGACGCATTTCCCAGTTTTCTTCTGGGTATGCCTTAGTAGAGCTGAAGCCACTCTTGGATCATAAAGGTTATGCCACTGACCCTTCTGTGCCAGCCAGTATTTCCAGGTCAGAATTAATTCAAAAGCCTGGGCCAAGACTAGCCAGCCCAGTGCCATTCAAATGTTGTTGGATTGCAACTGACATAACGTCTGACCAGCTGGCCAGACTGGCTGGTGCTGATGGGAGTTGGAGTCCAACCAGAAGGCACTGAATTGGCTCCTCCTGACCTAGGCTACTTCCCTGCAATGGGAACAAGAATGCCAAAGGCTGCTTGAAGCATTCCCTTCATTGTCTTTGATTTCCACTTCCCACTCTCTTAATGCTTAGCACATTCCTTTGCTGGGATTCTATCCTGAGGGCTTCTTGTGGATTTTGTAGTACAGCACTTTGCTGTCATGAGAGTGAAACGCCGAACATCCTTCTCTGCAAAGTCCTCTTTTTGAAGCGAAAAGAGGAGGGGGGGACGCACGCGAATGTGCTTTGCTTCTCTCAATCAATATTATCCATTAAGATCCGTGTCTAACAGTACTGAGTCCAAATGAATAACTGAATGAGCTGCCTCTTGCTCTCTTAAAGACTTTGAAACCATAAATGCACTCCTAAAAGGAGCCATTTGATATCTCCGCTCTATCTGGTTGTACAAAGGGTGGCTTGTTCAGATGAAATATGGGAACAAAATTGCATGCTATTTTGATAGGGGCAGAAAGCAAAGAGAAACACATCTTCATTTTTCAGTTGGATTAATGATACAAGGCCTCACGCTCATGGGTGTCAAATGCAATAGATCGGATTAAATCTGTAGAGCTGTGTCAAACAGATGAATCCAAGCTAATCTTCACATAAAGAGAGCTGCAGCCCAGAGCACAATCCAGTTAAATCTTGGTACTTGGATTCAAGCCACTTTAGGGCTATAAGCCACCCAGTCAGTGAGTGGTTCACTGAACACTCTGCGCTGGACCAAAGATCCATTTAGTACAGCAGTTTGCCTCTGAGTGTAACCAGCGGTGGAAGATGCTGGTGAAATTCAATGGGTTGAAGAGTACTTACAAATTCAGCACAGAAATAGGGATGCAGTCGGGGGAAGACTTGGGAGCAGAAGTCTAGCATCCAGCTCAGCACAATGAGCAAGAGAGCCCCCAAGTGCAGCAGAGTTGGCTTACCGGCTTTTGAAGTAAGTGGAACAATACACAAGGGTAGTCAATGTTTTGCTCCCCTAGAGATGTTTCTGGACTATGGCTGCCAGCCCTCCCAGTAACTGTCATTAATGTTGCTGCCAGGAAGTTAGCACTGTGTGCTGGGCCTGGGGGTAACCCGTGAAACGCGGTCCAGGACTGGTCCAGAATCCGAAGGTTCCACTAGGAGTAGGTCTGACAGGGCCGAGGCAGGAAACCAGGCAAGGACAGGTGCAAGATCTGGCATACAGCAATGTTACTCCCACAACCTGGGGCGGGGTCTGACAGCCTTTTATCTTTGTCGGGGTAATAGCTAGTCCTGATCTCCTGGTGACTCACCTCCCTGTTTCGCCCACAGGTGAGCACTCCTCCTGCGAGTACTCAGGTCTCTCCTTCTCTCAGACCTTAGTCTCTGCAGCTCGGGAGACGTTGGTGGGTTACTAGACCCAGAGGCCGCCTCAGCCTCCCCTGACCCAAGTGGAGCAGCTGCATGTGATGGCCCAGCTGAAGGCAACGAGGTAATCCGTGCATCTGGAGCCAGGGCAGGCTTAGGCCCCTGACTCAGCCCAGCTGGTGTTTGTTGCAGGAGAACCTGTGCAGACTGGAACTCTTCAGGGTCAGGCCCCAAACTTGGTTCAGATGATGCCTGAGGCAAAGGTTCTGGTGCAGACTGAGACTCCTCTGGTTCTGAGTCCCAGCCCGAGTCCCAGGCCATCACACACTGCAGTTCTGCCTCACCAGGCAAGTCTTCTCTGAAGCCCAGAGGATTAAATGATCTAAACTGCATTGCTGCATAACGGTACACGTATAACATGGGTCAGCATGGTGGGAAAAGGCAGTTTCACAATTCTCGGCCACATTCTCCTTTAAGGAATAACTGCACCATCACCACAATGAAAGGGCTGTCTTATCAACAATGCAGCCAGAGAGAAAACATTCCTCCTGTTTTGCCGCAACAAAGATACCTCTCCACCTCCCTTCAGTGTGTGCAGCTTCCAAAGGTGCCTGAGGTAAACATAGTCACTCGGTCGATCACAGCCCAAGATGATGTTTTATATAACAATGAATGGAGTTTCAATTTCTCTAACCGGGAGAATTACTTTACTGCCTGGAAGGGCATTCTGGCATATTTGCATGCATTTGAGCTTCTGCAGAGTCCGAAACTTCTTTGTTTAGGCTAGCTTGTAAGTGTGCACCGCAGGAGTCTGCACAGCGCACAGCAATCTGAAGTGCCTTTGCTTTTCTCTTTTGCCAACCCGAGAGTTTGCATCGGCTTTTAACAGCAATTGAATGTTCTCCCTGATTGTGATTTGTGTTCTGTATCAGCAGCACCGTTTGGCATTTGCTTGGTCAATACTGTATTTTTCTAACAATCAATTCCTTTTTTTTTGTCTGTGAAAGTTACCCACGTTTTTCACATTGATCATTTTAACTGAGTTTCTAGAAGTTAAAAGGGTACATGAGAAGAGCCTGTTCAATCAGGCCAATGGCCCATCTGCTCCAGCGTCCTATTCTCACAGTGGCCAACCAGATGCCTGTGGAAAACCCAGAAGCAGGCCTGAGCACAAGAGCCCTCTCCCAGACCCTCCAAGTGTCTCTATTTTCCAGCGATGTCCATGATTTAGAGAAGCCGTCCCGGTTTCTGATTTGATCCCAGAATATCCCACTTTTCCTTAGGATGTCCCTATTTTCATTTGTGAAATGTTGAAGTGTATGGAGTTATCCAACCCCCGAGCCATCTGAAGGCAATCCTGCATAAGGAAGGTTTTTTTTAAAAAATGTTTTATTATATGTTGGAAGCTGTCCAGAGCAGTTGGGGCAACCAAGTAAGATGTGTGGGGTATAAATAGTAAAATTATCATTATGGAATGGGATGTCCCTATTTTCATCAGACAAATGTTGGAGGGTATGCTCTCCCCTCCTGCAGTTCCCAGCAATGGCTATTCAGAAGCATTGCCACCTCTGATTACAGGGCAGTGTGCAATATTGAAACACAAAAATGCACAACAAACAGGTCATTCTTCAGGCGGAACTCACAGGAACCAAGTTCTGGCACCTCTCAAATGGGCGCCATTACCATTACAGTCGTACCTTGGTAGTTGAACGCCTTGGTACTCGTCCCTTTTGGCTCCCAAATGCCATAAACCCAGAAGTGAGTGTTCCGATTTGTGAACTTTCTTTGGAAGCCGAACGTCTGATGGGGCTTCCGCGGCTTCCAAATGTTTTGGAAGTTGAATGGACTTCTGGAATGGATTCCGTTTGACTTCCGAGGTACCACTGTATAAGGGAACAAGGGAGGTGTTCATGGTGAATTCTGGCACCTCTGTTTCTAGAAACTGGTAACAAACAATAGTAATAAACGTCTCCCTCCGCTGCCCAGTATAAAAGGCCATGGATTAATTAGCCAAAGGCCTGGGAAACTAGGAATGTTTTTGCCTGGTGCCTAAGGATACACAACGGAGCCAGATGAGCCTCCCTGTATACTTCTTTAGCATTGCTGTTCTCACCCCACAGATCACAGCTTAATCCCTCCTCCCCATTAGACATCTGAAGGCTCTCCTCCACCTGATATATGTTGTATTCACTTGCAATGACATAGCCTGTCCTGCACTGAATTTTGAAGCAGGGTGTCTTGGCAAACCGGTGATAACACTTTTACCTTTTTAAAAAAGAAAAGAAAACTTTAATAGAATTTTAATCTCACAGTGATCTTCTTGTAGTTATTACAGAATAGCTACAGCCAAGACCCATTCGGCAGCATTTATTCTCTGCATAGGCAGGGATGGAAGGGAAGCGACGTGCCAGAATTGTATGTCAGTGTGCTTTGATATGCAGCAAAAGCAGTCACTACGGACCTGCTTCTCACTCAGAGATTTAACTTCTAGAAACCCTGAGAGGGCTACTAGCATGGGGGGGGGGGGGGAGAGAGACAGAAAACCAGGGGGAGTGAGAATGGTTAAGTGTCCTAGAAAAGGCCCCTCTTTTTTCCCTAACATAATATTGCATGCAACACTAATGTCTCACAACAAATGAAACTGATCTGTAGAAAACACAACTTGAATAGTGTGTGTGTGGGGGGGGGGGGCATAGCTAGCTAGTTGGGATACTGAAGAAGAGAACTCCATGCTGCAACATTTTGTTGCCAGTCCCAGTTGTAAGGTGTATTTCTTAAAACTTTACAACATGAAATGTTAAGTAACAAACGGCATAGTATTCCCCCTCCCCAATATTTAGGGGAAATGTTTTCAGTGTTCATTATGGGAAACTCCAATATCTAAAGCATCTATTATGGGGGCCTCAGTATCTGTCTATCATCTATATCTATCTATCTATCATCCATCTATCTATCTATCTATCTATCTATCTATCTATCTATCTATCTATCCATCTATCTGAAAATCACAGCCCCTATTGACACACACACACACACACACACACACACACACACACACACACAGCACTCTCTAAATAGGGAGAAGTTTCAGGAGTCCCAGCACATGTCTTGGGTTTAATTTCCCTGGAATGAAGGTTACTGGAGACTTACTGTGCTTGTATAATATAAGGTTTGTTTATGCACATACACACAAGGTGAGCATAAGATGGAAGGCTCAAAGTATCAGCACTCCAACAGATCCTCCCCTCCCCCTTATGTTTTTACTTCTTGGAGGTGGGCATAGCTTTGATTTCAGCATAGAGAGCAAGTCAGGCCTCAGTGTCTCTTTTCCAATTCCAGTCCCAAAGCTGCCTGACTGTTCTTTCTCTCATACGCACTTATTAAACTTGCACTTCATACTAAAAAGTCCCAAAGTGATTTACAACAGAAATAACATGTCATCTCCAGGCAGGAGTGGGCGGGGGAAGGCATGCCCCCTTCAGCTCACCTTCCATAAGTGTCTCCTTTTTAGTTTCTATGGCAACACTTTGGCCCAAGCTCACATAAAAAGCAGAAACTTAAGAGATCCTGGCAAGGTTACTGACTTAACAAAGAAACTGGTTTGGCCATTTTTTTTTGTCTGGCCATTTCTTACAGCTATACAATCACAGGGCTAGAAGGTAACATGAGAAGGCATTCATCTCAATCCCAATCCTATACAGTGGTACCTCAGGTTAAGAACTTAATTCGTTCTGGAGGTCTGTTCTTAACCTGAAACTGTTCTTAACCTGAGGTAACACTTTAGCTAATGGGGCCTCCCGCCGCCGCACAATTTCTGTTCTCTTCCTGAAGCAAAGTTCTTAACCCGAGGTACTATTTCTGGGTTAGCGGAGTCTGTAACATGAAGCATCGACTGTAACCTGAGGTACCACCGTACAAATATTTCAGAAAGGAAACCAGTTTTTACAGCTGATCAGCCACATTGCTAAGTGCAAGCGCTTTCATTCAATACATCTCTCTCTGCCCCAAAGTTGATGGTACTAAATGGTACAGCTTAGGTACAGTTTAGGCCTAATGCCTTTTAGCTTAATTTGTCTGGGTTGTACTGCTTTCTTGTTCCTCAGTGATATATATGTGTTGAAGAAGAACTGTAACTCAATGGGTAGAGCACGTTTTGCTTTGAATGCAAAATGTCTCTGGTTCAGTCCCTGGCATCTTCAGATTGGCTGGGAAATGTTATTGAACTACAGTACCCATCATCCCTTTCTACTGGCCATGCTGGTGGTGACAGATAGAGCTGTAGTTCCACAACATCTGGAGGGCAACAGGCTAGCCACCTCTGTGTAGACAGTACTGAGCCAGTTGGGCAGTGTGAATCAATATCACATTAAAACCATTAGCCTGACATTTTGGAAGACAAAATAACTTTAGGGTGAACCACTATACCCAAGTCATATGAAAGATCTCCAGAAATGAATTCAGCCTTGAGCATCCTTCCTATAGTTCTTTCCCCCCATTCTTTGGGTATAATCTGTCCATTTTCCTATTTGTGCCATTACGGAGCAGAGGAGCGAAAATGTGTTTTTCTTCTTTGAATTAAAGGGTGTTTCCTTTATCCTGGAGAGATGGTAAAAGCATATCAAATTATGTTCTGAATCATCAGAGTACAGCAGATCAGTATCTTATCTCTGTATGAAATTGCATGTCTATGCAATAGTCTTACACCGGCTTTCAGTCAAGACATAAATTCATAGCATTGCTGGCTCTAAATAGAAAGCTTATTGGACCCTAAATTGCAAGTGAACTATGTATGAGACAATTTCAATACTAATGAGCTCTGTTTGCCATACGGCAGTAGAATGTTCATTATATACTGTGGGTTCCTATTGTTAGTCAGGACTCGGTCCTCAGCGCATTCTTTGAAATTTCATTAACCTTAAAAATGGGAAAGATGGAGATGAATAAAATGTAGATCACACTGCCAACCTTTTGAGGAAAACACTGCAGCCAAACAGCTGCCATGATTCTCCTATCAGTGTTGTTAACATCATCCTGATTCAGGAGAAAGGACAGAAAGTGGTAAGTGTGCATGGATAGCCCTTCTCTAAACAATAAGGTGCTGGAGGAGGAAAGAACAGACCCCCATTTCCACCTGATGTGGCACCAAATAGACAAAAAACATGAGAATGTTAGCAAAATCACTTAAATAACACAGGGGGTATCCAGAGAGAAAAGTCCTGATAACACTTCCAGCTACCTTTTGCCCTGCTCTTTCTAGGTACAGGTCAACAACACTTTAAAGCTCTGTGTCTGAGCGTCTCCCCCCCCCCCCTGCCCACCCTGGAACTTTCCCTACAAAAGCCTGCTCTTTAATGCTGAATTGGATCAAATGGCTATTGAGGTTTTCCTCAGATTGACATTCAGTCTGATTCAGCTTTAAAGTGTGGACCATACCTGGAAAACACAGAAGAAACGTAAGTGTGGATAAGCCCTTTACTGAGCAAATGGAATGAAAACAGGATATAATTTGAGGAGAAATGAACATAAAGGTGGGTTGGTTTTTTGTGTCTTTCTCAGTTCAGGCCTTGTACACAGCATGGAGACATGCAACCAAATGTACAGAGGAAAAACTCCCTCATAACTACACCGCCAGTCAGAGCATATGCTAGCTCATTGAAGACCATGCCACTCTGACTAGTTGCTAAGCAGCACTTCCACCCATCCCCTTCTTGGCTAGTTGAGCCCTGCTAGATCAGGGTAGAGGTCCATCATCCTGTTCTTACAGTGGCCAATCTGCTGCCTATGGGAAAGATGCAAGCAGGGCTTGAGTACAATGACTAATGTTGTCAGCTGCAGCCGCCTTATTGGAGGCAGAAGAAACTGAATCCAGACTTTCCCCCATTAAGTGTTTGCACTGTTCAGCCGGAGAGAATGGGCTGCCCTTGTTTGTTTAGCCTACAAATCTCTGATCTGCAAGAGGAATGGGTAGGATGAGTCTATGTCGACAGAGGGACTGCCACTCATGGTCTTCTCAACCATACTGGAGCAGGTTTTCTCTACTTAGGTCAGGCTGAACTGCCAGAATCAACTCAGAGCACTCATCCTGCATTACAGGGAGTTGGACTAGATGACCCCTGGGTCCCTTCCAACTCTAGGATTCTATGATCATGGCACCATGAAATGCTATGTACTGAGCATGTGTCAACAACTAGCTCTAGGAAGAGAAATGAAAGGTCAAGTGCCATGCCCTGTTCTGGTAAATAGAGTCATGCCAGATTTCTTTTCAACACTGCTGCTAATACAAACTGCTACCAAAACCAACCACAAAATGAGCCAATGGCTTTTCTCTGTGTGCTTGCAGCAAAAGAATATCCCCCATCCTCTTCTGCCCTAACTGTAAATAATGTGGACCAACCTTGACCCTTTTGGGCCAGAGGAAAAATGCCAGAATCGAAATAAATAACATTCTAATTGGTGGTACTCTGCGTAATGAAAAGCAAAGCAACCCAGAGGTCACAAAAATAATGAATTATGGAACAAATGCCTTTGACAAAGCCCCACGCTAAAAGACCCCTGAGCAAATTTGGTAGTTGTGGGATGAGGAGAGGTCCTCTTGCAAAATGGTAACAAGAAGCAGAGAGAAGGAATGAATAGACAATGCTCACACTAGAGGGATGTAATGAGCAGGGTTTACAAAGGATCTGTACTGGCTTGGATCAATGCCTTCTAACTTGTTCATAAATGATCTGTAGCTCAGAGAGACCTGAGAGGTAGCCAAGTTTGCTGATGGCACCAAATTATTTAGGGTGGCAAAAACAGAAAAGGATTGTGTGGAGCTTCACAAAAGAGCTCTTCAAACTGGTTGAAGGGGCAATAAAATAGCAAATGTAGTTTAACAAAACAAAACAAATAAGGATAGCAAAGAACTCCAAAGGATCTGTCCTGAGAGGGGGAATGGACATTTAAATGGCCAATGCAGTTCAATAAAATCAAGTGAAATATGGGGCATCAACTGCCAAATTTCACATATACATTGATGAGCTGGCAGTGACTGATCAGGTAATGGATCTTGGGGTTGTGATGCATAGACTGATGAAAATATAGCTCCTGTGTGCAGGTAATATGAAAAAGACAGATTCCATCTTGGTGATCATCAGGAAAGAGATGTTTTAAAAAATAAATTGCCACTAACACAATACCTTTATTTTAAAAATCTGTGGTGCTGTTCCACTTGGAATAATGTATACAATTCTGTTTGTCACGTCTTGGAGCTTTTAGGTTTGGGGAAAAAAGGTGATTACAGGGGGATATCATAAGAGGCACGAAGAAAGCAGTTAGGGAAGGTTTTTCTCCCTCTTTCATAATACTAGAACCCAGAATCCTCCAAGCTGAAGGTGGATTCTGGACTGACAAAATGAACTAGTCCACAGTTCATCGATTCATGGAGGATAAGTCTAGCAATGGCTACTGGCCATGATGACTAATCACTCCCAGTACCAGAAACAGTATGTTCCAGAATAACCAGTTGCTTTTATGCTCATGGCCTGATTGTTTAGGCATCAGGTTGGGCACTATGGAAACAAAATGATGGACCAGATTGGCCAGTGAGCTGATCCCTTGGGCTTTTCTCATATTCTTAATGCCAGGCCAGTAAGCGGGAGGACCTTTGCAATCCAAGACTTGATCCTGGATAAATATGTCAACTTGGTTTGGCTGATGGATAACTAAGGGAGGAGGGCATTCAATTTAATCCAGTTTTGCCCACCAAGTTTCTGGGTGTAGCAAGAAGCAAGTGATCTGCTGGGCAAAACTGGTGTCAACTCCAAACCAAAAGCATATATGTCAATGCCTTAAATGGAATATAAGCCACAATTTTCAGTTCTTCATCATAGTCTTATAATAAGCATGCTGAAAGTCATGCATCCCAACAGGCTAGACCATAGGACTGCAATAAAATAAACTTTCTTTTGTACAATTATTGATGTTTCATTATGCCGGTGTTGGGTTCTGTTATTAACTGGATGATATATATATATTTTCTTGCATAAATTGTTCTTGTGCTTAAGTGTGCTGTAAATTATACACAAATGCTCAAGATTACAAAACAGAACTATAAACCTGAGGCAACATCCCAGTTAATGACAAAACAACAAAAATAACAAAAACCTTCCCTTCATTATGAGACAAAATTAAAATATCAGATTATGTGTGGATCAGGAGAATCCAAATTTAGCAGAAGGAGGTGTGGGCTGCTACTAGAAGAGGGTGTTGCATGGATGCTGGGAAAAAGAGGGGGTGGGGAGAAAAGAAAACAGATTAGCCAGTAAGGGAACTGGTTCTCTAGTTTTGAGAGCACTGAGACTCTGCTTCTTTTCTTTTTATAGACCTGAATGTCAATGGCTGGGTGGCTGACCAGGCCAAGGTGCACAGGTGAAGGAGAAAAATTTATAATAAGCTCTTAAAACAAATGTTTTCAGAATGAACAACCCTACAATGCCAATACTGATACCAGAATTGCTGGATTCACAGTTTATTCTTAATTTTGATACTCACATAATTTTGGATGATTTTATATTGTGGATAATAATTGTTGTTGTAGCTTGAGAAGCACCTTGCATCTCCAATTTTCCTAGTAAGTAAAGGATATAAAATGACTGATTTGTAGGACCCCTCTGCATGCATATGAATGAACATATTTATCAGCTTCGAGTGTACATTGAATATGCGCATGCATGATTTTCATATTGCTTTGCAAACCACAAGGGCATTGCATTGTATGGGTACCTTATTAAATTGCTCTTGAAAGAATAACGGGTGGCAGGAGGCTTTAATTATAAACTCAATGTGAATCTGATGTGGTGCACATGCTCCTCCTAATCTCAATCCAGCAAAGCACTTTATATTTAATGTTAACCATGGGACTTGTTCAGTTTAAGTCAATGGGACTACTCTTACATTCCAGACAGTTGAGGGGCATTTCCTACAGTAAAATGTTCACTGGGAGAGGGCTCCCTTAAGTCGCCCAAGTGACAAAATTCATAACATCAAAAGGATTAATGCCTGCATCTACTTGAAAGTAAGATGTGGATTGGCTGAGGAATTCAACACTACCTTATAAGAAGGCAAAAGGTACAAATCAGGGATTCAGAACTACAGTACTGTTGCTGGACTACAACTCCCATAATCCCTGACAATTGACTATGCTGGCTGGGGCTGATGGGAGTTGGAGTCCAACAACCTTTAGAGAACTACAGGTGTGTATAGCTGGCAGGGTATGTCAGGATGCTAGAGAGTGTGCATCGGGGGAAGAGGGGCTGGTGTCTGACTTGGGAGAGGGGGCAGTGATTTGTGGGGAACTGTTCCAGCCAGGAGGCAAGAGTCGGGGGCAGGGAAGCTTCGGAGCTGGAGGGTGGAGCACAGGGTGGGACAGACAAAGAGGAGGAAGAGGCAGGTCAGGCAAGAGAAGGGCCTGGTGCTTCTCCATTCTGTCCTGCCCCACTGTGTCCCAGAACAAGGAGGGGATTGAAATGGGATAAGCAGAGGAAGCTTTCGGCCAGGCTTAGTCTCCGGGTGCATGTGCACAGCCCATCACGGGAGGTACATTAACTGGTGGAGGGGAATGGCACCCTGTTGCTACAACTACTCCATAGAACGCAGACCTGAACATCATTGCCTAGATGCTAGATTGGTGTGTGCAGCTATCCAGAGCCGTAGAAGTGACTGTAAGTGTTACCTTTGACAATAAAGACTTAACTACCGTATTTTTCGCTCTATAACACGCACCCGACCATAACACACATGTAGTTTTTAGAGGAGGAAAATCCGTAGGCATGCCACCTGTAGGCATTCCCTCTATAACACGCACAGACATTTCCCCTTACTTTCTAGGAGGAAAAAAGTGAGTGTTATGGTGCAAAAAATACGGTATCCGCCGCGTGCATTCCTTTGGCTGGGAAGCAGCCTTGACATTAGCTTTCTCACTCCATGAGAAGAATCAGACTAGCATAGTGGTCAGACCGACTAGGACTGGGAAATCTGGAGTCAAATCTTCACTCAGTCATGGAGCTCCATTAATGATTTGTTATTAGAGTGCCTTTTGGAAGTCAATCATCATGGAAAGAGAGCAGGCAAGTAGAGGGTCACAAAAGCTCAGAGAAGGGAGTTTCATTTCTGAAGCTAAGCAGAACTGGATCTGCCCAGTAATAAGAATACATGGAACCCCTTGTATACAGCATATGTGGTTCTTATTAAAACAATTGCACCCATTATGTGGTATGCCCTAATACAGTGGTACCTTGGGTTAAGAACTTAATTCATTCTGGAGGTCCGTTCTTAACCTGAAACTGTTCTTAACCTGAAGCACCACTTTAGCTAATGGGGCCTCCCGCTGCCACTGTGATGCCGTCGTGCGATTTCTGTTCTCATCCTGAAGTGAAGTTCTTAACCCGAGGTAATATTTCTGGGTTAGCGGAGTCTGTAACCTGAAGTGTCTGTAACGTGAAGTGTCTGTAACCCGGGGTACCACTGTACAGAGAACTACATGAGGTTTATTCATGTTTTTCAGGCACTAACCCATTTCCACTTTCCTTATCTATGCTACTCTTTTAAGACTCCCCTCTAACCTCCTCCCACTCTGCCTAGCCCAAGCCAATAGGAACAGAGGAGGCTGCATATACCGAGTCAGAGACCACTGCTCCATCTCGCCCAGTATAATCTACACTGACTGGCTGTGAGTCTCCAGGATTACAGACAGGTTTTCAGACAGGATTTTACTTGGGGATGTCAGTGACTTTCTGCATGCAAACAGGTGCTCTGCTGCTGAGCTACTGCCCTTCCTAACAACTATCCTATCACCTTCAGAGGTCATCTCTTCTCTCTACCTCTTGGTGCCCCTTTCTAAGGCTGTGACTCAAGGCTTCAGCAATTCTCTACATGCCAAGACAACTGCAAGGCCCCGGTGGATAAACTTTCTTGCTGAGCTGAACACTCTCTTCAATGTATATTTGAATGGCAGTAAATGAAATTATGGAAACACAAGGCACACACCACCTTGAAGAACAAATGGCAAGCTCACAGTTTACTTTAGGAATCCAGTGGCAAGGCAATCAGGAAACTAGACACTCGTGCATACACACCCCTCAAGTAGGAAGCAATCTCTTGCCAGACACTCTGAGTGTGTTTTTGAACATAAAGCTAACAGCAAAAGAGCTGAGAGTAAATGGGGTCATGGAAATGGTTAAAGGCCGAGGAAAGGACAAGCTAGGCAGGCAAAAGGCATAGCTCCTGGCAGAAGGTTAATTATTACTATTAAACATTTCAAGTCAAATCATGCTTCTCTGTGGTGGGCTTCCTCTGGTATATAGAGCAAGTATTCTTTACTGGGGTTCTGAGAAACTCTAGACGTATGTGGCTTCTTACAATCAGCGTTTAAAAATCACTACAATTGTCGGCGTCATTTGTCTTTTTGTTTCTAAGTGTGCTCCCAACTTTGGAGAGAATAGCGCAGCCTGCATAAAAAGCAGCATGGTATTGCTTAGATGTTTAAGGTTAATAATTATCTTGCCTGTCACTTTGAATGATGGATATCGCGGCTGAATTTCTGCTCTGTCAATTTTTCAGCATGTTGGCCATCTGTCTATTGACCTTATGGGCTGTCAGTATCTCGAAGTCAAACATATGGACTCAACAGGGATCACACATGCAATTTTATATTTTCATGAATGACAGTGATGGAGAAATGAAGACTGAGCAATATTAATCTAGAGTGAGAGAGAAGGAAACACTGGTGCTGAATTGAGTCCTGCTGTGAATGAAGCTAGAAAACTGCACTTCATGCTATTCCCTTTACTTTCTTTTGAAGCATAATCAATGGAAATTATACTAATCCATGATGAAATATTACAATCATGTAGATATGGTGGCTGAGCCTATGAACACAGGCTGGGAAAATCTATACTTCATATTATTGGGAAAACCCCATAAAATAGTTTATATTCAATGTGTTCACATTTTACAGTTATTTTACTCTTTTAAAACCCCCTTTTAAATAATAATAATAATAATAGAATAAATCCAAGATGACCCACAAGTTTCAGATTAGCAAAAGGTTTCCCGGGGCATTCTGAAAGATTCGTTGCTAAAAAGGGACAGTATTTCATAGAATCACAGAATTGTAGAGTTGGAAGGGAGCCAAAGGTTCATCTAGTCCAGGCATGTCCAACCTCAAGTAGGCTGTGATCTACCAACAAGTATCCAAAACTCGCAGTGATCTACCACCCTCCAAAGTCATTAAATAAACAAACAAACAAACAAATAAAGGGATCTTTATTTAACAGATACAGTAGCTATGTTTAGATACAGTATCATCACGACAGACCCAAATAATTACTAGATGAACAAGTAACCAAACAAGTAAGAAAAGTCAAACTTTGTTGGGCTCCAGATCGCACACAGGGTCCCCCAAAGAAATGAACATTCATCGGGGACATTCCCCAATGTATCCCTCCAGACACATTAATCGACACGAAGGAACACCTAGCAAGAAGTTAAGTCCCACTGTGTTCCAGCCAGTGTATTCTGAACTGCAGTCTTAAGGGCCGTTTCCCAACACAACTTTAAACTAATTGCACATTAACCAGCAGGCAAATAGGTGAGTGGCAATGTCTATTTAACAAACTGGGAAATTCCTGCCTTGTGCATGCAGCCATGTGTGGAACCAGGTTTCTGTAGTTTCTGCTGACAGAGAGAAACAAAGAGAGTGTAACCATGCCACTTTCTCCTTGCAGTTCCAAACTGTGATGGAGACATGACAAAAGTCTCATCGACTCATCCCCACATGGAAAGATACTGCCAATGATCAACTCCTCTGTATACTTGCATGCATTATCACTTGGTAAGCAGCATTCTGTCATCATCATAAACTTTACTGCACTAGCCAAAGGCCATGGCATCATTCACAAAGGAAACAAAAAGAAAAATAACAATAACCATAAAAACCATAAAAACATCAGACACTGCAAATACAATAAACCACAGTCACGTCTCCTAGAAATTATTTGTTGCATACGATAGAATAGCAGGGGGTTCTCAGATGGAATGTGCCAGCTTAAATGTCCGAATTACCTTTGCAATTGACCACTATTTTATCTAGTTCTTTTCTCCTGATCTTCTTAGCTGCCAACGCATATAGTGCTACTTTATAAGTTGCGAAGTCATGGTAAGCAGCATTATGAATTCACCCACTCTGACCTTTCAGTTAGCATACCATTCCACTAGAAAAATAAAAGTCAGTGTGCTAGGACTTTGAAATGATCTTCAATTCTTTTGCAGAGAAGTATTTAACTTTTTTTAAAAAAATGAAAACAAGATCTGATCTTTTTTAAAAAAGCCTTGACTCTGTACGTCAGGCACTAAAATACAACACTGCTGTCAATCTGAAGAGGTGCTGGAAGTGTACGCAGCACTGATCACAATTAGTGCAGAGCAATTTAAAATTATTTGAAGAGTCCTTACACCATGAAGTGTCCCAATAATTTGTAATTACTTAATGTTTCACCTGCTCCAAACCCCGTTTACTTCCCGAATCAGACTCTTTAAGGGATGTGAAGTGGCACATTGCAAAATGATCAGAGAGCAACCTGGAGTAGTTGCTAATTCTAGATGCACTTCTGGAGCTTCTGAATACCAAGTAGTTTCTATGGATGCACTTCTCCAAAAGGTCACTTGAGGATTACCTGCCAATGGGTGACAGGAAATGTATAGGTGGTGCAGGGAGAGAATTAGAACATAATGAACATCAATAGCCCATTATCCAATCTCTATGGATTCAGTTGCAATTATAGCAAGTACAGTGCTGAGGCCACAGGGGAGAGCCTTCGTTGTGATCAAAGCCAAGGAGGGGGATAAAAATTGAACGAGCAAAGCAAGTGCAAAGGGTTCTGTACAGAGAGAAGATGCATTCATACTTCCCAGAAAGATACTGTATGTGGAACTCTTGGGAACACACAGAAACACCTTCAAATTGTCCTTAGATGGTCAACCTGTCCTACCTGCCTGGTTCTCTGATGTATCTGGTCTCTGTGGACCAAGTTGTCAAGGATCAGCAGGTGACCAAAAATACAAAATTTATTTGTATTGTTCTAGCAAAGCATAGTCTCTGTTTGAAAGGGGCTACCTGTGCACAGTGATTCTATCTCTGTATTTTTATAAAACTAGAGGATAGGATCAGAGAAACTAGTGGAACTGAGTACTCATGGGTTGGATGAATCTGCCAGTTACGATTTTTCTCATTTTCACATTTTCCCAACCTTAAGTTCAGTTTACCACATTTCTGCAGCCATTTGCAATGTGTTGCTTTCTTTCTTTCTTTTTTAAAAAAGGCCATCACAAAAATGTCAGCATTTTAGTGTGCATTTCTTCTAATATTCATATTTTTTCAAGCAATTTCCCCAATATAGTTCCCACCCCCATTTTATGCACTTTTCCCTAAATATACACATTATTTATGCAGTTTTTCATTGGAGATCTGAATTCCAAAATTTGGAGAAATGTAAATTTCAAAGGGTAACTGCAGAGATATCACCTTGCCAACAAAGGTCCGTATAGTTAAAGCTATGGTTTTCCCAGTAGTGATGTATGGAAGTGAAAGCTGGACTATAAAGAAGACTGATCACCAAAGAATTGATGCTTTTGAATTATGGTGCTGGAGGAGACTCTTGAGAGTCCCATGGACTGCAAGAAGATCAAACCTATCCATTCTTAAGGAAATCAGCCCTGACTGCTCACTGGAAGGACAGATCCTGAAGCTGAGGCTCCAATACTTTGGCCACCTCATGAGAAGAGAAGACTCCCTGGAAAAGACCCTGGTGTTGGGAAAGATTGAGGGCACAAGAAGAAGGGGACGGCAGAGGATGAGATGGTTGGACAGGGTTCTCAAAGCTACCAGCATGAGTTTGACCAAACTGCGGGAGGCAGTGGAAGACAGAAGTGCCTGGTGTGCTCTGGTCCATGAGGTCACGAAGAGTCGGACACGACTAAATGACTAAACAACAACAACAACAAACTGCATTTGGGCTTGCAAATCATTTCAGGAAGTACAAATTAAGCACTAGGAATCGAGAGAACTGTCAATTTCATTTCTCCCAGTCTCTAATTTTCCATGCTCAAGTTCAGTTCACATTTCTGCAGCAATTTGCATTAAAAAAAACGCTCATGAAAATTCATCAACATGTGTGTATGCTTTTCTCCTTATAAACACATTTTTATATGCAGTTTTGACTAATTTGACTAGTTTTGCAAGCCATTTCCCCATATATAAGGCATACAAATATATTCATTTTTGTGCATAGGTAAAGGTAAAGGGACCCCTGACCATTAGGTCCAGTCGTGGCTGACTCTGGGGTTGCAGCGCTCATCTTGCTTTATTGGCTGAGGGAGCCGGCGTACAGCTTCCGGGTTATGTGGCCAGCATGACTAAGTCGCTTCTGGTGAACCAGAGCAGCGCATGGAAACACCATTTACCTTCCCGCCGGAGTGGTACCTATTTATCTACTCGCACATTGATGTGCTTTCAAACTGCTAGGTTGGCAGGAGCAGGGACCGAGCAACGGGAGCTCAGCCCATCGCAGGATTCGAACCGCCGACCTTCTGATCGGCAAGTCCTAGGCTTTGTGGTTCAACCCACAGCGCCACCCGCATCCCTATTTTTGTGCATACTTTCCCCTAATGTATACATTTTTGTAAACACTGGGTGGTTGGAGGGCTGCGTCACAAAATATGGACAAGTGTGAATTATGAAGGCTAGCTGTTTTTCAGTTCACATATTATTTTTGGAAATTGTGAATTTGATAGATCCATCTTTAAATGTGAATGGAATAATCCCCCCCCCCCGTTTACTATTAAGTACCAAACCTACTCCCCCAGCCCCCAATCCCTAACCACAATGACTAGAAACCTGCTGGAAGACAAGTTTTGCTCACATTAATTTTATATATTCCTAATCAGACCATGCTGTTCAAAAGAATCAGCCTCTCTCTCTCTCTCTCTCTCTCTCTCTCTCTCTCTCTCCTCTCCTCTCCTCTCCTCTCCTTCGGAATACAGAGGACTTGGGGGAAGAAGAGGGCCTCTCTCTCTCTCTCTATTCATATCATGCTTTGAAAACACTCAAAATTTCAAGGGGGATTCTTGCTGCTTCCAAGTGTCCTCAAAACCTGACTTTGGAGTGAGAGAAGCTAACTTCTCAGTCCCTTGAGGAGTCTCCATCTGCAAGAGTGGCAGGATTTTGGCTGACTACAAATAATAACCAGCTCAAATGTGTGAACCTTTCAAACTAAATAGTGAGAGTAAAACTGGAGCTGGCGAAGAGGACCTAGGTGAATTGTAGTCTGAAAAAAATTGGTCAGCTGGCTGACACCTGGGCTGTTAAAGGTCCTTTAAAAAGTCAATGGCAGGATGTGTATCTCCAGGGGCAGCGCTCCACATATACGGAGCCACCAGTGAAAAGGCCTTGTCTCTAGGGCCAGCTAATCTAATTGATCTTGCTGACAGGCCCATCAGCAGGGCTTTGATGCTGATCATAAGGTCCAGGCAGATTTACAAAGTGCAAGCGGCCCTTTAAATGTCATCACACAAAGAAAGCTAGTAAGACAAAAAGGGAATCTTATTTCAAAGCAAGGTTGTTCTCAGGAAGGAATATACATGTGCAACTCTCAAAAACGGCTTAATATGAAAAGAACGAAGGGATAGTTGGGTAAGAGAATATATGATTAAATTAAAAGTAGCACATAGAATCATAGAATCATAGATTTGGAATAGACCACAAGGGCCATCGAGTCCAACCCCCTGCCAAGCAGGAAACACCATCAGAGCACTCCTGACATATGGTTGTCAAGCCTCTGCTTAAAGACCTCCAAAGTAGGAGACTCCACCACACTCCTTGGCAGCAAATTCCACTGTCGAACAGCTCTTACTGTCAGGAAGTTCTTCCTAATGTTTAGGTGGAATCTTCTTTCTTGTAGTTTGGATCCACTGCTCCGTGTCCGCTTCTCTGGAGCAGCAGAAAACAACCTTTCTCCCTCCTCTATATGATATCCTTTTATATATTTGAACATGGCTATCATATCACCCCTTAACCTCCTCTTCTCCAGGCTAAACATGCCCAGCTCCCTTAGCCGTTCCTCATAAGGCATCGTTGCTCTCATAAGACACATGCATGAAGTCACCTGAAATAAAATAATAACTAATGAATAAACACATGGAGAAAAGATTTATATTTGCAACAATGGTCTAAAAAGGGCAAAAAATAAGCAGATTATTAGCCAACATTATGCAGTGTCTCTAACTCACATGCAAAATCTTCTTGACTCCCATGCTTGTTTTCCTTTTTTTTTAAGTTTGCATAATTCCAAGTAAATTCTTGTCTTGCAAAATGCAGATTTTATTTGCCAAAAAGTGTTATCTACATGGGCATTTAATTACATTTGTTCAAATACCACATTGTTATGAATCCCAGTATAAGGGTGGCAAAGGGAGTATTCATCACAAATGCAGTCACATTAGATTAATTCTTGCCTCTTTTGCAAGTTCAAACAGACTCCCCCCCCATCCATATGCCTCAGAAATTGTGAATTGCAGCAATAACCCTCACCCTCCAGCACAAGGAATGCAGCTCAGTGATCAAATTTAAATTACAATAAGCAGTTTGAAGCATTTCCTAGCCAGAGAGAGAGAGAGAGAGAGAGAGAATGTGTCTTATATAGCTTGATCCCTGCATCATCTTTGAAGGGTCTGGACGTCAGGAGCTTAGCTTGTAAAAAAGAGGGTGGGTGGGTGTGGGCTCATATTAAAGTTTTCTCCCAATTATGCCTTGTTCAGAGGCAAAGGCAAATTGGGCTTATATGTTTTCAGCCAGAAGGGAAATGGATCAGATACTGTACCACAAGCTGCTGTCATGATGACAACATCCCCAGAAAAAAGAGACTTCAAAGCACAAATACAATCCAATTTCTCTAGCATCAGTTCAGGTGAAATTCAAACAACTAATCTCCACACAGAATTCAGAGATCCCCTCCTAATGGACAGACAAGACCACAGGAACACCTGAAACTGAAAATAAAATAGAATTCCCAAGAGCAATGGCTGATGATTTGAGATATCTTTGAAATGGAGCTTCATTTTGTAAATTCTTTCTTCCTACTGTGCTTGCTATATTGAACATCTCTGGTGGGAAAGGAAGCCTATCTCTTTCAGAGTTTCTTGTGATCCTTTCCATTTGGATTTTAGCATCAACAAGGTTCCCCCTTTCTTCCCAGTCCTGGCTCAAAGCACAATACTATTCTCACAATATGCAGTTGATGAATGAATAGTGATGCATTTTGGGCAATGTGTTAAGACAAAGACAGAGGCAACTTGGGAGCCCAGAAAGAGCCGCAACAGGAAGTGCTGTTTTTGAGTCTTCTCAAATTTTTTTTAGCATCCTTGCATTGCAGTACAAGGCTTCATGGATGCAATGCCCTCAACAGTCAACAGCAGCCAAACACTATTGATCATAAAACATCACAAGTGCAGTTTTAAAAGATGAGCTTTGTGGAGTAAATTGTGGGATCTGTAGGAGTAAAGAACCATGAAAAATGCATATGATTCCTAGAGTTAATCACAGCATTAATGTCTGTTTACTAACATCTTCTTAGCACACAGAAGAACCCCCATTTATCCAATTTGTCCATTTATCTGGAAAGCAGCTATCAGAGTAAATAAAAAAAACAACATACAGGCAAGGGAGTCCAGTGCAATAATTCAGAATTTGTCTGGCCATAGAATCATAAAATCATAGAATTGTAGACTTGGAAGGGACCCTGAGGGTCATCTAGTCCAGCCCCCTGAAATGCAGGAATCTCTGTCAAATCATATATGACAGATGGTCAGCATACAGAATGGCAGGTCTCAATGTAACAACTTTGTTCCGAACAGAGGGGCAGTTCAGAGAAACAGAGAAAAGCTCCTGTGGCCATTGAAGCAGTACTAGGTGTCTCTTTCTGATCCTACCTCTGGGTAAATGATCAACATTGTTGGGTTAGAAAAAAGGTCTATGTAGCCTGCTCTTTACAGAGACTTCCAAACTTCATTTTATAAAATTCTGAAATAAGTGGAGCTTTCGAAAATTGACCCTAGAATGAATTTGCTTCTGCTCAGGTGTGGCATTGGGATCTGGTTAGACTTCAGCACCCTTTGACTTGGGACAGCTGCCTCCTCCTCTGGATCTGTAGCAGGACACCCCCCCCCAATCATTCAGTTTGTACAAACTTCACACACACTCACACACTACATACGCTACATACGCTACGAACTTGCATATGGGAGTGGATTCAGCACGGACTGGAACAAAGGACAATAATCAGCTCTTCTCTCTGGGGGCAGGAAACTGCAAACTCCCCTCTGTCACCTGGAAAGTACTCATGGGGAGGGGGAAAGGGGGAACCAGCCAGGTGATAGGACACTCAGGTTACCACCACAACTCCTCCCTCAACCCCTCCTTTCTGTGATGTATGTATCTGAGGGGTGGTCTTAGGTTACACCCCTTCTGTGATGTATGTATGATGTTTCTGGGGGCTGTCTTGATCTACAGGGTGGCAATTTCAAAAGTCTTTATAAGGTCTTGCACACCATTTTTCTGGGTCCTTCCTCTCTCCTGCAAGTGAGGGGAGCACCCTGTTGTAACAGTTCAATAAAGGCCAAGCCTACAGGCTGCTGTTTTGCTCCAAGTTATCCTGGTTGGTGTCTTTGTTTTTGTCCAAGGGAGCCCTCGAATTTTTCCGGTAACAGATCATGCTCAGAATTGGATCATGCTAGAATTTGGCATATTCTCAATATTAGTTCTTTAATTTGCACGTAAAAGTTCCATTCCGGCAGTGTACACACGGCTGAGATCACTCAGACGTAGCTTTGTCAGAAAATTGCCCAATGTGCTGCCCTAGGAATAGGCCATAGTTCAGCAGGAGAGCATCTGCTTTGCATGCAAAGTCCCTGGCATCTGCAAGTAGGCCTAGGAAAGACCTCTGCCCTGCCTGAGACTCTGGAGAGCCACTGCTGGCCAGTGTTGACAATACTGAACTGGATGCACCAACAGACTGACTTGGTAATAAGGCATTGTCCTATGTTGCAACTGACTGCGTAGAGGCAGCTGTAGGGACAGCCACACACCTCTTCACCAATGTATTGGATACTTTGCTTGTTTTTCTAACAGAACTACACACATATGCAGACATACCAGCTGGATCTGGGAAGAAATGGCACCTGCAGTACCGGTTTGGGTCTGATTTTTTTTATGTAGAGTGTGTGGGTTCTCATCCTGGTAGGGATAGGCAGACAACAGCCTGCTCTGGGCATGTATGTCGCCTATTGGGCTGAGCTGGAAATATGATTATACAAAAGTGTTGCATCTTACTGCATTTTTCAGCAGCAACACTTTGTGGAAGAGCACTTCATGCCAGTACTGTGAAGTTCAAGTAGTTTTAAAGCAATTTTGCAACAGCTGGATCCAAGAAAGAGCCACTGTTAACATCATTGGTTTGTACTCGGGGGTTTTCATCAAAACAGGATACACACAGAAAAGCTTCCTTTTATGTACATATGTCCCCTAGGTGGAGAGAGGCAATCTGCAAAACCACAGTGTCATTGACTACAGGGTTGCAGTAGGCCACACAGACTCCGGGGAATTGGGTATGCTCTGATATATTTAGTGTTTTATTGTTTTCATAAGCTGCCATGAACAACAGGGTTATAAATATTTTGGACAGAATAAAGAAATCAATAAATATTTCCCCAATCTATCTGCTTCCCAGTGTGTGTGTTTGTGTGTGTCAAAGAAAGACAGACAGGCTGAGATGTAATAAGAGCGCCAGTGATACCCAGCTCTATTCAATTGCCTGTAAAAGATGTTCCTCTTTCAACAACCCTTCTAAATGGACAACTTTATACCAGTTGGCATCGGTCTTGGATTTGCATTGCTATTATGTATGTGCTTTTGTTTTATATCACTATCTATCTATCATCTATATATCTATCTATCATCAATCAATCAATCAATCAATCCTCTATCTATCCTGAGGCTTATTACAACACCTTCTTGTCATAGGAAATCATAATTTTCTGTTAGGTCTGAAGCAAGTCCAAGTGTTTTAGAGCAATATCAAGTATCTATCTGTGGTGCAGGACCTAAGACACAGAGAACCAGCAATTTGAATTCCATGTTATTTCATTGATATTACAATTAGCTAAGAGGAAATATTCATAAAAGAAGAGTCCTTTTATTTATTATGATTTCTTATTTTAGAAACCTAATTTGTTGTGCTAAAGACTGAAGAAGATGTAGCAAAAAAAGCGCATTCCCATATAAGCAAAGAAGGACTTGTTGGGCATTTCTTAGAGTAAGGGAAGAAAGTGGAACAAAAATTGAATTATACAACAGTTTATTCAGCAGTAGGAAGAAAAATACTGAGCATGTCTGCTTGGCCTTGATAACATTTTAATAATTTAACAGTGCAAATTTCACCACAAGGAGAAGCTTTTGAGATGGATGATCGAAATGTAGGGGACCATAAATAAACTAGAAAATAAACACTAATTTGCCACAGTCAGAGAAGAATTTGGGCAGCAGATACCAGTTTGGGCTGGATTTAGTTACACAGCCAATTTATCAGCCACTGTCAGTTTGCTTTGGGTTGAGCACTGGGACTTTCTGGTGCTCAAATTATTGGTACAGTTGTAGGTGAAAATGACAGAAAAGGAAGGCTGACATTACTGGAATCAGCACTGGACTGGTTAATCATTTATGCATTCTGTCATTGCAAAGAGAAAGGCAGCGTGGTGACCTATTGAGGATCAAATTTGCATAGTCACTTGGACCATTCCAAATGGTAAATACTAGGGGTGAGGCAAATTGGGACACAACCCATCTCTCTTGGCTCCCTCCTGCTCCTGCTCCTGCTCCCTCCCTGGGCTCTGACCACTCCCCCGCCTGCACCACCCTGCTGATGGGCCCTCACACACCTTCACCTGCTGCCGCCACCCACCTGTCTGCCACCTGCCACTGGCTGCTCACTGCTACTGCCATACTTCCGGAATCTGGCACTGCTCAATGATTTAACTTTATTGTAAAGCCTCAGTAATAGCCCCCCAAAATGCTACAACCGGGAAAGCCTGAGAAAGGGAACGCGGCTCCGTTCAACTCCCAGCACACACACACACAGCTTCACAGCTTCACAGAACACCAACACTCACAGCAAAGAAACCTGAGTATTGTTGAGACTACACTCTATGGCGCCGCCTCCTAGCTCACCCAACAGACCACCCGCACAAGCACTTTCACACTAAAAGAAAACCTGCGTATTATAGGGGGAAATCCCCTCTGCGTGCTGCCTTCCGGGAGCCATGGGCCAGCTGTAGAGCGGTAGATAGCTGCTCTCCCAAAGCGAGAGGCAAGCCATTAGCATGGGGGTTGGAGCGGCAACTCCCTCCAAAGCCTAGCGCTCTCCTGAAAAGGCAGGCAGCTGGAGCAAAGAGACAGCTGGGTGTGCAGCGCAAAACAAGCAGATCGAGGAAATGAGCCGAGAGGAAGCTCTCTGGCTCGCGCCTCAGTTTAAATGGGGCCCAGCCATGCCCCCCAGCCATTGGATTGGCTGGCAGGAGAATGACATGGCTGGGAACCTCTGGGGGATGCAGGACTTTGTCCCCCACCCCCGGAGGGGAGTGGGTGGCCACGTGGTCCACCACAACTCCTCCCCACTGGGAAGTGGAGCAGATTTCTGGGATGTCCTGCTTAAAACAGGACAGTTGTGCGGTATGCTAAAGAGAGTGCCCCTTGCCAGGGACTGCCATGAGGAGGGCTGCACTGAGGAAGAATGGTGGGAGCCACCCCCCTTGATTGTAATCCTAATCCTGAATCAGGAGGACAGTATAGATTTGGAACAGTGGTTTGCAGAGGGGCATAGTTCAGAAGACAGAAGCTGGGAAATACTGGATGGGGAACAGCTAGGTGAAGAAACACTGGAAGAGAGAGGGTTAACAGATTGACAATTGTTGGACAGCATTCCTCTGATCTCCCCAAAGTCACGAAGAGCTCATAAAGTCTCAGAACAGTAAGCGCAGAGGGTACAATCTCAGATTACAAGAGGTAGGAGTGACGTAGATTAATAGGGACAGGGGGGGAGTAAGCCTTAATTGGGAGCACTGCCATTTCTAGGGAGACATGTTCTTTTCCCTCTCACTGTGATTATTAAATAATCAAACTAATAAGATGTGCCTTTTGTTTGATCTTATTTACTGCCATGGGGGAAGAAGTCAATTCCCCAAAGCCTGGCACCCCTCTTGGTTGTTCCACTGCCCTCAGAAGCTGAGGGGGTTGTGGCTAATGGGGAAGGCATTCTCTGTGGCAGCCCCTAAGTTGTGGAACACCTTCCCCACAGAGCTGTGCCTGGCATCTTCATTATGCGGCATTCAGGAAATGCTGGAGAGACACCTCTCAGCCTTGGCTTTTAGCACCCGAGATGTATATTTTAGGGACACACCCAATTTTTATGATTGCACATTGTTTTCATCTATTTTCAGTACTGTGTTTTAATTGTTGTAACCTGCCCTGGGACCTCAGTGTGTAGGGCAGTTAATAAACTAAAGTAATAACACCACATACAGCAAGGTAGACTGGATCCACCTTCTAAAATACTCCGGTATGTTGGCATCCTGCCCCTTCCTGGATTTTGTCCCTGGTTCCATCTATGTAGATTGTGAAAGAAATGTACTCTGGTGGTGCAGGAGGAAAGATGCTGGAGCCTGGACAGAGGGGAGGGGTGTGGCTCTCAGTTTGAAGTGCACCCAACTATCCTTGGCCAGCTCAGCCAGTTTCAATTCCCATTTTAGGAAACTGTCTGGAGCCAAGGGCAAGTATGCAGTCAGCTGGAGGGAGGAATCAAGTACTTTGCGGCTTCAGATTCATTTAATTAGTATGCAGAGGGCACACTTGGATGCTTCTGAAATGAAAATGCCTGGGTGTCAAAATATTGAAAACTGCTGCAGGAGCTGAGGTTTAAATGCAAAGGCCTAAGGGTTCAAGCTATCCCACCCACATCCGAATGCAGATTTTGGATTAAGCTTCATAATGAAAATGACCTTTTTACTGCCAAACCCCCAGCTTTAATTTGATTGCAAAGGCATATGCTAAAATCTGAATTTTAATCAATTTCAGAACTAGTTAGTAGCTAAAGGGAGAAAGAAGGGGGCGGAGCGGGATGAGGGTCTGGAACCCTGTTCTTGTGGGATCTGGTGTCCCCCAAACACATGTGAGACTCAGTGAGTAGTAGTGTTTGGTAAGTCAGTACTTTCAGTCTAACTCACCTGAACATTAGGGTCACCATGTACCATGCTTTAGAGAGGACACTCCATCAAAATATGAAAAGCCAATTGGTTCAGGAAAGGGCAACCAAAATGGTCAAAGGGATGGAGCAACTGCCCTACCAGGAAAAATTTGAGCATTTGGGACTTTTTAGTTTAGAAGAAAAGGTGAGTTAAGAGGTAACATGATAGAAATTTATAAAATTATGCATGGCATTGAGGAAGCATATAGAGAAAAGGTCCGTCCCCCCCATAATACTAGATATCGTGGACACCCAGTGAAGATGGTGACTGTGCTCTGCCAACAGAATCTGTGGCAGAAATGCTTCTGAATACCAGTTGCTGGAAGTCACAGGAAGAAGAAGAAGAAGAAGAAGAAGAAGAAGAAGAAGAAGAAGAAGAAGAAGAAGAAGAAGAATAGTAGTAGTGGTAGTAGTAGTAGTAGTAGTAGTAGTAGTAGTTTGGATTTGATATCCCGCTTTATCACTACCCGAAGGGGTCTCAAAGCGGCTAACATTCTCCTTTCCCTTCCTCCCCCACAACAAACACTCTGTGAGGTGAGTGGGGCTGAGAGACTTCAAAGAAGTGTGACTGGCCCAAGGTCACCCAGCAGCTGCATGTGGAGGAGCGGGGACGCGAACCCGGTTCCCCAGATTAGGAGACTACCGCTCTTAACCTCTACACCACACTGGTGAGAGTGCTCTTGAGCCCGGGTCCTGCTTGAGGGTTTTCCACAGGCACTGTGAAAACAGGATGCTTGCCGGGATGGGCCACTGGCCTGATATAGCAGCTTCATCTTACATTCTTAAGATAAACGACCTTAAGTAGGGAGAGTAGCAGGGACCTTGAAGTTGCCCATAAAGAGTTAGCACCTGGTCAGGGTCTTCCCTGCTATGGTGAGATGTATTATACTTCTATTTAAGTTACAGATAGGTAGCCGTGTTTGGTCTGCCATAGTCAAAATAAAAAATTCCTTCCAGTAGCACCTTAAAGACCAACTAAGTTAGTTCTTGGTATGAGCTTCAGATACAGTGTATCTGAAGAAGTGTGCATGCACACGAAAGCTCATACCAAGAACTAACTTAGTTGGTCTTTAAGGTGCTACTGGAAGGAATTTTTTACTTCTATTTAAATCACAGCAATTATGTCCAAATTTGCATTTTTACATAGAATCATAGAACTGGAAAGTTGGAAGGGACCCTGAGGGTCATCTTGTCCAACTCCCTGCAATGCGGGAATCTCAGCCAAAGCATCCAGGACAGAAGGCCATCCAGCCTCTGCTTAAAAGCCTCCAAGGAAGAAGAGTCCACTACCTTCTGAGATAGTTTGTTCATTGTTGAACAGCTCTTACTGTCAGAGAGTTCTTCCTGATGTTCAGTCGGAATCTCCTTTCTTATAATTTGAATCCGTTGGTTTGGGTCCTACCCTCTGGAGAAGGAGAAACCAAGCTTGCGCCATCTTCCATGTGATAGGCAGCCCTTCAGATATTTGAAGATGGCTATCGTGTCTCCTCTTTACCAGGCTAAACATACCCAATTGGAGAGCTGAATCCAGTCAGTGTAGAGTAGACCATGCTTATCTCAATAGAGCAATGGTGCGACTTGGACAGTTATAGGACAATAGGGAATAATATTATAACTGCTTAAATTAATTGGAATCAAGGCAGTAGAAACGTAAGCATTAGCACCCAGCAATAGGTATTAAAATGCTAAAAGTCATTTAGGAATTTTGTTTCAAGCTCTGTGGCAGGTCTTTGGCCTTGATGGGAGTGAGGAGACTGTCTTTATTTCTGTTTGTCCGCAGATGGCAGCATTGCTCCATTAGAAGCTGCTACGGTCTGGATGGCTGTCATTGTTATCTTTGGCATGTCACTTAAGTGACCCTTACTGATTAAATTTGGGGAAAGGGTTCTTTTTTACACTTAGATTTTTTTTTACCTCTCAAATCCAAGACCGCTGTTGAGTTTCTGAAAACAGCAAGCGAGAGAGGGGGGAGGGGGGCAGTGAATGCTCATTTATAGGGGGCATCAGAGTGTCTCGTTCCAGCAATTTCAACCTTTGAACACATACACACATGGTGTGGAAGCAAAATGCACTGTTTATTGTGGATGCTATGGAACAAAGGGAGGCAGGACTGAATAGTGCAGCTCCTCTGCTTCTGAGGCAGAGGAAACTGGTTGGCAGCTCAGGGCCTCACAAACTGGTAAAAGGTTTTCGATTCCAGAGCAGACGTCTATCCTCATGCTGATTAATATCAGCTGGATCCACTACATTTCCCTGAATAATGAGCAAAGCCAGCAATGAATGGAAAGAGAACACAAATACAAAGAAATGTGTCCATTGCAATCCTATGCATGTTTATTTGGAAATCTATTACCAGGTCAGCGTGCATTAGATTGCAACCTGAAGCAGGTGCAAAGCACCCAAAAAGCTTTGATAAGGTTATCAGAAACAGGGGCTGGAATCCAGAGGATGGCAAATAGAATACCACAGATGAACAAGGCCTCCTGCCTGCTATTAGGGGGATACTTTCATTCAGAGTCTGAACTCCCCACAAACTCCGTATGTGGGATATTAATGCTCAGTAGAACATTCAGCAAAGCTCTAGATCTTTCACACAGCAGGTCTCCAGAAAAAGCAATACTTGGTGGCTTTCAGGAAACAGAGTATTGGAATCTGAACTGGAAGAATTGCGTCTCAAGTGATGCATTGGGTGGCTGTCACAAGTCCCTCCCTCTCAGTTTCTCCAGCTGTAAAACAGGAATTATATTGATGTGCCACAAAGGACTGTTGTTGTGAGGACAAACGAGATCAAGATTTTAAGGCACTGTCTGGTCAGAATGCTACAATACACACCTGCACCTTTGAACGTCGAGCAGCCTCCTCATGATGTAGTTTTGCTTTAAGTAGCCAATGATAGCTTTTTAAAGATGTCCAGCATCTTTTAGTAACAAAGTGATGCATACACAGCACTGGAAAGATCCAAGACATAAGAATATAAGAATAGCTTGCTGGATCAGGCTAAGGACCCCTCTAGTCCAGCATCTTGTTCTCATAGCGGCCAACCAGATGCTTACAGGAAGCCCTTAAACAGAACCTGAGCACAAGAGCATCTTTCATCTCCTGCAGTCTCCAGCAACTGGCATTCAGAAGCAGAGGCGTAGGAAGGTCAGGTGGTACCCAGAGTGAGGAAAATTTATTGTCACTCCCCCAATTGATTATTATTATTTTTGCGTGCAAAAAATGGTTTTACGTTATTTCATATTTTCTTACAAAGGAATAATAATAAGTAATAATAATAAACTTTTATTTATATCTTGCCTTCCCCGGCCAAAGTCGGGCTCAGGACAGCTAACATCAGATACATAACATTGGTATAAAATCAAACAATAATTAAATCACCTCCTAAAAACATGTCAAAATCAAATTAAAGTCTAATTAGATGGCTTTCCGCAGGGTTAGGGTTGGGAACAGTAAGTGCTTCACTGAATTGAAATTTCAGCCTTCACGACATAGGCCAAGCAAACAGCTATTTTCGTGGAGGAGGGTCAATATATTAACTGATATGCATGAAATTTCATGTATAGCTATATAATCCCTAGTGTAGTAAGATAAGACCTTTGGAGCAGGCATTTTCAAAAATAGGTTTTTAATGAACCACCCTAGTAGGGCAGTAATTGTTCCTTGATACTTTGTCACTCCCCTCCATGATGGAACTTGGGGCGGCCCGCCCCCTTCCTACGCCCCTGATCAGAAGCATTACTGCCTCCAACAGTAGAAACAGAACATAGCCATCAGGGTTTAGCCATTGTCTTTTCCTCTTCTTCAGTCAGCTAAGTTGGTGGCCACCATTGTCTCCTATGAGAGCAAGTTCTATAGTTAATGTACTATGTGAAGACATAGTTTCTTTTGTCCTGAATTCTTCCAACATTCAGCTTCAGGGGATGTCTACAAGTTCTAGCATTATGAGAAAGTGAGGCAAACATTTCTCTGCCCACTTTCTCCATGCCATTCTTTTATACACTTCCTTCAAGTCCTCTCTTACTCGCCTCAAATGCTGCAGCCTTTCCTCACAGGGTCTTTTGCCCCAGCTGCATGTATAGCAGTGACAATATCTGTGACACTGTTGAGCTGAAGATCAAAATGTCCCCTGAAATCTAGCACAGAGTTGCAAAAGGTTATGCACCAAAAAGAATCCACAAAAATCACCATGTTTTACAGGCCCTGTTCAAAACAGGAGGTTCTCCCCCGCCCCATTTTATCAATCTAGTTCAATTCCACCTAACCATCCAAATCCATTAATTACTGACCAACAATTAAAGGCTACATTAAGCTAGATCATTGCTTGGCATACCTATCACACCTATCTCCTCGTTTTCGTTAACAAAGATTTGCCTAGCAGTCCATCCATAAAAATGTACATTATAAAGGAATCCTGATAATAGCACGCTATTAGATTCATTAGCATTAAGAAAAGCGAAATCACATATGGCCGCTGCCTGATAATATTCAATATAGAAATCCATTTTGCAAGTTGGATGGGTTGCAGCGAACGAGGCAGAGCACTGAATGACGGAACACGGAGGCTAAAAATAAATAATGAACAGCGTCCTCGTTCACCGAACAGCCTGCATGTGCAATCAGATCATTATAGCCGCAGAACAGCATGCAATGCAGAAATGCCCAGAGGGCCTTTGCCACTGTTTGGAAGCCTTTTTGTAGCTAGGAAAGTGCACAACATAGAGTAAAATGCAGACATTTACCATTTGCTAAGGAGTAAATTAACTGTAGTTGTCATGCAACCACCTGGGGAGCCTGGTGTCTGTAGTCGCCACCAGTCTTTTCTCCATGCCCCTCCTTCCCTGGATAAATTCTATTGTCCACAGGGAAAGATGCTACAACCACCTGGCTATGTGGCTTAAGGCTGACAAGCAGAAGCCCTTTTTTTGCACAACAGAAAATGAGCTTATGGAACACACTAGCCCAGCATGAGCCAGTGCTGTATAATGGTTAGCGTGTCAGACTAGGACCAGAGAGACCAGGGTTCAAATCCCCACAAAGCCATGAAGCTCACAGAGTGACCTTGGGCCAGTCATAGTCTCTCAGCCTAACCTACTTCCCAAGGTTCTAGTGAGGATAAAAATTCGGCTATTGCTAGACGTTTAACATCATTCCTAATAGTCAGGAAACAGGAAACAGGGAGAGAATGGAGAGAGCAATGGACTGACAATTGTCAGGAGGCCCTTGAAACCATAAAAGAAAAGCTAACAACTTCTCAGTTGCTGCCTGGAAGTGGCCATATATATTGCTAATTGATGCCATCTTGGCAGGGTTAAGTGTTGATTTAGACACAAGCACAAGAATCCAGGTAATTGCCTCTGCTGGCAGAGAGGTTTGACTGACACGGAAAGGTGCTACTCTGTGCAAAAGCTCAAGTTCTTAGCCCTTAAAAATGGTAGCAAGCTGAAAACATCCCTTGACTTTTTATAGGGGGTAAGATAGGAAGTTGCAACTGACAGTGCAGTTTGATGCCACTTCCCATGGGTGGTTTGTGACAGCATTGAGGAAAGACCTCATGATCTGGATGTCATGCAGGCGCCCCAAACCCCCATAAACCAGATGTAGAAATACAGTTGCAGTGGGACATCAGGAAAGACTTTCAGAGATGGACTCTCCAAACCCTGAACCAAATCTCAAAAGCTGCAGGTGTACCAGCTTTGACCCTTCCTGGACAATGATAACCTGGCCACAGCTATCAGGGTTCTAGGAACATGCCTTTGGGCTGCTTTCCCCTGGGCTTTAATTGAAGCATGGCAAGCCAGATGCAGAGTGTTTGATATTTTGTTTTAAAGCCTTTCATAGAATCGTAGGGTTGGAAGGGACCAAAGGGTCATCCGCAATGCAGGAATCTTTTGCCCAATGGGGGGTTCGAACGCATGGCTCTGAGATCAAGAGAAACATGCTCTACTGACTGAGCCAACCCAGTGAGACTTACACCCTAAAAAAAAAAAAAGGATTGCTTTAAAAGTGGAAAAGAGTTCATTAAAAAATAATAATTAAACCAGCCTTTGGTAACCTGGTACCCTCCAGATATTCTGGACTACAATCCCCACCAAGCCAAGATAGCATGGCCTTGTTAGAGGAATGGAACTGTGCTCCCAAACATCTGGAAGTCACCAGGATGATGAAGGCAGGTGCAGGCGATACTGTGGCAGATGTGAGAGGCAGCAGCTCCCCAGGCTCCATCCATCAGTTTTGTGTTGTTTAAAGTACTTGCTTTTGTTTGTCCTGAATTTACAGCTGATCAATTTCCCCAAGAGATCCCAAGTTATAGTAATATGGGAGAGTGAGAAAAGTGTGTCTCTGGCTGCATGCACACAGCAAATTATTCCATTTCCCTGACATTTCCCTAACTGTTAATTTCCACAGCATATTTGAGCTTTCACCTGAAAGCTTTCAGAAAGCTAATGTAATATAGCACATATTTAGCACCCATTTCCGTGTTATCTGATTCGGCATGGGGGTGGGGAGAATGTATTTGCGGATTCCTTAACTCAGAAAATCATGGGAGTAAAGTGACAAAATTTGAGGGCGGTATACCAGAAGGTAGTTCTTTCCTGCTGTTTTTGTGTGTGGGGGTGTGTGTGTGTGTCATGGGGGAACTGAAGCACACATGTGTGGAAAGGCTGGGAGAAGGTGACTCTGTCCAGTGATGGAATTTAGCACAGCAAGTTGGTATATCAGTCAAAAATGCAGTGTTTTATAACACAACAGGTACTGCCATGTGAGAGGAATACTGGAAACTGTAACAGAAGCTCTAGCATTATAATGAGGAAAACTAAAACAATATCCCCCATGTCTGAATGCACCCTCCATCTATTTTCTCCCCACTATGCATCAATAACTTTATAAATCACTATTGTGTGCCCCCCCACAGTAAGTCACCTTTTCCTCTAAGCACTCCCCATTGCAGGTGTGTTTCTGTGCAGCTCTCATTCTTTGCAATGTGCTGCCACACAAAATGTCCCTGCTATGTTTGGACATATTCCTGCAATGTTTTGCTTGGGATAATAAGAGCGACAAAGCTAACATGTGAATGAGTCACCAAGAGGGTTTCTGGTGGCATATCCATGCATTATGCCTTCATTGCTGATCGTCCTGTTGCTGTTTTTATAAACTGCATAATTATATGTTTTTTTGTGAGGAGGAAATTGTCCTTGGTTGCATGCATCCCATCCCATAATGTACATTTAATAGCTTACCATCTATCACCCACTCTCTTCATTTATTTCCAAGACACATTCTGATTGTTTTGTTTACTGCTTACTGTGTTTATTATTATTTTCATGGAAAATGTGATGTGATACATTTTGTATGAAGGTCACTGCTTAGATAGTCTCCGTGGATATACTTTATCCAAGCAGCACTGATTTATAATGAACTCATACCAGCCTCATGCTGAGGGGCCCTTCCTCTTCCAGATGGGGGGCCCATTGTAATCTGACATTAGCAATGTGCTGAATAAATAACATAACCCACTGAAATACTTAGCAATCACCGCAGATGGGATAAAGGCCACTGCGTAGTTGCTCAGGCTTATCATTTCATCCAGAGGTTAATGCATTGCCAATAAGCAGGGACACAAATGGCAGTAGAGCGGTGCCGTCACAGGTGGCTCCAGATATGGCAATTGGCAGCGATTGCCTCCCATCCAGCAGTGTAAATATATTCAGGCAAAGCTCTGGAGATCCTATATGCTAATAGCAAACTCGTTGTCCAAGAGGTGAACCTTAGGCAGGCAGAAATGGAACCTTCACTCACCACAGGCAGGTATCAGCAGGCTTGTGCAAACCCCAAGATTTGCAGAAGTACAAAAAAACAACAACAACACAACAACACCTCTTTAAGAGATGAACCCCCCCACTAAGTATTTTGTGAGACCCCAAAGCATGCCAATGTGGACTGGGCATACTCAGTGGCTGTGGAAAATAAGCTGGCTGTTGGAGGGGGCAGATAAAAAACCGGGGAGAGTGGGGGATGGAATGGGGTATCCAGAAAAAAAGGTATGGCTGGCTGGCTGGAACCTTGAGAATTTGATTATGCCCTAAGTGAGCAAAGTGTGCTCACTTCCTTCCACGAATCTGCACTGATTTGGAGACAAAGACTTCCTCAAGGGCATCTGACCACTCTTGCAACAGCAGGAGAAAACTGTCCAGCTTTTATGGAGCCGCCACCACGCCCCCTTCCAGTTTGACAAATCAATTGCCCCCTTTCCCTCCCATGCAGAGCCAGAAAAAGAAAACACATGTTAAAAAATTATTCGCCCCATCAGATCAGTCCAGTGGAATAATAGAGGAATAACCTCCAGGCATGTCTGGGGATGGAGAAAGGAAGAGTGGAGCACTTCTCCTCTCTCTCTTAGATGTTTTCTATCAGAACCTGTGTCAGTGTTGGGGATTGTCAGCCTGGGGCTCAGAATCTCTGAAATACGGATGCCGAGTGCACACCCTGTTGAACTAGTGCACACCCTGCTGTGGGATGAATTATCCTGGCTCTGTTACTTCTATGCATGCCTTTTAGCCCCTTGCAGAGCCATGCAAAATGGTCCATTCTCCTGCTGAAGTGGAGAAGCATCCCTGTTGCCAAGGTAACAGGCCTAGGCTGTAGTTGCAGTTTCCTTGTCCCAGGCACCAGTCCATTGCCTAGCCTATGCCAATCGCAGCAGCGTATGAAGAACACCTGATCACTGAGCAACTCAAAGAATGCTTCCCTTCTCACCCCCAATTTTGCTGTTCTGTCTCCTCACCCCTCCAGCCCCTTAAGTTTGCAAACTCTGCCCTGGTCCCCCCTTCACACACACCCTAAGTGGGACTGGCTGCTTCTCCACACAGGGATGTCTGGGAGGTTGTTGTACAGAAGCAGGCAGGTGAGTGGTGACTGGCTGTTGTTGCTACTGCTGCTCCTCCCCACTGCAGCTTGCTGGCATGGGGCTCACTTCCTTCCATTCCAAATCCAGGAGGTTATGTTTAAACTTTTTACAATACAGGAGGTAGCAAAAGGAAGGAGGTGAGGCCTGAGTACAAGGGATGAATGTGCATAAGGTTTGGTTTAAGCTGAATATGTGAATAAGGGGTTAGAGAATAGGATTTCTAGAGAGAAAAAATGTATGACATTTTCAGATTTCTCTATAATCCTTTTGCCAAAAAAACCTATTGTGATTGTTTTTACATTAAGAAATGTAAAATTATGTATAATTATGGAATACCCCATTTTTGGACAACTTACCACAAAACTTAACCTTCAGTTGGATATTGCTTGCCATGAAAAATAAATCCCCCTCTACATATTAGTTTCTGCAAATATTACCTTTTGGTTGTTTAACCAGTCAATCTCTCTTTCACACCCACCCACACCCACACACCCAAACACACCCTTCATTTACTGTTATATACCGACTTCTCTCTCATTTCATATTTGTTTGCTCTATGATTTGCTCCCTGCATTTTCTTTCTTTCTGAAATAACTTGCAATACATCCTTTAAGTTAATATTATGAAATTACAATCCTTTCTAAGCAAACAGGAAATCCAAACACATATTTTTAATCCTCTAAATTTATGCATACAGAATTGTTTCCATTTTGGAGAGGGGTATATATGTCTTAGGAAATAATATATGTATGTAGGTGCATGCTGAAGACAAGAGTGCATTTTAGATAGGCAACAACCCCTGATGTTGGGGTGGAAAATAAGCAAATCCTTTGTGGGGTGATAAAGTGCAGGGTAAGGCAAAACAGTGTAGAATAAGACCCAAGTGATTGGCAGGCGGGGATCAGGAAGCCCCGACCCAAGTCTCTTTGTGGCTCAGACCAAAATAGGTGCCTAGAGAGATGAAGTATCTCCTCCCTTAGCAGGTGCTTTGAGGTTATCAATGTGAACATTGTGCAGGAAAAGACATTAAGGAGGAGATAGATCCAAGTTACAAGAAAGGAGATTCCGACTGAACAGCAGGAAGAACTTTCTGACAGGAAGAGCTGTTTGGCAGTGGAATAGACTCCCTTGGGAGATTTTAGTGTCTCCTTCCTTGGAGGTTTTTAAGCAGAGGTTGGGTGGCCATCTGTCATGGATGCTTTAGCTGAGAATCTTGAGCCGCAGGGGGTTGGACTAGATGACCAACTCTACAATTCTATGATTCTATGAAATCAGTTTTAGATAAACAAGAAATATGCACTGACTCCGAGGAAGTAGGTGAGGTAAGGCTGCCATAGCACTGCTGAAAAAAGATACCCCACTCTCGCTCTGGCTCTCACCCCCACCCCAGCCTAGCCTGATTAAACAATCAAACCAATAAGAAACCAAAAATATTGGTGCCTGTTGTCAGATAGGTGAGCTTGGTTGCCGGAAATGTTGCTGCGCTCTTGTGCATTGTTGGCATCCATCTGTCTTGAGAGAGAATGGAGTGCACCTCTGGGGGTGAAGTCATTCTGCTGTGTTAATGGCACCAAAGTGACCTCCCATTGGCACAAGCATGGGCAGTGTGTATGGAGGACCTGGGCTGCCTAGACAACAAGATCCCCCTCTCAGCCTCACTGATGTGGCCGAAAGGAAAGCAGAGCAATATGTTTGGTACCAGCTTGCAAGAGTTGGCAGGGGAAGGCTAGGAAATTGTCAGCTCTGGCTGGGAGAGGTGATAATGATGGGTTAACTCCATGAGCATAGGAGAACCATGTGCAGTCCATCCCTGTACCTCTGGTTCCCTGGGGAAAGGTCCTTGTATTATAGACATTTCCTCAGAAAGACAGATGTAATGAATAGTTTCCAATAATAACCAGATAAGGTTCTTTTCACCATTCCTCTCCAAAACCTATCCTAGTTTGAAGTGTAATTTTGGACCTTATATACTGATAAACTATATGCAATTAATTACTGCATAAACATATGATAAAAATGACTCTTAATGCAGTACATTTCACTGATAATTTGGGCTCTGACAAAGCTTCAGAAAATTATGCGCAACTCATGATAATATATTCAAGGTGGATGCAAATCTAGCCAAGCTGTGTTGCTCTGCATGCAAGTAATAAACACAAGTACTGAAACCTACAACAACAGCAACAAAAACCCAGAACACAACTCCTCAAAGCAGAAGCTGTCAGCAGCTTGTTAGTAGGATGTTTGTCACCTATACAGAACATTTCTTAAGGATAGCATGAAAACAGAGAATAACAAGTCTGATATGGAAATGAGAACCCCAGCTTCAAAAATCCTTGCTCAGCAAACCTGAGCTCACTTGCAGCCTTGGATAAGTCTCTTAATTGAACTCACTTCCCTACCCCCTATGAATTGATATTTGTTCCAATTCAGTGGTAAACATGGCCAAGTGAGGATTTGAACCCTTTTCTCCCAGGTCTCTAATCATTACACCACACTGCTTCTCTGGGCACTAACCACCACTGGGTGCTTTGTAACATGACTTGAACCTCTGTGATATGACAGGGGAAAAATTATTACCATATATAATAAATTCCTATCATCGCGACACATTCCAGTTACTAGTCATTGTTCCGTTATGCTGACTTTATAGCTATGAGTTGGGAGTTGTCTGAAATAATCTTGGCTTTTTGCTCCTGACCCTTTCCCTTTAACTGGCTTCACACCAATATATATTAGCAAGAAAAGTGAAAACACAGAAGATTCGTGATCAAAGGGACCTTGAATTAGATGAACTTCCCCGAACATTCCAGCACCCAGAAAACATACATGCCTCAATCCACAGGCTCAGGTGTACGTATCTAGATCACCACATCAGCAAGGATAGCCCCATTCCCTTCAGCTCCAGGCAGTGTCAGGGACGGGACTGAAGAGGGAGAGGAATGGTGGGGATCACCCCCCCCCATTCAGAGGCGTAGGAAGGGGGTGCGGGGGGTGCGGTCCACCCTGGGTGTCATGCCTGAGGGGGGTGACAAAATGGCAGGCAAGTGGGGAGCACACATCACTCCTGGCGGCGGCAGCTCTTCTGATCTGGCAGCAGAGAGCAGCTCTCCTCAGCTGTGGTGAGGCACGCCCAGCTGCAGCATCTCTGTTGCTGGGTCATGTCTGACCCGGCTGCAGAGGGGAGGAGGACAGTGAGCAGCAGCTGCCCTGCCCCTCTCCTACGCTGAACTGTGGCATGTGGGAGGGCACCCTCCGCGCCCTGCCCCCTTGGGAGCACGCCCTGCCCCCCTTGGGAGCGTGTCTGCCCTTGGCAGCGCGGACATATGCTCCACCGCTAACCCCCTTCTCCTGTAGCTTCCAGAAAGAAAGAAGGCAGCCTCGAATTATAGCAGGGCTTTGAGGAAGATAACAGCTCAGGGGCGGGTGAACAGCAGAGTTATGAGGTGTTAGGTGAAAGAGGAGGGGAGACAGAGCAGCTAGCGAATGTCACTGGACAGATAACCGACCCCCCTTTCCCCAAAACATGACATTCATTAAGGGTGCAAGAACAAAGGGCACAGAGACAATTGTCCACTGGAGAACGCTGTAGAGGGAGGTGTTGCTAGAAGGGATGGGGGAGGGGCTCAGTGTGAGCAGCACCATCATTGTGGAATGACTGGATTTCTTGTCTTTCACCGTGATGACTGGATAAAATCATAAGTAAGAACTTCTTTGGTTTCTCCCTGCTTTTTGGTGCCACTGGAGGAGGGAGAGGATTCCTCAGGCCTGACAGGGAGCATTCCACACTGTGTGCGCTGACACCAATAAGAACTATATGCAGAGTTGCACATATGCATCAAAATCCCAAGACACAAAGGCTTCCCCAAGACATAATGAGTGTGTACTTCATCTGAATGTTCTAGTGTCACTGGTGAGAGGCAGGATTGCAGTTCACGCCTTCCTGGGATCTTGTGAAACCGTGGGATGCTCTAGATTGGGGCAGGTGGAAGCTAGCCTCACTCCTGGCCTGTGACCTTTGCACAAAGAGGCTATTGAGCCTCACAAATTCATGTATTATGACCTCACCACTCAAACCTACCCAGATTTGGCTCCTGTGGTCTGCCTGTGTACTTCTAAAATATTTTCCCTCCTCCATTTTTCAACCACCTGCACAGATGTATTCCGCCACCGAGCCATTAAAATGGAGAAGGGATGCAATTGAAAAGATAGAGCCACGAGGAAAGAAGTGAGCCGCGCTGAGGCATTCTGGACATGGAGAGTTGCCAGAAGCAATTAGCAGGCAGCATGAATCTTCCACGCTTGCTGACCGACCATGTGCAAATGGGGCCGCTTGTCCTGTGGGCTGCGGAACGGCAGTTTAGCCTGTCAAGTTGCACTGAAGTTCTCTGATTGAAGGGGCTTGGACTGTGCTATTACAAAAACTACATTTAAGAAAAACACTCTTAATCCCTATTTTATGAGGCACTCATGAAAAAAGGCAGCTCATTCCTTTGTGGGGAAGTAGCAGCATCAGCAGTTAGCAAACAAAAACGCATTTGCAACCTCCCGGTTTTGAACAAAGTCAAATTGGAAGCAGCAAATAAAGGTGTTTATGAACTCCCGAGACCCTAGGTAAATATCTCAGGCTTTTACCAGGCCTGAAATAAAAACACAATGAGCTATTGATTTTTGTACCGTTTTGCTTCATTATTTTTTTTTTACCCTATAAACAATGTAGTTTTCTTTCATAGTTCCTGTGAACCGGAACACTTGATCAATCCCGACAGGGGCACACCCAGTTCCAAAAGAATAACAAAGACTCATTATACTGAGCTTCATGTGCGTCCCTTGATCCATTTCATAGACTTCGAACAATGCCATGCTCTTAAGGTTTTCACAAAATGTATGTGATGTGCCCCCGTTAGCTGGGATGGCTGGTGCATTAAATCCGTAGTAGTTGGGACCCATTAAATCAATCATATCTCTGGAGGTGCAGAGTGACATTTGGTTGGTTGCAGAAAAGCCTCTAAATATTTATGGGAAAGATATGCAAGTGACCCTCACGTTAAAAAGTGCCTATGGCTGAAATCACAGAGGGAAAATAATTGCATAGCAGTAGCAGGCAACTGTCAGGGAGAGACGTACTGGATTTGTCAGAACACAGAAAGCAACAGGATGGACACTGAGGTGTGTGTGAATTGCATACAAGCACACAAACACACACAAAAGCGATGCACATAGCAGAACCTCCAAGTGTCCCTATTTTCCAGGGACAGTCCCAGATTTACGGAAGTTGTCCCAGTTTCTGATTTGATCCCAGAATGCCCCACTTTTCCTTTGTTGTTGTTTAGTCATTTAGTCATGTCCGACTCTTCATGACCTTATGGACCAGAACACACCAGGCACTGCCTCCCACAGTTTGGTCAAACTCATGTTTGTAGCTTCGAGAACACTGTCTAACCATCACATCCTCTGTCAACCCCTTCTCCTTGTGGTCTCAGTCTCTCCAAACATCAGGGTCTTTTCCGGGGCTGATTTCCTTAAGAATGGATAGGTTTGATCTTCTTGCATTCCACGGGACTCTCAAGAGTCTCCTCCATAATTCAAAAGCATGAATTCTTCGGCGATCAGCCTTCTTTGTGGTCCAGCTCTCACTTTTCCTTAGAATGTCCCTATTTTCATCGAAAAAAATGTTGGAGGGTATGGACTAGGACGTCTCTATTTTCATCAGAGAAATGTTGGAGGGTATGACATAATCCACCTCCAGATATGTGCAGATTTTGTGGGGATTGCTCAGTTTGGGGGATAGGGAAACCAGAAACTCTTCTCCTCCACTTTCTTTATACTTCCTGGCCAAATGATTTCTGTTCTTAATGGTGTGTGGCAGAGCAGTACTTGGAACTAGCCCTTCCCACTCAGCCATAGTTAAAAACCAAGTGAGGTCACTCTGATTTAGCTATCAACTTCAAGGATACTGAAGTAGATCAGGGCTTAAGCTGGGTTGCTTCCTTTTTCATGACAGAGGCTTTCTGCCTGCAAGAGCTTTATGACAACTGAAATTCGGCAGCTGTTGCTTTCAACATCAGTACCACAATAATACACATAAGCAGAGCTCTGCTGAATCACACCAAAGGCCCATCTAGTCTGTTTTCCCACAGTGGCCAAGCAGATGCCAATGAGAAGGCAACAAGCAGGACATGAAAGTGACAATCAGCTTTTGTGACAGATGGGATGAGTAAGGAACTGACTGGTTCAGATCATACACATATCAGCCAAGATAATGAAATAAAAGGTTAATTCAGGGCTTAATATCATTAATCATGGTTCTATGCATGTTTGGAACTAAGTCTTTAGAGTAATTGTGCATAGAATTGCAGCCTCAATGGGATTAAAGTTGCATAATAACAAGGTAAATGTTCAGTATAGTCACTATGGGTCAGTTTTAGCTTACAGCTTACAGAAAAAATAGTCTTTTAAATAGGATGCAAAGTGCTTTACCATCATTATATTAATCTTTTTTGCAACAACCTTGTGAGACAGACCCTTTAAAATTCCCATTCAATAGGTGTAGAATTGAGGGGTAGGAGATGGTGACTTGCTCCAGTCCATGACAGCCCAGTTAAGGGGAGTTAAGGCTGCAAGGGCGAGATAGTGTTCTCGAAGCTACCAGCATGAGTTTGGCCAAACTGCGGGAGGCAGTGGAAGACAGGAGTGCCTGGCGTGCTCTGGTCCATGGGGTCACGAAGAGTCAGACATGACTAAATGACTAAACAACAACAACAACAAGGCTGCAATGCTGTACACTGGGGTGGCTAACCTTGGGCAGCTTGAGAGCTACATTCAAAATCTGGCAACCTACCCATGCTACCAAGCACACATCCACCCTTGCTCACGCATACATACATACTCACAGAACATGCAGATCACAAACTTTCCCTCTCATTTACACACATACAGAAACACACAGAGAGAAACACACACATGTAATCATACACCAGTCATACACTATTGCAGTTCTCGTCTCATGCCAAATCACCCTAGCCCAACATTGTAATGAGGTGGTCTCTGAAAGGTGGAGATAACTATTGTCCTCTCCATCACCATAATGGCGAGGAAAATAGGGATCAAATTGATTAGCAGGCCTGATCTGGGAGCAAGCCCTTTTGAACACAAGGGAGTTTACTCATGAGTAGACATGTACAGAATTGCACTGTGAAAGATAACCTGGAAAGGAATCTAAGAGCACATCCCTAAACTTTGCCGCTCCCCCATTGATAGCAGTGTATATATGTCTTTAATAGTGGTATATAGTAGCCTCTCCACAAGCCTCTGCCTGCTCCCAGCTTCATCCAGTTGGGTAGGAAGCTACAGCCAGTGGTTCTCCCTTTGGCAGTAAGCAATGGAAAGCCTTGATATCATGCTCTGGTCCATGGGGTCATGAAGAGATGGACACGACTAAACGACTAAATGACAACAACAACAAACCAACAACTATGGAACTGCTAGCTTCAAAGTCTTACATATCCTCATGCTTGGAGCTGCTACAGCATTTTCTTCTTTTAAACCACCACCACCTCCTGCCCTAGCTAGCATGAGCTGGGAGGGCTTGGGATGCAGTAGCGCAGGGGCTTCCAAACTGTGGTCTATGGGCCACAAGTGGTTTGTGAGCTTCATTCAGGTGGTCACACAGCATCTAGCACAGCACATGACAATTGCTGCAACAGGCAGAAAAATTACTAAGTGGTTCTCCAAGACCCTCAGTGATTTTCAAGGGGGTCTGTGGGGAGAATGTTGGGTTTGCAGTAGTGGATCCACCAGTTCATTGCTTGCTGGACGGTGTTAGGATTGCTCTGCTAGTCTCAGAAGTACAAGTGCAATGCTCCATTCATTAATGGATGAAAAAACTGTTTCAAACAAGTGCTCATTGGGAATCTGTGAGTTCTCAAGGCTCGTTATTGTTGAAATTAAGCCACTTTTGAAGATAACCCATACAATTTACAGCTTTCTGATTCTGCTTTAATTGTTCAATTTTTTAAAAAAGAAACATTAGCAACAGGCAGAACAAATAAAAAGAAGAACCTATCTACTACACAGCCATGAAATTGACTCTCTTGGTGCTCTTAACTCTAAAACCAGTGGGCTGATTTCCTTCAGACCTGACACCTGATAATGTGCACTGTGGTGAAACTAATAACTCACCTGAGAGGCAGCAAAGTTACGGCAGAAGAGTCAATTTGTTTTATTCATGGATATGCTCTCTCTTAAGGTTAATTTCTGTGTTGGGACTGTAACTCTTAATGTAATCACCTTTCATTGATTAGCAATTTCCTGCCTTTGCTCCAGCAACCCTTCCCAGGACATTTGGTCCCTGGGTTTGAGAGTACTGTGCCCCCTCAACGGTTGCCAGCCTTGAGATTATGAATCTTTGCACTGATAAAAGTAGAGGTGTTCTTTATAAACCAGGCAATTGGGATAGATTGGAGATATTCAGGGCAGCTTCAGATGTTACAAAGAAGTGGCAACAGGAGAAGCATTGCTTCATCTTCCTGTGTTACGTGAGACTTGGAAACTCATTCTTCTCCCTCTGTAGTGAGGAGCATGTGGAGAGATGCATGTAGCATTCCTTTACCTCAGTGTAGGATAGAGGATGCATGTTCTCTGTATACACATAAAAAAGTATTGTGGGAATGAGTAGGATATTTTTTAAAAACAACATTTTATTTTTCAATATCTTATACTTTAAATCTTATCCCCTGGGAACTCTTGTTGACTATAATTGTTGACGTAACACTGAAATGGAAATAACCTTGAATGTGTATTGCTGAAGGTTTAACATGGAGAATTCCTTTTTTTTTTTTGTAACATGGAGAATTCCATTGGGCTATAGGCTAAGGCTAAGAAGAGCTCTCTGAGCACCTAAATGGGTTGATAATTAACCGTTTATGTTTTCTGCTCTCTCACATGGGGTTTAACTCTAGATCATGTGTGCAGGTTATTCTGTTGCAAATCTCCACCTTAGGAAGTTGTCTTTGAGACTTTTTCTGGAAGCCACAGAGAACAAAGGATGGGATAATGAGGTCTCTCCTGGAGAGAAAAGAGCTCCAGGCTAATGGAGTCTGTGTGGAGAAAGACAGACCTCTGATTTTAGCTCTGTTTGAGTAATTTCATTTTTGTAAGAAGCTGAACCTGTTGTGGACATCCACATCATATTACATAACTAATTGGATGTATCGCTATTGTTTTATGTTCTGTTTTGAAGAAAGTTCTGTTAGGAAAGCTTTGAAACCATAATATGGGTCTGGACAATTTTTATTCCAAGAGGAGTCAATTTGTATTCATCTAATTATTTGAAGCTGCGCAATATTAATATCTGCAATAACTCTAGCTATCTACTTCTAGTCCATTTTCCTGCTGACATTGACTTATTTATGATAACACCCAGACATCTTTTGAACTGTGGTACTAAAGCTTGTGGGATTAGTTCTGGCCGTGGATTGTTTAACATTCCTGATCCCTCAGGTATATTTGCTGGGCTGAACATTTGGCCAAATGAACTCTGCCAAGCCCACAATTTGTTTTACAGAGGGTCACTGGTGAATTTGGTTAAAATGCCTAGTGTCCTTTACACAAACTGAGCAAACAACAAAACAAAGCACAGACTACTACAAAACCCATGAAGCAGTGAACCTGTGAGTGAAACATGCAGGCACAAAAAATTCTGTAACTTTTATGTGAAATGAACTATTGAGGAGCAGGCTCACAAGCTGGGGTGGAATTCAAATGCTTCAACAAGCAGGTGGATTCTTATGTGTGTACTATTATTAGTGTGTACAAATGGGGATGTGAATTCTTTCTGGGAGGTTTCATATACCTCGTTCTATATAAATGAAATTTTGCTATATTAGGAAAACTGCTGAACAATTAGAATCACTAGGAATATTATCTAACCTGCCTTTTCACTGGCTCCAAATAGTATGAACCTATATTCAGAACTTTTAAAAATGTGGGTATTACCACTTTGCTTTCTATAAACTGGGAACATTTTATTACAAGGGGAATTCGAGGCATAAACTGACTGGTCAAACAAATGCATCATCATAACTTCATTATTAGCGTATGGAAGATGCAATGCTAGTTTCAGTCAATGTGTGTGAACTTTCTGATTTAAGAGAGCAACTATCCTGCTGTTCACAGCAGAACTGTGTGGTGAAGGCCTGGAGCATCCAGCGTTCAAAGCTAAATTATGGCATTGTAATGTAAAGAGATATCTCAAAAAATATCCTAGCTGCTTCTTTATTTTAAAAAATTAACATAAAAAATAATCAGTGTACATGGCAGTAGGGATACTAGCTTTCTTTAATTTAGCTGAAATATTTTCTTAAGGCAATAAATTTGAGCTGCTTTGGATTGAAACACCCCCCCTCCCGAAAAGATGAATGAAATGAATAATCTGGTATGAATAAAAGCAGACTGGCCTAAGTCCCCCTTTCTGGGTGTCCAGAACACTTAATGATGGTGCATGTTTTGTATGAGCAGCCCGACAGATAAATGCAACCAAAGGGTTTGCAAATGAGATGATCAATGAGGCTGCAAGTATGGCAAACGGACTGCGAGGCTTTTTGCATTTCGTTGTTGTTTTAATTTTTTTCCGCCTCGGCCAAATGGCCGGTCATCGATTCTGATAGCCTGCACCAGAGCTTCAAGGGATGGGAGTTGAAAAGTAATGATGGGCATTACTGTGCTATAATTGCAGCCACAGCAAATGGGTTGTGAAATAAAAGGCATTTGATAGTAAGGCCATCCAAATGGGATTCATTGGGATGCATTCTTGTTTCTACTGCACTGAGTTAGCATTTCTTAAACTGGAGTGTTATTAGCATAATTTTGATCTGACACCAGAGCGATCTATACTCCTCGTCAGATCAGTGAGCAGTGCTCCGTTTCTGAAGAAGAGGAAGAGAAAAGGAATAGGGGCTGACATAGAGCCAGTCTGTGGCCACCCTGAGGTTGATGGACTCAGCCAGCATGGCCAGTGGTCAAGGATGATGGGATCTACAATCCAATGACTTCTTCAGGGTCACTGTAGGAAGCTGCCTTCTACTGTCAGATCCAGGAATGGCTGCCATGGTGGGGCACAGCCACTCTCTTGATACTGGCACCACTGCAGGTTACCTGAATGGTGCTGGGGTGGGGCAGAGCAGCAGCAAGGTCAGGGCTACATGGAGTGTCTCTGTTAGTGCATCTACATGACCCCAACCCTGCAACCATCCCATATCCTAGCATCATCCAGGTAGGATGCAATGACATCAATGTTGGATAGTTCTGTGGCTTCACCACACCATGCCAGCCATTACCAGGTAGAACGGTGGTCTATCTAGTTCAGTAATGTGAATAATGACTAGCACTGGTTCTCCAGGGCCCTACCTGAGGATGCCAGGGATTAAACCTTTTGCATGCAAAGTAGATGCTCTGCCACTCAGTAATGGACCTTCCCACTTTGCAAAAAAGTGGAACATTTTGACATTTTAACTTGAAACAACGCAGGATTCCTTTTAAGTTTCTGGTTGTTTTCCTGCTATAGGTGATAAAAAGTCTGGCTTTTGATGAACTGCTGTTTGAATTTTTTCACAGTAGGTGAGGAATATGCCGATTCCCTTGTTTTCTGTATAATTTTACGTCCTGTGGTATTCTTAGTTTCATAGTAAACACCAGAAATTCCTTTTTTTAATTTGGAAGGGAGTTTAGGAAGCTTGTTATGTGTTTCTTCATCATAAGTGACTGAAGGAATTCATGACCAAGTTGTATACATAAAAAGGGAACTAGAAAAATTGCTGGCAGTTCTGCACCCCTAAATCAAGACAGCACAATATGCCTGTTTAAAATTTGAGGACAGCAAACTCCTAAAAATTACCATTTTTGAATGATTATGTACAATGACGAACATTTTGGTTTGTTGTTATAAAAACCTACAAATTTGTTCTGTCCTGAGGTCATCATGGGGCTCAACAATGAATGTGCATACCACAGGCAATAATCATGCTACAATGTGATCTCCAAATCCATGAAAACCTATAATCTACACAAGCCTAAAAATCCAGATGTTCGTTGACTTGACGTCTTCTCCATCCATATCAGAAACTGAGGTGGAGCAGAGTATAATCTCTGACTTGTGCAACTATACTGGAAGAGAAGTGAAGAGCTGAATGTGTTTGGAGATGGATGTCATCAGGTCTGTTCCCTGAGGTGAACATTGATTTACACTAAGCCTGTCCCTTCTGATATATGAGATACACTCCTTTCTAAAAGGTATCCTGCATGTTGAGATCGCTCAGTTTGGGACAGCTGCCCAGCCTCAGCAGAAGCCCCCAATTTCTTAATATCAGCTGAAGACATGGATGGAAGGAGCCCTCCTGGCTCTTGCTTGTGAGCTGATGAGTGGATGCTATAAATATTCTCCGATTCTACCTGCAGCAGAAGTGTACGGTGTCTATAGATGCTTGTTCCTGGACAAGTTGACAGCTTACTTCTGGATTTTGCTCATCTGCTGCGAGGGGAGTTGCGGTGATGTCCCTGTCTGGCCCCAATGCAAGTCCTAGTTGCTAGACTTTGAAAGCTATATCCCTTGTCTGTGACTAATGCCTGTTTGAACTAGATTTAAGTTTGACCTGCGCTATATAAAGGGCAGCAGTTATATCTCCGGAGCACCACATCAAAGTCACTCATCCATATCAACAATTTTCTCCATGCCAAAGCACTTCCCAGGGCAGAAAAGGGGATAAGCAGTGATTTCAGTTTTCAAGAAAAATAATCTTGCTGTGCTTAATAGAAGCTGCTGCATGGGATCTATCTCTTGGCAAAATCTCACTGCCCCAGAGTAATCTGCATCACATCCCTATGATTCAACAGCTTTAAATCTCATAACCTTCTGCTGCCAACAGCCCCATAACAATTGCCTCAGTCATTGTTTTCAGTAGGAAAATGCACATGTAAGTGGTTTTAAGGGTCATATTATTTATTTATTTATTATTATTTTATTAATCATCATAATCATTTCTTTACCAGCATGATCACAGTAGGTGTTTTCATATACCGTACTGTTTAGCATGCAAAATATTGTTGCAATTTGCCAGCTTGATTTTAATTGTGTTCCTGTCACGAGCAGAGCAAATTAGATCAACACTGTTGCTGTTAATCATTGCTACTATTTAACATTCTTATTTGAAGGCAAATTCACAAATGTGCATGTTTGCCCTCCAAAAACTTGAACCCGGGTGACCTGCCTACAAATTACCTTCAATTCAGCGTGTGCTGTAAAATTGTTTGCAATCTTGCTTTCCCCCCCTTTCACTTGGTAACTTTTGTTATCCTCAACATTATCATAATTAGACTTGCATTACCAGGACAACAATGTATTTTGCAACCTTAATTGCTCTTATGTGAGGCAAAACAAAGCAAAGACTAAAGATTAAAATAGAGTCACCACTGAACACAGGCAGGAGAGAGAGAAAATAGAGGTTTTCTTATAGCATCAATTAATGTAGTGCTGGAGTTTCATGTGGGTACATCAATGACTGGTCCAGTGCAAACATAGGTGCCAAAATCCCATGAGCTCCCACATTAGCAATGTATTGTCAATGACTTGGAGAGAATGCCTCTGTCTACACTTATGGAGAAGGGGAGCAGAGGTACTGTAGCGGTCTTGTGTTCCTCCATACATTTTTCATTTGTATATCATGAGTTTCTTCCAACACAGGACCCAAGGCAGCTCACAACATGAATTAAAACAGATGCAATTAAGAACACATCAAACAACATAACTATTACCTGGTTTCATTTTTTTGCAACCATTTCCCTCTCACTGGAATCAATGGGAGGGAAAGGAGACGGAGAAATTTAGACATGCTCCTATACAGTGGTACCTCGGGTTACATACACTTCAGGTTACAGACTCTGCTAACCCAGTAATATTACCTCGGATTAAGAACTTTGCTTCAGGATGAGAACAGAAATCGTGCTCCAGCGGCACGGCAGCAGCAGGAGGCCTCATTAGCTAAAGTGGTGCTTCAGGTTAAGAACAGTTTCAGGTTAAGAATGGACCTCCGGAACGAATTACCATATTTTTTGCTTCATAAGACTCACTTTTTCCCTCCTAAAAAGTAAGGGGAAATGTGTGTGCATCTTATGGAGCGAATGCAGGCTGCGCAGCTATCCCAGAAGCCAGAACAGCAGGAGGGATTGCTGCTTTCCCTGCGCAGCGATCCCTCTTGCTGTTCTGGCTTCTGAGATTCAGAATATTTTTTGTTTTTGTTTTCCTCCTCCAAAAACTAGGTGCGTCTTGTGGTCTGGTGCGTCTTATAGAGCGAAAAATACGGTAAGTACTTAACCCGAGGTACCACTGTAGTTCTGGGAGTATGTCAGGGAAATGGACCCTTTGTTTCCTTCAAAGCCATTTTCCAGTCTTCACCCCTGCATGCCTCCCATTTTGCCCGCAGAGTGCCACCCCTTTGGCCCTATTGATGTGGCAGCTCCATCATTGGTTGGGCCAGGACACCAGAGGATTCAAGCCACAACAGGAAAGGGGAATCTGACTTGATATCTCTCTCTCTCCCCAAAACTAGAGCTTTGTCTCCAGTGTCAGAGGGGGGTATTTGATCTATCCTCTGCCTCCTGGGATGCCCTCTCTTGGGGGGGGCATAGCACTGCATCCCTAGGGCGGCAGCAGAAAAAATCTCCAGTAGTCTACACTAGTCTTCTGAAAGTAGAGATTCAATGTCTATTTTAAACTTCTCTCCCACCTGAATCAAGTACACAAGTTCTAGCAGCACTGATGAGTTCCCAGGAGCTTCGGAATTCTAAGGTATTCTCTTGGCCCTCCACTGACTGGTTATCTAAAAATTAGATGCTGGCACTAGGGCATCTATAGTTTGCTATTGGGCTTAACTAACTAACGGCTTAACGGCGGTATCTGCAATAACCAAAAATTGCTGAACATCATATATCCCAAAGTTAAAATTGAAACCTAGAAACTACAACAAAACTGGGTTCATGAAAACAAAACAAAACACCATGCCCATATTCCAGACTTAGACAGAGCTATCCATTCCTCCTAAGAAAAACAATCAATTTATTTTATTATTGAGGAGGGAGCATAATAATAATAATAATAATAATAATAATAATAATAATAATTTATTATTTATACCCCGCCCATCTGGCTGGGTTTCCCCAGCCACTCTGGGCGGCTTCCAACTGAATATTAAAAACAGTATAGCATCAAACATTAAAAACTTCCCTAAAGAGGGCTGCCTTCAGATGACTTTTAAAAGTAAAATAGTTGTTTATTGCTTTGACATCTGCTGGGAGGGCGTTACACAGGGCAGGCGCCACTACCGAGAAGGCCCTCTGCCTGGTTCCCTGTAACCTTACTTCTCGCAATGAGGGAACCGCCAGAAGGCCCTCGGCACTGGATCTCAGTGTCCGGGCTGAATGATGGGGGTGGAGACGTTCCTTCAGGTATACTGGACCAAGGCCGTTTAGGGCTTTAAAGGTCAGCACCAACACTTTGAATCGTGCTCGGAAACGTACTGGGAGCCAATGCAGATCTCTCAGAACCGGTGTTATGTGGTCCCAGCGGCCACTCCCAGTCACCAGTCTAGCTGCCGCATTCTGGATTAATTGCAGTTTCCGGGTCACCTTCAAAGGTAGCCCCACGTAGAGCGTGTTGCAGTAGTCCAAGCAGGAGATAACTAGAGCATGCACCACTCTGGCAAGACAGTCCGCGGGCAGGTAGGGTCTTAGCCTGCGTACCAGGTGGAGCTGGTAGACAGCTGCCCTGGACACAGAATTAACCTGTGCCTCCATGGACAGCTGTGAGTCCAAAATGACTCCCAGGCTGCGCACCTGGTCCTTCAGGGGCACAGTTACCCCATTCAGGACCAGGGAATCCCCCACACCTGCCCGCCCCCTGTCCCCCAAAAACAGTACTTCTGTCTTGTCAGGATTCAACCTCAATCTGTTAGCCGCCATCCATCCTCTAACAGCCTCCAGGCACTCACGCAGGACCTTCATCGCCTTCACTGGTTCTGATTTAAAGGAGAGGTAGAGCTGGGTGTCATCTGCATACTGATGAACACCCAGCCCAAACCACCTGATGATCTCTCCCAGCGGCTTCATATAGATATCAAAAAGCATGGGGGAGAGGACGGAACCCTGAGGCACCCCACAAGTGAGAGCCCAGGGGTCTGAACACTCATCCCCCCCCACTTTTTGGACACTGCCCAGGAGAAAGGAGCGGAACCACCGTATAACAGTGCCCCCAGCTCCCAGCCCCTCTAGACGGTCCAGAAGGATGTTATGGTCGATGGTGTCAAAGGCCGCTGAGAGATCCAGCAGAACTAGGAAACAGCTCTCACCTTTGTCCCTAGCCCGCCGGAGATCATCAACCAGCGCGACCAAGGCAGTTTCAGTCCCATGGTGAGGCCTGAATCCCGATTGGAAGGGATCCAAATGGTCCGCATCCTCCAGGCGTGCTTGGAGTTGTCTGGCAACCACTCGCTCAATCACCTTGCCCAAGAATGGTAAATTTGAGACTGGGCGATAGTTGGCCAAATTGGCTGGGTCTAAAGATGTTTTTTTAAGAAGCGGTTTAATGACCACCTCTTTCAGCAGGTCTGGGAAGGCTCCCTCACAGAGGGAAGCATTCACCACCCCGCAGAGCCCATCGCCCAGCCCTTCCTGGCTCGCTTTTATCAGCCAGGATGGGCAAGGATCAAGGAGACAGGTGTCCAAGCAGCCTGTCCACATCCTCGGAGGTAACAGATTGAAATTGATCCCATGTAACAGGACTAGACAGAACTCTAGCACTCTCCCGCCCTGGCCCTGCTCCCACAGTGGAGTCTACCTCCTTCTGAATCTGAGCGACTTTATCTGCAAAAAACTTTGCAAAAGCATTGCAGGAGATCTTGGGGTCCCTACCAGGCCCCAGTGGTGCAGGTGGTTCCGATAGATTGCGAACCAGCTGAAAAAGTCTCCTGCTGCTGTTTTCTGCAGATGCAATGGAGGCGGTGAAGAAGGCCCTCTTCGCCGTCGCCATTGCCACTTGGTAGGCTCGACATTGAGCTCTAGCCCGTGTCCGGTCTGATTCAGAATGAGTTTTCCACCACCGGCGCTCTAGCCATCTCAATGATTGTTTCATCACCCTCAGCTCTGGGGAAAACCACGGGGCTGTCCGGGCTCCATGCAATCGGAGATGGCGCTTCAGAGCCAGACAGTCAATAGCCCTGGTTAACTCCACATTCCAGCGTGCCACCAGGGAATCAGCTGAAAGGCCATCAACTTGGGTTAAAACATCCCCTACCACTCTCTGGAAGCCAATTGGATCCATTTAGTGGCGGGGGCGGACAATCCGAATCGGTCCCACCTCCCTGCAGAGGGGAAGGGTCACGGAGAAGTGCAGTTGCACCAGGAAGTGATCTGACCATGGCACTTCTTTTGTTTCACTTTTAGTTAATGTCAGATCACCAACATCCATAGAGGTGAACACCAAGTCTAAGGCATGTCCACGGCTATGAGTTTGGCCAAACTTATTCAGGGACAGCCCCATTGAGGCCATGCTTTCCACGAAGTCCTGAGCGGCCCCTTGTAAGGTCGTTTCGGCATGGATGTTAAAATCCCCCAGGACAACCAAGCTAGGTGTCACCAGGAGCATATCCGCCACGACCTGAAGCAGCTCGGGCAGGGAATCCTGAGGAGATTTCACCCCTCCCATACCCAAGAATCTCCTGACCATCTCCTGATGATCTCTGCTGACTCCACAGAGAAGAGGAGGCGTGTCCTGCCTATTTACTTATTCTGCCCAGCAACATCTCTGTGTGTGAGAGAGAGAGTCAGTCAGTCAGTGTATCGGAGAGAGTGAGAGTGTTAGAGATCCTAGAGATTAGATTGCTGCTAAGAGCAGCTGCAGACTCTCAGTGTAGCATTGCTTTATGCTCAGAATACTTAGCTCTGTATATAGTTTTGTACCATAGTTGTAGTTATAGAATAAACGGAAGGTATTTTACAGAGCTGCTCTCCGAGTGGTTTATACTCTGCAAGACTCTGCAAAACTCTGCTGCGCAACGACTGAATTATTGAGACAGTGAATCCGGTGCTCTCAGCTCCAAGCTGTGAGTCCACAGCACTGTGACCTGTTCCTGCGGGAAGGAGGTCTCTGGCGGTGCTACCCAGCTCGCCCAGCCCAGTCGGGGTTGAGGTGCAAGAGTCCAGTTGGTGCACTGGCTCTAGGGCGATGCTGACATCGGTTATGGGCCCAGTCGTTGTTCCAGTCGTCTGACCTGGCGTTGTTCCAGTCATCCCAGGCGTCCCAGGCGTCCCAGTCGCCAGAGGTTTCTGTTGCTGTTTGCTGGATGGTGGAACGGACGCTGCATGCTGGACTGATTTGTGGTGCCCAGAAGCAGAGCTGTTTTGGAGCAGAGTATTCAAGCTGCCGCTGTTGCTGTTGCTGCTGCTTGATTTATGGAGGTATGTTGCTGACTGCCAAAGGAAGAAGATAGCATCCCTGTTTGCCTGTTAATTGCGCTCTGAGTGGGGGAGAGAGTGGCTGAAGGAGTCAAGGCTTTATCTGTGTTGCACGAGGGAAGTGTCTTGCTCTAAGTAATAGCAGACATGGCCTGTGCACATTCTGGCCAGATGGCTCTGTCCTTTCCCCTCCTCATGCCTGAAAACTATGGAGTTTGGCAAGTAAAGATGAAAGCGCTTTTACAGAGGGAAAAGCTATTTCACACGATAGAAGATGACCCTCCAGATAAGGATGATGATGATTGGGCTGAGTGGCATGCTGCAGATATGAAAGCCCAAGGGACAATTGTTTTGAGTGTTTCAGACCACTTGCTGGTGAACTTAGAGGGTCAAGAGACTGCACAAGCTGTTTGGCATAAGTTGAGAGATATGCATCTGAGACAAAATGCTGGTTCCAGTGTGATTTTCTTTAAGAAGCTGTGCAAGCTGCAGTTGGAGAAAGGTGGTGATTTGCCTAGCCATCTATCTCAATTAAAGCGTCTCAGACAGGACCTTGTTCAGCGAGACCTGGCTATTTCAGAGGCTGTTTTTGCAATGCTAATGATCAATAGCCTAGATGAGTCTTATGATGGAGTGGCTGCCCAGATTTCTACAATGCCTTCTGACCGGCTAACAGAGGATTATGTGTCTAGCATGCTCCTGAATGAGTGGGATCGCAGACAGGCTGTTAGAGAAAGCCGGGAAAACTGTGCTGTTAAAAATGTGCTTGAAAATGTGCCTGAGTCTTCAGCAGGGGAAAGTGAAAGTGAAACTGCTGCTGTTAAAGCTTTGAAATTGAAGTGGTGCTTTACGTGTGGAGCACAAGGCCATTTGAGTTTCCAGTGCAAGAAGTCCTCAAAGAAGAAGGGAAACTTCAGAGGCAGAGGGGGAGGAGGACGAAATCCCCATGCACCTGCTACTTCAAAGGCCTTGATCTCTCGCTGTTCCAGTCAACGTGGGCGGAGTTTCTTCGTGGTCGACTCTGGCTGTTCAAACCACGTGGCCAAAGATAAGAATCTCTTTGTTCAGCTTGAGAAGCAAGAGAAAGAAATTCATCAAGCAGATGGGACAGTTCTCACAAGTGTGGCTCAGGGAACTGTGTTCTTAAAGAGCCTGAATGCAACTATTAAGAATGTCCTGTATGCGCCTGATATTCAGGACAATTTATTGAGTGTTTCCCAGCTTGATCGTCAAGGGTTTAAGGTGGTGTTTGCTAAATCTTGCTGTGAAATTCTTAGAGATGGCAAGCTCATTTTGTATGCAAAATGTGTAAATGGATTGTACCAATTGCCTTTTGTTTCAGGTACAGGCACTGCAGAAGCAACTGAGAAAGAGTTTTGCAATTTGTCTGTAGATAAGAATGAGAAGTTGCATGACCAATGTATTCATTATTATCACTGTATTTATGCTCATCTGAATTTCCAGGCTGTGGCAAAAATGCCTGATATGGTTCAGGGTATGAGGTTGAAAGAATGTCCCTACCACATGAAATGTGTTTCTTGTGCTGAGAGTAAGGCAAGGCAAGCTCCCAAAGGTACAGAGTCTGGGAGAGAGGCCAAGAAACCATATGAAGTCATTCATGCAGACTTAGTGGGGCCTCTAGCACTCTCTAGAGGCAATTCAAGGTTTTTTATGGTTCTGATAGACTCCTATTCAAAATATGTTTGGGTCTATGTGCTGCAGAAAAAGTCTGAAGCCTTTACCAAGTTTCGTCAGTTTTGTAAATGGCTCAGAAATGTACATAATGAGAATGTACGTTTTCTTTTCACAGATAGGGGTGGAGAGTTTTGTTCAGAAGAGTTTGAGAGTTTTCTTTCTGAACAGGGCATTGAGCATAGGACGGCCACGCCCAGATCACCCTGGCAGAATGGTTTATGTGAGAGAGTAAACCAGACCCTGCAGCAAGGAATCAGAACACTGTTACATGATTCGGGGCTGCCCAATCCTTTTTGGGCTGAAGCTCTTTCGTTTTTCTGTCACGTGTATAACAGGAGATACCAGTCTAGTATAAATTGCACCCCATATGAGATGCTTCACGGAAGAAAGCCATGTGTAAAGCATTTTAAAATTTTGGTTTGGAGGTTTGGGTGCACACCTCGCAAGGTGACAAACTGAGCAAGCGTGGAGAACATGGTATTTTCCTAGGTTATGAGAAAGGGTCTTATCGTGTTCTGATCACAGACATGAAAACCATAAGGCTGACCAGGAGTATTGATGACAAGCCACAATGGGACAGAGTTGGCGTTTTTCAGTGCCATCCCATTTGTGATGATGGTGCAAAAGGGGCAAAGAAAGTTAAGAGGGAGGCAAGTGTTGTTGTTGGTGATAATCCTGATGCCAATGTAGTTCCAGATGATGGCACAGATTATCAGAGCTCAAAAGCCTCAGGTGAGTCTGAGGCTGACTCAGACTTAGCAGCTTCATATACTTTAGCTCCCCATTCTCCTAAAGAGGAGGAAGCACCAGAACAAGAGGATCAGAGAGTTCTGCGCAGATCCGAGAGAACAACCAAGGGTGTACCACCAAAAAGGTTTTCTGAAGAGTTTGCAAAGACTGCGGTCACGAGCAACTCTGGTGGAGTTTTCAAACCAAGCATGAAGTGTGCTGAGAGTAATAGCACAAAACGCTTTATTTATTTCCTTACCTGATATTTGAAGGAAAGCGTGTATTTGAGTTCTGAAAATGGTTTGTTCAAATCTGCCTAATTAGAGATGTTAATTTGTATCTGAGAGAAAGAGAAATGTGTATGAAGATTTTTCTAGAAGCTGCTTATTCAATGGTATTGTAAAAGTGTGTTATATGCTGGAAAGAGAGATACCTGCAAATGTGTAAACCAAGGTTGTAAGCAAAGAACAACTTTTGGAGTGTGTGTGTAAATTGCAGTTATGTTAAAGATTCTTGAAATGGTCGGATGAAATGGGGGAGGATGAGGAGATTTCACCCCTCCCATACCCAAGAATCTCCTGACCATCTCCTGATGATCTCTGCTGACTCCACAGAGAAGAGGAGGCGTGTCCTGCCTATTTACTTATTCTGCCCAGCAACATCTCTGTGTGTGAGAGAGAGAGTCAGTCAGTCAGTGTATCGGAGAGAGTGAGAGTGTTAGAGATCCTAGAGATTAGATTGCTGCTAAGAGCAGCTGCAGACTCTCAGTGTAGCATTGCTTTATGCTCAGAATACTTAGCTCTGTATATAGTTTTGTACCATAGTTGTAGTTATAGAATAAACGGAAGGTATTTTACAGAGCTGCTCTCCGAGTGGTTTATACTCTGCAAGACTCTGCAAAACTCTGCTGCGCAACGACTGAATTATTGAGACAGTGAATCCGGTGCTCTCAGCTCCAAGCTGTGAGTCCACAGCACTGTGACCTGTTCCTGCGGGAAGGAGGTCTCTGGCGGTGCTACCCAGCTCGCCCAGCCCAGTCGGGGTTGAGGTGCAAGAGTCCAGTTGGTGCACTGGCTCTAGGGCGATGCTGACAAATCCTTGGTGCAGCGGGGAGGTCGGTACACCAATAGGAATCCTGTACTGCCCCTATTGCCCAACTTCCAGAACATGAACTCAGAAAATTGGGTCTTCCCAATAGGACGCCTGGTGCAGACTAATGACTTCCTAAAAATCACTGCAACCCCCCCTCCCCGCCCACATGACCTGGGTTGCTGTGCGTAAGAGAAACATGGTGGGCAAGCAGCGGCAAGGACAGGCCCATCTGCCTCATCCAACCAGGTCTCTGTCACACATGCCAGGTCAAATCCTCCATCCACAATCAGGTCGTGGATGGCAGTGGTTTTATTAAATCATTGACCTGGCATTGCACAGCAACACTTTCAGGTCATGTGGGTTTCCCTTGCTGGTTCCAGTATCCTTCCGGTCAGGACCAGACCTGGAGGCAGGGATAGTCCTCAAACAACGACTAAACCTGCCTCCTCGGTAATGACATGGTCTGGGTAATGACATGGTAATGAGATAGCAACACAACCTACTGTTACCCTCCCTAAGCTAACTTCCCTTCCATTTTTATCTGATCCCTGCTTTTCCTTAACACCCCTTCCCCAAATATATGGAAATAAAAATAATATACCCTCCAAGGTAATTTACCAGTCAGAAGGCATTAACTCTTAGGGAGTTGTCCTTTCTTTAAAGCAAATCACTTCATAACAGCACCTGCCATTGATGCCAGAATGCAGAGTTCCAAGTTAGAGCCCTGCTTTTTAAAATCATCTCTAGTCCTCAGATGAGAGGCACATTTTGAACACTCTGCAAACCAACAACAGTGCTTGAGAACGTCACATGCGCCCCATTGTTGAAGCAACGTCCTGCTTTTTTAAGAGCTCTTGCAGAGCCTGTCCTGCCGCTTGGAGCTTATACCGATTACCTCCTTCCCACATCTGGATTATTCTTGTTGAAGCAATTCCCCTCAGGGCTTTTTTCTCCTGGTATCCTGTAGGTTCGCAATCCGTCAACAGAATAGAGATTCTGGAAGCTCTATGCATGCATAATGAGACTTACCACTGGCCTGGAGTTTGCAGAGAATACAAGATGTTGCAGAAACATCTTTGTGCATATGCATCTATCTGTTGCTATAGCCCTTCACTTTTTGAAGGAAATTAGACAATATGCATGTGCATGGAATGGTGATGCTTTCGCCCTTTAGGGCTTATTCACATATCCATTTGCCCCACAATTTCTTCTAGGGAAACCCAATCTTTAGTGCTCAAACCTGGTTTTCAGGTTTTCTGCAGATTACCATTTGTTCTGATTTAGCAGTAAAGAGTGGGTTTTCTAAGGGACGCAGATGTCACTGTGGTTTAAACCACAGAGCCTAGGGCTTGCCGATCAGAAGGTCGGTGGTTCGAATCCCAGCGATGGGGTGAGCTCCCATTGCTAGGTCCCTGCTCCTGCCAACCTAGCAGTTCGAAAGCACATCAAAGTGCAAGTAGATAAATAGGTACCACTCCGGCGGGAAGGTAAACAGCATTTCCGTGCGCTGCTCTGGTTTGCCAGAAGCGGCTTAGTCATGCTGGCCACATGACCTGGAAGCTGTACGCTGGCTCCCTCGGCCAGTAAAATGAGATGAGCGCCACAACCCCAGAGTTGGCCACGACTGGATCTAATGGTCAGGGGTCCCTTTACCTTTACCTAGTGGGTTTTCTAGGGGAAAGTGGCACATGGATGCACACCTTCCTGTTAACCATGTGCCACAGCAGTGACGCCAAGCAAACAGCAGAATAGTTGCTTTATTAAACAGGGAATGAACAGGACTAGCTTTGAAGGGCAGCTCATGCAGAACTAAACTGGCAGAGGGCTGAAATTCTCCCCCCCCTCCCTCAATCCCACCCACTGTCATAATAGAAGCAAAAGGTACAGTTCCTTTTAACCCTTTACCACCTTATACCATGGATAGAACCATCTGCTTCTACCAAATTATTCCCACTGTGTATCCAAATAGTTATGCCTATCTTTACAACAACCATTCCCCCCAAATTTTATGTGCCTCAAAGTATCTGAACAAAGACAAAAGGTATACGTTAAGAAAGTAACAATTGCGTTTGAGAAGTATGAAAGGAAACATTAGAGAACACGTTTCTCACTTTCTCTGAGAGAATAACCCCGCTGCTTCATGAATATTTTAGAAACAGGAAGGTTGGCTATGACCTGTTGTTGTATAAATTTGCACAGTTCTTCCCTTTAGAGATATTGCATTTTCTTCTTAGAAAACAAAAACGAGGAAAAATTACTTATAAGGCTTCCAAAACCTTGCCTCTTGCTTTTCAGTATTGGGTCATTTGGACTGCAAATGATATATGCGACTGCATAATGAAGATTGCTTCCCTCATCTTACAAGATTTCCAGACTTGAATGATATTGGTCTAGAAAAGAAGCAGTGTCATAAATATTCCACATTTGTTGCTACAGAAGCACAGCCCCAAACTGCTACTGCCTAAGTAAAAAGCAGCAGAATATATATACACACACCCTCTCATTTTATCAATATCTTAGTTTTTCAGTGTTGCAAGCCCTCTCCCTCCCAAGCTGTTCTCTCAGGAATGAAAGGAATTGAATTTTTAAGAGCATCACAGGGCAGATGTGAAATTGAAGAGCAATGTTTAAGTTAAGACCTGAGACATTACTGCACTTTCACAGCTAGTTTCCATTATGTTGGTCTCCTGTAAGTACCAGCAGTGATGGCACCACAATTCAGAATTGCATTGCTGGTGGAAGCAGACTCCTCCAATTCTGAAAAGGAGACCAAACCCTTCCAAAGTTCAGGTCTGGTTTGTAATGGCTTGCTCACCTCCAGCAAACAGCACCGGCTTCCCTGCTTCTTGGAAGCATCCATTGGTGAGCCTGGGAAATGGAGTTTCCTATGCCCGCTGGCTTAATCAATTTCCTAGGCTCTGCAGTAGCAATGGAAAGCCTATGTGAGAATCTAGGACTCAAAGATCAGACCTCTGCTGCTACTGAAGTGTCTCCCTGCCCTGCCACCTCCCATAAGGGTACATTTCAGAAGAAGGAGAATTTGTGAGAAGCCCCCTAGGCTTTAGGGGAAAATGTTATTTTCTCTAGGAAGACTTAGAAAGAGTCTGAGCTTTCTCTGAGCAACATTCTCATTAAAAGTTCAGAAAAATCCGGCTAATTACAGTGCTACCTCTGGTTAAGAACTTAATTCGTTCCAGAGGTGTGTTCTTAACCTGAAACTGTTCTTAACCTGAAGCACTACTTTAGCTAATGGGGCCTCCCGCTGCCGCCGCGCCGCCGCCAAGCAATTTCTGTTCTCATCCTGAAGCAAAATTCTTAACCCAAGGTACTACTTCCAGGTTAGTGGAGTCTGTAACCTGAAGCATCTCTAACTTGTAACCCGAGGTACCACTGTATGGAGCATGGGGCAGAGGTGGGCACAGGTTTTCCCTTCTCTACAAACGACTAGTAGTGGACCAATTGCTGAGGGCCAATGAATGACAAAACAAAATGGGTATGATGAGATTGCAGGCTGAGTGGCCTTATGCAGAGTTTGATGGACTATTAATACAATTGCCTAGATGGCTGCGTGATCTATGTCTCTTGCAACATTGTTCAAACAAAACCCACCATGTTTGGGTGAAAGTGAGTTGAGCGGAGGCTGGGAACATGGTAAAGCAGAGAGCGGGGAGAGGGAGAGAGATGCATACCAAACTCTACTGTATGCTGATAAACCACATTTTCAAGATGGTAATTTGTGTGAATTGACCCTGGGAATAATCTGGGTGAGCCAGCTATGCTATTAGATGATCCTAGCATGCAGCTCTAGTGAGCCACTCAGTGGCATGACACGCTGCAGCTACAGTGGCAATCTGCATGCAGAAAACAGGGCAGGTAGATTCTGCTGGGCTGCATGCCAGTTGCAATATCAATGAAACAGCTTGCTTTCATAGAGGGCGTCGTCAGGTTTCAAAGCAGCTTATTTTCATGTCAAGCTACACTCCATTGAAGGAACCAATATTTCAGGGAGGCGGTTAAATTACATCCACTGCTTTCATGGGAGATAAACTGAAGCTAATTCTATAGCTGTTAATGGGCCACATGAAGTCCTGTTCTGCCCCTGTATGTTTTTATGAGATATGCTAGACTGATGGATACCAAGGAAAGGGCTTTTTAAAATGGTATCCCCACACCTACATAACTCCCTCCCACTGGAAAGTAATGCAACTCACAAGCAGGTGTTTGTTTTTAAAAAATACATTTTAATTTCAGTCTGCATTTTATTAACGGTGTTGCTTGGATAAATTTGTGCCATTTGTTGGGTGAAATTTGATGATGGCATATGTTTTGCTTTACTCTAGACTTTGTGCAGTGCCTTGTGAAGGCTATTGTGCTGGGAAAGACTGGCCTAGAAATCTTGTAATAAATTAAAATAAATAATTGTAATGCCCTAATAATCACCAAAAATATATAGCAATTTATTCAGTGAATTTTGCCGTTATATCTTGCAAATTGTCTCCAAGAAAAGCACTCAGATTTCATGATTCCCCCAAGACCATTTTCCATACCTTTATATTTCTCTAGAATAATGCTTGCCCTGATAGCTATACAGCTTGCTGGGAATGTTTGAAATTCCCACTTCAAGATACTGCTTTTGGGTTGATTGAATAAACAGGTCCCATTGAATCGCATCTTTTGCCTCCCCAATTGAATTACAATATTTGCTGAATAGCATATTGCTGAGCTCTAGACCTGAGCAAAACCAAATAAAACTGTATTTTACTTTGTCTCTTCTCGCTATCTGGTCAATTTTTAAATTGCTGATGGAAAATCTCTTGCCAGTCTTTCACGAGAAAACATTTTGGCCTGAAACACGTTGGAGCTGTGGTGTAACACATGTAACACATAGTAATTTAAGCTGCTATTAGTAGCTACAACATCAACATCTGTTGACCAAACAATGTTATGTCAGTGTTGTTTAGCCCTAAGCTCCAAACTGCTCGAAAATGCTACTGTTAATCCCTGCATCAGCACTTGCCCACCCATGAGGCAAGATGAGGCGACTGCCTCAGGCAGGAGGATCCACAGGAGCAGCAGTTCCCAGTGCCAGGAGTGAAGGAAGGCTCACTGGCACCTGGTACGGGGTGTCAGGGGTGGGGCAAACTGCCCGGCAGTGCATGCGCATGCACCGTACGTACAGCTCATGCATGGTGCCTTTATGTATGATGCATGCACACGCGCCGCCAGGTGGTTTGCCTACAACACCGCTCGAGTGCTGTACGGACGGCAGCGGGATCCTCTGCTTGTGGCTGCAGCTCTGAGAGAGCTGGAGCTGCAGAGCTGTGTGCAGCCGATGGCTAGTGGGTAGGCTTGCCTTGGGAGTCACTGCAGGCGGGGGAACCCCCCCTGCCCACGACTCCCAAACCTACAGCAAGCCGGGGAAAGGGGGGAGCTGCAAAGCAGCGTGCAGCAGTTCCTTCACAACTTTGTTGGTGGCGCTGTAGGCTTGGGAGTCATGGGGGGGCGCGGAATGTCACCCCCATCAGGATGGCACCCGGAGTGTGCCACACCTGCCACACCAACCTTGCCCCACCTCTGCCCACTGTCAATGTTTATTCCCCCCTTGTTCCTGATGTAGATCTTCCCTCACCCCTTCTTCCCTGGTGAGGAAGGGAGCACCATTTTGGGGTCGACTTCAGGTGCCAAAATGTATTGGGCCAGACCTATCCTGTGACTGTAGCAGACCTCTGGAGTGTCTGTGTGGTGTCTCCTGCTGCTGCGCTGCCTGGGGCAACCTCTACCCAGGCTGCGTCAGGCCACATGGTGTCTCCTGATGTTGTGCGTGTTGGGCAACTTCCTCCTAGGCTGTGCCAGTCCGTATGGCATCTCCCGGTGCTGCGCAGCCCGGGGCAACCTCCAGAAAGGCCACACCAGGCTGTGTGGCTTCTCCAAAAGGCTTCAGCAAGCAAAGAGCTACTGTGCTACTGCATTCTGTAGCACCAGACTTCCCCACCATTTCCTTTTAGCTTAACAGTGCAGGTACCGAAGAGAGTGGTGAATATAGCAGGATGGAGTGTACCATACTGGGACAGAAAAGAATGGATTGTGAAATTTTCAATTTACCAGCTTTCACAGCCAAGGGATTAGAGTAATAGCATGAACGGCACTGGTATCTTGTGACCAAAGGAGAAGCATGGCGGTGATGTTTAGGTTGGTAGAGGGCCTTCTTGGTGGTGGCGCCCGCCCTGTGGAATGCCCTCCTATCAGATGTCAAGGAAATAAACAACTATCTGACTTTAGAAGATATCTGAAGGCAGCCCTGTTTAGGGAAGTTTTCAAATGTTTGATTCTACTTTTAATATTCTGCTGGGAGCCACCCAGAGTGTCTGTGGAAACCCAGCCAGATGGGTGTGGTATAAATAAATAAATAAATAAATAAGCAGGAGGAGGAGGAGGAGGAAGGGGAGGAGGATTACAGGGTGGAGGAGCTGTTATGACAAATGAAAGGATTTCAGAAGGCCAACGGGTGGTTTTCACAAGGGGTATTGAGGTCCAAATGGATCGGGCAAATGGAGCCAGTGGTGGTGCTGATAATACTGGCAAAAGAAAATACCCAAGTAAATTCCCTGCCCCTTTGTCTATTTATATGATCTGGTGCACAAGAAACACAGATTCCCAAACCTTACAGTGTTAACTGAGAAGTAAATCCTACTGAACTCAATACAGTTGTACCTTGGTTCCCGAATGCCTTGTGACTCGAAGGTTTTGGCTCCCGAATGCTGCAAACCCAGAAGTGAGTGTTCTGGTTTGCAAACGTTCTTTGGAACCCAAACATCCAATGCAGCACCTGCAGATTCCGATTGAGTGCAGGAGGCTTCTGCAGCCAATCGGAAGCCGCGCCTTGGTTTTCAAATGTTTTTGAAAGTCAATCTGACTTCCAGAACGGATTCCGTTTGAGAACCAAGGTACGACTGTATGACCTTAGAGCAACAGAGTAGAAAAGATATGGAAGGGTGCCAAATTAGGACAGGATGTGATCTTCCTTTCTTACCTCACCCTCAACACCCTCAAGTGATGGTTGGATGTGGCCCTTTGGCTTTGGTTGGAGCAGTGAGCTTCCATGTCATTAGAGCCTCATGCCTTTGATACAAGAATTTAAGCACCAGGAGCTGAAGCATTCAAATGTTCACCCATTATAAAATACCTTTGCAGTCTTTCAAACAACCTTTTTTGCTGAGGAAATGAATATTAAAATGGCACACAGAGAGAAACAGATTGAAATTTTGCTCTAGTCATATTTTTGCAAATCTACAGACAATGTAAATTCCTTTAGAGCACAAAATGGAATGCCTTATTCAGACTGGTGCAAAATAGCTGTGGGTTTTTTATTTTTTATTAAATACAATACATGGTAATCCAGACAAATCCATTTCACAACTAATGACTCCTCTATGTCCCTCTAATCCCTGTAGGGAGAAAATCATATTCAGGAAGTTTATTAGAAACATCTGTTGAAGATACCACTAATCCCCTATTCTGAAATCAGTGGCTGGATGTAAATGAAACAGCCTTGCTTGTATTAAATGTGTAAAAAAAAATTAAAAAAATTAAACAGCATCTTGCTTAAAGTGCCTTTTTTCATATGGGCACATTGCTCAGATCCTGCTGGGTCCCCCCCCTTGTGGGGTGGGGGTTCTTTATTCTTGTTTTGCTTCTTGAGACTACAGCTGCTGCAAGCAAATTATCCACTTTAATCTCAGACTTCAGAATCCACACCACACGCCTGGCTTCTACTGATTTTACATCAAGTTTTAACACATGGCACTACAAAAGGAGAGGAAATAAGTTGATTATGCAGAGAGCACCCCCCCCACTCCCATAAAGCCCCCCACTTGTGTAAATCAGCAATATCAAATTAACTTTATCCTCAAATTTCCTCCCCTAGCAGTCCGAATTGCCATCACCTTAAGTATATCTGCATACCCTGGCAAGTATTGCCCATAAGGGAAGGAAACAGATGATTTAGCAGAAATAACAAGCAGGGATGTGTCTCCTGAGTGCTGAGTCATTGATTCCTCCTCCTGCCTATATAATCTGTTCCTTGTACTACTGTGGAAATTGACATCTTTTAAGACAGTTTGAAGCAGCATCTGACAATTGCATTCTATTTATCGCTAGAGCTGAGAGGTAAGCTAATAAAAAATAAATAAATGTGAATTAAAGGACAATTATTTTAATGGTACTGTTTACAGATATAAAGGATTTCTAATGAAAGCCTATGATAATAACGAGGCTAGCAGACTCTTATAATACCAGTACTAAACAGCCATTTTCTTTTTTCTGTTTTCTTTATATAACCCCCCCCCCCACTGCAAATAATCCAATGCAAGTTATAGAGCATTCATATGTTATATTAGTAAGTTCAATAATTCATGACTGGTGCCTATTCAATGTGTGGGATTTCCCTTGCCCCATTTATTAAAGATGGATGAAGAATAGAAAGACTGCTTTAGTTTTTAAGCCTGTTGCTGAGATTCCTGCCCTGGAGCAGAAGGTTCTTGGATTGTAAGGTCCCAGTATAAAATCCTGGTTCTGCTGTAGTTAGCAGCTTCATGTATTGCAAGACAGCTAGGGTGAAATGCTTGCTTTATAACAGTTTGGACACTGATCTGGCACTTTAGAAACCATCTGCCTTGATCCAAAATGCTTCAGAGACTTCCCAGTTCAACTCATAATCTGGGGCAAAGCCCCTCTGGGGAAAAATGAGGCTTTGTCCCCCCTCCCCCATGCTTATTGGGAAATAAAAAATCTGGCTGCAGAAATGGATAGAATTTGTAGACATAGTGGCCTTTCTAGAGTAAATAACGCCTGCCAGCTTACAGTTAAATAAGTCCAGAGGTTGTTTGTGCTAGGCTCCTTAAAACTATTTAGGCGGTGTTATTTAAAAAAAACATTTCTCACTACAGTGGTACCTTGGGTTACAGACGCTTCAGGTTACAGACTCTGCTAACCCAGAAATAGTACCTCAGATTAAGAACTTTGCTTCAGGATGTGAACAGCAAACGCATGGTGGTGGCGCGGCAGCAGCAGCGGGAGGCCCCATTAGCTAAAGTGGTACCTCAGGTTAAGAACAGTTTCAGGTTAAGAATGAACCTCCAGAATGAATTAAGTTCTTAACCTGAGGTACCACTGTATTTTGTTCTTTTACTTTGGGGTAGAATTTGATGAAATTTGCAGTCATGGTAGATCCTTCTGGGGAGATGAATCTAGCGGCAATGATTTTCCAGTAAAGCAGCCATAACCATTTTGGGATGGGGAAAAAATGAAATCAGTTTATCTTCTCTAGTGTTTTGTGAGCAATTGGTCTGAAAATAGCAGGTATGACAGAGATGTTTCTAGGTAAAAAAAAGAAGAAGGCACTTTTGAATTTGATTTGGGGAGGAGACTTAAAGGGGTTTGCTTTCCTCCTTGTGATTTATTTGTTAGTTTGCAAGCTCCATTTCAATGGCATTGAATAGGTAGTATTGCAGAGGTAGTATTGCACAGAAGGAAGCACACAAAGTGTTATGATTTGAGGAGTGGGCTCATGTGAGCTTTGGGAACTTCCATTTTATGGATCTATACTCTCCTCACCATAGGCACCCCCCTAAGCTGCTTTGACCACTTGTTATGGGGGGCGGGGGAGAGCTCGAGAGTTAGAGGGGGCCTTCTCACTTTGAATCTGCCCTGCCACTTGTCATTCCTTCACTCTTTCCTAAACAAGAGGGACTGGAGTTGTCCACTTGAGATGGCTGCTGCTGGTGTAATGCCCAGGAACCTTTCCTCTGCTTAGTTGTTTCCTACAATGCAGGCAAACAGTATTGCTGGGTTGCTACCTCAAAGTGATCCCAGACTATGCTGTGCTGCTTGCTTCCACTGCTACCAATTAAAAGTGCAGAAGCCCTGTCCCCTTTTCCACACCACCATCCTACCCATAACATTCAGTGACTGGACTCCCTTTTTGTTCCTCCAGGCTCCATCACTTCACAAGTTTTAATGTAAGTCTGTAACCTTTTGATTCAGAGTGGTACAAAGGAACCACAGATGCTTGCAGCTGAAAGTTATCCCTCAAAAGAAACTAAGGCAAGTATTTAGATCTAGGACACATCACAAATCTGCCTTGTTTCTGTAATGTGCATTTTACAAATTCCAGTCTGTTTCTGACTTTCTCTGTGCTCTTTCCACTTTGATGTGTGTTTCAGGTTTCAGGCCACTCTGTATAAAAATGATGCTCTCTGCTTGTCTGTTTACCATAATGAGGAATCTAAGGCTATAACTCCCCCCCCCGGGGGGGGGGGAATCAGCAACCAGCCCAGCTCTGGGAATAGTAGCCCTGGAAGTGGAATAAAGGTCTCCTAGCAACAATCAGCATCCCGAACAAACTACAGCTCCCAGAATTCTTTGCGGGAAGCCATGCCTGTTTTACGAGACATCGTAGTTCTGTTGGTGTCAGTGTGGCCTCAGTAAGACTAGCAAAAGTTCTTTTACTGGGAGGGATTGCACATGCCTATTTGAGTTAATTCTTTTACCAACAGAACATAAGTAGCACTCATGCATCACATCTGGCAACCAAATACTAGAAATGAAGAGGAATGTACACCATAGCTATACCAACAGGTGAGTGTGAGTGATGTGGAAGAAGTTAGTGTACTGAACACTCCACATCCACAAACTTGTAAGATCAATGCCGGTTGTTTATTGTGACCAGTGGGAGATATTATATAGAGCTTTCTGAAATTTTGCATTTAAGAAAAGCATTGAGACTCCTCAAAAGATTAATTTTAGGATGTTCGTTGTTCGCTTGAATTCATCGGTGGACATAAGCATGGGAGAGAGAATGTTAAAACAAAACCTAAAACATTAAAAACAAGACCCGAACTGTAACTTCTCTCTCTTTGCATCTGGAATCTCTTATGTCAGTTATATAAATAAAGACTTTCATCTTTGGCTTTTATTCTGATAGAAGAGACTTTGAAAATTCTTGTGAGATAAATGAAAGAACTTCAGTAGAGAAATTAATCTCAGCAAAATACATATATTTGTCACATCTTTGAAAGAGTATTTGTCTATTCAAATGTCATTTGATTGCTATGAAAATGTTCTTTCTAGCAAACTTTAAGAGCCTTACTCCTAAGCAATGCAGAGCTGGACTTGAGATAGGAATCCGAGGTAGTGTGCTAGCCAGTGAGGGGGCGGGGAATGACCCTCTACCCCAGGGCTATTCTTGGCCTCCCTTGCTTGGGGACCAATATAGAAAACCTTTATCCATGTTGTGCTTCTATTTATTGGGAGTTTTCATGTGGAGAAGCATCAAAAAACATTCCCCAATCTACTGCCTGAAGTGGTACAGTTCATTCTGCCATCTTGGCACTCCGCTCTCCAGCTTCTACCTGGTTTTACTGCATGTAATACTTTGCCTGAGAATCAGCTGCAGGAGGTTGGGGGGTATCCTAAATGAATGTGGCCACCAAAAGGCATTGAGGATTCTTGTTGGATTGTTTCCCTTTTTTTAACTCGAGGGTGTATCTTTTTCCTATTAACTTGCTGCTTGCATTTTTACACAAGAGTTTGAAACTATGATAGCTGCATAAGTCTTCAGCTTCTAAATTCTCTTCTGCCCCTGACATAAGCATAATATTGTTAATCATTAACTCCCCTTATAGGAAATATTAATCCTTGCTAATAAAATATTGATCAATACATTTTCTTGATGAATTCTTCAAATTAGCATTCTTCAGCTCATCAAAAATGCTGCTGCTTAGAATTCGCTGCAACATAAAGCATATATTAATCCATATTTTTTTTCTTCAGGCTGTGTGAAGCCCCTTTAATGTCAGCCTCTGACTCCTCTTCACTTGCCAGGCACATTGAAATCCTCCACTGGAATTTTCTGCAACTCACTAAGATTTGCACAACTTTTGCTGGTAAGTGTAACTATTTCTCCCACCTCACAACCAAGGCCTTCGTGTTATGAAGGGCAGATGTTGCTCCAGCTCTTTAGCACTTTCATATCAATAATTCTTTAGCCAATCCATGGATTCATCAGATTCTTTTTTCTTTACTTTCTCTCATTTATAATTGGCACTGCTGCAGGTACAATTGCTGTGCTATTAAGGCAGTCCCACAAAGCAACACCAGGTAATTAACAGCCTGGCTCACACATCAGTGCAAGTCTGTGTGCCTGGATTTAAGCTGATGGACAAAGCCATCTGATGCATATTATATACTGCATATACAGTCATACCTTGGGCTACAGAAGCTTCAGGTTGTGTTCTTTTGGGTTACAGACCCGCTGAAACCCAGAAGTACCCGAATGGGTTACTTCCGGGTATTGGTGGTCGCGCATGCACAGAAGTGCCGAATTGCAACCTACGCAGACGCAGTGTTGCGGGTTGTGAATGCTGCGGATTGCGACCGTGCCTCCTGCACGGATCACTTTCGCAATCTGAGCGTCCACTGTATTATATACTGAGATGCAAGTGTAAACATGTCTTATTCCCAAGGAAGTAGTCATAGCATTGCAGCCAGATCCTGTACTGCAGTGGCTGGTTAGGGTGTTAGCTAGGGGAATCCACTGGTGGTTCCATGGCTATTGAATCAATATCCTACAGTTATATTGAATGGCTGGGGGGCAGCTAGTACCAGGCGTATGCACAGTTGCTGAACAGTCGCCCCTGCTGATGTCAGCAACTTCTGGTTGCATGGGGTTGACTCAGCACCCCCCACAAAGAAGCACCTTCCTTGCCACTTACCAGAGTGCATAGGTGAGGTTGACAATCACCCATTCTGAATTGCATCACATGGCTGCAGGCAGTTTCACTCAGTGCTCTGTTTCATGGGCAACTGCTGATGCTGCATGTATTCACTTGGATATAAGTCCGGCTGAATTCCACAGGGCTTCCTCTGATGTGCACCTAGAATGACGGCCATGCAATGTGATCCTTGACCAGTGTGTTGCAGCTGGAATTGGAAGATGCCTCTCATGGTCAGATCATATTGAAGTGTAGGTGTACAGTATCATGGGTCTGAGAAGTATCACACTCTGTATCCTTGCAAAGGAACCATAAATGGTTATGTGTGTCTTTTCCTCCTGGCTAAAAGCAAGCAGTTGGAGACCATTCGTAAGAACCCTGCTAGATTCATAAGAACCCAAAGGGCCGTCTAGTTCAACATCCTTTTCTCACAGTGGCCAACCAGTTCCTAATGGAAAATTTGCAAGCAGGACATGAAGGCAATAAAGCTCTGATGCTGTTCCCCAGCAATTGGTCTTCAGAGACATATTGCCTCTGATAACTGGAGTTAGTCATCATGACTAGCACTCCATAAATCCCCTTTATCCATCAGTTCATAATCATAGAATTGTAGAGTTGGAAAGGACCCTGAGGATCATTTAGTCCAGCCTTTCTTAACCTTTGGGCCCCCAGATGTTGTTGAACTACAACTCCCATCACCCCTAGCTAGGAAGGCCAGAGCTCAAGGATGATGGGAGTTGTAGTCCAACAACATCTTGGGACCCACAGGTCGAGAACCACTGATCTAGTCCAAACAAACCCCTGCAATGCAGGAATATGAAGCTATCCTATACAGGGATCAAACCTGCAACCTTGCCATTATCACACTCTAACCAATGGAGCTATCCAGGTTATAGTGAATTCCAGGAAAGAGGGCCAGGGAGGAACTACTTATTTCAGGGGTAGCCAACATGGTGCCCTCCAGATGTTGCTGAATCTACAATTCCTAGCAGCTCCAGACAGCATGGCCGGTGGTAAGGGAAGATGGGAACTGCGGTTTTGTTAAACATCTGGAGGACACTCTATTGGCTACTCCCGGCCTAGACCAACTGTAAGGACAGAAAATGGTCAAAAGGTGTCGCATGTTGAATTCAGAAAGTTTAAATATTAATCAGTAACAAAAGATCATGCCTAAGAATCAAGTAACAGCCAGCATTATCACACTTCCCTCCACCTGCCATTTGATTCTACTCGGTTTTTCTTTTGAATATGGAATTTTACGTGTAGAATATGCTCAGTTAGGTGTATAATACGACCCAACTGTGCAGAAATGTCATGCATGCAAAATCTATGCAAAGTCCCTACTACGCTGGTGCCTGAATCAATTTAAAGAAGATGCTCCATCAAATAGGATAAAGGCAGATTAAGCACATACAAATGAAACAGTGTGAGGGCATGGGGCTTATCAGAATTTGTTGGCATGCGTGCGGAATACAAATGGAGAAAAAATTGTGTTTGGTCTTATACAAAACTCATTTAGTGACTACATCTGAAGAGGTCAGAGGTAACTACAGAAATATACAAAGTGGAGCGTTCTACTGAAAAGGTCATGAACAAACTGGAGAGAAGCATGTCACAGACAATCCCATCTTCACTTACAACACACCTGGCTTTGATGGCATAGGAAGGTCTGGGCATTCAAGGTCTCTCCAGTCTTGCAATTTGTCCACGACAACTTGTCTAAATCAAAATTGGTTTTATTATAGATCACATAAAGTGACCAGCACAATCTGCACATTAGCTCCCTGTGCCATTTAATGTCCAGCCAAGTATTACTACACCCCTCTTTGCCCCTTATTTTGTTGTGCTGTAGATGTTTGGATTGACAGTTTCTTTTAGCTTTGAAGCCCACAGCAGGGATGGAAAAATCTGTCCATTTCAGTTTCTGTTCCTTATTACTTCACGTCTCCACATTTTTGCATCCGTTTGCATTAAAAAAAAAAAGGTCATGGGAATTTTTGTGCATTTTAGTTTAGGTTTTCTCCACATTTTGTAGGCAATTTTACTTGATAGAGTTTGCACGCAATCTTCCTTAATGTAATCCATTTTGTATTTTATTTTCACAGAATGCTTGCATTTTTATACACACTTTCCCCTAACACAACACATTTATGTACACGCAGCTTGGTTGGAGAGCTTCACTGCAAAATTCAGAGAAGTGCAATTTTTGAGGCTCCTGTATTGTTTTGGGAAGTGTGAATTAGGTAGATCCACATAAAAATGCAAACCAAACCACATTTCTCTCTCATCTGAACTTTACAGCAGTGTGCTTGAGGTTAAGCTAGCCCTGCCACACAAATGTTCCTATCTACCAGCCACAACATGCTCAAACTAAAGTAAGCACATATCTAGGAAGTGAGAATTGAAAAAGCAATCTCCATAACACTGCAACACAAATCTCTTCACTTTGTTTCAGGGTGTTATACCATGGTCTCTCTCCCACCCTGGTATATCAAAATGCATATCTATTTTCCCCCAGCAGTTTGAAAGCACGTCAAAGTGCAAGTAGATAAATAGGTACCGCTGTGGTGGGAAGGTAAACAGCATTTCTGTGCGCTCTGGTTTCCGTCACGTTGTTCTGTTGTGCCAGTAGTGGTTTAGTCATGCTGGCCACATGACCTGGAAAGCTGTCTGATAAGTAGATAAATAGGTTATCTACTTCCCCAGCGGGAAGGTAAACAGCATTTCTGTGCACTGCTCTGGTTCGTCAGAAGCGGCTTAGTAGTCATTCTGGCCACATGAACTGGAAGCTGTCTGCGGACAAACGCTGGCTCCCTCGACCTATAGAGCGAGATAAGCGCGCAACTCCAGAGTCGTCTGCGACTGGACCTAACAGTCAGTGGTACCTTTACCTTTACTACTTTTATGAATTGACACCTAAAAGATAACCCCAGATCTCTCAACTACCATACCCAGCAAATTTTTATCTCAGACTTGGAGTACCTCATATCAATCTACCCTGTTGAAGTTGCAGAATCATAAAGGATGAGGGCTGGACTCTCTCATACCCTCCAACATTTCTCTGATGAAAATAGGGATGTCCTAAGGAAAAGCAGGATATTCCAGGGTCAAATCAGATGGCTTCTGTAAATCCAGGACTGTTCCTGGAAAATAGGGGCACCTGGATAGTCTGCTCTCTGGATCCAGTTGTAACTGGAGCATGACTCCAAAAAGTCCTAGCTGAATCTCTTTGTGTTATCCACCTCAGCATCTGTTTCTGTTGCCTCCTTTTCCTGAAGTTAGCACTGCAGGGGTAAAGGGTGAAAATGGGGGGTTGCGCTAGGCCTAGACACAGCTGTGAGCATTTGCAACCACATTTCGAGATGCTGGAAACAATAGGAAATGTAGTTTCTGTGGTTCCTAAAATTTCTGGACTCTATTCCGAGTGTGTGAAGCATTTCATGTCTCCATTTGTGATGATCCTGAAAATACTTTATGGGCACAGAGCGCTACAGAAATGAGAAAATGAAGCCTTTTTGAACATTACATTTGCCTCAGTATCATGTGGAGTCATTTAGGTGAAAATGTCCTGGTAGAATGGCCTATCATATCATTCAGGAAAGAGTTGTGCACACAAGTGATCAGGTATCCAGTATCCAACTTATGAACTCCCTCCTCCACACACTGAAAAAGTGTGTGTGTGTGTGTGTGTGTGTGTGTGTGTGTGTGTGTGTAAAATTTCATGAAGCCATCCTCAACTTAATTCTTCATTGAGGTCCATTGGAGTTAGAAGGAGAAAACAGCATTCTGATACATTTTACCTCCCAGCAGAAAGTGAAGAAGAATAACTAAGAGCTGGAGATAGCTGAGTTGCAGAATTTGTAAATAATGAAAACCAAACACAGGGATTCTCTGCTAACTTGATTTTTATTCCTCGCTAGGCAATGCATAATGCCGTAACATTTTTCAGCATACATTGAAAAACCCTTCCCTGTTTTAGAGCACAGGTATTTAGGAATAGGATATTTCACTGCTGAATGTGAACAAAAGCAAAATGAGGTAATCTTTAAGGCTGCAGTTTGTTACTTACCTTGGAGTAAGCTGCATCGAACTCAGTGGCTCATACTTCTGAGTAGACATTTATAGAAATGCCCTGTTAGCAACATAAACCGGGAGATGTATTCTGCAAATAGCCACAAGCAAGATGTCACTAGAAAAAAATAGAAAGGCTTTTTGTTGAAGAAGTGTGACAGCTGAAGGTCCTTTGGGTTTAGGTGTTTGTTTGTTTTTAAATCACTCCCTGTTTTAATTTTAAAAAAATATATATTAAAAAAGATTGCATTGCTCAAGTAGTTTGTTCAAGCCTCTTGGAATAGCTTGAGTTACATCCTGTGTTTCAAAAATGTGGATCTATCTATGATCTCAAGGGAGAGATGCCACAGAATAGCTGGAGAAATCGGAGACCATGGACAAATAGCAAGCTGTGATGTCTGATAAGTATCTGCACAGGGTTCTGAAGTGGTCCAACCCCCTGGCAGGTGCAGAGACTAACCAATGTATCTGTACCATCCCTCTCTAGAAGAGAGAGGCAGACGTTTGTTTGGGTTGTCTGTCTTGTATCCAGCAAGCACAGAACTAAAACAAATAGCAGGTTTCTGTCTATGTTTTGGGTGATGGAGGGAGCAGAGACCACCCCTCTCTCCCTACATCTCCAGCTGTAGCCAATCAGTTTTGTTATGGAAATTGCAGGTATATGCCTCAGGATGGGGTGATGGATGTCTCTTTATTGAACCAATAATTAGTGTGATGGGTTCACTTTCAGCCCTGGAATGTCAAGGGCATCAGCTTTTGGAAGATGACTCATCCTTCCTCTAAGGCTAAGCTAAGAGTGAATCTTAAGGCCTCTGTGTAAAAGAAAGTAGAACATGAAGAAGACACAAAGTACCCAAATCCATATAAACATTGTATTTTAGCATCAAATAAATTTAGAAAGATGTATTCTGTGGGAAAACACATTCAAAATAGCTATTTAAATATAAATCCTGTATGGATTTTTTTATTTTTTTAAAATGCAGGTATGAGATGGAATACAGTGGTGCCCCGCAAGACGAATGCCTCGCAAGACGAAAAACCCGCTAGACGAAAGGGTTTTCCGTTTTTGCGTTGCTTCGCTAGACGAATTTCCCTATGGGCTTGCTTGGCAAGACGAAAACGTCTTGCGCTTTTTTAAAAAAGCCGCTTGAAGAGGCGCAGTTGCGACGGACCGTGCTTCACAAGACGAAAAACATCGCAAGACGAAAAGACTCACGGAACCAATTCTTTTCGTCTTGCGAGGCACCACTGTACTTAGAACAAAAGAAGAGCCTGCTGGATCCGGCCAATGACCCATCTAGCCCAATATCCTGTTCTGACAGTTGCCAATCAGATGCTCTATTGGGAAACCCCTAAGGAGGACCCAAGCACAGTAGCCCTCTTCCTTCCTCTCTTCTGAATAAAGACATGTAAAACTGTGTTTGTTTGAAATGCATTTGCGTTTTCTTTGCTGTAAGCTACTCTGAGCATGATTCTTTTATGTGGAAAAGAAGCATACAAATAAAATTGGGAGGGGAGGAACCTGGAAGTGACATGACCAGAAATCCACTGATAACCAGCACCTCCTTCTCTCTCCCCCCCCCCCCAGTCATTGCCTGAGAATGGAAGAGGTTGCGCCATTTCCATCTTACCTGCAGGGCATGCCCGCCCCACCGTCTGCCCTCTGCTCATACCTCTGGCCTCTCACTACTGATACCATTCACTCCTCCTATTAGGGGGGAAATGGCCCACCATTTGTGCCTGCAATGGAAGCAGAGCGACTCTATCTCAAGCATCAAGCTGTGGAGTGCTCTTTGCTTCTGAGTGGAGGAAAGGGCAGTGACCAAGCCAGCTAGCCAATGGCGAAGAACGATCATATATTTGTTTGGTTTGCTGATATGCTACATATACACATACATGGAAAAAGAGACTGTCATGGCACTGGGAACAAGCCTTAACCTGTTTCTTTGATTGGTCTGTGGTGGCCCTTACGCTAAGAAGGAACGAGTTGCCTACTTACTGTAGATGAGCATGGACTTGAACCTGTGGTTATTTACAACCCAAGAAAAGCAGCTTGCCATGTAGGATAAAGTCACTGTGCTGGTTTCCTGGCAGGTGAGTTGCTGCTGCTTAAAGGGAGGGAGGAAAGTGAGGCATTTGGGAGTTTGGTGCTGGTCCAACACAGGAGCAAGAGCACCAGATGGGCTCTGCTGCTGTGTTTGCACCAAAAGTGCTGAGTATGCAGGGTTGTGGGTGCTCTAGCTCCCACATTTCCCACGACAGGGCTGGGCACCCACAACTTTTTGTGTTGGGGCCATGCACGCTGTGGCAGCATGCACATCCAACGTCAGCACACCCACTGACGTGCTTGTCCAATGTCAGATGCCCACATGCCCATGGCATGTGCAGCCCCGGCCACCCACGGTTCCGGGACCAAGCTGGTGGGCCTGGTTTGCACCACGCAGATCTCCCCTCCACTTCACCTCTCCTAGTAAGCAAAAGTGACTCACCTACCAGGAAGCTAGCATAGCAGCTCTGCCCCACCTGGTGAACCACTTCTGTGCCCAATCACAGCATTCTGTAGCTGTACCACTATAGCAGCTTTTAAGAGCCCTAGAAAGGTCAAGAAGTGAGCACTGCGTTGAGGTCTTGTTCGTAGCTTTCCTCCTCTGGGTGTGCTTGAGCACCTATTTATCCAGCCACGAAATGGGATGTTGCTGAATTCCTGAAGCTGTAATGGGTCCATGGAGAATCAAACAGTTGCATTTAAACCTTTTGGCATGTAGGTGAATTGTTTCATTTTTCTCATCCACATCATCATTTCCTCCTCCATTCTCCTTCCTTAAATAGTCATTTAAAATGAGAAAAATATAAGTGGAGACCTCTGACCTCTGTGTTTAGTTAATGATGTATTGGGTCTCATGCCCTTAAGGAAACAGAAACCTTCAGCATGATGGCTCCTCATTGTTGCAAAGCTCAGGGCAAGGCATTCTTGTTTAGCCAAGAGAAGCCCACAGTGCCTCCATTCATTTCTGTAATGGCTTGGTTGACCTTCATGAAAAGAAAGTTACATTACGGATATAAGCCATTTTAGCAAGAGAGCGATAATAATAGTATTTGATCTCCTTTAGAAGCTATCCTGCATTACCATATCTGCAATTCACTCAGGATCTTTCTGCAGATGGAGACATGTGTGTGTTTTGTGGGGGAAGGGGAGAGGGATAGAAGGAAGTGGTCCCACCCTGCAATTCCATTCATTTTTTGCAAGTTACATTTGCAAGGTGCCCAAGATGGAGCTAATAAAGTCCAGTAGAAAGGATGATAGCAAAGTACAGTACCTTTGGAGGAAAAGAGTGTTCCTTAGCTGGTTGTGAGAACCATCTCATCATTTTGGTTCTATCTAGAGTGATGAATTGTTCACACAGAGTCTTCTTCCATTTTATAAATAGGCACCCAGGGTATACAGGATCTTTCTTTTCTATGAATTCCACCACCCATGTGCTGTCAGCTTTGCTCCTTAGAGTAGCAGCACCCAGCATTATACTCTCTCCCTGCCCCACCCAACCTTCCCATGAAGGAGACAAGCTAGATGGGATCACTGGAGACCATTTGTGAAGTGGAGCCCAACAGTATGAACTTTCCCTTTTCCTTGGCTCCTACTTTCCTTGAAGGCGCTTTCTAGGCAACTGGAGTTCCAATCATCCGACAAAGACAGAGACAAACTTCTGTCATTCCCCTCTGATTCATAAGTGGTTGAGAGACATAGAGAAAATGGACTACTTTAAAGTGAGACACAGCCCTAGCACTACCTAGCAACAGCACTGGCTCCACCCAGTATCAGCTCCTGCAGAAATGTGGGGAAATGAATTTAGGATTGGAAAAATGAAAAACTGAAAGAACTGAATTTCACATAGCCTTACATCCTTATGCTGCCCTTAACTTTTATCTTGCATTGGGGATTAATTATAGAATAATACATGAATGCATGGCTTTCTCTGTCTCTTGCCAATTCTTTTTCTCATTTACAAGTTTCCATTTTTAAAAATATATACACTGAACTGCATGAATTCTGATAGAATACTTGGCACTTTTAAAAAGTGTTTGTATGACTCCTAATGGATGGAAACATTACCTTGGAATTTGGTTCCCATGCAACTTTGCTGATGCCAGATCATGAAATAGAGGCTTCCTGCAGGGATAAAACAACCTGCTGACATCATTCTCTAGATAAATTGTGTGGTTGACCAAATCTGATGTAATATCTTTCCAGCTCTATATGATTATAGAATAATTTTGCATGCTATACCCGGAGCAGAAAAGATCATAGAGGAGAAATAATATGATCTTTCCCCTCTGACAATTCTTGGTTCTTCAGTTCTGACTATAAGAATCTGCACTGAATTTTCATGAGGTTCAATATTTGTGCCCAAACTTGGGGTGCATAAAAAATGTTTGTGAAAATCCCCTACTTGCATTATTTCTTAGCTGTCTGCAGCTATTTCCCCCAATCTGTCTTTTGGTGAGGGAGAAGAAAATGCCTAGAGAATAAGTTAACATTCCCTCTCATTGGGACATACATCTCAATGTACACCTCGTTGCTCCTTTCAGTGGGATGAACATCCCAGTGTTAGCCAGCGTGCTCTTGGTTACCCCAGCACTGAGGGTTCATCAACAGCGGCTTACTCCCTCTTTCCTTAAAACCCTAATGGACAGTTTCACATAATTTGAACACATGACATTCCTCCATATCTAGTCTGATCATCTAGCTTCATATTGTCCACACTGACTGAATATTCCAGGAACTGAACCTAGAGCATATGATCTATCACTGAGTTATAGCCTCTCCCCCAAATGAGGGTCAATTAATATTCATTACCACAATTGACTGTTCCTGCTATGCAGAGTTAGAATCATGTGAACATACAGAATATGGCTGTCATCTGCTGAGTCAAATTATTGTTTGATGTATCCCATTGTTGCTTCTTCCACCTGGCAGATCTCAAACAGAGGTTTTAGCCTTGTTGAGACCCTTCAACTGAAAACACTGGAGATTAAACCTTAGGCACATAAAACATATCTTCCGCTATTGTGTTATTGCCTTTCGAATCCACGTCTTTCAAGAGTCAGACAGAGAGAGTACATAACAGTGAAAGCCGTGAAACAGGGCTGCACCATTTAGAACAGTGTCGCAGCACATATTGCCAGCCTGGAAGAGGCACGGCAGTTATTGCAGTGGAGTAGTATTGGGTTCCTACTAGCAGCCTTAAGCTTATGACTACTTTAGGCAATAGTGTTCTCCTCCTCCTCAAGCAATGTTTGCTAACTTACCGGTATCTTGAACTGCCTCAATACGTTTTGCTGCAATAGTGGCTGTCAGGGATGGATAGCAGCATGCATCTAGCCTCCCAGCAGTAGTGTCACTGCAGCTTGCTGGAAGGCAGAGACAAGGCAATGCGGAGGTTAGTGCTATGTGGATGTACCAGCCAAAGGTCTGGGCTGTTTTCACTGTTGTGTGGCACAGCACTGACTTCCTCACTATCTTGCCCCTCTCCTTCCTGGTAAGCCACAGCAACATGAGTGCTGGGAGGTCTTGTGCACATCGCCAGCCCACCCCTCTGGCCACTACACTTTTGCTACCTGAGGTGGCACAGCATGTGCCTTCCCATCCTCCAAGTCCAGGCACACAGAACCCAAGACTAGCTAAGTTATTTTGGCATCCAAGGCAGACATTTCTACAAGCACCTATCTCTGGGGATAAAAATTCAATAATAAATGAAGAATTTGCTACCTTTTCACAATGCCCCAAACCAGTTCCCCGAGGCATCTGCTTTACTCCACCAAATGGTAGGACTGGCTTGGCTGGTAGGAGCCATTTTGGAATGCCCTGCTCTGTTATGAGGGCTGAAGAAATTTGCTGAGCCTGGGAAGAGAGAAAATATTTGAGGCAACACATTAATTCTCATTCTCCCCCCGCCTTTTTTTTGTCTGTTCTAGAAACAAAAGGGAGAATGAAGAGAGTCTGTTTAATTTGTGAATTTCACAGCTTCAGCTTCGCGAGACGGCGTCCCCCACTCCCACTCCCCACAACAACAGGCATGGAAAGAGCTCTGAGTATTAACAGTGGCTGATCAATAACTAATCCGCAGTGTCCCAGTTACCAGCTTGATAGAGAAAATTCACGGTGCTTAAGTAATTCTAACTAATCTTAATGAATGCTGCCATACTCGCATGCCTGCTGAGCACTGTGAAATTTATAGAAAAATGTCATTTTGCTGCTCTGTATATTTTTCTCTCACTCATCAAAGCAGCATAAAAAATGCCCTTAGAAATCTGCTATCTTTGGCTGCCAGATGAGGGCTTCAGAAGGCAAGCACTCATTTTTGTGTGTGTCATAAGCAGAGAAGATTATGAATACATTATCAAGTTAACATTTTTTTAAAAATCAAAATAAAAATCAAAACACCTAATTTTACATTCTTACTTATTCATTCCATGCCCATAACCGCCTCAGCCCTCTGTCACCTCCTGCCCATTCCTTTCTGAATAAAGAGCGCAATGCCAAACTACAGACCTGCTACAGACAAGACCTGTTGACACATGTTTGTGCTCTATTTTTTATTATACGCTTTTGCTTTGAAAACAGCTGAGAAAAGAGCAATCTGGTATTTCCAAAATGGCTTATTTATGTATTTGGTGCTTTCAGTTGGGACTAGCATCTGCTTGCTACTTTTCTTAGCGAACGGTTGGAGAAATGTAATTGTAAACACGATCAGTTTCCTGGGAAGCCAGAAGAGAAAATGCTGAGGGTGGGGGGAGAGAGAGAGACCCTGCTGGAAAGAGTAATATGCCTCATGGCCTGCATTATATTAAATCGAATGACAAGAGGGGCACCTACCTCAGGTGCAACCTAGACAGAAGTGCAAAATAGGCTTTGAGGTTCATGTGATCTTATTTATTTGCTATCTTTTTAGACCATTCAAATGCATAAAAGGTAATCGTGTAACATCACAGCACACATGCACACACACTCAGAAGCCAATAAAATGCTGAATATTAAAGCCAGCTGCATTGCCCATATATTCTATCATTTCCCACATTCTTTCTGTTCAGCATCCATAGCTATTATACTCTTGATGTAGTCCAGCTGTTTCCACCTATGCTTTGAGACCGAGGTTCCAATTATTTGTTTGAGGGAGCTATTCTTTTAACATTTGTGCTTCAGGATGGAGGGGGCTTCTGCCCTTTCCACTGCTGCAGAAAAGGTGGGAAGGCCATCACGAGAGCCCCTGGCAGGAGGATCTTCCGCACACACCTGACTCCTGCGCACATGTCAGGTGCCAGTCAAATGAGAGCTATCACAAAAGGCTTGGTATGGACACAGTGTGGCTGGCACAGCTGGAAGTATGCCAGCTGCACAGCCAACCCTAGCCAAGCGACCTGTGTCCCTAAAGACTAAACAAACCTATTGGTGTTTTCAGGACACAAGCTGGATTTTGACAAAGCAGGTCAGCATGTTTGTCAGGAATTAATACGGAGTGACTAAATACTGCTTCTCTAGATCTTCCTATTTTCTGCTCAGGAAGCTGAGGAGTGGGCCTGACACAGAGGGAAAGTGTGTAACAATTAATTAACTTCAATTTCTCAGTCTTCCCCAGGCAAGAACAAGATTCAGCTTCCCCCCAGTTGTCGCAGGCTCCTCTCCCTGGATTTTGTGTCTCTGAAACTCTTATTACTCTTGGTGACACCTCACTTCAAAAGCGTTCTCCTTTCTCCCTGGATGCCTTCAGGGCCCAACTTTGGTGGTACAAAATATGAGCAGGATTATTTTCTTCAGTAATCACTGTAGTTCATAACTAGGCAGGCTGGGGTTTTATTAATTTTAACGGCGTTGTTCCCCTTATGAAATATTCATCCCACAGGATTTCTGCACACATGAAGATTTTGAAGAAATTGATCCGCAGTGCAGTCGCTCTCTTAAAAGAACCATGGCTTTATTATCTCTCCATTTCAGTGATACTGTATAGGCAAGTGGGAACTGATTAAGTGTGCAATCAATCTTGGGAAACCAGATAGATCTGTTTTTAATTGTGAACTAATAACTTACTTCCTCGGAGAGTGAATTCCAGGGAACATCAGCCGCTATTGAGTCCTGTGGCTTTATAAGCTCAGGCTGTGCCCATGGAATAGAGAGTGAAGCTCCAAGCAGCACTATTGATGCTCAGTCCTGAACATGGTGCTGTATGAGTTTTGCACTTGCATAAGTTAAGCCTTTGTGAATCGTTTGCAACAGGGACCCTTCTTTCCTTCCTTTCCTAAAACATATGATGCAGCCCACTATAGAATGCATGAAAGGAGTAGACTCCTTCCTTTAAAGATGGTGTACCCCACAAATGTCCTGGGAATACCAGGACACCCTGTTTCTTCATGCAAGAGCACAGCGGCCATTTGGGGCACTGCAATGCTTTTTTCATGGCCGTGATCTCATCCAGTCCTGCGACTCATGCGGCCCTGGAAGACGGTGTCCCAGTTTTTCACTTTGACCTGTAAAGGAGGGTATAGGAAAAATAGTGTGGATTTGATATCCTGCTTTATCACTACCCGAAGGAGTCTCAAAGTGGCTAACATTCTCCTTTTCCTTCCTCCCCCACAACAAACACTCTGTGAGGTGAGTGGGGCTGAGAGACTTCAGAGAAGTGTGACTAGCCCAAGGTCACCCAGCAGCTGCATGTAGAGGAGCGGAGACACGAACCCGGTTCCCCAGATTACGAGACTACCGCTCTTAACCACTGCGCCACACTGGCTCTCAGGAAAGTGGATTAAGGCAGAAAGAGACGTACAAGCAGAAACTCAGCCTTTAATTATGGGGGAACAGTTAGAGTGTCCTTGAAAAAATCTGTAAGCTGCATTCTCTGATTCACTTCCATTTTAGCTTATCATGTCCATTACAGCCTTCTAAAATAGCTACATGGGTAGTGGGGAAGACTCACATTTGAAGCTATGGGTTAACCCTAGCTATGTGTACTTTGGCCTCCTTAACTGCTGCAAAGCCACAACATTGTATTGTTGACCATAGTGGCTACAATCCAGCACATGCTTTGGAAAGGGCTGATGTACAGTGCTAGAGTATCTGCCTCACATGCCAAGAGCCCAGGTTGAATCCTCAGCATTTCCAAGAAGGGATGGGAATGTCTCCTGTCTAAAACACTGGAGAACGTCTGCCTGTAAGTGTAGACAAGACCGAGTTAAATGGACCAACTATCTGACTCGGTAGGTGGCAACTTCTGTGCTTATGGATTTCAGCGGACTGTATTGTAGACCGTATGACTGGCTATAGCTTCTTTGTTTTCTACACCAGTGTCTAGCATTTTTATTTCTTATATTAACTGAATGTGACAGTTTATATCCTGGCTTTCTCTTTCAACAAAAATGTTTGAAGCAACTAACAATAAAACAAAGAAATAGCAAAAGATACAATAAAAAGGGAAAAATAACAATAAACTAAGATGTAGTAAAAAAAATAAAAAAGCAGTAGATGGGGTTAAAAGTAGCAGATATCAACAGGTGATAAAAAACCAATCCACTAGCACATTAAAATCATGAAAAAGAAAAACACAGAAAAGTCCACATCAAATGGTAGAATGTCATCAGAAAGTCTTAGATGGTGGAAGGCAGCAGAAAAGAGGCAGTGGGAGCTACTAGGCAGGAACAGAGTATGTCAGCCAAAAAGGCTGTCTCCCACATCCCCACCAAAGGAGTCTCAGATAATGATGGGGTGCAAAGAAGAGCCTCACCAGAAGATCTTAATATCTGGGCAGGTTCATATGGGAGAAGGTGGTCCTTAAAGGAACCTGGTCCTAAGCTTTTTCAGGTAGAGATGGAGAACCTGTGCCCCTCCAGGTTTTGAAGATCTTCAACTCCCATCATTCTCAGCCAGAAAAACCAATGATAAGGGATGATGAGACTTGTAGTCCGACAACATCAGGAGGGCCACAGGTTCCCCATCTCTTGTTTATACAGGGATTTATACAGCATTTTGAATTGGGCTCAAAAATGATCTGGGGCTCAGTGCAGCTGCTGCAGCAAGGGAGTCCCATGCTCCCAATATAATTTGATTCTGTTAAGAACCTGGCTGCCACATTCTGAATCAGCTGAGTGTTCTTCAAAGGCAGCCCCACAAAAACTGTGTTAAGGGTAGCCCAAACAAGATGCCACTGAGCAATGTCTGGTCAATAATACAACTTGTAATATTTGTGCCATAATTAGTGCCTTTAATATTCTTCAGTCAAGGGCAGTTCTAAGGCCTTGCTTGTGCAATAGTTACACAACAGTGTGGCTGCATACACACCATACATTTAAATCACATCCACACCTTTAAAGCACTTTGTGAGAACTATGGTTTACCCCTTACAAAGCTACAATTCTCAGCACTCATAAATATTACAGTTCCAGGATGCTAAGATGCATGCTGGGTTGGATCCAGACTTCACCATGCTTAGAGGAGACCTATTGAAATCAATGGTACTAAGGTTGTTCGTAAATCTCACTCTCTGTTCTGAGCTTCACAAAATTTGAATTCAATGCAATATGAATACAGACTTCCCTTCCTTCTCACCTACAATCAGTTTTTGGCAGTTTGAATTATACGTTTATCATGGATATTCTATCTAATAGATGTTATTCCTGTCCTATGTATATTTCTTATTGATGATCACCATGTATCATAACAGAAAATAAGTCCTCGAGGCTAGACTGGAAAAATTCTTTGCTTCTCTTATCTCAATAGTCAGGTATTTTCTTCTGTAGGCTATCTCCTTCTAACTCTAGAGTTTATTTTCATGGTCAGATTTTGCTATAGCACCTGTCATTTATTCTTTATAAATATGTATTGTACCACAGACAACTGTGGTGAATGATTTTTTTGTTTTTGTGAAGCAATTTTTTTGTTTTTGTTTTCTGGGAAACTCTTTATCTAAATCTGGGACAGAAATAATACCAACTTCACCATTTAATATAGAAAAAGCTATTCTGCTTCAGGGATGACACAGAGTAAATGGTTCTTCCAGGAGTCACTCACCTAGGACTTGTTTCGTGAAAAACAATGCACTCCATGAAATCTCTCTGATCACGTATTCTAGCAAATTATATAATCAATTGTGCATTGCACGTGCATGGATAAATACATAATCTTTCTCTACAGGTCTCACTGGCTTCACATTTTCCACAGGTTCAAAAGAGTACAAGAATCTCTTTGCTTTATCAAAATTCCCGCTACGCAGAACCCGTGCTATTTTTCTAGAAAAAAGAGGTGCTGGAACTCACCACAAATGCTTCCATTGCTCTCTTATCAAGGCAATGGCGCACACCTTAGGGGTGCCAGAACTGAGTTCTCATGAGTTACGGCTGAAAAAAAGCCCTGCTCAGAACAAAGGTGTCTGAGAATTCTGTTGAAAACAGAAGCAGGAGTGAAAATCGTCAGTGTTCGCTTATTTGTCTCATGTACAGAATGGATACCAATCCAGCTAGCACATCCAATGAATGCAAGTAAATATAGATAAGTTATTTCACCACTGTGCAGCTCCCTGGAAGACTCACCAAAACCTGAATGTATTTTGCAAAATATTAGCAAGCCACTTAATTCTTCTGACAGCTGGAGTCAAGGGCAGCTGGTAATCGTGGGGGGAGTGAAGGTTTGTGTTTCTTATGTTTTATCTCTTTCGATGATTTTAACTGACTGTTCCATATGCCTTTATACATTATTTTGTTTATTACACACCAGTAGATTCAAACCCCTCTGAGATCTGTTCTATATTTCTGTTTGCCTTGGAGATGCCCTTCGGGTGACTTGCACCATTTTACTGAACAGTGGACTGAATTAGCTGAAGCAAAGATTACATGGCAGGGCAAGGAGAAGGGAAAATAAATTGCAGAAGAACCAGATGTGATCGTGCTAGTGGAAAGGAAACCAAAGATCTGCTCCCAAGCTGTGAGATCTTCCTGTTCCAATCTTATCAATTAGGCAGAATTAAAAGTGTCACATATCAGCTAGGATTTGCCTGCTCTGTGTTGAGCATCTTTTTCTCAGGACTACTGTGTTCATCTCTGTTTGTCTTACTGTTACAGTACTCAATGTTTTCCTGCATCTGTGAAAGCCCTTCTTAAGATATTAAGTGGGTGGGTGTACTTGCTGGTCTTGGCATCGAAAATGAGTACTGTATAGGCATATAGCTTCAATTTAAGTTTAGGGTTGTTATTGCTTGATATATAGCATCATCTATTTCTCTTCCACTGCCACCCCTTCCTACATCTGCATGGATGAATGATTGGGCATTTACAAGGTGCTGAACAGCCATCCTCCCTTTGGGAAGAGGTGTGTGCCATTGTGAATAATAATTCTTTTTCACCCCAGGCGGTCTCCTGTCTGTTTGAGCCCTGCTTGTCAGGCAGCTTGAAATTTTATATACACACAAGACATCCAGAATCGAGCCAGTGGAGTTGTAATGGTTCTTGGCCCTGCCCACAAACCAAGCGTGAAAAAGAAGGCACTTCTTACAAAGAGTGGAAAAGCACTGGTGACAGCTTCTTCCGCAGCAATCAACTGCATTGCTAGCTAATGGAAGACAGAGGTGTCGCCCTGCCTAACCAGGCCCCCTGAGGCATTACAGCGCATGGGACTTGGGAGCAGCCTCAGAGGCAGAGGAGAAAGAAAGGTCGGAGTATGGGGAGAAGTTTCTGTGGCAGAATAAAAAAATTGTGTGTGGTTATCGTTATAGGGTTTTGTTGTTATGCTATGTATACAGTGGTACCTCAGGTTACATATGCTTCAGGTTACATACGCTTCAGGTTACAGACTCCGCTAACTCAGAAATAGTACCTCGGGTTAAGAACTTTGCTTCAGATGAGAACAGAAATCGTGCTCCAGCAGCGTGGTGGCAGCAGGAGGCCCCATTAGCTGAAGTGGTGCTTCAGGTTAAGAACAGTTTCAGGTTAAGAATGGACCTCCAGAATGAATTAAGTACTTAACCCGAGGTACCACAGTATTGTGTTTTTATACTGTAAACTGCAATGGGCCATTTGCTACAAGAGGCTATGTACAAGGGTGAGGTACGTAATAGATCTCCACATAAGAAATCTGACCCAGATGGGCATCAAAGTCTTGCCAGCATGGCAAATTATTCTTGCAGAGTTTGAAGCAGGATGGAGCATGTAACCTGTAGTTAACAGTTCCCAATACAGTGGTACCTTGGTTTCCAAGTGTCTTGGAAGCCAAATGTTTTGGTTTTCGAATGCCGGAAATCCGGAAGTAAATGCTTCCATTTTCGAACGCACCTCAGAAGTCAAATGGCTTCCGCTGTGTGTTTTTCCATTGACTTTGCCGACCTCCCTTTGCGCCTTGGTTGTCAAACGCTTCGGAAGTCAGACAGTCTTCCGGAATGGATTACGTTCAACAAATGAGGTACCACTGTATCCTTGTATAGGGCTTCCCAAGAATCAACTGGTGGTGGGCACTTGCAGGTACTGACAACAACCAGGTGATTGCTGGCACTTGGGAAGACTTGTGCACACTTATTTTGCCCCTGTAGTTTGATTTCAACCCACTCAGACAAAAAAAGGGGGGCACCGGACTTCATTGTCATGGTCAGTGACAGATTAGACTCCTTGGGGGCCCCTAGGCAGTCAAAATCTTGGGGGCCCCTCACAAAAAATCTCCTAATACATTTTTGTAATTTTCTTTCCAGATCAAATCCATTCTCGTGGAGCTCCTAAAAGGTGTGGGGCCCATAGGTCTGTGCCTAATCTGCCCTGATGTAAGAGGTTCAAAGAAAACTGGCTCAGAACAACTGTTGTAATTTGCTTTTACACAAGCAAACGTTTTTACTGTTTTTATGTATGTAACTGTTTTAGAGCCGTTGTTATATCGTATATTGCTTTGGGGTGCCTCATGGGAAGCGATTCATAAATGAAATAACAACTTGAAAACCAGAAAGAAAACAAAAAAAGAGACAAAGTGTCAAAAAGGTACAGGAAGTTGAAGCATATATTGAAAAATACAGTCGCCCGTCAAATTTCATCATATTTTCTTCTTCAGGGGCAACAGTATTCCATTGTGTTCTGCTGTCATGGTCACTCACTCGGTACTTGTTTTCTCAGAGAGTAGAGTAGAATGGTTTTTATTTTATTTTATTGCTGCTGAAGAATGTGATAAGATGAACTGCATTGGGGAATCCATTTCACCACTCTTTGTGTTTCATTTTCATTTTTCTTGGTGCTGCTTCTTTTTCTACGTATGGAGAAGAAATTTGTGCATTCTGCATTTTAAAGCCAACCAGCCTATTCAAATGGTCACAGAATGATATGCCCATCAAAACACAACTCCCAATTGGATCACACCATTCTTGGAATTTTAAGAAGAGATTTCATGTTTTGTTTCATATTTCAAAAGAATGCACACAAGTGTGTGTGTGTGTGTGTGTGTGTGTGTGTAGGAAGTGCATTGAAAAAAATACCAAAATCTGCATTTTAAGAGAATGCATATATACAACTTTTACCAATCTGTAAAATAAATAGGAAATAAAACAAATTTCAACCATAGCTCTGACAACAGCTGGCATTTGATACTCTCAAGGTTACATTTAATAAACATGGAGGGCAAATAATAAATGCAGTATTTGTTTGGGCATAAAAAGCAGATATATACCATTTATTTGGCTCTTGCCCCCAAATTAAGATCTGCTGGACCAATACAGTGGTACCTCAGGTTACAAACACCTTGGGTTACAGACTCCGCTAACCTGGAAGTAGTACCTCAGATTAAGAACTTTATCTTAGGATGAGAACAGAAATCGTACCCCAGCAGCAGCAGGAGGCCCTATTAGCTAAAGTGTTACCTCAGGTTAAGAACGGTTTCAGGTTAAGAACAGACCTCCGGAACAAATTAAGTTCATAACCAAAGGTACCACTGTATGAGGAAGGAACTTGAAATTTTAAGTTGCAAGTTCCCAACAAATTTATTAGTAATTTTGTTTGGTTAAATGAAATATTTGGTATTGCCAGAGGAATCAGAAATGATCATTCACTTGTTAACAGCTGCACAGATGACAACATGTTCCAACCGACATGGGACAATATATTCAACAATTCTGAGAAAAATCTCAAACTCCTTCCCTGGATAAGTGAATCGTGAGAATCTGAGCAACAGTAAATATGGTTGAATTAAATAATACAATTAGAGTGTGGGGAGGCAGGCAATTTAATAACTTATTTACTGAAAAACTGAGTGTATTTGTTATGCAGTGTTATGCACTTGTAAACCGCTGAGAAGTCACCTTGGGATTTAAGCAATATAGAAATAAGGAAATAACACTGGTGTATTAAGTCACATGATAATATTCACCCATACAGGAGCTGCCGGGGGTGTGGGGGTTAGAACTGCAGCAACAGCCCCCTGGCTGTGGTGTCGCTGCTGCTTACTGAGAGCATGAGAGGTGAGCCAATGATGTGTCCAGGGTAGAAAAGGCATACTTTGCTGATGCATCCACATTGCCCCAACCTCACTGCCACCTCTCCTCTGCCACTAAGCCCATCTGGGAGGCTATTGCTGCAGCTTGACCCCATTGAACAAGCCCTTTGCTGCAACCTTATTTATATACTGGGCAAGAATCTGGGCTGGAATGCATATTCCATATTTGGCATGGAACAACAGATAAAGGTGTTCTTTTAAATTCTTTTTCATTATTTAAATAAAAAATAATAAAAATAATAATATTTGCACTACTTGGTTATTTGGTTGAACTTGTGTTCTTGTTTCTCTTTGCTATACATGTTATCTGAAAAAAAATATCTGCAGCAATCTTTGTATGTGATGGTTTTGTAACTATTCTTCAAAGGTTTGCAGATGTTATCCCATTACATGAAATGGATTCTTCCCACTAACCCGATTCGCCAGCCATCAGGATTTAGCGAGAACAATGTGCAACCAGAATCCCAAAACCTTTATTTGGTGGAGTTGTGAAGAAATGTTTTCAATCAATCCTCCTTCTGTGAGTTGAATGCTTTGAGATGATTCCATTTTCTGAGTGAAGGCTATTTATCTGATTGATTTATTGTATGGGTGGATATGAAAGCTGAGAAAGGGAGTGATGTTCTATAAAAGAGTTGCAATAATTCTGCAGTGATTATTATAAATTATACCCACACAATATGTACCATTCCAAGCCTGATTGAGTCTTCTCGGTGTATTTATTTTTCCTTGGAAGTAGCCCAAAAGATTCCAAAAGATTCATTTCAGGTTAAACAAAAAATCTAAATCATTCTATTTCAGTACTGGGATAGTGCAATAAAATTAATGCATATCACTATACTCTCATATACCCAGAAATGACAGATATATAGGTATGAAATAATTTATTAGATGAATCTTGCAACCTTCTGGGATAAATTATTCAGGGCCTTTTTCTCCATGATTTGCCCTTTTTACTGAGTGGGGACTAATAATTCACAAATATATTAAATAATAAATTTGACAATTTTTGCAAAATGTTCAAGTAATATTGCCTTTCTTTTCTTTGGGAATAATTTCTGGAAGTAGTTAAATATGGATAATACAACTGTTAGGGTGTTTCAAAATCTATAGAGAACTGTGATCTGAGTAAAACCATAAACCAGCATGATATATCCATCATACCAAAGGTCACTTGTGCTAGACTAATTTACTTTAAGTCTTTAGCACTCTCTCTCTCTCTCTCTCTCTCTCTCTCTCTCTGTGTGTGTGTGTGTGTGTGTGTAAGTGTGTATATAATCATTCATACACATGCAATACACACAGAGATTGGTATATGGGGAGGGGTACAACCTCTGGTGGGGAACATATTGTGCTCCTTCTAGGGTAGTTTTCCACCTTCGGTCCTTAACTTGCATTCAGTTCGCACCTGTGGCCAGAGGTGCCAACTTGAATAAAATATGGGAACAGGGCAGGTAAGCCCTGCGCCACATAACTGACTGACTGAATGGCAATGCCCATCAACTGGGGGGGGGGGCCTCAGATATTTTATAGTGGCCCCTGAAGGGACCTCAGCCCCTAGGAGGTGGCTCCTAGAAGCTGTCAGCATGTGACAGCAGCCACACCCCGATAAACAGTTTTGATTGGCTGGCTAGGCCAGGTGAGGGTAGCCAATTGGAACTTCCTCTGCCTATGAAAACAGGCCCTGGCGGATTGAGCAGACAAGACCAATAGTTGGTTCAACAGTCAAGAAAGTGGTTTCTGCATGGTCTGTTGCGGGAAGTGGGGGGCAGATGGGGCTCATCAACCTGGGCTGGTAGCCCATCTAAGAGAAGGAAGACTCTTATCCTAAACCTCTGCTGCCTTGCGGGATATCTTCTCCATTCAAGAAGAGCTAGAAGGAATGTGACTAATAAGTAGGGCTGTACAGCAACACACCCACACTGTAACCCTTGAATCACAGTAATTTGCCTTGTGGGACCTCCCATCCCATCTCTGTCTCTGTAACAATTCAAGCGGGTGGGGTTAAGGATTTTGAACACCCTTAAAAACCCTTTTAAAATGTCAGGGGTTCATGGCACCACAAAGGATCTGATCCTCCCTCTGTTACATGGTATCTGATCGGATCCTGCACAGTGCTGGCTGCTATTACTTCGTAAGTAACTTCCCTGCACACATTTTCTCATGCCTGTTCAAAATTGTGAACTTTTAACTTTAGTTCATTGCAGTAGTTAATGCATTAAAAGTTTATGCTTGCTATTTCTTCTTTTATGCATTTCTCCTTCCTTCCTTCCTTCCTTCCTTCCTTCCTTCCTTCCTTCCTTCCTTCCTTCCTTCCTTCCTTCCTTCCTTCTTTTTTGGTACAGCCATTAGAGTCATTTTCTACTTTGCTTACTAGTGTGCAAATTACCTGTAAGGCTGCTTTTTGACAAATAATGTACTTTCATGTCTGCCATTCATGGTTAAGTGTGAAATAACAATTAGTGTTTTTAATTAAAAATAATTTAAGCTATTTTAATGGAAGGGGGGAATGAAATCCATTACAGAACTGATATGTGGCTTGAGGGTGTTTTTAGTAATGTTCTTGATCAGAGGAAGCCAAGCTGGAATGATGTAATATTTTATTCTTTATTCCTCTGGGATTGCCTTTACTACATTTCCGAAGTTTATGGCTGCACATGCCTGTCACTATACATATGTTTTATAGCTGTTTTATTTAAAAGAACAATCTCTGCTCTTTTGAATACCTGCCTTCAATTTTCACTTGAAAGAGGCTGCTTGGTTTGGCAGTAAAACAAGACCATGGGGGTTCTTCAGGCAGTTTACCCTTCTTCTCTATAACTTGGCCTCTTGCCATCACTGAATGTGGATGTTTGTGATGCAGTGATGTAAAACATTGGTGCCTAAAATTGTATTCGGCCATGATTAGGCACACAATTCATTTCAGACCCAAGTGCTTCCCTTCAATACAGATATCAGGGACTAGGTTGTTTAGTAATGCCTTCTAATAAATAGTGTACTATAATTAGCTTTTTATTATAACAGTATTTCCAGACAAAAAATAAAAGATAAAAAAATGGCAGAAAGCAAAATTCATACTTCTTCCGGGTGTATCATACCACTTAATTTTCCATTCCATTTCAGTTCCTGTTGCATATTTTTAATAGTTCAAATATATGATTGAATTGAATATTTAATTATTCCAGTTTGCCAGCCATTGCAGCAAATACATTGTCCAAAGATACCCCACTGCAGTGAACATTTGTGCTGCTTCAGCGCTGCTCAGTGTCGATTTGTTCCTTTTGGCTATTGCTTCGTGTTGAAGTCATTTTCCTCCTCCTTTGCTCTCACCCATACCATACTTGCCCACAGGCATCAGTGCCACTGGCTGTGATGATGACCCATGTGATTTTGACCACAGGCACCCATAAAGTCATTGCATCAGAAGGGACCATGATGATGTCACTGAGAAAGTCACATTGGCCTAGCCAATCAGATTAACAACACTGTGGGCAAACTGAGGTTGAATACGGCAAGGGCAAATTGAAAGAAGGAAAACTATGCTTTGAAAAACAGCTTCTGAACAAGCTGATCATGTTCCCGATGAGTGGTAAAAATATCTGATAAAGAAGACGCATTATGACACACCTGAAAACATGCAAAAAGTGAGACAGTTAACTTTATCTCAGCCTTAGCACATCACAGGCATACACACCTCACCGAAAGTTTGGATTTTCAGGAGCTTTGTGCCTTCAGTAATAAACTTGGTTTTGTTTCTCATGGAACAATGGTGATTACTGTAAGTCACATGCAGGCATTGTCATTTTAAACTGTTTCCCCCTAACTGATTTCTCCTTGCTGTATTTATCGAAAAGAGTGAAATTCGTTTTTTGAAAAATGTTACCTGCTGCATCCAAGCATTTTGAATGGTGGGGACACTCAAACTTTGGAATGAACAGTAGGGGGCAGAAAAGAGCTTCTCTTGCAGCAAAGGCAAACCCTGCAGCAGCCTGCCTGATAATTTAGCTCCTTACAAAACCAGCTGAGTAAAACAGAAAATTGTTAGCAGAAAGTGGAAAGGTTATCTTCGAACAATAGAGATGGTCTCCGATCCTGGTTTCCCCACTTGCTTTATTTTTTAAAGGCAAAACCAGGCTCAACCAACTGACCATCCCCAAATTTATGAGCAAAATGGTTCTAGACAAAGCCCAATGGGGTCCATCAATACCATTCCAAGCAATGCTATGCTAAATTATTGTAGCAGCACAAAACATTTGTCTATCCTTGTAAACAGAGGTACTCAACAACAAAGGAGCAAATCACTTTTCAGCACAGCCGAATGCTATGAAATACCTGGCAATGTGTTTTTGCTTAGAACAGGAGAGCTCTATATCATATTTTGTTTTCTGTCATAAAGGCTTTCTTCCAGCCCTTTCCATCATTACAGTGAGTCCAAGGCTGAATTACCATATGGTGGCAGTGCAGTACTACAGGGACAAAGCGGGGAATAAGCCTTAGACCAGATATGGTCTACAGACCTTTCATCAACTACCCTTGCCTTGGAATTATATAAATATGGTTACCATGAGCTGATATTTTACTGGCTTGTCTGGTTTTGTTTGCTTTTAACACTTAGATTTTCCAGGGTTAAGGTGAGTAACTGACCTAAAGTGATCTCACCCTTGAACTGCCACTCAGTTATGAAACTCATTCCACGGTGGCCAGGCACTATCTCTCATTCTAGCCTACCTCAGAAGTAGCCTTCCTTGGTGCAAGGATAAAATGGCAGAAAGGGAGAACCATGTGCTCCTTGGAGGAAAAGTGGGATACAACTTTAGTAAATAAATAAATGGGAGCACAAGCCTTTTTTTTATTGCTCTTGACGAAGCACCCAAAATCAGATTTAGTCTGAGTATCACCTGCCACATCCAAGAGATCATCAATGTTCCTAGTGATAGAGTTTGCTTGGGATGTGTGGATGTGGTGCCAGCATATAAGCCAATGAAACTGATCAGAGCAGGAAGAGAGTGGTCTTCCCCTCTGTTTCCAATGTTAGGGAAAGAGGAAGAGAAGGCTCTTTCTTCTGCCCAGTGCAGAAGCTGAGTAAGCTGCTGGAACATGAATGGAGTGATCTGCCTTGCTGCATTTCCATGCTGTGCAGGAAGGAGATGAAGAATGAGAAAGACGGGGCATAGAAAACTGTGTGTGAGAGAGAGACAGAAGGGGGGAATAAAGGGAAAGAAAAGTTTAAAAAGTGGTCCTGCTTACTCTGGCTCTGATCTCACCCATGACCGGCTCCAGCCCTACGCAATGCTGGCCCTTTAACGTTAACTAATACAGGCATCCCCCTACTTAAATGTGACTGCCTCACACGTGATTACATATACACACAGCACCGGGAAATTGTTAGACAAATCATTTCAACCTAGAAATTGCAGGAGAGAGCTAAAAGTCCTTGTGGCTCATAAGGAGACCCTCCCTGGGGCCCAAAGAGGACGTCAGAAGAGACAGGAGGTGCAGCAGAGCTTTGTTTAAGCTGCTCAGCTTCCAGCCTAACAGCTGACATGCGGGGTAGCAAGGCAGCAGCAGCTACTTTCCTGCACAACCTCCACATTCCTACTGGCTCCAGAGCTTCCATTTTAGTTGTGGTGTCTGTGCATGTGTATCGTGGTTTTGGACTGGATTGGAGAGGGTGGCAGAGAGGGGTTTAAAGGCTTTTAAGAGGGTGCTCCCCAGTTACATGCTTTCCTTTTATGTCCATGGGCCCCTGGAATGTAACCCCCACAGAAGTGGGGAGTCGTCTGTATTTAAGCCTATTCTGTGGTAAAGCTTTGAATTAGAGTTGCCCAATCTTAACTTGGTTTGAGTGTAATTTCCAAGTTCTGAAAGAAAGTGAAAATTTGCAATTGGAGTAGTCGTTTTATAAACCGATACATGTTTGAATTTGATGAATTAATTGAACTACGGTTAATTTTAGTTCTGGTTTCTTGAGATAATTCAATACTCCTTCCCTTTGCTTGGGAGAGGATCAGCATCAGAAGAGAAATGGGGCTCAGATTCATTCATGCCACAACCCCCAGGCAACAGAAGAATGTACTTTGAAGGTCTAGATCATATATCTGTTGAAGGCCTGAGCCACATTTATCACAAACAGATGTATAATCACCGGTTAAGCAATACCACCATGTCTTATTTATTTGCAAGTGGATGTAAGCTAACAAGATGCTGAGCATTCAGTTGGGCAGGAAAAAAACATCTTTCAGAACAAAAAGGCACAGATCACTAAGCAGAGGAGGAGTATGTTTAGAATCTTTCATCTCTGCTGAGCCACTGATGCTTTCATTTTTTTTTTAATACACCTGAACACATGTGCATCTTTGATGCTCTTACTGAACAGCAGCTAATTCCATGGTTACATTGATGCAAACTAATATTTTCCACCTTTAATCATTATTTATTTCCCTGGAACTATTTAAGAACCTGTGAGAGAACTCCCCCCTCCCCAAAGAGACTACCTTCGGGTGCATAGCATTTTCCTGAAAGCCAATGCTCCCTTTTTTTGGTGCTAAAATGAATCCCCACAGGACAGAATTCAAAATTCACTGCTCTCCTGACAGATGTTGGCCTAAATGTATCAGCATCATGCCTATTCACAGGCAAAAGCATTTTCATTTAGTTAGGCCTCTGGCCTTTAAGCTGATATCTCAATATGCTGTAATTGGTTTTAACTTTTCAGTGATGTTAGCTGTCCTATTTTTAGGTGTTTACTCTTAGTATGACTTAGTTGGATACAAGCCAAAGTCAAATTTCTTAATGAATTCCAATTTTTGTCATTTTCCAGATATCCCCTCTCTCTCTCTCTCTCTCTCTCTCTCTCTCTCTCTCTCTCTCTCTCTGTGTGTGTGTGTGTGTGTGTCATGCCAGAGAACCCAAAAAGATTAAAACGCTCATCATATTTTTGTACCCATTTTTATGTCTAATTCATGACTATTGCTTAGGGGATTTCCCAGTTTGGCCAATGTAGAAATCACTGAAATGTGTGGCTGCCTGGTGACAGCATATATGACATCAGTCAAATTAATTCTTGGCAAATCAGTGAAGACACCAAATGTCTTTTTTGTCAGACATTTAATTGTAAATTCTATTTCCCCCCTCTTGGCCTTTCCTATGAAATGTGGTTGATAATGTATTTTTATTTTTTTAAAAGAAAAACTGTAAATGGTCTGGTCGAGCAACTGATGCCTCAGCCGTCCACCCACACACCAATGACGGCAAGATCAAAGCCAAACTCTGCAGACACCAACAGAAAATTGCTAGTGTTGCCTCTCCACGGCAATGAAAACTGCAAATTATTCCTGCTCAAACAAATGCTGAAATGGCTAATGTCAGTGAATTGTCAAAACAGTGAACTTCAAACATCCTTGCTAATTTATATATCACCAAAGAAGGAAATAATGGGAAAATAATGAGCAATTATTGTTCCCCTCTCTGTGGTGATTTCCAAGTTATTTATAAATACACAATTAATGTTCCAAAAAAGTGCAGCTGACACACAAATTGAGTTTGTTTCAATGTGTCCGGGGCAAAATGTGTGCTGTGTATTTCATTCTGGTTTGAAAGGCAGTGGGGTCTGCTGTGCAGCTCTTGGCCAGGGCGTGAGCAGTGACAATCACAGAAGAAGACTTTTGTAGAGTGAGGGATAGGGAAAGGACCCCTGGATGGTTCAGTCCAGTCAAAGTCAACTATAGGGTTGTGGCGCTCATCTCCCTTTCAGGCTGAGGGAGCCAACATTTGTCCATAGACAGCTTTCCAGGTCATGTGGCCAGCATGACTAAACCACTACTGGTGCAACAGAACACCGTGACGGAAACCAGAGCGCACAGAAACGCCGTTTACCTTCCCGCCGCAGTGGTACCTATCTATCTACTTGCATTTTTGGCGTGCTTTCGAACTGCTAGGTTGGCAGGAGCTGGGACAGAGCAACAGGAGCTCACCCTGTTGCGGGGATTTGAACCACTGACCTTCTGATTGGCAAGCCCAAGAGGCTCAGTGGTTTAGACTACAGCACCACCTAGGAACCCCTGACTTACTTACTTACTTACTTACACACAAACACACACACAAACAAAATCAGGATTGAGATATCAGAATTATTCCCTCCCCAAAGTTTTGCAAATAAGAGATGGTAGAGGCATTTCCCATGTAGACCACAGAGGTACTAGGCAGATGAAAGGGATCACAGTGAATTCTCAATGTCACATGTATATAGACTACATATGGAAATTCAGCAAACTGTATATCTTCCAGGAAACTTGATTGGGGTTCTCAATAGGTTGGGGGAATATAGCTGAGTTTCCTGTTTGTGGGCAGGATTGTGTTGGTAGGCTCCTTGGTCTAACAATGTTATTTGACAAGGTACTGCCAAACCCCCTTTCCATTAATGATGATGGGAGATATTGTTGAGTTGGAAAAGGTTCAGAAAAGGGGATGAAGTGACAGTCCTGCGAAGAAAGAGGGCAGCGTTTGGGACTTTTCAGTTTAGAGAAAAGGCATGACATGATAGAAATTCATAAAATGATTCATGCCACAGAGAAAGTGGATAGAGAAAGACTTTTCTCCCTCTCTGATCGCATTAGACTTAATGGACACCCATTGAAGCTCAATGTTGGAAGATTCAGGATGGATAAAAGACAGTGCTTTTTTCATGCAGCACATGGTTAAACTTTAGAATTTGATCCCACAGAGGCAGTGATGGCCACCAAGCCAGATGGCTTTCAATGATGAGACACATTCATGGAGGAGAGGGCTATCAATAGCTATTTGCCATGATGGCTAGGCTCTGCTTCCACAGTGGGAGGTAGCAATGCTTCTGAGTATCACTTGCTGGGAACACAGAAGGGCAGAGTGCCTCTGTGCTTGAATCCTGCTTGCAGATTCCCCACAGACATCTGGATGGCCACTGTGAGAACAGAATGCTGGACTAGATGGGTCACTGGCCTGATCCAGCAGGCCTGTGATGGCCTGGGATTCAGACTCGGAGGCTAAACCTGAGGAATCCCAGCCTGCACAGGAGTCCCCGCCTCCAGAACCAGCTGAGCCGGGGCTGGGGATTGAGCCTGAAAGGGTCCTCACCTGTGCTGGATCCTCAGGTGCAGGCACCAGCTGAGTCTGCTCTGGCTCCTGAGGTGATGGAGGACCCATTGCCTGCAGATGCTCCACTCTCAGCCCCGTCAGGGGAATCTGAGGTTGCCTCTGGGTCCAGTAGCCCTCTAGCCTCTCCTGAGCTGCAGACGCTCAGGGCAGAGAGGCGGAGGGAACTAAGTTCCCGCAGGAGGAGTGCTTGCCTCCAGGACAGAAGAGGCAAGTCACCTATGGACCAGGGCTGCCCTATGCCTCGGGGCAGATAAAAGCCAGCCAGCCCAGTCCCAGGTTGCGGGAGCAACATTGTTGGTAGCCAGTTCCTGCCTGCACCCTATCCTGCCTTTCTGCCGGAGCTCCTGACCTCACCCGACTCCCTGCCTTAGACCCCGCTCCAGCTTTGACGGACAGCCTCCATACCGCACCCTCAACCTTGGATTGGACTCGGACCTCACTGCACGGTTAACCCTCGGGATCAGCACAAGGCCCTTCTTACATTCTAGTGAAGAGCGCTGTCTTTTGCACCCTCACAATTGGTCACACTGCACACAATGCCTTAGATAATTCATTCCATCTAGCTGCAAGCCATCCCTTGCCTGTTAAACAGAGGCTTGGGTTGAGCTGATATATTAGAATAGCAAGGTTTTCCCTTGGGTGAGCATTGTAGGGCATTGCATGGCACTACCGCATGTCATCTTCTGTTGCAATGAGGGGGCTATCACCTCAATGAAGATATGAGTGTGGGCAAAGGTGATCTGTAGCCTTGGGGACTTGGGAAAACTGGCAGGTGTCCAAAGGAAGCTGGGAGAAAATGGGGCCTGCCTGGCTGGGCTGAAGAGTCATGCTTGAGGTTGCTTGATACAAAAACCTTTGGGACTAAAAAGAGTGCTGGCCAACTGGGAAGGAAGTGTAATACTGATGAAACAAGTAGTCCTCTCAGGCTTCCTTCCCAGGTTGTCAGCACCCCGGACAGAGCTAAAGCACCCCATGGCTTCTGGAGCATCTTTTCCAGTTTAACAGAAAGAAGAAGAAGAGGAGGAGTAGGAGGAGGAGTTTGGATTTGATATCCGGCTTTATCACTACCCGAAGGAGTCTCAAAGTGACTAACATTCTCCTTTCCCTTCCTCCCCCACAACAAACACTCTGTGAGGTGAGTGAGGCTGAGAGACACCCAGTAGCTGCATATGGAGGAGCGGAGACCCAGTTCCCCAGATTACGAGTCTACTGCTTTTAACCACTACACAACACTGGCTCTCACCTGAGGTAGCATTCAGCATCATGTGAGATGCCCTCTCCAAGCCAGCAAGCAAAGTACTAGAGGCTCCAAAGGCCCCTGCAGTAATCCAGAGGCCTCCAGTGTATCCTGTTTTTCAGTGAGGGTGCTCACTGAGCCTGAAGGAGCACCTCGTATGACATGCCGCAGCACATGAAATGCAGCTTCTGATTTGGTGGGCGCCCTAGGCAAAATGAGACAATTTCACAGAGCCCCCTGTGATAATTACCGGTATGTGTTTGTTTGTTTATTTTGCCTGGGTTTGATTTTTGGCATGAAAGCAATCTTTCCAAGGGATGGTGCAAGACAAAGGACTTTCCATGCAAAATTGCTTTTCATGCAAAACAACACACAGTGCAATCCCTGCCTGTCTTTTGGCAAGCGCTGTGCCTTGCGCTGCTAGTTACCTCCTTTAGAATGCCAACTGCGCATGTGAAGGAGACAATCAACAGTGCCATCAGGACTTACCAGAGGAGGGGAATGGATCATGCTGTGCAATGGTTCCTTTAAAGGAGGAAAACTGCCACTTTAGATGAGATGATCCACTGTGGGATCCACAGCATGATCCCTTCCCCTCTCATTCCAAAGTGCTTGTGATGAGAGTATGAAGGATCACACTGTGGGTAGAGATGGAAAAAGCTGCTAATTTCAGTCCTTTCCTTCTTTCAATTGTAAGTTATTGTTTAGTCTGTTACATTTCCACATCATTTTACATATTTTTACATCATTTATAGTTTACATATTTCTTTAAAAAAAGGAATGTCAACATTAATCAGCATTTTTAGTGTGCATTGTTCCACAAAATTGCTTAAAAAATTAAAATGGCCATTTTGTGCTCATTTTTAACACAAAATACACATTTCTGTGCACACACATGCACACAATTGCATTGCAAAATTCACAGACATGAACATTTCAAAAAATCATAGCATCACAGTTCACTTCTTTCCATCAGGAAGATCACTGAAATGAGGAGTGTTTTTCCTTTTCCGGAGTGGGGCAGATTTTACAAACACCCCAATCTGCCTAATTCCAAGTCGGCACTATTCTGGGATGATGCACAGGTTTCCCCTCTGTTTTAACTCAGAAGGTATCAGCCAACTAAGCACTTATACGACCACGAGTGGTTCTGCTCTCAAGGCTTCTTCCCAGGTGGCCCCTACGGAAGGAAAAGATGCAGCTCCACATTCAAAACTCTCAATCCTGATGTTTTCTGGGGATTTCAGGGCAGTTGTTCAGGGGGGTTCAGTTGCTGTTTTCTTGCTTTTCGAATGGAACAGTCTAGGGATTTGCCCATCCTAGCTATCCCCAAGGAGTCACAACATATTGGTGAAGCATGTCCTCAGGGTTTCCTGCAATAGCAGATGCTTTTTTATTGTTTTCCAGAATGGATGCTTGTGAACTGGAGTTACTGGCAATACTTAAGCTACTTTAGTGAGACATTCAAGTACTGCGATTACTTTATCACCACACAATCAGGGAGGACCATGGTACATATAGTACAATATTAAGAGGGTGATATTTGGCCAATCCTTCAGCACACTGTGCCTCTAATCCATGAAAGATCTATGCATCAGTTCCCATTAGTCAAGTTGTGATCTGTGCCTAAAACTGCCAAAAACATGGGGTGGAGCAGGGGAGAGGATGAAAGAAGATCAACAAATCCAATAAGTATGCAATTTAAGTTAAGTCTCTAAATGAAAACAACAACAAAAGAGGATGGAGCTGGATCAGGCCAATGGCCCATTTAATCCATCATCCTGTTTCCACAGTGACCAACCAGATGCCTGTGGGGAATCTGCAAGTTCTCAGTTCCACTGCTGGACAAATGCTGTGTGAGAGCATAAAAGTGCTGTTCTCTCTACTTCTGTCTTCTCCAAAGGCTTCTTTTGTTTCCTTCTCTCTGTTCTCTCCCCAGTCCCTTTTCACCTCAGTCTTCAGTTCTCCAGAGTCTCCACAGAAACTTCCTAAAAATTCCCTCAGGTGTCTAGGGCATCTCCTCAAGGCTGCCTTCCAGGAGTTCCACCGTCCAGTAGTACCTCTGGTTATGTACTTAAATCATTCCAGAGGCCCGTTCTTAACCTGAAACTGTTCTTAACCTGAAGCACCATTTTAGCTAATGGGGCCTCCCACTGCTGCCACGCGATTTCTGTTCTCATCCTGAAGCAAAGTTCTTAACCCGAGGTACTATTTCTGTAACCTGAAGCGCCTGTAACCTGAAGCGTCTGTAACCTGAGGTACCACTGTACAGGTTTACCTAGGTAGAGAAATTCTGTGCAGGTTCCTTTAAAGCTGCTGGCTTAGTGTATTCAGTCTTCCGAATGGTAGCTGCACATGTGCAGAATGGGGTGAAGTCCCATTTGATAGCCCAACCTGAAAAACATAACTTTTTTTTTTGCAGGGTGGATAGAAAATGGGGTTCCAAGATATTTTGCTACCTGAAGAGCATCAGCCAACAGCACCCTGTGCCCCCAGTTAAGCTGCATAATATTCAAGGCAGGTGAATTATTTTGGCACCTGAGACAGAAAATTTCATAAATTCCTCTCTTCTTGCCTGGCAGTAAAGACAGAAAGCCATCTTATACTGTTAAACCATTGGTGTATTTGGATGCGCTTTGGGAGTAAGGGTGGGGTATACATTTAATGAATGGTTAGTGTAATTCAGAAAAAAATGGGTGAAATTGCATTACCTGCTTGGGACCTGTCTCGTGCAGGCCATCTCCCACATCTGGATTCTGTTTAGAGAAAGATCCAGTTGCACTGGGTGGTTAGAAACAGTCCAAGGTCAAAGAGCCTAAAGCATGACTCGTCCACCCTCCCTTTCTTTGAGGAATGTGCCCACACGGCATGGCAGGTATAACTGAAATATCAGGTATTTGCCAAGTGTGAGGTTTCATCATCTTGGTGAAGGTTATGTGCTATATGGTGATGGTATAGCATGGTGAGCTAGCATGGTAAAGTGTGAATGGATGTCTCCATAAATTTTGATCTTTGTAAGAACAGAGAACTGTATTATAGTAGATGAGTTCATACCAGCATCTCTTAAAGTTTATGCACCTAGTGTGTTTATGCTTGTCTTGTTCTATGAGACAATAGACACTTTATATTTTGAACTGAACTGTGAGGGAAATGGGTTTTCTTAACTGGGAGCTCTGGAAAAGGCTGACTACTACTAGGAAGCAGGAAAACTGACATTCTGCTGGAGCTGTGCATACCCTTCTGATCACACTGCTCGAAGTGTGGTATGGTATCAACAACAGAGTATTATTATATTTATTATTTATTGAAACTATATCCCTCCCTATACCCGGGGGTCTCAGGGTGGTTTACATAATAAAATCAAAATATAAAACCACAAAATACATAATCCGATGGTGGGCCAACTGACTTCTACAAGTCTAAGATGAATAAATAGAAATAACTAGCATTGTCTACAATGACTAGCATAGCAGCTCTTTAGGGTTTCAGACAAGGGTCTCTCCTAGCCTTACCTGGAGATGCCAAGGATTGAACGTGAGACTTTCTGAATGCAAAGCCACTGAGCTATGGCCCTTTCCTCACATATAACAATGATAAGCAAATCACTCTGCCTAACAGTAGGGCATAAAGGACATTTGATTTTGTGATGTGGGCAAGAATTATGGGCTGGAGAAATCTGCCTTCCAAGCCAGGGAATTGTGATGATTGGTGAAATTGGTAGCTTGGGCTCTGATTTTTTAATGTGTTTATGGGCTTGCTGACAGCAGGCGTTGCGTTCTTCATAGCTGAATTCCACACAGGAAGAGAAAAACTTTGCAAACTAACTCCCCATCACCCCTGCCTGCCTGCCAAGTTGTGTCTTCCTTGCCAGCCTCACCTGCTGCGTAACTGCATGACAAGCCTAGCAGGCGTGATCGCCTTGTAGCTGCTGTACAGGCATTCGACAGATAGCAGGACCTGTTTGTCTTTTTCCACTGACAGCGTTTCCTCCTGGCTCCATGTGCAGCGTCACAACAGGCTTAACAGGGCTCTCGACAGCAGCCTGGCCATTAAAGTGACATTTCGCCATAATCAGGGATTTCCACCTACTAAGAACAGAGAATCGCTCATGTTGTTGTTGTCCTGATTACAGCTCTGATCCAAAGACTCCCGCCGACTCAAACAGGACTTTCGGCTCAAGGCTGGAGAACATCTGATTGCATTGTTTGTAGGCTGCTCAGCTGGGAACCTGCTGCCCTCATTTTCATGTTGTTTATTTTGGTCACTTTAAGTGCTTTATGGATTTAATAAACACACGCCCAAATCAGTCATTTAATGGGATTATTTGATGGGTAGTGGCACATGCTTGAACAGAAGTTGGATTGATTAGCTTTGCAAAATATCTTTGTTAATTGCATCTGTTGGCATATTCCTTCACAACATAAAAAGCAGTGCATGAAATGCTATAAGCCGGAGCTTAGGGGAACAGGAAGATTATCTCTCTCTCTCTCTCTCTCTCTCTCTCTCTCTCACACACACACACACACACACACACACACACAGAGAGAGAGAGAGAGAGAGAGAGAGAGAGAGAGAGAGAGAGATATCCCCCAGTGCTTTCAGTTTTATCCAGCATCTGAAAGCATGTCCATTGGATTAACACCCCCCCCCACAACAAAATCCTTGAGTGTTCTTGTGCAAATAGAACATATTTGTTTTTACTTTAGCAAAACTAAAGAGGGCAAAATGATCATATTTATTTAGCTCATTAGTCGTTATTTTTACCAGATTTATTTCATCAGATGGCCCCAGAGTGGGCTGTGCAGAACATCACAATTTCAAACAATGAACAATGCACTACAACTGTATGTTAACATGCCCAAACTACCTTTTTTTTTGGGGGGGGGCAGAATTGTGCATTACTTGGGAGACTCACAATGGGTTCTTTTGACATTCTGAATTTGTATTTATTTGCTTATCTTATTTAAAAGATTTCCAAGCCACTCTTCTTTAAGAATAATAGCAGAGCGGGGGGTACAATGTAACAAACATAATAAAATACAAAGTATGCAAATCAAGTGAAAGTTTCCAACACCAAGAGTGGCATTTTACGGAAAGAAACCAGAGGAAGGACAACAACCCCATTTTGCTTGTGGAAACGACTGGGGAGGGGGCCATAAAAGTCCCCCCCTCCTCTGCTATTTCCATGTTCTAAATCACCCCCTCTCAGTTTATGTTTGCTTTGCTGGGTGCAGAATTCAGATACCTCTGCTTCCTTCCTATGGGATAACTAGCAGTTGATTGGATTGGCGTGCCAATTTAGATGGGAAAACTGAAACAGAGGGGAAGAGTTAAATATCCCCTTTTCCAGTTGTGAACAAAATCGTAGCCCCAATTATGCTGTGTGTGTCATCTCCCAGACAGCACAGCTGATCTGCATTTCAGTAAATAATAATAAAAATGTTTGAGAGATCCAGCATAACCTGTAGATTGGCTCTTACAGAGGGATTTCAGGAGAGAACTGGCCGCCTTTCCTGGATAATGATTGGGAAGGTAGTTACAGGCAGAGCTTGCAGTGGATTTTCTTCTTCAGATATAAAACCTTCTGACTTCTCCCCAGCTAGTTCTCTCTGTGTTTCTTTGGTGAGACCTGCAAAAAGCCATCAAAACTGTGGCAGCCGAAAACATATCATTACTTTATTTAAAATATTTATTATCCCATTTTTCTGCCTGTTTGTTGGCCTCCAGCAAGGCAGCTGACAATCAGTGAAAATGAATACAGAATAACAATGATGGAAAATGTTCCTTCCCAGGGTCTTAGATGTTTCGGCTGCTGTGACTGCTTCAGCTGCTGCTCTTCATAGATTCCTTGGTGACCATAGGATGTGCATCAGAGATGGGGGGCCTGCATTCCTTTATCCCCAACCTCCCAGGTGCCACATGCCCAAAGGGGGTGTAGCCAGAGACAAAAGCGGATGGAACAATGAACGTAAATTTTACCTTTCTACAGTAGAGAGCCAGTGTGGTGTAGCGGTTAAGAGCGGTAGTTTTGCAATCTGGTGAAACAAGTTCGCGTCTCCGCTCCTCCACATGCAGCTGCTGGGTGACCTTGGGCTAATCACACTTCTCTGAAGTCTCTCAGCCCCACTCACCTCACAGAGTGTTTGTTGTGGGGGAGGAAGGGAAAGGAGAATGTCAGCCGCTTTGAGACTCCTTTGGGCAGTGATAAAGTGGGATATCAAATCCAAACTACTACTACTACTACTACTACTACTACCACTACTACTACTACTACTATTCTTCTTCTTCTTCTTCTTCTTCTTCTTCTTCTTCTTCTTCTTCTTCTTCTTCTTCTTCTTCTTCTGTTGTTACATCTTCCATCTTCCATCCAGGCAAGCAAGAGTCATTATCAGAGTTCAGGGACTCATTCCAGGCAGGCAATAAAAACACAATAAAAGTATGAAGCAAGTTTGTTGATGTGTGTGGCCTGTTGAGAGTTCTGGAGGGCTAGTTAAAAAGTCCTAGAGGGCTACATTTGGCCCTCAGGTATGAGATTCCACACCCCTGATACACTCTTCCCTGACCTTCCCATGGAGCCCAAAGCAGCTATGCCACTGGCTTTCCTCCTTTCACCAGAAGAAGAGGGCAGGAGAGAGGAAGTGAAGGCAAACTGCTTTGCAGGAGATGCAAAAATAAAAAGGAAAAGAGAGGATCAGGGTTTAAAGAGCTACAAAAAGGTCTGGAGAAGGAACTTAGCTGGGTTCACATTTTATGGCGAACCCACCAAATCCACTCTTTCCAAAACAATATGTGCACTGAAATCAGAGCTGTAGTTATGGGGAGGGGCTAGCTGGGTCTTCACCCCAAGTGAAGCATCCAGAAGGCCACCATTGAGGTTCCCAGTCTGTTTGTGTGTGTACGCAAATGCACATGTGGTGTGTGTGTGCCAAACTGGGTCTTCGACCCAGGTGAAATAAAGCCTAGTTTCTCCCTGCTCTGAATTTTGCAATGAAGTTCTCCAACCAAGTGATGCGTACAAAAATACATATACTAGGGTAAAGTGTACCTAAAATTACATGTGAAAACAGCAATCATAATGCATTATACTGATATAATGGGTTGGGAGTTACTCGTGCGTAATCCTGCTCCGTTTGAGCATTAGACTGCCTGGTTAAACCCTCCGGACTGCACAGCCCATCTCAGCGTGGCTGCCCTTAGTCACTCGTAGAATCTGTCTGTGGGCGTTTCTTAAAGCGTTGCCAACATAAGAGTTGTTTGACGCCCAATCGTCTCCGCCTCTCACTGCGCGGGAGTCTCCTGCGCAGGGTGGGCATGGGCAGCGGGGTGCTTGGGCTCTCCTCGCTAACTTCCAACGAAGAGTCCTGGAGCCCCTGCACCTCCCTGTCCCGTTGCTCTCCTGGATCCCTGGTGTTACACTCATTCTCTTCCCCTTCTTCCCGGCTGAGTCTCCCTCTAGCGCTTGGACCTTCCCCTGCAGAATCAGAGACCCTCTCCTTCTCCCGTGCCTCTGATGGCAGTTCCCTGACAACTGAGGAAGACTGTCTTGCAAAAATGTGTGTGTTATGCAAAATTGCTCACATAAATGCACATATTAGGAGAAATCTGCACTAAAATGCTGATTAAATTTCACGACGACTTTTTTTTCTTTTTTAAAGCAATTTGCAAACTGTTGTGGAAATATGGGTAATTGATTTCAGATGGAAAAATGAGAAACTGACAGATTTGTCCATCCGTAGTTACAAAAATTTGGACAAGGTGCCATGAAATGTAGACTACCATTCCTGTTTTGGGATTTCCCTCTCTTTCATTTCCAGATCCAGAAATTTTTGTATCCAGAGTTTGCTGAACTCATTTGGTATCTGTAGGCGAGTCTCCCTCTCCCAGCTGCCACTATAGGGTCTACTCATTTATGCACCAAGTGCATTTATTAAAATATTTATATACCTTGTTTTTCTGAGAATAGTTATTTAGGTGGCTTACAAAATAAACACAATAAGAGCTGTCCGACAGTGGAATGAACTACCTTGAAAAGTGGTGGGCTCTCCTTCATTAGAAGTTTTTAAATAGAGAGTCAAAGATCATCTGTCAGGGATTTTTAGCTGTGATTCCTGCATTGCAGGGGTTTAGATTATATGACCCTTGGGGTCCCGTCCAACTTCACCGTTCTGTGTTTCTCTGAAATTAATATAGCAGCAGTGATACTGCAGGGTATTTTTGCACAGTTGTTGTAAAGCAGGGATGGGAAACCTGTGTCCCTCCAGCCACAGTTGGGCTCCCATAAGCCCCTACCAGCAAGGCTAATGGTCAGAAATGATGGGAGTTGTAGTCAACAGTCTACACAGCAGACTGTTATTGTGTGTGTATATATACACAGTGCTATTTTCTAAAAAATAAAATAAAAATGTTTTCCTACTCATATTGAAATACTGCCCCTCAAGGAGGCCAAACTTAGATTCACAAAATGTTTAGAGGTATGTGTACCCTTGTGTCCTCCCAGAAAAAAGCACTGTGTGTGTGTGCGCGCGCACATACACACGCGTGCTACAGTCCAACAACGTGTGGAGGGCCACAAGTTCCCCACTGACATGGCAGAGGACACAAGCTAATGCCAATCATCCACAGATGATTGGAGAGAATTGCTTGACATACAAGCAGAAGAAAAGTATGAAATGCTCAGCCTCTTAATGAATTTGTAAGGGACCATGTAACACAGATGATTAAATATACAAACCATTTGAAATTGTCAGCACCTTGCATTTCGTGGATGAATAATCAGAGTTCTGAAGAATTTAGTTATATCTGGCTTTGATTCAAATAATATGGGGAGATATAAGCTTAATGCTAATATGTCTGCTGCGCCTAGACCCCCTGGAGGAACTTCACAGGGAATGAGCAAAGAGGCTTGGAATGACAGCATGCAGATCTGAAGACATTAATCATATAGCATAGTTTCTAAGTCTGCAATCCCATACCCACTGCCTTTGGAGCAGGCCCCATTGAACTCAATGGAATTTTCTTTGGCGTAGACCAACATAAGATTGCACTGTAAATTACTCGCAAACTGTGTACCTGTCAGAGCACTCTCGTGGGTACGCTTTGACTGTGCAAGCCACCTTATTAGATATATTCAACACCTTGTGCCCATTAAAACTGGGGTGCCCAACACAGCATTCATTTCTCCTCCCTGTCTGTGCAGAGATATCCTGCTCAGAATTGTTTCCTGACCTTCTCTGGATAGTGTTTGGACCTAGATGGGACTCTATGTCCCATGGATATCCAATTTTGAATATCAAACTCTAGCTTAAAATCCATGTGTGTATTTCTAAATTAGCATGTGCCCATGAGTGATGTCTGTGTTTACCTCTTTGTGTAACCCCAAGGTGTGACTTTGCTATAGTCTAGACAGGTAAGACAAGCTAAATTGATTGCCAGACATTGCTACTAATTATTAAACCTGATTGATCTTGAAAGATTATGTTATGATGATTTGTACCGTAACACAATTGTTTCCCCAAAGTAACTAAAAGAAATAATAATTCATTTATTCCCATGGCGTACTGGATGGATTGCTCCTTTCTCGTGAATTGTGACATGTCAAAGTTAAAATATCACCTATGTCCTTGCTAGCAATTATGCAATCAGACTTTTACTTCCTTCAAGTAAAAAAGTTGCACACCCATAATCTGACGACATTTCTTTATAAGCAAAACTTAAAGAAAAGCATGCAATGATTCTAAAAAACATAAAGCCACCACTATATTTATGCATTCATAGATCTTTAACCCATCTACAGTGCTTGCCAAATTGACTCCAAAATATTATTCAGAATGGAAATGCAGTCCCTGCTTTCTGAATCCTTTTAGGAGTAAAAATTGTAATAATATGTTTGCATTCTCTTTTACTCTGACATTTAACATTCTTTCTGCTTTTTATAAAGGCGTTCCCGAAATTTTGAAGTATAAGGTCCTGAAATTACTCCTTACTAAGCTCAAATTTCTTTGTTTTTTTAATTATTGTAGATTTCAGAATATTAACATTTTAATTAGACACGGATAAATTAGCTGGTGGCGTGAGAATGTCAAGCTTGCTAACTATAACCAAGTTATAACAAGCTGTCATACTTGTGGTGTGATTTTCTTTTCTGCTCTATTTCTCATGCAAGCCAATTCGGATATGTGTGCATATTGCCAAACCCTTTCCTAATGTGTAATTCTTTGTTTTCACATGCTCAGTGATCCTGTTTGCAGAAAGTACCATAAAGAGGAGACACATCTCTCTCCTCCCGCCCCCCAATTTCAGCTGCAAGCACTCAGATGGACTGTGCGATTGGATTATTGCAGTCCGAGGAAATGGAAATCTGTCACTTACTGATTCTAGAAGTCAAACAACTTGTGCAGTGCTCCTTTCTTCAGTCAATGCGCTGGCTGTGAGGCGGCATGTACAGCATGATAATTTCTGCTGCTTTTTCAAGGCTTTGACTTTAAATGTGTCTTTAGATACAATAAAACGCCTGTATCTCTCTCTCCTTCACTACCCGGCCTAATTCCAATACCGTTCACTCCAGTTCAGCAATATCCTGCCTCTCAAGTACCTTGCTGGCCTCAGGGATGCTGAAGCCTAGTGAAAAATATTCCTAAAAAAGACATTTTTTGAGAAGGCAGGGGATGGGGGGAGAATGACATTTGGATCAATCACCCTCTACCCACAGGGCTCAGGATGGTTACAACATAAAATAACAATATAAAATCACAAAATACATAACTAAAACAAAAGCAACTCAATAGCCCCACCACATTTAAAAGGGGCATTGGATGTCAATCAGGCAAAGGCCTGGCAAAAAAGGAACATTTTTGTCTGAAGCCTAAAGGTGTATAATGAAGGTGCCAGACAAACCTCCCTGGGGAGAGAATTTCACAAATAGGGAGCCACGACTCAAAAGGCTCGTTCTTGTGTTGCCGCCCTCCGGACGTCTCATGGAGGAGGCAGATGAAGAAGGGTCTCAGAAGATGATCTCAGGGTCCAGGTATGTTCCATATGAACCAGGTAGTATGGTGGTAGGAACCAGGACAGGGCCATCTTAGCTTCTACTCCAAGATCATGGGTGGGGAATAACATACCCCACAACATCCAAGGGATTCAAATCGGGATGCTTGGGGGTTTTTTGTCAGTGGCTCTGGCGTGAACCAGCTGAGTCCCACCTGGGCGCCTGACCAAATAACAAGTCAACTAGCTCACACCCGGACAAAAAGGTGGGACATTTTTGGATCCAATCAGAAGCTGGAATGGCTTCATTAATTCCAGGATGTCCTGCATAAATCAGGGGAGTTGAGTGGTAAGGCCCTTCAAATCAGACCTCTCTGTTTGGCCTTCAGAACTCTCTCCAGGTCACCCCCCTTACCCCTGCGCACGTTCCTCACTGGTGCTTTTTTACACTCCGAGTGCCCTGTCCCTGGCTGATATGTGTCCTTGAATTCTAATAATTCCTGTCGTTTGCCTGGATGGAAAATACAGAGAAGTGTGTAGAAACTGTATGTGAAATGAACCTATCCTCTGGTCCTTCCCACCACTGGCATGTGGTCCTGTGAAGGTTTCCCAGAAGAGAACGTGGTCTGTGGGGTGAACAAGGTTCCCCACCCCTAACCTAGACTATGGAACTCTCTCCCATGGGAGATTAGACTGGTGTGTACCTTAGAGAACAGCAGATGTTTAGTCAAGAGCATCTTATTTCACCTTCACTCATTCTTTGGTGGCTTTTTTTTGTAGATGCTGACATTTGCTCTTGAGTTGAATCTAATCCTTTATAGCCATTTGTTGATTGTTTGTTTGTATTCTGTTCTGCTTTTTTTGAAAGCCAGTTTGAGATCTTGTAAACATAGATCTAAATAAATAAAATATGAGCATCATCTGAAGCTGGAGTCGTGAGGCAGGGCTATGCTTGATGGACTCCCAGTCAGAATATCACAGAGAGCCTGGCTCAGCTGCTTGAGAGGGACTGGATTTTGCCCCACCCCCACTTTCTCCTTTCCAAAGACAGCTGAATGGAATGATCCCTGCTTTTCTGACTGGGGCTTGGATTGCACACCAAAGGCTACTGTGTGCACATGTAACTAGGTGTCAAAGTTTGTTTATGTGTGATCCTTAAATGTCCTAATAGATGAATGAACGAATGGTGCATGGAACTGAATCATAGAATCATAGAATCATAGAGTTGGAAGAGACCACAAGGGCCATCGAGTCCAACCCCCTGCCAAGCAGGAAACACTGCATCAATCAGAGCACTCCTGACATATGGTTGTCAAGCCTCTGCTTAAAGACCTCCAAAGTAGGAGACTCTACACACTCCTTGGCAGCAAATTCCACTGTCGAACAGCTCTTACTGTCAGGAAGTTCTTCCTAATGTTTAGGTGGAATCTTCCTTCTTGTAGTTTGGATCCATTGCTCCGTGTCCGCTTCTCTGGAGCAGCAGAAAACAACCTTTCTCCCTCCTCTATATGACATCCTTTTATATATTTGAACATGGCTATCATATCACCCCTTAACCTCCTCTTCTCCAGGCTAAACATGCCCAGCTCCCTTAGCCGTTCCTCATAAGGCATCGTTTCCAGGCCTTTGACCATTTTGGTTGCCCTCCTCTGGACACGTTCCAGTTTGTCAGTGTCCTTCTTGAACTGTGGTGCCCAGAACTGGACACAGTACTCCAGGTGAGGTCTGACCAGAGCAGAATACAGTGGCACTATTACTTCCCTTGATCTAGATGCTATACTCCTATTGATGCAGCCCAGAATTGCATTGGCTTTTTTAGCTGCCGTGTCACACTGTTGGCTCATGTCAAGTTTGTGGTCAACCAAGACTCCTAGATCCTTTTCACATGTACTGCTCTCAAGCCAGGTGTCACCCATCTTGTATTTGTGCCTCTCATTTTTTTTGCCCAACTGGCTACACAGCTGTCTTTTCCTTTTACTTCCTTCCCCCCTCTCTCTCACACACTATCTCCTCTTCTTTAAAATGTGGTGCTAATAAACCACAGTTCTCATGCCCACCCAAAAAATGAAAAACTATTACGAGCCAAATATTTGGCAAAGTGGAAATAAAGGTAAAGGTAAAGGGACCCCTGACCATTAGGTCCAGTCGTGACTGACTCTGGGGTTGCGGTGCTCATCTCGCTTTATTGGCCAAGGGAGCCAGCGTACAGCTTCTGGGTCAAGTGGCCAGCATGACGAAGCCGCTTCTGGAGAACCAGAGCAGAGCACGGAAACGCCATTTACCTTCTCGCCGGAGCGGTACCCGTTTATCTACTTGCACTTTGACATGCTTTCGAACTGCTAGGTTGGCAGGAGCAGGGACCGAGCAACAGGAGCTCACCCCGTTGTGGGGATTCGAACCGCTGCCCTTCTGATCAGCAAGTCCTAGGCTCTGTGGTTTAACCCACAGTGCCACCCACATCCCAAAGTGGAAATAGTCGCCTTCAAAACAGGTTCACTGATGGTCTCAGCCAGTCTCCAGTCTTTTTCTGTTTATTTATCACTTGTACTTATAGCTTGCCATTCCCCCAAATGGTCCTGAGGCAAGTTTAAAAAATGTCATAATTAAAACAATGGAATTTAGATAAAAAAATAAAAACCAAGAAGTAATAATGAGCAACAGCCTACTCCACTTCCTCCATGATCCAGTCCTGATTCTAAACTGGGAGTACTTATGTCAGTTGGAGTAGCTGATTCAGCCAAAGGCTCAAGTGTTCTCATCCTAGTGTCATAAAATAAAGAGAGATGAATGGAGAAGGTCTCATTACCTTTAAGCAAAAGGATAAAGGAGGCCATGTTTTAGGTCGAGCTTGCAACGTGTGATAAAATCCATGTATCTAACAAGTGTGCTGCTTATGCTCAGACTTGTTGCATTTGTAATAAATCAAACCATTTTGCAAGAATAAGCAGACAAAGGAAAGGAAGAGAGGCAATGGAAAGAAACAAGAGTATCCATCTTGTGAAGTATCCCAATTCTTCTCTGACATACAAACTAATAAAAGACGGCAGAGAGCAACTGGATGAAGGGGTGTTTGAAGCTATGGATATTTCACTGAAGATTTTTTGGGTTGTTTTTTTTAACCTGGGTGTTATTATGCCCCTTTGGACTTAGAGTTTTAATTGAAAATTAATGGTTCACTTATCAAGGACATTGGATCACAAGCTAATATATCAGTAGCTCAGCGAAAAGTACTTTTGAAACAGTATTAATAGGGGAAATTATGCAAAACTAGAATGCAAGGGTGAATGGGTGGTTAGGCACAAACGTGTTGGGAGGGGTGTGAAGCCTGGCCTGCAGATCTGAAAGGAACAGAAGGAGGAGAAGGGAATGTATGCTGGAAAAATAATATAAGCAATTAGGTACTTGTGAATTACAGGTCATTTCTAGAAACTGGGGCTACACAGATGCCTTCATCAGTCATTAATGAAATTCCAGAGGGTTTGCCCTGTTAGTCTTCTGCAGAGGCTGAGTGAGATACCTGGGCATGTTGGTGCATCTGTCTGAATGCTGAGCAGCAACTCTGCCCACCTGGAACTCCAAGGGGTGTGGCCTATTATGCTAGCTACTGTATTGAACCACTTACACAAATTCATCTAACAATACTTCAGAAAGGAAAGCTATGAGGCAGTCACTGGGACAGTGGCAGTTATACACAACTGAGTATATAAATACTGTATATTGACAAGCAATTAAGGTGTCTATGTACATCTAATGCACGTGTGCTAAAAACCCTTTTGTTTAAGAGAATTAAGGTAAGAAGCTTTCATAGCAAGAATCTGTGGTGTCATAAGAGTTGAATGGTAGGCTGGAAGGAAATCCATGCTATAGTCCATCTTCAACAGATTACTCTGCCATCCCCATGTTAAGGTTGACATTATCACCAATCAAATAAAACTACAAATCAAACACATTTGACAATGGGCTCATCCTCACATCTGTTTGTCCCATGGTTTCTAGTCAAGGGTCCAAGAACTTCTTATTTTGTCCCACCTCTATCCCCAGGAAAACCTCTCGGTCTTGTGACTAGGAATCATGGGACAAATATGGGAAGTATGGATGACCCTATGTGATGAGGACAACTGAGAGTGGGGTTAATTTAAATGAGCAAGGGATTATTTTTGCAAAAGGGAGAGGAACTGTGGACATTATAAAAATATTTCTGAAAAATAGTGAGTGGCTTTTTCTCTCTCTCTTATTAGAAGTGAACTGTATTCCATAAATATTTTTGGAGCCCCATGACAATGTGAACAAATACTAGGTGTGAATTTATTTCTTAATCTTACAGTGAAACACACTGTGTAGGACAATTGTAAAGAGCTACTTTATGAAGAATTTAATGCAATCATTAACTGAGGAACTAGGCCTACCAAATTCCTTAATAAGAAGATATATGGTAAGATAAATGAGTTGGGGAGAACACTGCTTACAAAGAAAAATACAGCAAAACGATATCATGATAAAGGATCTGTTATATTACCTAAGATAAAGCCTAAAGATTCAATTTCTATCCACTGTGTAAGTAATTGGGAACAAAAAGCAATAGTTATAAAGCTGTTTCTCTTTTAAGGTTAGAAGAGAAAAGATATAATAGATGATATTTTCAATTTAATACATCAAAAAAGGACTCGGATTGCGAAAATAAAATTGAACACGATTGCCAAGGAAATTTGAAGGAAGAAATAGTACAAAGAGTGCTCTGCACTGTAGATATAGATATGTATTTTAACCACACGACATTAAAGAAGACTTCTAAAAAAACACACACACACAAAAGACTGGGAGAAAATGATTAACTGCACTTCTTTGTTTATAATGGAAAGATACATTAGTTAATATAATTTCAAGACTGTGGTAGAGTGTTTGAGGGTATGTCACTGCAGTAAGGATCTAGGTACCGGATGCAAAAATGGAAGGAATTGAGCTGCCTGGCTGTATCTAGAGATGAGATAGCAATAGATATATATCGTTGTCATCATTAGCTGCCCCCTTCAAAACTGTTGGGTTTTGGAAACCTTAAAGCAAGACTAAGTAAAAACGGTTGATTAGAATACAGTGGTACCTCAGGTTACATACGCTACAGGTTCCATACGCTTCAGGTTACAGACTCCGCTAACCCAGAAATATTACCTCGGGTTAAGAACTTTACTTCAGAAAGAGAACAGAAATCACACGGCAGGAGCAGTGGGAGGCCCCATTAGCTAAAGTGGTACCTCAGGTTAAGAACAGTTTCAGGTTAAGAACGGACCTCCGGAACGAATTAAGTATGTAACCAGAGGTACCACTGTATATATAATGTCAATACTGGAGATTTTCAGGGAACACTGATACTATTAGGCTTTCAGCACTAAGGAAAGTAGGCTTGAAAGGAGAAATTAGGTTTCAATGTAGCCAGTAGAGTATGGTCTGGTGTTTACTTAGCTGTGATATGTTCATGTGGCCACAACAGTTTCTCATGTTTGTAAATGTGCCTATGGGTGTAAGAAGGTTGGCGAACCCTGGAGTATTGCAATAAACTGGAAGTACCCAATAGGAGCCTAGCCCTGACACCGAGGTCCATTTCAACCATTAAAAAACCCCAATGGAAATTACTTCTATACAAGGCTGCCTTCACATTGCTCAGGGGATGGATAACTCCACACCTTCCAACATTTTCCCAATGAAAATAGAAATGTCCTAAGGAAAAGCGGGACATCCTGGGATCAAATCAGAAACTGGGGTGGCTTCTGTAAATCCAGGACTGTCCTTGGAATATAGGAACACTTGGAGGGGCTACATGTGACCAAATTTGTGGCAGTGCAAGCTCAACAAGGCATCAGAAGAGAAACTGAAAGTAAGGGCATGATGCCCAACTGGACTGTTTGCAGCCTCCATGAAAGCTGGTGTTTGGAAGGGAATGCTGCAGAGAGCAGGACAATCTGGGAACAAGGATTTGAATTGTACTGCAGTGCACGTGGAGCAGATAAGAAAGATGAGAGAAGCTTCAATCAGCACCATTTCGTCTTGTGGCAGACAAAGAAGTAGGAAAGGTATTTAATACTTTTCCGTTTGTTGAAAATGCAGATAAGGAAAGAATTCAGGTTTTGATTAATACATTTGAAGCGTACTGTGCACCCCAAAGAAACATTACATACAAAAAGGACAGATATTCTTCGCTAGAATTCAGAGTGAAGGAGGAAAAGGATTTAAAGCTGTAAGCACAACCTGGGGATTGGGGGAGCTGGGTGAGTTGCTTATGAAAGGCTGCATAGTGGGCTGCAAAAACTCCGGCAGATTACTGAGATTTAGGTAACCCTGTGGCTTGTGGTGGGTAGACGCAGTGCTGGAAAGCAACAGAAAGGTTTGGGAGTGACAGACAAGCAAATGGATTCCCTGCCATGAAAAAGTACTTTTAAAATGCTAAATGATAGCCAGCCATAGGTGCAAATGAAACTCTAGTATAAACACACAATCCAAACATGGGTAGCCATTTGTGAATGGACAAAAAAGAGAAAATCTTCACCCCCACAAGAGGGCACCAATTTGCATAAATTATACATATGCTAATTTATATGTAAGCTGTAAACTTAGAAATCACTATAACTTAAATAGATGTAAATACTATGGTAGGGAAGACTGTGACTTGGTTGCACACTATTGATGGCCAGCTTCAAGGTCCCTGCTCTCCCTTCTTATAGCTGTTTGTCTTTAAACCAGGCTTGGAATGCACAGCCCTTCAAACAGAGGACTGTCTTTTGCAAAATATGGCACATTCTATGGACACATGTGGAAATGGCAAGTGCCTGGTACAACTGTGGCATCAGCCAGATTGTAATTGCCTGCATAGCATATAGGAAAGAAGTCAGAAAATGCCACAAATTGAATCATTTTGCTTTAAAAAAAAATAAGAAAAGGAAATCTGAAGGCAAACTTGTCTTTACACAGGCAGAAATGGATGACAACCGATATAAAGACCCATGTGATTCATTCATTCATTAGTGCACTGCATTCTTCAGCTCCAGAAGAAGAGTGGCACCTGGATCTTCTCCCCAAACAGTGGATTCTATTGATACAAGAAGAATGCAACACCTTTAAATAATTTAAAACATCATGGTAAGTTGAACCATCATCATTTAAATGCTGGATTAGTAATAACTTACTGGGCAGGGGGTGGTGGGGGAAGGGAATTGCAAGAGCTTTTAAAATATGATCTGAACTGGAGGTATAAAGACAAGTCAGCACAACTGGATTCCAGAGAAAATATTTTGATGCACAATCTGTCCTGGATCTACGGGCTGTGACTAATTTAAATTGGGAAGAATTAAAGTGTTAATCAAAGCAGACCTGAAAAATTGATAGGAAGCTGATACAAGTTCTAAATATACGTTTTAAGATCTAGGTTGTTTACCAGAGCTGTATCTCAGCAGTGGCACAGAAACGGGACTGCATTTGCCAGGGTGGGGCATGGTAAGGTAGTGTCAAGGTCAGCGGAGCTCAAGGTTGGTGGTGTTGGCATGCCATAGATGTGTGCGTGTGGATCCGTGGGATGCCCATTCTGCCAACCTTGCCAGTGCCCCATTCCTGTCCAAAGAAGATAGGGCCACTGCTGGGAGGGAACCACTGTGCCTCTGCTCTCCTGAGGTGCTGCTGTTGTATCACACAAAAATGCTCCACAGGCACCACTTCAAATTCATGCACTGTTGAGAATTCCAGTGGCTTCGAAATAAGACATTAGGACAAATAAATAAGACAAATAAGACATTAGGTTCAGTGGGCCAAAACCATCTAGGGAAATTAAGGGGAAAGTAAAAAGAGAAGCACACCCAATGCACGAGCCTATCCAATATTTGTTGTTGACAACGCTAGATAAGAATATGTTTGGACACAAGATATATGAACAAAACCATTGTAATATGCTTTTTAACTGCCCCTGGAAGACACCAGCAGTTAGTTGGCAGGAACAGAACTGTTTACTATTAGAACTGGGTAAAACAATCTGTTTCTAGCCTCTGTCATTTTTGCATCCTCCCCCCACTCAGTACTGTAATATGGTGGGTGGCTAGACCTAATTGGTACTGAGCTTTGCAGTATGCTCAGCCACTCTTTAAGCAAAGCTTTTTTCCACCCCAAATAAGATTTTAGATTTTTTTAAAGTGGGGGAACGGCATGAGATCCACCGCCCAGTATAAAATACCTGGGGCTCAGATCCCCTAGGTCTAGGGATGGGTGAATCCTTTGATTTTCATTTATCTCATTTTCTCATTTTTCTAATCTTAAATTCATTTCTCTACAAATCTACACCAGTATGCATTTTTTTAATATTAAAAAACCCTCATGAAAATACACCAGCATTTTTGTACAAGTATCTCTGAATATACCAATTTTCTTATATGCATTTTTGCAGCGCTATTTCCCCTACATTTATTTGCATTTTCCCCCACTAACGTGCACTTTCATGCACCCTATGCCTTTTGTTTTACCTGTTACTTGGTTAGAGATCTGCACCACAAAATCTAGAGAAGTGTGAATTTTGAAGCATAGCTGCGTTTCTGTTCTTCTCTTCATTTGGAAAGTGCAAATTATGTCGATTCACCTTTATATGTGAACTGTGTTGAATTTCTTCCCCTTCCCTACCTGGACCACCCTCTTAGGATACCCCTGATTTAATTCACAGAAACAGGCTGATCTACAAAGATTTCTAATCTAAGTCACTTAGATTTATTCCAAATCTGACGACAGCGAGGACCTGATAAAGACCCAAGATGTTAAGTTTTTCTGAATGCTGAACCTTGAAACAGCATAGGAATCTTTAACAAAAGAACCTATGTGAAATATTACAATGCGACTGTGTGAAAACGGAACCAGTTCTGCAGAATTATGTGCTAAGTAGTTACAGAAATGCTTATTTGTCATATATGTTTTCAAAGCACTACCTAATGGAGCTCTATTGGGGGGGGGGTATGTTGGCAGTAGACAAGGTCTACCAATCCATTCTTGGGGGAAATCAGTGAGACTGGAAACAGACCTCAAACCACTGGAGAAAGGAAGCAGAGGACAAACAAAAATTCAAAGACATACAGAAAGAAGGTTTATTGGATTTATTGGTAAGATTCTTTTGCAAGGCCACTTGGATATACATGCTTTGGTCTCCACCTTGACCTGTCACCAAATGAAAGGGTATGGTTCAGGAAATAGCATTGTGCATTTAAGTTCCCTTGGGGTAGAAACTTTCAAAATCCATTGGGCCAATAAACTACATGTTTCGTTAAAGATATAAAAGTTTAATATGCACAAAATGCTATGTTTTGAATGCATTGTATTTGAAATGCATTTTGCATTGGGCAGAGAGGTTTCAAGCAAAGTGAATGTGGAAGGGTGGTGTTTTTCCATTTCAGTTGTAGGTTAACTGAGGACTCATCTCTGGAAACCCAAGCCGCTCTCACAGCATGAGATGAAACCTGAGAGTTCAGTGTTTTAATCAGTCATTGGAGCCAGCAGAAGCTCAATGATGATGAACAAGCAAGTTGCTTAGGATTTCTCTCTGGGACCAGAGAGAGGAAAGTTTACTGAACTCTATAAAGGACTAAAGGACTAAAAACAAGATTGGACCACATTAATTTAAAAGCAATGTGTTACTTTGTAATCTTTGTAACATTTATTTGTAACTATTTTAAGGCTGTTTTGCAGCAAAGCTTCAAAAGTCATTATTGTGGTGGAGAGCAATTTTTCCCAACTCTACAAGAGGTCCAGATCAGAGATTCTGCTTGCAGCAACTCTAACATGTTCGACATTTTATCTCCTTTGTTTTTCAATTATGTTTAATGATGTTTCCCTGTCTTCCTACTCTCTTCTCTTAGATGATTGGAGACAATTTTCAAAAGCCCTTTGCAAAATGTCCCTCCATTATATGAAGAGTAGAGTTTATAAGTGCCAGGGACTTATCCAGCACATCTACAGGACAAGGAAAAAGAGTGAGCTCTGAAGGTTCCAGTGTTGCTGTGTATCTCATGAAATCCTATTTGCAAATCTCAGAAGAACTGAAAGTGAAGAAATTTCAAACAGTTCCTGCAAATTAGAGAGCAATATTCAACTAAAAAATTGTTCACATGGAATTTCCTCCTCTTCTCCACATGCCCCCTAAATCTTTTCTGCCCAAACCCCATCTTCTGGAGCAAGTTTGAAGACAGTGCAGGGGGAGTCAAAGGAGATAAATTTCTGTAGTGCATGTGGAAATTGTTCCACTCTTGCAATTATTAGGTTGAACAGTGCTGATCTACTCCCCAACCCCCAACCCAAATACTGGTTTGCAAGAATGAGCAGATAAGTATAATTTCAAAAAATATCAGTGTGTGGAAGGGATTAAAAGCACATTGTGGACTCAATTTTAAAAATGAAGAAAACAGCTGAACACAAGATTTGGGCTGAAATCTTATACCTAGTTTCCTGGGAGGAAGCCCCATAGAAGTCAGTGGGGCTTCCAAGTAGGCATGTATAGGATTGCACAGTTAAGGAAATAAATACTGAAAGCCATATACAAGAGTCACCTGAGAATCTGAGCCATGTAAAAGAATAGCTTGAGAAGCAGTTTATAGGTCAGGGATGTGTGCTCAATTTAGTACCGCCATCTACTAGATGCCAAACCTTCAGAAATGAAAACCAAAAGGAAACAGCTGTTACCATCTGTCAAAAAATGGAGTGTGAAAACCTGAAAAGTGACTGAGCAACATATGACCCCAAGATCACCTTTGGTTCAGACTGGTTATGCAGCTGTCTACAGGGATAATGAAAGCAACCTGCTAAGTACTAAGTCTTGAATCACTGGTGGGCATAACCACCAAGAATGCAGATATGTCAGGTACAGTGAAACTAGGCTTTCAAGGCAGAATCAATGAAACTGTTGCAGCAGAAACCATAAGACTTCACTATAGGTTTTTTGGACACTGAGATGTTTCTAATGACTTCAGTTGGGATGCCTGTGAATGACTACAATCCATTACAGTTCAGTCAATGGAGAGAAGAGATCTGTGATTTTTTGATGGTTTATGGTGGAGCAAAATCCATGAAAAAACATTTCAAGATGATTGTTTTACTGATCCAACCTGTCTGTGTTTTTGTGTGAAAGCATCTTCTCCACACTCTTTCTTCTTTCTCCCCAACCCCCAGTCACTCTGTATTCCTCCTCCTTAGTCTCCCAGATCACTTCCCTTTGCCTCATGCCTTCTTAGTCACTCCACTTTGGGTTCAGCTGCCAATCTGAATCTTGAAAAGCACACAGAGCTAAAAGAAGTGGGAAAGAACAAAACTCTTCCCACCCGCTCTTTCAGTTTGAGATGTGCTTTTCAGGGAGGGAAGGTAACAGCTCTTGGCAAAGGCAAAGGGATGTGGGCATCAGGGAAAGTCCTCAGGGGCACCTTTGTGCCCACAGCTGGCATCTTAACAACCTCAAGCATACAGGGAGTAGTATTTCTTTTAAAAGGGGTGATGGAATAATCATAGGAATTTCATAGAGTGTTGAACCATGTTCAATGTGAGTGCATGAATGGAAGCACTTATGGAGAAAATAGCAGACAATGAAAAGCAAGGGCACGACCATTTGGCATGCAGTCATTGTAGTAAGAGAATTTTGTTAAGTATTTCATGTGATGCTTCCATTCTCATTTGCTATGATTTTCCAAGCAACGGCTATTACAGAATGATTTTGAAAACCCAAATAGCAAGAAATAAGTGTGTGTGTGTGTAGAGGTTGGAATAATGCTGTAAGATTGTGAAAAGGACAGACATATTGAATCAATCATGTTTATACTTGCTGTTCTTAATTTGTTGTTTTGTTTTTGTTTGACTAAGCAGGGGAAGAGAGAGAGAGAGAGAGAGAGAGAGAGCACTCGCTACTTGCATCAGTCAATCTTAGTGACACATCTTCAAGGATGGACAAAACAGCAGGGGAAAATGAATAGTGATGTTTAAGGACTGAGGCATCATGCCAGGCCAGCCAGCGCTGTCTTTATGTGGCATTGGAGACAAGAGTGGTGGGACACCTCCTCAATTTGTTTCCCAGTCTGCTGCTGTTTTGCTTGAGAGGTTGTTGGCAGCTGTCACCAGTGATGGATGGATTTCTGTGACTTTTTGTCATATTGATGATTGCTCATAGAAGTCTCCTTTATTATTTTATCAGAGAAAGTTATGTGCCACTTATCCAAGGTGAAGTCTGGATGGCGGAGTCAGTGACAGGAGGGTGAGGCGAGGAGACAATTGCAGTTGTTCCTTTAGAGTGGTAAAACCATATTTCTAGGTTTTGATTTACTCTAGATGGGAATGAATAGTTAAAATGGGTGAGATGGTTTTTCTTCTGCAAGAGAACCTATTGTCTCCTGTACAAGAAACAGGGGTCTAGAACGCAGGTTATTAGATTTGATGCCCCCAATTACTGAGTGATATTCTGCTTCAGAATGCTTCCAAAGACTACTAAAAGCAGAACTTGGAAGAACTTCATTTCTGGAAGCTGGGTTCCAAATCACAGAGGGAACCTATGGATGTACTGTAGGCTCATATCCGTAGGTGTCATTCTTAACAGGTGAATGATGGGGGATGCGGGGATGGGTACTATCCCACTCCACAAAATGGATAACCAGGTGGAGTGAATGGCTGAATATGACTAATGGGTTCTGTTTATGTGAGCCAAACACAAGATGTATTTAACAGGAGTGTGTGTGAATCCAAAGATTCACCTTGTATCTATGTGTTTTTTAAAACAGGGTCCTGCCTTGAATTGGGCACACTTGATTGTGTATGATAATAGGGCCACTGTAGCTGTGAGCCTGAGCCAGAGAGGGAGGTGCAAATTTAGAAGGATAGCTGACTTTTGGCATATGTACTGTTTCAGAAAGTGTGAGTTTGGTATCCTTGTCTTTAAATGTGAGCTTAATTGAATTCCTCTCCAATCCCTCGCTTGAGCTATGGCTGGGATTTTAAGGAAGATCTTCTGCATCCTACCAGTGTTTGGAAAATTGGTCACCCTGAAGAGCATTCTGAAAACACTCTCTAAGGGGTGATTTGCAAGCAGCCTGGATATATCAAGGAGATCAGGAGGAAACCATTAACTGCCAAGTTGCTGTTGGAATATGACACATCAGGTCTTTAAGACTGATCTGGAAAAATACCCCTGTTCTCACTGGCTTCTCCTTGAAGTGCACATTTTGTTTGCTATGCTTTCTTCTGGTTGTTTGTTTTGGTTATATTTATGTTTTAGTTCAGGGCTGGATGTTGTCTGTTTTATTATTGCTGGCTTATGAATGTTTTTGATTTGTGATTGCATTGTGTGGTACATTATTGCTTTTATGGAAGCCACCTTGAGATAGTTTTTACTCTTAAACAAAGCATATAAATATTTTAAAGAAAGAATGGATTTATCTCCCTTACCTGAAAGAGTGGCCAGCATCCTTGCTTGATCATCAGCTCCACAGTCCTGCACAGCACCAACCTCATAGTAGGAAACCTCCTCTCAGGGTTCAGTCCTGCCCCAAACTGGAACTTGGCCTCTCCTTGGAGTAAAAGCAGTGGGAGAAGAATGCTCAAGCAAATTTCCAATCTGCCAGTCACCCTAAGAAGCCACCAGATTCAGAGAGCCCTGCCCCAGGATCAGAGGTCTTCACATCAGTTGTCTGGATTCTTGGCTAGCTCTTACCCACTGCTACTTTGCCACCCCATAGGGCTACAAGATGAGAGGTGATGGTGAACCAGGCCGAAGCTCCATAGCATTAGTCAAGTGACCAGCTTTAGCATGAGCATGAGGCTATTCAGGTGGAGAGGAAAGCACATGTAATTCTGTAAGTACCTTCCTGGATTAGGGCTTGGCTGAGAACCAAGAAGGGATGGAGCCTCTGGCTTCTAGATAAGCTCTCCATTGAATTACAGCAGCTCCTTTAGCACTCCAAAAGCCAATCCAAAGCCTCCCTGAACTGGAGAAAGGAAGGCATCTCTTCCCACCTCTTCTGCAGCAGAAGTCCTTTTTAAAGGCTAGGGGGCATTATATCTGTGAAACAAAAATCAATTTGCACTCTCGTTGGATATTTTCCCAGCATCTTGGTTCCTAGAAGCCTATGTACACGGTGGAGAATTAAAACCTAGTGCTTAGATGAGTGACTCTAATTAACATGGCACACAGGAGTGTAAAAGCTGGACCAGAATTACTAGGAAGATTGCAGGTTTTTAAAAAAACCTTCCTAATCAGTATGGAGCATCTCCAAGCCCTGTTGGGATCAATGGGACACATTAACATGGGAAACATACAATGCAGGCGGCTGCGTCGCTTGGCTGAGTTATGCATAGCAAATGAGAGCTTCAAAGGGAAGCCTATTTGTTAACCTTGAATTAGAGAAGAAATGCACCCTTCACCCAAAGCTGCAAGAATGCAATTGCAAAGAATTCTTATCCCCAGTATTTGTGACCTTAGTACTATGCTCTAGTGATCCAAATATTCTAAAAAATAAATAAATGGTGCTTTCACAGACAAGCGTGACCATAATATGCATGACTGTGCAGACAGAATGAGAACAGAGAAGAGAGGAACAGCTTTCAGGGAAACAGGCTTAATTAAGATTCAACTTTGTGTGATTAGTATTGCCAAAGAGAAGCAAACATTTTCTGCATTATCCATGCATTATGCACATGCCTACCTTGGCTGCATCTTGGGGCTGCATGGCATTTTACATCGGTGTGCATTGGGGTGGGTGGGAACTGTTCATATAGGTGTCCTGCAAATGGCTCCATTGCTGTGCTGAGAAAGAATGGGCTCCCAGTTTGCACAACACTCTGCTAAAAATGGAGGCACTTTTGGTGGCCAGTTTCCAAATCTAGGAGTTCAGAATTCGGACTGTTTTGGATAGAGCACACTCCCTCTGAAGGAAAAAGTACATAGTCTTGGGGGTGATCCTAGATCCAGCTTTGTCACTTGAAGCCCAGTTGGTCTTCACTGCGGTCAAGCGTCCATGTCCATCCGTCCTCCTTGCTCTTGGATGCCTTTTCAGCAGGCAGCCTTACCATTATGAAACTATATGTGCAGATTGGTGTCAGCTCCATTAGGAAAATACTGTTGCAAAGTATGTGCAAATAAATATATCCCCCAAGTTTTCCATCCCAGCTGTCACTGCTTTGCTGTGTGTTTTTGATTTCAGAGCTGGAATTTCAAATACCAAATGTTCTGTGAATAACAGTGAGCAAAGCTAAACTCAACTCAAAAACATGGCTGTCTCTCTCTCTCTTCTAGAAGTCAACAGTTGCCATTGACACAGAATCACATGGGGCTGTGGGTTGAAATTTGCATTTATTAGAAGCTTACAGTTTCTAAACAAAGTTATGTTAATGCAGCTGATGGGCCAGTTTCCCAGCTGGTGTACAGCAGCTGAGCTCTGACACAAAAGAAAAAGTGCAGCCTTCTCCAGTTAGCAGGAAGTTCCCTAGCCAAATTCGACCACACAAGCTATTCTGTTCTGCTCCAACAATTCAGATAGTCATTCCTTCAGCTGTAGGTCTTTTTTTTTTTTTTTGAAAGAGAAAAGACTCACCTGACAGGCAAGACTAGTGTTCTGATGGAAAGAAATGAAAAACTTTCTCATTTTCCACTAACCAGGCTCAATTTTCCTAGAAGGAGGAGGGAGGAGGGGCTCCAGTTGGACTGCCCCCTCTCCTCACAGAACCAACTTTATACTTTATATCCTTTATTTGTTTTAGTGTTAATTAATGAGAAGAGAAATTGCATTTGAAAATTATTAACTGGGAGAGAGAAAAAATTAGTGAAATTCTCATGGAGTTTTCTCATACTTACCTGACTTTTGAGGTTTCTGAGGGGTGTTTGTGAGTGTCCTTCCATTTGATCTAGAAACCACCCCACCAGCAGCCTGCTCTCTGCAGCCTTCCTAGGTGCCAGTGCTACAAAGACCAAGTTAAGACAGCATGACATAATTTATCCCATCAAGTTTTTTTTTCAGATTAGGAAGCCGCAACAGCCAGGGAGGCTGCAGATACATTTACCGGAAACACACAGCAGCCTCAGCCACTGAACAATGGTAAGATGAACACAAAATCCCAAATCCATAGAAATTCTATGTTTAAGACCCTTAAGGATGAGGCAGAAACACAGAAGCCTCTTTTGTGCAGGAAGAAATCAGGGAGGATAGATTTTGGTACAGCACATGGCAGGTTATCTCCAGTTAGCAAGCAATCAGAGTACCTAGAAAGAAGACGGCTATTTCTTGACAGAATGAAATAATTTGGCCTAAAACAGGAGTTGGGGAACCTGAGGCCATCCAGATGCTGCTGGCCTACAGCTCCCACCATCCCTGACCGGGCTGGCTGGGCCAATGGCAACTGGAGTATGCCAACATCTGGATGGCTGCAGGTTTTGTCATCCCTGGCCTGATACTGGGCCAATTCATATAATACTTAAGAGGCTGGAACAAGGTAATATAACACAGGGTGGTCTAATGTGTGGCCTGATGGCAGCATGCAGCCCTGGAGGCCTTTTTCATGGCCCTTGGCAGCATTTGAGGACCCCCTCCCCTGTAGCTCTTGCGTTACCTTCCCAAAGCCCAGTAAGCAAGGCGCTGGGCTTTGGGAAGGAGGCATGAAGGCTCTGAAAGGGTCCTAGAGCCCTCCTTCCTCCTTCCAAAAGCCTAGTTAGTGCATTCCTGGCTTTGAGAAGGAGGCAAGAGCCTCTCACCACCTTCCCAAAGCCTGCCACCTCACTTAGCCAGCTTTGGGAAGGAAGCATGAGGGCTGGGGAGGGAAGGGCATCAAACTTTGGCCTCGCTTCACTCCACCCACAACAAGGCAGTGTGTGGCCCACAGGTATGAAAAGTTGGGCTGCCCTGATATAGCATATGATGATCTATCTGCATGTTGTTGGTATCTAAACTTCACTATGGTGAAGCCACCTTGGGTGACAGTAGTTCTGTGGCAAAGATAATGTATGCCTCTGTTCTAAGAGTCTGTCCTCTTCCTCTGACACTCTTTTGCTTGGAATGGCGGGGGAAAGAGCCAGTTGTTCACATAAAAGCACCCACCTCACTGCTTTTTCCTGAAGGCTGACCTTGTGATTTAATGGAAGCGACACAATAAAACTGTTGTTCTATGAAGGACACGCTTCACATATTCCCATTCTGTTTTGAGAAGCATTTGTACGAGAATCAATTGGCTCCCTCCCTCCCTTGCAGGCTTTAATTGGAGAGCGGAAGATAGTGCTTCATTCTTATTCAGATGGATTCTCCCCCCCCCCCCAAGGACAAGTTAGCCCAGAGGAGGTGCAATCTTTTCATACCGCTACTGGAAAGGACTCCAGAATGTTTTCCTGTAACCAGATGAATCCTAGATTTGGTCCCTGCATATTAGATCCAGTAGATCTATTGCGTTGTCATTCTAAACCTTTCAGCAGCTCATTTATTCACCAAAATTTCCATTCTGCAAAGCCACAGCATCAATTTAACAAATATATTTGAGTGAATAAGTCATTCTCTTCTCTCATTGCTTCTATTTTGAAGGCTGAGTCGAAAGAGGAGGTGCCTTTCATGAGAAAGTTGACTGCTTAAGAAATGCACTTCCACATTTCAGCAATGTTTCCAGGGGGCTGAGGAGGGAGGGAGGTGAAAATGTTTGTCCATTCACAGTTATTTTACTTTCAGGGGTATCTTCAGCTATTCAAATCTGATTGGGTATATATGGCAGCATTAGGAACTATATTCAGAGTGAGGGTAATGCCTCCTACCCCTCACTCTGATTTGGTTTCAAGACATTATTTGATAGCCAAAGTTGATAAATGGTGTGATGGAAAGATGGTATCATAGCACCTACATGATTGGCTGGGATCACTGCAGGAAGAAGCACATGTTTGAAAAGGAATTGGTGTCAAAGCTTCCCGTCACTGAATGAAGTAGTTGCATGCAGGTAGTAAATAGGGATACTAGAGTTGTTGTTTTATTAAGTTCTTACTACTGACCTTCTCCTTTCACCCTAAAAATTTTTGTTGGTGAAAATTAAATGGAACCATTTCTTCTTTGGTTCATTGCGTTTCCTAATGTCTCCATTTAAAGTTTTCTGTGGTAATGCGGTGTTCTGCAGGCTTTAAAAGTTGAATTTTCATGCACTGTATATTTAAAACAACTTTAAGCACCAGCGGAGAAACCAGATTGCCTCGACCTATTGATCTGGTGCATTGCAGGGAGTTGGACCAGGGATCATTTCCAACTCTGCAGTTCTATGATCTTCACAGTCCTGATTTCACCCCCACATTGACCAACACTACCCTGAACGGTGATATCGGGCAACACTGATATTTGCTGTGTAGCAGTAGTGGCCAATATGGTGGGACAGAGCCACAGAGCTGATTGCCTGATGCCAGCATCACTACAATTCAACAGCAAAGCTCTGCTCAGAAGGAACAACAAGGACTGTGTTGCATTCAATAGCTGGGTCCTAGGAAATGGACTGTACTTTTATCAATTAGCTCTCATTATAACAGAAGCCTTTTAAAATCTGACAATCCCGGGGTGGGGGTGGGGCTCAGGCCTTACTGACTAATCTTAGGGGAGAGAGTTCTAGCAATATCTCCCCCTTCTTCCCTCTTCTGTGGGTCCCTGCTCTTGTCTGTCTTAAATTTTGTAGCCAGAAAACACACCTTATGATTTTCAGCTGATCACAGAAGTATTTTATTATGCTGCTTTTAAAGACAGATTTCCTCATAAAAGGCTTAATAAGTGCACTTCCAAGCAATCACACCAATATATTGGTAATAATTAGGGATACAACAAATGTCAGTGATTTTCATACCTGGGGAGGAAAACTACATATTGACAGCTGCACATAAAGAGTTCCAAATATAGCAACATGTTTTGGCACGGATACAACAAAGAAAAATGAAAAAGATCCAGCACCTCTTGAACAAAAGGGCTGTAGCTCAGTCATAGGGAAAGCGAAAGGTTCCAGTTTGAATTCCTTGGATTAGCAAGATGGTCAGCAATTGAGTGGGGAATGTTGATGAACACTCTTTAGTGGACGGATGCACAATACCTAGCCAGTCTTTGATTTGATTGGAGTTTATTAGGCCCAAGCTATCTAAAAGACCATATCCCCTCATACCCTTGGGTTTGGGGATCTTTGCAGAGGCCCTTCTCTCAGGCCTGCCACCCTCACAGGCATGCTTGGTAGGAATGTGGAAGAGGGTCTTCTCAGTGGCTGCTTCCAGACTTTGGAACTCTCTCCCTAGAGAAGTTAGACTGGCTCCCTCCTTACTACCTTTCCATTGGCAGGTGAATACTTTTGTGTTCCAACACCCATTTGGGAAATAAATTTTATTTATACCCTGCCCTCCCCAGCCAAGACTGGGCTCAGGGTGGCTAACACCAAATATAAAAACAATTAATTGAAATACAACTTAAAAAACAAGATTAAAATGCAACATTAAAACATTAAAGGACAGATCCTGAAGCTGAGGCTCCAAGACTTTGGCCACCTCATGAGAAGAGAAGACTCCCTGGAAAAGACCCTGATGTTGGGAAAGATGGAGGGCACAAGGAGAAGGGGACGACAGAGGACGACAGAGGACGAGATGGTTGGATAGTGTTCTCGAAGCTACTAACATGAGTTTGACCAAACTGCGGGAGGCAGTGGAAGACAGGAGTGCCTGGCGTGCTCTGGTCCAGGGGGTCACAAAGAGTTGGACATGACTAAACAACAAAAAAACATTAAAATGCAGCCTCATTTCAGTTGAAACTCAAATCAAAAACTTTTTTTGGGATGAAAACATCAAGTCTTCACTAAGGCTAACTATGCAGACTGGTCCTACATGGGCCAGAAAAATGCCAGGGAAGTCTCCAAATAGGAGTTCCATCACAGAAGGAGAAAGGAAAAAAGAAAGAGGGGGAGGGAATCAAGTTGACAATCCTGCAACATTTCAGACAGGTAGGACCTGTGTTTTCCCCCCAGCTAGCCATCTTTAATGTCCTCTTTTTTAATAATAATAATAATAATAATAATAATAATAATAATAATAATAATAATACATAGTTTTTTTATATTTCCACTTAGATGCATGGAACCTGGTGATATAGTAGCCCAATAAGAGGGGATTGAACATGTCAAATTTCAAAGATCAAGGGGTTTCTATGCTTGGCCTTCTCTAAAGTTTATGTTTTTTTCCAAAATATGTTTCAAAGTAAAACAGATGGTGTTTTTGAGCAACATGCCTCTGAAATAGCAATCTGGCATGCGATGAAATGAACTTGCAATATAATATTTAGACAAAGCAACAGTAGCAGGTCAGACAGGTGCTGGACTGGTGATATATCAATATATGATTCTATCATGTATATGATTATTATAAAGCTGCAGTTAGGTTTACAGAGGGAGTGGTGAATAATATGTAGTAGATGAAGCAAGGTACAAGTCAAACAAAGCTTTAAAGCTCAAATCTGGGGATGCAAAGTCCTCTTTCCAAAGAACTACGGTGAAAGATCCATGCAATATTATATAGACAAAATGAAACAATATAGTTTAAATCTTAAATGCACACACACAGGACAGATGTTTATAAATTGGAAGATTTTTTTTTAAAAAAATCAGTTTGCTAGCTTTAAAAAGGATCAGATTAAAGAAATAGATTTGGCGGTGTACAGCAGACTTTAACAAATGAGTAAAAAAAACCTCAACAAACTAGGCTAATGCCTAAATTAGGTGGGTGCAGAGGGAACACTTGGAAAAGAACAGAAAAGTGACTCACCATAAGGAAACAAGTACACAAACTATTTTTTTTTTTAAAATCATACCTCTCCATTCAGATCAAATAGATACTTGGTGGGACCTTTGGCATCCTGCTGACATCAGTGCCATTTCCCAGCTTATATAGTGCTGCTGCTTAACTTCCCAAAGAACTTTCTGGCCTTGCTTCTGTTACAAATGCAAATGTATGAACTGAGGCCAATCAGTGCATCCCATCTGGGCTATGGTGTGCACCCAACTTCCATAGGTTATTGACTTTGTGTTTCAAGTGTGGTTAGAGGTTTATCGGCTGGTGTTAAGGAGGATTATCACGTCCTTTCAACATTAAAAACAATAAAATGAAAAGGGAATCAAGACTTCATTATTTTCTTTTATTCTTCACATAAAAGACAGACCTAAACTTAAGAATCTTGTTAAACACTCCAAAAAGGAAATACAGATACACTCTTACATACACATGCACAGTTAATCCATAAATTGTGCTGCAATCAATTTTTATCCAGATAATTCCCTTTACATCTTAAAAATTGGCAAATGCAATTGCAAATTCATAAGAACAAGAGATAAAGAATTAACTCCTCCAGAACCAAAATAAAAATCTATAGAGCTCTTCCAGAAAGTATAAATATTGTAGATTAATATGAACAATGGCTGCACAAAATAAAATCGCTACCTTTGAAATAGTTAATGAGACAGGAAGCTCTTCTAGTATGCCTTATGTTACATATACAGAATGAGCTGAATTAGGATGAAAATTTAACCAAAAGACACACCGTTTAGTCATAACTGATGAACATCTTGATCTGCTTCTGGGATGCCACCAGTCTCCATCTGGTGGATTCATGTCTACTTTTAGCATTAGGTCTTGGCATTTATCATAGCAATAATCCTCAGTTAATTGACGTCTCAGGTGAAATATGTTAAGATCGAGCTATTAACATGGTCACTTACAAATGTACTCCCTGCCAAAGATAGAAGTTGCCATACTTTCTGCAGAACCATAAATCTGGTACTAATCAGAAGCTAATGTTGTACTATCTATATGCACTGAAACAGATTGCAAGGAGGTTAAAGTACTGCAGTTCTCTGGTGGATGGGCAGGGATGTTTGAGATGGTTCTTTTTTTCAGAGCTGAAGATGCCATCTGATCTTCACCATTCATTCATTCATTCATTCATTCATTCATTCATTCATTCACTTGTTTACTTACCATATGCACCACATCAGATCAGTTGAGTGACTACCTGCTGTCTTCAGTGAGGAGTTTTCCATGTGTCATTCGACACAATGAACCATTCGTCTTGATGCACTCCATTAGCGTTTCCATGGACCTTTTTTGAAATAGGGTTACTACCAAGCCTGTCTTCTGTTGTTGCTGGCATAACAACAGAGGCAGTGGTCCTCCCACAGTAGAGGACAGGAGAAGAGATTAGGAGCTATTAGTACAATGGTCATCAGATACTGGCAAGAAGCATTGGATACACATGGGAAGGTGACAACCCATTGTTTCATTGCTCCCTGGTGAATGTAACTTTCTGTGCCTATTTACTAGGGGGAGTTCTGTGAGCAATGATGCCATTAGCAGGCAGTGGTGCTATGAATTTTGGTGGGAATGGTTACCACTGTTGCCACATGTGGTGTCTGTCATTTTGGAAGCCTTGTTGACTTACCACTGAGTTAGAATACAATACTTGGTATGACTGGCTGGGAAATAGCTATCTGGCTTCCATCCACAACTTTCCTACTAGGAGTCACAATTAGCTCAAAGGTTATACTTCCTTGGTTACCATATTTAAGACCAGGATGTAGAGGAGGAGAGAGTAAAAGTACCATGCCCAAGTTCATACAGATGGATGGAGGATAGGCTAAGGACAAATCTCAAACCCTTTCCATTCCAAGCTGTAGTTCCCTTTCATCTCAGAACTTATCCACATTTTTGTTTGCCTTGTCACTTTCCTCCGGGAAAACCTGCAGTTTAGTGCTGGATTGGAGCAAATGGCAAATGGGTTTTCTGCAGATTGCCATTTGTTCTGATTTATCACTAGAGAGCAGGTTTTCCTGGGGAAACGGTGGGGCAAAGTCAGAACTGTTCAGACCTGTACCTAGAAAGTATGGGACAAGCAGAAAACTGCTTGGACCTAGGCTTTCTAGGCAACTGGACAAGCAGAAGTGTGGACAAACCTTTAGTTTAAATAATGGCTGATAATAATGCCAGCTCTGAATTTTTAAGAACACCTTCTTAATTATAAAAGGCTAATATTTAGTACTACTACTGAAACACCATAGTACAACTCAAATAGTGCTATCCAGCTGGTTTACTGCTAAAGCTTATTAGTTAATATACTTGTTCAGTAGGCACAAATGTAATTACTGAGCACACCATGAGGCTGGTCCTGCAAAGACAGAGGTAACCAGCTCTCCATTTGTTTAGCCTGAAAAAAACATGCTCACCTTCCTAGATGCTCACCTTGAATTCTGCTTCCAAGCACTAGATTCACGCAGAGGGACCCAGTCACCTACATGGCACCCCACGGATTTCACAATTCAAGTCCCTCTTAATATTTTTCTCCCCTTGTATGTAAACACCCCAAACTCATTAAGCCACAAAATGAACTGAAGTTTGATCTTCTCCATGGAATTGTTGGCAAGACTTCACAGCAAACTCACCAGGCGGCTTTGCTTGTAAGCAATAAGTCCTTCCTTTGCAAGGAAGCATGGTGAGAGCCTTTGGCCTCCCATGGTGCACACCTCTCCCTTTTTTCCTCGCCTTTTCCCTCTGTTTGCATTTATATAACTTGAAATCAAAGGAAAGTGAAATGGAAAACTGAAAACAAATAGACGTGTCCATGGCACAGTGGCTGTTTGCTTTCATGCAGGCAGAAATATTAAAACCAAGCATCTGCCAATTGTTTTCTTCCAAGAGTTACAAGCAGTTTGCTATTTATCATTTGTGACAGAATCTTCTCAGCATCCTTAAAACATTCTAATATGTGGGCAATTAACATCCAGTTCATTTCAGAACGGATTTCAATGTAGAATATATATGGAGAGAACCACGGGGTATTCAAGGTCTGGTTAAGGAAATATTGAATTCAGTTATCTTCTCTAGGTTTTCCATAAAGGGAGACCATTTTCTTTCCTAGCTTGGCTCCCAATGGACTCATAAGAGCTCTGCTCTGGCCTTAAATCTATAGACATGTGCCGTGTGAAAATTCACTCATGCAAGTTTACATTTATTTAAAAGTCCAATTCCTGGCCCAGATACTCAAATATAGGAAGATTGAAGGAGAATGTTAGATCTACAAATTAAATCCTTTTCATTTCTCTTGCATGACAGTGAGACATAGAATCAGAGAATCATTGAATTCTAGAGTTGGAAGGGACCCTGAGGCATCTCCAATGCAGGAATCTCAACTAAAGCATCCATGACAAATGGCCATCCAACCTCTGCTTAAAAACCTCCAATGAAGGAGAGTCCTCCATCTTCCATAGGAGTCCATTCCACTATCAGACAGCTCTTACCACCAGAAAGTTCTTCCTGATGTTTTGTCAGAAATATACAAAAGGGGTGAGAACATGAGTTTTGGGTGTTCCTGATTCTTTCCCATCTGGACTACTAACCCTGTGTGCTATGCGTATGGGACCTTGAACTAACATGTCACCCTTGATACCTTTTAGCTTCTACTGTGTCAGAAATTTCTTTTGTTTCCTATTTATGCACTGGAGTGATTTCATTCTTTTAAATGCTTGTATGAAGTTGTATGAAGCTGTGTGTGTGTGTATCTCAATAATAAAACTTATTTAAAGCATGACCTCATTTGTTCCAATCGCACTATAAGTCCAGGAAGTGACCAAGCTCCAAGAATCAGTAAAAAGTGATAGGAAATTCTGTAGGAGCTTCTGGATCAGAACTCTGGTGCTTAATCAAACTCTCCTAAAATTAAATTATTATAAGACGCAATTGGAAACTACAGAAACTCTTCGGTCTCGTAGCTTCTTCTTCTTCTTTTTACAGCTTTATTGTGCAGGTTTCGTAGAACATGAAAAGGAAGAGTGTTTAAAATAATATTTGAAGGTCATTGAGAAAGTGAATGGCATACTAGTGGTATGTTTTGTCATCTTAGAAGAGATGGAAAATCTAGGCATGCAGAGAAAAGTGGTCAGAGGGGCATCAGGGTCAGCTTTTACTAGAAACAATTTACTGCAAAGGGTTTGTGTAGTGTGTGTTTTTTTTAAAAAAGGTCCAGCTAAATGGATATTGCATCTTTTAAATGAATGAATGAATATGTAAGTAGCTGATGACAGTTGATTCCAGACATCAGCACTCATGGGCCTCATCATGGCCAAGTAGGAACATGACTGGGATGGAAATGGCCTGGCATGGTGACAGAACAGGGATGGGGCCATCAGCCCCATCATTATCAGTAGACTCAGACAAACAGTGAAAATGGGGGCAGCAGCCATACCATTGGCAATCTCCATAGCCTACAAAGGCCAGCAGCTGGAAACCTTTGCCACCCTGGCTGGGTGGGAAAGCTAAACAAAAGAAATGGGTATTCTGGAAAGAAGTCAGACAGAGACCATAAGTGACAGAACTCCACAGCTCTGTAGGAAGAGAGAATAAGAGAGAAAGCAAATTTTGGAACTGTCTGGAAATTAATTAAATGAGGTAGATAAACAACAGTATTTTAAAGTTAAGTTCAGGGTGAGGGGAAGAGACCGGGACTTCTTTTAGGGGAAAGAGCTCAACTGGTAGTAGTAGTAGCAGCAGCAGTAATACCCTGCCCATCTGGCTGGGTTTCCCCAGCCACTCTGGGTGGCTTACAGCACATAAAAAATGATAAAACATTAAACATTAAAAAATTTCCCAATACAGGGTTGCCTTCAGAACTGGTCTCCTCTGAAATCCTGAGGCAGACTTGGGACTCTGAAGGAGCCTTGACTGCTGAACCCTCTAAGAAAGAAAGCAAAATGTGGCATTAAAAATAAATAAATACAGCAATAGAACTCATTTCTCAATAGTTTGCTCCTGGCAAGCATCTTCCACTTACCATGGCTACTGCTTCTGAATACATTTCTTATTAAAGCCTGAAGAAATTCATAACTCAAAATATATTCCATTGTTTGTTCTAGTGTTTTTTCCTCCTGCAAACCTCAACACAAGTTCACATGTCCCATCTCCTCTGCGTATAACCAAAGCATATTCCAGCAATGATGGTAATTGTTAAGTTCATTCTTCTTTGATCACTTTTAGCCTCCTGGTCTTGACTGGGTCAGGCAGCCTTTGGAAATTGCCTTTGACATAAAGTAGCGGTGAAAACTAGGAAGCATGAAGCTTGGTCTCCCAAAAACAGAGCAGGGCATTGGCCAGGCATTCTAAGCATTTATTTCTGGCTTTGTGTGCATGGTCTCCCACCCCCCACCCCCCCACCCCCCTGAAGCTTCTCATATTAGCAGGATTTGCACCAAATACTGATGAGGAGAAACTGTAGTTGATGTTAAAAGTGAAACGAGACTGTCAGGAACAATAAATGCATTGTGCTTCCCAGCATTCTTTCATCAGGTCTGAAGGGTAATGATAGTTCAATGGCTCATTCAGAGTTCAATTAATGTAGCTGATACTTCCACATAATGAGAGGAAGACTAGCTAATGCCATGACTCCAGCTTAGAGTAATAGCCAGGATTCAGAGAGAGAGAGAGAGAGAGAGAGAGAGAGAGAGAGAGAGAGGAGCTGGTCAGTTTAGAGTAATCTGTATTGGGGTGCAGTGGAAAGAACTAGATCTGTTCCTTGATACCGACCCCCAAAGCCTGGAACATGAACTCTTTGAACTGTAAGAGCATCTGGACTAGAGTCTGCTCTTACCTGACTGCTAAGTTTGTATCGTTATATTGTTATAACAAATGTTTACTTCTTTATTTGCAAGTAGGTATGCTTGTTGTAGGTTTGGGGCAGGAGCTAGGACAGCTATTTGCATTTTAAACACACACACACACACACACACACACACACACACACACACACGAGTGGACGCTCAGGTTGAGAACGTGATCCATGCAGGAGGCACATTCGCAACCCGCAGCATTTGCAACCTGTGACCCATGCTTCTGTGCATGTGCAAAGCACAATTTAGCCCTTCTGCGCATGCTCAAGTGCCGAAACCTGGAAGTAACGAGTTCCGGTACTTCCGTTTTTTGGCGCAATGCGCAACTCAAAATCATGCTACCCAAAGCATCTGTAACCCAAGGTATGACTGTATCTGCTTGTTAAACGTGAAGACACAGTTTTGCCTTCTCTGTAGAACAAACTAAGAGCATCTTTAGTGTTGGGGTTCAACATCAGAGTAAGTTGTTTTTTTTAATGACTGAAGTAGTTAGTGAGGTCCAAAAAGTTGGCAAATATCATTGAGATTAGTAGCACCTTGATGAAGATTCATTACTCACAACCCGGAAGGCATGCTCTGTCTTGACTGTCGTGAAAGACACAAGACACATTCAAGTTAGAAAGCAAATCTTTATTTGGAAATCTTCAAGAACTAAGCGGTTCAGGAATCAGATGGCCTGGTAAATAGAACACCCAATGCCAGTGTGGTAGAATGTTAGATGTGGACATAGAAAACCCAGGTTCAAATCCTTGATCAGCCTGCAAAGTTCATTGGTTGGCCTTGGACATGACACTACAGCTCCCTTCATGTATTATATATGCACTGAGGACCATACATGTTGAAAGGAACAATGGGCCCAAGAAGCTTCCCTGGCATTGGATCTCTGAGCCAAGGAAGCCTATGCATGTAGATCCCTGCATGCTTTCACTTACGCAGGAGTTGGAACTCTGGGCAATTGGGGTTCCAGTTCTTGTGGAATCCTACACAATCAGAGGTCTACATATACAGTGGTACCTTGGTTCTCAAACAACTTGGAACCCAAACACTGCAAACCCAGAAATCTTGTCCTCCCTAAAAGTGTTGCGGTGAGACCTGGAGATCGATCCCCTGTGTTGTGGATGGGTAAGATTGGTCAGACACAACACCTGATTGGTAGGTCCCTCGATGTTGGGTTTAATCTGACCAATGGGGTGCAGTCCAAACGGATTGAGGGACCTATATTAACCCATGCACATGACCCAGAGCTTCCTCTTTTGGCGCATGCATTCGGAACACCCATCCACCACTCCCTACTTTTAGGGCTTATGTGCTTGACCTTGCTATGCCGTTGTGTGTCATCTGTCTTTGGGACGGGCACAGCAGGAATTTTCCCCATTTGGTTGATTGCCTGTTGCCATTTGGGTTTCACCTGCTGCGTAGCAAATTGTCACAACTTGTAAGGTTGCGAATAGGCTCTGGTTCAGGTGATAGGGATGGGGGAACGCTCTTGCCATCCCAATGTGAAGGGTATTCCATTAAAGGAATCCAGGGACTCAAATGGTTTGGTCAAGCCCTGAGATGGGGTTGTGCCCATGCCTGAGTCCAGGGGGACATCTGGGTGGTGGACATAGTCTGTTCCTGACTTTTCACCTATCCAGGTGTTCACCCTTGACTGACCTATGCTGGAACCCTGGGTCAACGCTATCTGCAAGTGTGCGGGGAGCTAGTCGAACCAGAGCCTATGCAACCACTCACTTTCTGTAACCAATAAAGTTGTGGCCTAAATTCTGCCAAAAACCAAACTAAAATTTGAGTCAAGCCACACTTTAGTGACTACTTTGCGGCTGGTGGTTACAATGAAATGAGCACAGCATGCAGAGCTCCTACTACAGCATTATAAATTCTACACAAAGCAGGTTTTTAAATCATCCGTGGATCAGAATGGCCCAAGTGCCAGTTCCATCACATTTATCTTTTTAATTGAGGGAATTATTTTTTTAGTCCTTTTCACAGACTTTAATTAGCAATTTGCAGCACAAATTAAAAGCACTATCAGCCTATTCCAACCGTCTCTTTGGAGATAACCATTAACTACGTGATAATCTAGTTAGTACCAAAATGACTCTACGTTTAGCTCAGGACAGCCGTAGTTATTTCGTTTTGTCATTTTTGCCTTAATATTGATAAAACATGACCTCTGTTAATAAGGATGACTCAGCAGAGAGCGAATACCTTCATATCAGGAAATGAATAGGGAGCAGGAAATTTCCAGTTACAGTTTTCTCAAACCTGCTTAATAGTTTCCTGAGAACAGATTGTTTGAAATCAAGGCCACCCACATGCAATATATTCCATCTTGGCTGCATAGCTATGCCCAGTTTACAATCCTTATTCAAGTTAATGTGCAATTGTTCATAGAAGAGCAGGAAAGTTCTGGTTCTAAAGGCAGGTTTGGATTTTGTTTTGTTTTGTTATACAAACACATGTATTCTACAGGGATAAGTAACTTTTGTTTCTTTCATAAGTGCTTTATTGTTCCTTTGATTTGATTCGCCCTTAATTCCTCTTGAATTCTTATTTAACTAGAAGAAATAATTCCTGGAATTGGAGCATATGTAGCATATGCCACATCTTTCAGTTCCTTCCGCTCTTTGCATTTCCCCCCTCCTGTGTTTCCGATGTACACCGACAAAACACGGCAAAATAATCCTCTTGATGTGATTGCACATACGGATGCATCAGAATTTTATGGACGCACGCACGTGCTCCTTAGCAGTCTCATTCATTTTGGCATGTTCAGCCAATTCTGTTTAATTTGTGTTGATTTCAGAATGGAATATGCTGGGGAGTTAATGGATGAAACGGATTGTTTTGTTCTATTGTTCCCATTCATACCATTTGGTGATGGTGGTGGGCTTACGGTTCCGCAGCGACAGTCCCAGGGAAACTGAATTCGTTGAGCACTTCTGGAAGTCACCATTTCATTTTCTAAAAATGCCCTGACCACTATGCCGTTCTGGGGAAATGTGTCAGACACTAGTGGAAGACATTTTGTTTTTCATACTAGAGGCCTTTCCCCAGAATGGGGCAGGATCTGGGGCATCCTGGGACAATAAAACTGCCACTGCAGGTACAATGGTACCTCGGGTTAAGAACTTAATTCGTTCCTGAGGTCCATTCTTAACCTGAAACTGTTCTTAACCTGAGGTACAACTTTAGCTAATGGGGCCTCTTGCTGCCGCCGCACCACCAGAGCAAGATTTCTGTTCTCATCCTGAAGCAAAGTTCTTAACCCGAGGTACTATTTCTGGGTTAGTGGAGTCTGTAACTTGAAGTGTCTGTAACCTGAAGCGTCTGTAACCCGAGGTACCACTGTAATGACAAAAACAGGACAAGTTAAAGAAAGAAAATGCACAAGGAAGAACAAAATGAAATGCAGGTACCCAAACAAACAAATGTGATGATAGGAAGGAGATAACAAAATATGTGGCATTTATTTTTCTTGCAGCAGTAATATTAACATACTTAATGTAGTGTATGGCAAAACATTCCACTAGGAATGACTAACCTGTGGCCCTCCAGATCAGATGCTCATGGACTACACCGGACTTCTGCCCAAAACACAATGACTGAGACTCTTATCTGTGAGAAAGAGAGAGATCTTTATTCAGGCAGGTAATGGTTCTCTTTCACTGATCCATGCTGCCTCCTTACATGCCTGTGTAAGCCATTTGTGGTCAGAAAGAGATAATAGACCTACCTTTTGTAAATCATCTGTGCTTAGTCACTGATGGCAACACTTGTTCATTACAGGTAACCAAGTAAGTAGTGTATTTTCAAGCCAGTTTCATGTATATTACAAACGTATATCTGCCAGGGGTTTCCCTGAAGAATCCTGGGAAATGTAGTTTGTGTGGGGGTGGGGTCATGAACATACTTTGAAATCCCTGTCCCACTCCTTTGCAGGACTCCCAATTCCCAGGATTTTCTGTGATGGAGGAATCCTTTACACTAGGGATATGCTGTACTGCAAATATGCCCTTAGTCCACTATGCTTGCTGCGTCATCTTTCACATTACTGGGACATTGCATTTTAGCAAAATAGAAATGTTGGGTTTCCAGTTCTATTAGCAACAGCAAAGAACACTCTCTAAATTCATTAGATTCTACACATTATTCAAAGCATCCTGCTAAAGAGGGAAACAGCAGGCTTTTCAGTGGCTTCCTCTATACTTCAGAAACAGCAATCAGTTGCTCTGTGGACAACTTTTAACTGCATACCGCAGGTGTTATTCTATTGCTCCATATATTGACTCTTAGGCAGCCAGGTAATTAAAACCCTGGGATCAGAATTTGATGCATGTATGCTACACATTCATAAGTGCGAGCTGGAAATCAAAAGGAAGTTTCCAAACAATAGAGGACTAATAGGCTGGCTAGCTTTAAAAATTAGTAGGAAATATAGTACCTTTGGAGTAATGCAAATTTTGAAGTGCAGGGGCTCATCATACGAGTTCTCATAGTCATGTCCCGCAGAAAATTTAGGGATGATTTAGGGAGTTGTACTGATCCATTATGCACAGCAAATGCAGCAGTACATAGCATAATATCCAGTTTTCAGAATATTCCTTGAACCAAACAGTTTTTAGCTGTTCTTAGTTTATCTGTAACCTGCTTTCTCCCTTCTGCGCCTTTTGCTCTGCATGCTTCCTGGGAGCCATGTGGCCATGGTTCCCTGCAAGTGAACTGAACCTCTCTAAAAGGATATTTCACAGCCTGTATCTTTGCTGTCCTTTTTGTAAATTATTTTCCTTTTTAAGTCACGTATAAGGAAGTTTTTAATGTGCTATGTTTTACTGTGTTTTTCAATATTTTGCTGGGAGCTGTCCATAGTGGCTGGGGCAACTCAGTCAGATGGACGGCATATTCAATAAATAATAAATTTCTATTATTATTATTTGGAAACTTTTTCATTTTCATTTTACTGCCTGAAGATGGAGACTTGTTTGCTGTAACTTCTGAAAACTCTGCATAAAACATGGACTTATTTACAAAGCTAAGTGCCTGTGATTTATTCTGCCTAAGTATTTTCATGGGGAATGTTTGTTTAAAAGTGGATGAGGGCAGATGTAAAACTAACCAAGTTTAAATGTACTTGGAGCAATCACCATTGTGCTTAACTCTGCTATGGGTGAGTAAGAATCTCTCTTCTAAACCTCTCCCTCCAACAATCATTGCTCATGCTTTGAAGGGGGGGGGGGATCCTGGAACTCACTTCCCTGCATTTCCCACCCACTATACTGATCTTATATTTCTGGAAGCAAGAAGGACTTTTAACCCTTAAGAATATGATTACACCTGCCCCAATCCATTTGGAGCAGCAGAGATTACTAAAATTAGAAAAAGAAGATGTGCCTTCAACATGGGTTTAGAAACAGGTTTTGTTATGTCTGAATTCAAGACATTTTCAAGATATTACCACTTGAGTTACATTAGCAATTGTTTCTGGCATTCTGCTACTTTTCATATTGCATGATGTAATGGAGCATCATTTGAAGATACAGCATCCTTTGCTCTCTATATTTTTTCACAGTCATGCCTATCCTTGCTTGGAACATTTGAGACCTGCAATGTCATTCATATTTCAGGTATTTCTGTATTCAGTAGTGATTAGATGAGTGGACTGGAAAGAGATTGGGCAGCAACAAACATGTAGAAGTGATTTTTCCTTGATCAAAGATTATCACCTTTTCCCACTGGGGTGAAACTAGTGGGGGAGAGAGGAGAATATGTACAATATTTCAACATTTGAATACAACAGCCATCTCCAAGGTTTCATAAATCATTGTTGGACCTTTCCACTATGCTTGACTCTATAAGTAAAGTATGGCATGAGGAGTAAAATAAAGTGGTATAACTTCTGGTTGCTAAATTTATAAACCATCTTGCCAAAAAGACTCTTTTTAATGTTCCTTTTTTTTTAAAAAAAGGACTGCAAACAGAATATGCCAAATTTCTATAAAGGTGTCACAAATATGTTGCTCTCTCTGGTAGAAATGCACAAGGCATTTTGAAATCATGGTGTATGTTCTTGCTGGGAAGGATCAGGTGCAGTTTTACAGCAAGAACAGTGGTCAGGCTATCTTTGCTCAACCCGTAGTCACAGAGGCAGTGGACAATTTGATTAATAGTGGTTTTGTTTTAACACACCCATACCCATTGCTGCTATTCTCACATGAACTGCACTTAAATGGTTTATGTTTATGAAACATTCTCCTTCACCCCCTGATTGCTAAAATTACTCATTGCTCCTTATGACAGTGAAAGGTGAGGAGGCAGAATAGTGAGTTTCAAGTCTAGGCAAAACTCAGAGAAATGACATGACCATAGCAGGGTCAGAAAGAACAAATAGCAAAGTGGGGGAAACATGCTTTTAAATTAACAATAAGCATGCTGCCACTTTTTTCCCAAATGTCCATAAACGAAGTCTATAATTCTTAGATGTACTGACTATAGCTTAACAGTCTTGGTGTCCCTTGAATACCTCAGTGGAATTGCAACCTCATTACATTCAGCTGAAAAGACATTATTCCTTACATTATCTCCAGAGCTAACACAATTACCACTTATGTTCTGCTTCTATTTAGATTCTAAAAAGTAATGGGCAGATATGTATTGCAGCTGTTTATATGGTTTCTCCACCAATTTGCAGTTGAAATTACTTCTTTGGGGCCTGAAAAATGTATGTTGGCTTCATCTAATTTCGCTATTGTGGGGCCTGGCTGTCATTGGATTTGAAAAAGGAAGCACTGACATGGTCTAAAGCTTTGCAAAATGCTTTATTATCAATGAAATTTCTCAAGAACATCATCTTCCTTCTTTTACAGGCAGAAAATGTTGGGGAAGGAAGATTGTCTATTCTCAAAGTGCTTGTCTAAATACAGTTGTAAATAAATGTTGTTCATGGGATAATTCACACATTTAACTTTTTGATTGGCTTATGGCTGCATTTGCTCTTATTAAAAAAGAATAAACTGTGTTTTCTGCTTGCACTGAAATCTCTTATGAAAAGCCAGTGCAAAGAGGACACCCTGTTCTTGAATTCCCGAGGAGTAACCTTGTTAGTCTTTTGCAGCAAAAGCAACAGTCTCACAGCAACTTAAAGATGGCATCTGATGAAATGGTCCATAAAGGTTTATGCCATAATTGGCTAGTTATTATTCACAACTTTGTAACAATGTAAGGAGAGCCTGCTAGATCAGATCAGTGGCCCATCTAGTCCTGTTCCCATAATGGCTAACCAGACTAATATTCTGTCCTTGTCTGTTTGCCTGTCCATCTTTTGTCTGAAAGTGTTGTTTACAGTGGTCAGCTGTGTAAATGACTTGAGCATGTGCTTGTTGTTCATCTGCTAGGACAGTTAATTATTTATTTTCCTATATTTGTTTCCTATCTTTCTTCTTTCTTCTTTCATGGAAAGCAAGGTGGCGTACATGGAAGGTTCCCTGGAAGATCGCCATCCAGATAGTGACCAGCTCCAGAACCATAGTGTCAGCAAGGAGGCCGTCTCAGGTGCCTTCAAATCCTCACTCTATGAAACAAAGAAAAGCCAAAAGCATAGCGCAAGAACACTCTGTTTCAAAGAGGTTCTATTTGGATTATTCAGAAAATGTTGTAGCCCTTGACTTAATTTCATCCAAGTGATAAGGAAGGAAAAAATAGGAGGGAATTGGGTATTACAGAGAGAAAAAGAGAAAGGAGAGGGAAAGAGAAGAGGGTGGCAGGAAGAGAGAGAAATTGAGTTGTCCACCCACTTTTGGCTCTGACCTTGTTTACTTCTGATACAAACCTCACCCACCACTGATGTGAAGCAGCTGATGGTACATGGGCCTTGACCAAAAAACACACAAAAGGGTTGTCCACCCTAGTTTCAGCAGAAGTAAAGGAAATCTGCAGGCCATTCTATATTGCCCTGTATTCATGTTGTTCCCTTATGTAGCTACTATATAACAGCTTGCTAGAGGTGGTGGTGCTTGTGAGCTGAATTGCTTCTTGTAATCAAATGGCAGATACAGTACAGTATATGTATCCAAAGAAATAGACCTCTGCCAGCATGCCTGCTTATGTCAATTTACTTCCAATAAACTTTATTAGGGGAGAAATCTGCACTTAGCAAGTGTATATGGGAAAAGTCTGTTTTTGCTTGCATGGTCAAAACTGATGACTGCTGGTGTCAGCCATCTTTTATTTTACGAGAGCTAATTCAAATAAATAGTCAAAAGATTGCTTTGATCTGAGGAGAGGTAGAGAAAGGAAAGCATATTTGAAGAAAGGTATGGAGGAGGTAGGGTAATGGACCATGTAATATAGCTAAATTCATATTTCATTCTGAGCATTTTTCATGCAAACTGCTCTTCAAAAAGCTTCATGGAATTTAAGCATAAATAATAACACAGGGAAAGGAATTAACACCTGTGGCCAAGGGAGAAAAGGTATATTTTCAGATGAGAGTAGTGGAAAAGATGGCAACTCCATGAGGCAGAAAGTTACAAAAGAGGCTTGATCTCGGTCAGCTGATTAATATTGACCTTTCCTATTATTTAGTCATGTGTAATAAATATCACGAGTGCCTTTGGCATATTCTACCTTGACTTAGTTTTCCAGAGCCTAATCATGAATAAAATAAAATAAAAATAATCCAGATCTTTGGAGAGTGCAAATAACCTTGAAGTATTTATCCAGCCCAAGGATACCTTTAATTTATTGTGTTACCTCACCAGTTGTTGTACAATTTGTATAGGCACTTGCAGCAGACCAGCATGGAAAGGGAGACCCAGTTGAGACAGCACGTGTCTGTTTGAGAAACCCATCTTCTGTCTCCCAGAACATCTTCAAGCTGTGTCTTTGACCAGCTAAGAATGAATGAGAGCATAGTCAGTTAGGAAACTGCTTTCTATGAGATCAGGCAATTTGTCCTTCAAGTCCATTACTGTCTCCTCTGACTACCTTTGGCTCTCCTGTATGTCAGGCAGAGATATTTTGCAACATCTGCTACATGAGCCACTAAACTAAATATGTCACGAGGATTATGAGGGACTTATGAGCACATGGTCTGCCACTGAGTTTTGGTCCCTCATGAGCTCATCACTTTGCCACTGGTATGTAAGGAGCCTTGATCACTCTGAACCAAATAGCCCTCTTCAGGTGTTCAAAATAATACATGTAGGCTGAACATTTGGAGGGTTCATATATGCAAACCTCAGGCCCCTGAACAGTTGGGCTCCTCTCTCAACTTTTATATTTTGATTGAGAAGGTCTGAAGGGGGATTCTAACTGCATCTACAATTAGAATTCTCCTTATGATCAAGAACCTTGCCCAAGAAGTGTTCCGAAATGAAGGGAGGATTGTAAACATGGAGGAAGAGGGAGCACACATGTCCCTATTGGCTCCTTTCTTGACTTCTGCACATGGAACACCAAGCGCTGAAGAAGGATTTCTAACCTCATCCAGCTGAATGCAGTTACAATCCTTCTCACAACCAGGAACCATGTAGAACTGGGGTTTGTGATTAATTTCAGCTGAACATGGTCTCCCTGAAAACCTTTGTATTTCACATATGAAGGTAACAAAAAGAGCTGGCATGCATGATGCACACAGGGACACTGAGGGTGCGGTGGCATATGGCCTTTACACAGTTTTAGCCCTCACACTTATTTTAAGTGAAGAGGGACAATGAGCTGCCAAGAAATTGAATCTCCAGTTGGACTACAGCTGGGTCCTAAGATGTAGTTGGGCTACATCTCCCATCAACCCGACTATTGGGTAGGTTGGCTGGTGATGATGGGAGTTGTAGTCCAACAACATCTTAGGACCCAGCATTGAAGAACACTGACTAGATAACAGCGTTATGAATCATTCATAGTGCTGTAATGTTGTAATACGCTCACCATTCCCCTCAGAAGAGTTTTTCAGCCTTCTGTTTTCATATGTCCTTTCAGTGGATTGAGCTCCAGAATTGCTCTGTTCCCAGGGCCTCAATTCTTTCTGCCTTTTGAGTATTCCCAATGAAGCTGATAGGCCTTAATGCTGGCCAAGCTCCTGGTCAGCAATAGCAGAAATACCCAAGTGAACAAAGTCCACTTGTTTGAGTAAGTGCTGTAGGCTTGGATCCCAGTTGTGTAGTTTTTCCACCACAACTCCAAATGCTTTATTTTCATTTTCACTTCCTTAGAAATATGAGAGCCTGTAGCATAACACTCACTAACAATCCAACAATAGCAAACTACCACTCTTGAGTGTTCAAGAGAGAAAGAGGAGTCCATCAGGACATAGATTTCATTATCAAACATCTGAAAACCTTTTATAGCTGCTTGAAGGAGCTAGTGCTGCTGTTCTGGCTTTCCACTGAAACAATTATGGAAGAACAGGCTGCCTGCCGCTAGTGCTTGCTTTGAATTGTTTTGCCAGTGATGTACTGATCTGATTTGTTCAAAATCTCTTTGTCCTCAATTTTTATTTTCTTCTCTCATTCTATAGGGTGCTGGTTTATCCCTTTGCAGACAGGGTAATTTCCCGCAAGCAAGCTATATTTTTTGTTGTGCTCACAAATGCATGTTTTCTTGTAATGAGCATTCTCTACTACCTTCCAGTAGCTGATTTTCACTTCAAGAGAAACAAGCCATGAAGGAAACATTCAGTGGACCCTGTCTTGTTAGAGAATAGAGAGCAGCTTCCCTAGCTTGCACATGCAGAGTTAACAGGAAATGGTGACTGTTTGTGATACCAATTCAAGAAGCTTTACATTTCTACCGGAGACTAGCAGTGTGCAGAAATCGTCATTCTATATTCTAGTCATTAGGTGGCATTGGCCTGCATTCAGACAATACTTTATTCCATTTCATTGATGTTTCTTTGTCTGTTCCCATGTTTTATGTGATCATTCACATAACGTAAAATTCACTTCTGGAAACCAAGTGGAACCTAGTATAAGTTTAGCACTCATTACCGTGTTGTTTCTATTTTTTCTATTACATGGTAGTTTTGCATTGTAATTCCACATGATGAAATTTGGGGTGGTATGCAGTTCTCTCCCACCATTTAAAATTTACTGCAATATGGCAGTATATTGATCAGAAAGCCACAGTTCCACAACACAGGTACTGCAGTCTAAAGGAAACATTCAAAATCAGGACAGAAACAATTAACACAATAGACCACTATGTGTGAATGAAGCCTAATGTCTGGCTGGAATCAGGGTTTTCCTGTGTCTGTTCCATTGTTGTTAGGAGAGATCATAAAGTTCTTGGCTATTTTCCTGAATGACGTGTCTTTTAAGCCTTCCAATTATGCACCAATGAATTGGATATTATCTTGGGTTTTATTGTTTCAGCCTTCATATTGCCCAAACTAGCTCTTCTCTGCAGAATTCAACATAGTAGACAACATATTTGACTTTGTGTTGGAGATATCACTTCCACCCAGGAAAACCAAGACAGAGACACTCAGACTATTTTAAAAAAATACATTTGACACTCCATGTTCTATGGGTGACTAACATCTTCTGACTCTGTTTGCTTTTTATTATTATTAAAGGTCCTCATGAAAATTTATCAGTACACATTTTTATACCATTTTGCCTAATATACACATCTTCCCAAGTATTCCCCCCTAATATGTTATATTTATTTTATGTGCAATCTTTACTAATATATGGATTTTCCTGCACATTTTCTGGTTGGAAAACTGCATCACAAAATTTGTGAATTAAAAGTGATAGTTGCATATCAGTTTGCGTATTACTTCAGTAAATGTTAATTAGATAAATTCACACTGAAATGTGAACTGGGCTGAATTTCTTCCCCTTCTTTAGTTAGGCATGCCTCTCACTGCCCCCAATATCCCCATATGACTGCTCAATATTTTTAATTAATAATAATTTTTTCTCATAGAATCAGAATTGTAGAATTGGAAGGGACCCCAAGGGTCTTCTGGTGCAATCCCCCGCAATGCAGGAATCTCAGCTAAAGCACCTGTGGTGTTTGCCCTCCTAGGTGGGTCATAAGGAAAGGGTTAAATGAGTGTGAAGTGATTGGCCAGTGGGAACCCAAGGGGAGGAGTTAGAGTTAGAGTTGGAATTGTTGGGAAGTCAGTTGGGAGTTGGAGAAGGGAGGATAAGTCTGTGGGTTGGTCTAGTTTTAATGTGAGAGAGTGAGAAGAACTATTAGGTGGAGTCAGATAGATAGCTGGGATAATCAGTTTGAAGTTGTTAGGAACGTATAGGTCAATAAAGAAACTAAGATTAAGAAACTGCCAAGAAAAATTAACTGAAACCATAAACTTGTTAATGCTTATAAAATAAACTTGATTATTTGTTAATGTAAACAACTGTCTGGACTCCATGTGTACCTGAGAGAAACAGGTTGTTGGCACCGAGGAGGCAGTCACAGTGGTGGCACAGGGATCAATAGACTGTCAAACGTCCGGGGACCCTGTGTGATCTCCACAGCACCCATGACAGGTGATCTGTTTCCTCTCCTGTTTCTTCTTTGTTTTCTTGTCTGTTGGATCAAAATGGGAAAATCTAGTAGGAGTAAATAAAGTGTGTGAATAGCAAGTTGTAAGATAGAGATTTACGTTAAAGATCTGTGAGGCAAACATTTTAATCGTATACCAATTCAGCTTCTGGCTGGAAGTGTCTTTGTTCCTAAAGAAACTTCTGTGAGGCAGAATGCTTCATATTGGTGCCGCCTTCATAAAGGTAGAAAAATTAGGTCAGGGAAACACTAGAGAAACACAGGGAAACCCCTTATTTCATAACAACATTCCCTTCAGGTACTATAGCAGTGCATTTGTTCATAGCCAAGTGTTTCGCCGTTACCAAGACTTCTGGATGGTGGTGGGGAGTATGTCCCTAGTGGCTTCACAGAATTGGAAATAAGGAACAAAGAACAAAATGGCGTGGGGTGGAGGTGTTCCCTTGAATGTCTATGTGGGGCTCTAGGCTTGGGCTCCTGGAAGGGTTGGGCTGGCAGACTGCATTACCACAGTTGTCTTTTAATTCATTCGTCCTCTGGTTTACACTTTAACACAGTTTAATTCTGAAGTCTCCTTTTTTCACAAGGTGAAAGCTGAGCAGTAATGCAATGAAAAGTTGACAGGCATCGTTCTTTTTTCCCCTCCTTCCCCCCGCTTTTAATAACTCATGTTGTGGAGCTTAAATTGGTTTAACTGGAGCTGAGCGGAATAATAAAATTAGCAAAAAAGGAATTCATCTCCTAAACCATGAATATTTTTTAATCTTCTTCAGAGAGGGTTCAATCTCCAAGCCTTTGATTCATGGGGAGATGGCACTGCTCTTTGTCTGATCTCTATCGCAGGCTGATAGAGAGTTGTGATGATGGCTTGCGACGGGTACAGTCATCTGACTGTCTTGAACAGATATGACAGATTGTGACACTGGAATGGCAGGACAGTGTTTTTCTTTTTTCTTTCTTTCTAATGCCACTACCCCAAACCCAGACATAACCCACAGTGTCCAGAATAACCTGACTGAAAACAGCTTTGGCCTGTTCCTTGCTATGAGCATCATCAAGCCCCTTTGGTCTGAATTTGCTGTCTATATCAATTTTGTACTGCCTAAATCCTTGATATTTGCAGACATTTATGTACATTCAAATTATGCTCCCACAATATGGGGATTAATGGTAGGACGATAAAAATGGATTAAGGAGCCATTATGGCCACTAAGGGACTTCTGCTTTGAGCCTGGAAGGATAAACAACCACTGTATATCACAGAATGATCTGAAGGCATCACTGCCCTGGCTACATTTTGACATATTTTTTACTGATATCAGTTTTGTGTGGATACTGTACTTAGACACCTAGATAGCTTGTATTAACTTGGGTAAGTTTTATCATCATTTCCCCTTTTTTCTTTTCCTTTGTCAAATATGCAAATCAAAATTTAATCTTAAAAACAGACATTTTCACAAAGTTGATGGCTGAGAGGATAGAAGCAGAAAAAGTAGACTTCTTCTTGGTCATCTGGGGTAAGAGAGGGAAGGATGAATGTGTAAGCCTGGAAGGAGGCTAGGCTCATTCATGCTTTCCTAAAACACAGTTTAGCACAACACTTGACTGCATTCATTGTGAACTTTCTAAACCAAAAGTAGAATTATTCCACTAAACATAGCTAGCTGCAACTGGAATTAAATCTTCCTTTAAATAAGGGCTATACAGACTGAAATGCTTTGGAATTCTGGTAAGTTGCAGCATCTGAACAATCAGTTTTCTGCACACATTGAAATCTCCTCCTCTTTCTCATATCTGGTTGCGTACAAAGCACACACTGTACACACCATATAAAGCAACCCCCAAAGATTCATGGAAACTGTAGTTTGTTAAGAGTGCTGGTAAATGTACAGTAGTTCTGTGATGGGTGAAATACAGTTCCCAGGATTTTGGTGGGGGTAGGGATGTATGTTGTGTATGCAGCTTTTATTTTGCATTTCTTTTTCTTTTTCTGCTTTTCTTTTCTTTTTTTCTTTTGCTCTGCTTATAAAATCTTAGCTAGGATAGTTTTATAAAATCTTAGATAGGAGAGCACATCCCCATTTCCTCTCAGACCCATGAAAAAATGTATCATTTTAGGCACACATCTTCAGTCTTCAGAAATACCTTTACTTATGGCACGTGTTTATGTGTGTATGTGATGTTGATGATGGTGAGAGTACACATTAAAAGTATGAACAAACTTTGTCATATTCAGTTTGAACATGAGACAGTTCCAGTGAACAGCCCCTGCTAACTTCTCATCAGCCACCACACCTTAAAAACTTAAAAAACATTCAATGTTTCCTTCCCCCAGAGGATACTTCCCAGCTATCATCTTGTTCTTCTTTGATGTTGCACTATACCAAATATCAGAAGAGAAATGTAGCAAGGGGCAGCTTATATCAGAACGTTGGGGCATTCGTGAGGAGACAATGTTAGGATATTTCCGTTCCACCTTAAAAGGGAGCAGGCTTTGTGAGTCACAGAGTCTGCGCATGTCCTATTCACAGGATGTTTTATGTTTGCTGTTCCTTTCGATTTCTCAGTCGGTCGGAGTCACTGACTCAGAACGGTCATGTTTTCCTTTGTTCTGTTCAACGCTAAATAAACTGTAAATATGCTCTTCTGCGGTGCAAGCTTTCTGGCTGTGTTTTCTGCTGAAAGAGGGTGCACCAGCCTAGGAATGTGGCAATCTATTTCTAAGGCTTTGTGCCCCTAATTGCTGATACTGCGTAACTGCGTGACTACGGGAGGCCGATGGATCGTCCGGCAGCTGGCTTGGGGGCTCAGATGGACGTTATCTCCCTGGCAGTATCCCAACAGACAACAGCCACCAGCATAGTTCAAAAGAGAGACCGTATAATGTGGTAGTAGCAATAGTAGTGGTGGTTACAGTATCACAAGAAGAAAAGAGATGACTCTAATTCTAGGGCCACTGGAGGCAGAGGTGATAAAGTTGCAACCACGGAGAATGTTTCCTCAACCCTTATAGGCAATGATGGGGGACTTGAGTCCACAGTTGAAATCCATGAAGTTCATGTAGCAGCAGTCTCAGGCCCATTCTGTAGAAATGCTTTTTAGTGATTAGATGTTTGCCTCATTACCTAACCATTCCACATTTCCACTGTTGCTTGCTACTTGGGTAGGACACACCTGTTATGTGTCCAAGCATTTCAGAATAACACTATCCTGAGCTGTCAACAGCCACATAATGCCAGCCTGTTTCCATGGAAACATGTTCCACAGAGCCCTGGATATAATGAGCAGCTCCCAGTGCTGCAGAAACACTGGACTTTACTACAGGAGCCGGGGGACTTGTCTACCATGACAGCTATTGAGACAGAATTCCCCAAGGCAGCTGCAGTAACAGTTGTTTATATTGTGTTTAAAGAGAAAACACACCGGTCGCCATTTGAAACAACCATGTTTGCTATTGGTGCTGTCTGTGAACAAACAGTGGCCAAGCAGGAGATACAGATGGGATGAGAATCCACAGTTTCTCACTTGTTACCATGAAATTTGTTTGCATTTTAGGAATATAAGAACCTGCCTTAAACTGAGTCAGACCACTGGTCCATCTGGTTCAGTATTGTCTACGCTGACTGTCAGCCGTTCTCCAGGCAAAGAACTTCCCCCCTCGGCCCTCCCTGGAAATGCCAATGGTTAAATTGCGACAGCATCTTAAAAAGCAGAGACATCAACTTGCCAACAAAGGTCCGTATAGTTAAAGCTATGGTTTTCCCAGTAGTGATGTATGGAAGTGAGAGCTGGACCATAAAGAAGGCTGATCACTGAAGAATTGATGCTTTGGAATTATGGTGCTGGAGGAGACTCTTGAGAGTCCCATGGACTGCAAGAAGATCAAACCTATCCATTCTTAAGGAAATCAGCCCTGAGTGCTCACTGGAAGGACAGATCCTGAAGCTGAGGCTCCAATACTTTGGCCACCTCATGAGAAGAGAAGACTCCCTGGAAAAGACCCTGATGCTGGGAAGCATGGAGGGCACAAGGAGATGGGGACGGCAGAGGACAAGATGGCTGGACAGTGTTCTTGAAGCTACCAGCATGAGTTTGACCAAACTGCGGGAGGCAGTGGAAGACAGGAGTGCCTGGCGTGCTCTGGTCCATGGGGTCACGCAGAGTCGGACACGACTAAACGACTAAACAACAACAAATTGGGACCTTCTTCATGCAACCAGATGCTCTACCACTGAGTTATGGCCCTTGTCCATTTTCAGTCCAATCGCATGTGAGTTGTAGGGTGACATGGCACCAGGGCTGCCACACAATTAATATTTACGCAGGACCACTGACCAGAAGCAGCTCATCAGGTGGGGCAAAGCTGCATCTTGACAGTGGGTCACCTTTACTCTCGTCTTTTCTGACCAGCAGCCAGATTGTCTGGGCCTAATGGGAGTTGAAATCCAACACCATCTGGAGGGCCATAGTTTCCCTGCCCTTGCTCTGGAAAGCACAACCTTTACTGACAGCAGCTGAAGTCAGAAATGCACATGGGCAGCAAAGGTGAGTTGGATGATGAAGGAAAAACCAAGTTCTCAGAGGGAGCCATCTAAGCTAGGGATCTGAGTTTGCGTAAAGCTTGCAGATCATAAGAGGATGATGAGGTTGCTGAGGACATGCGCAACTGTCTTGTTTGAAGTTGTATGTTTGTAGGTCATGTCCCAACCTAATGCATGTAATAAATCTTTTTACTTTGCTGCATCAGGTAGGGGGATTTAATAATCCATGAGCTATCAGGTCATCCTGGTTTCAGATCTATGGTTGCTGGGTGTCTCAAAACTAAACTTGCAAGGTCTGCCACTGCAGCATAGAAAAAACCAAGAGTGGAATGGTTTATTTATAGTCTCCCTCTCCCCACATACAGGTTTTGAGCAGGTTCTTCAGTGGAACAGAATCTATAGGTAACATTTCCATTTCATGACAAAAGAAGTCCTCCGTGGCAAGTAAAAGATTCCTGTAATTGTTGCCTTCCACCTGTGTCAGTGGCATGGAATTTAAAAGGTTTTGAAGCACTTTGTAGGAAGGAACCTAAGGAGGGTTTTTCTTTGGGAAATGAAGAGATCGTGCTTGGAAGACATCAGAGGAAAAGGCAAGGTCACACAAGGATAGAGGCTGGATCGTGAACAGAAATCGTCATGTTGTTACAACACCAAACATCTACTGTCAGGCTGAACTTACCTACAGGGCTGGGCTCCTGTTAATTTTTATTTTAATGCAATAAAAAAGTTAATTTTGTTAGAAGCTGACAGTTTGGTAGACTGTTCATTATATGCCATATCAGTAAGTATATGAAATGTCAGGGTGAAGGGAATTCATTTCCCAGTAACAAGCATGACAGACTGTTGAATGAAATGGGGGAGAAGGACTGCAGGCAGCAGGATGATGAGGCTGTAATCAGAATTTCACTCCACCGGCATTTACCTGGAGAAGGTTTTCATTTTAGGTCTTCAGAAGGCATATTCTCTTTTTCCTTTTTCCTTTTCTCTTCTTAAAGGAATGGCTTTATGGTCAGTTCTCCTTGGCGTTGCTTGAAAAGATCTTGACTGTTCCTGATGGCCATGGGAATTTGGTTCATTGTTTTACTTCCTTGTTATTTAAGTGCAGAATTTGAGCTTAAGGGTTTCTTCCGCCTGAGTGAGTGACAGTGAGCATTAACATAGCAAACCTAACCACATCTACTCAGTAGTAAGTTCTGCTGAACTCAGTGGGACCTATTCCCAGGTAAAGTAAGTGCTTGTGTATAGCATTGCAGTGGAAAGCTTGAATTCAATAGGACTTCCTCCTGAGTAGCCATGGTTAGGACTGCCCTGCAAGTTAGTGCTTTTGGGGCATGGAAATGAGGTGCTGGATCTCATATACTGGTAAAAGTGTTGTGGGTGTCAGCACAGAATTAGTGCAGAATTAGATAAGCTAACAGGAAGGATCTGAGACCGGCGGGACCAAAGGTTTACTGAAGACTGGACTAAATTTACTGAATATCTGAAAAGTATTTGTGATGATCAGATTACGTTTGTAGGACTACAGCAAGTTCTGTGAGGAGTAATTTAAGAAATATTGTAAAAATGGAAAGGGAGAAATGATTTGTTAGAAAACGTAAAGGCAATATTAAGTTAAGAATTGCAGGAGAAATAATCAAGACGGGAAGGCTATCAGAGATGCTGAAGGAAGTCCAAACAAGGACATACGTATAATAATTTTTGTGGTATGTCTTTAAAATTTTTGTATGCTAAAAATTAATAAAAATATTATGTATGTATGTATATATATATATATATATATATATATGGAAATATGGAAATGAGGTGCTGGAACTCATATACTGGTAAAAGTGTTGTGGGTGTCAGCACAAAATGGCCACCATGGGCAGCAAGAAAAAGTGGTGCCATTGCTTCTTACTGATGAGTAGTGTGACCAGAAACACCCTTACGCAAGCTATCAAAGGAGTGGCTCAGAAGCTCAGACTGATGCTTTCCTTAATCTGCGAAGTATGAGACCTCGCTGATGAGAGAGATATTGAACAGAGGAAGAAGGTGAGACCTTAAGAAAAAGAGGTGACTTGTAGCTAAATCCTATATAATCTCATTTTATTTCATTTTTGTTCTCAATGCCCTTGTCTAATAAAGGGCCTTGCATGCTTTGAAAGTTTGCAATTTTAAACTACGGAAGTTTTTTTTCTTTTCTTTAAATGTTCTAGTTCCAATTTTAGCCTCCCTGATCCCTAAGACTAGGAATGGGAAAAGTACATAAAAGCCCAGAAATAACCAGTTAAACTACACCAAGCAGCCGGAACAGAACCCTTCTTTCCCTGCCATACAAGACTTGCAAAACAGAATGTTTTATTCACATTTATTTATTTTTAGTTTATACTGGTGGCCTGCCCTTCACCAAATGGTCTGAAGGCAGGTTTCATAAAATGTCCCAATTTAAAGCAATGTAAAATTCACTAAAGTGACAAGTTGAACCACAAAACTAAACAATATTAAAAAAAGAGCAGAACACTAGGAGTGCATCAGTGCAGCAACAGGGAAAAATATCCACTCACCCTAAGGTTTGGGTAAAGAAGCAGGTGTAGCTGTGCAACAATGGTGCAAGATGCAACTCAGATGCAATCTGGGCATTGATACAGAGCAGGGGTGCCAACTGGGAATAAAATATGGGCTGGGTAAGCCCTGCCCCACATGATCACATGATGCAGTGCACAATTTGAATGGCAATGCCCATCAACTTTGAGGGGGCACTGGTTCCCTCAAATATTTTAGGGGGGGCAGAGGGACCTTGGTCCCTAGGGGTTGGCTCTGATGATACAGAGAAAGTCCTTGCACGTCCCTCTGCTCCTAAAACCACACATGGTCCCAGTACCACTAGCAGGGCATCCCCCGTCATTTTAACATCCAAGTAGGTTGCACTGGGGATCATTTAGGCATTGGGGTGGGTGAATCTATCAATTTCTATCCGTTTCTCATTTTTCCCATGTTCAGTTCTCCACACTTACACATTGGTTTGCATTTTTTTTTAATAAAAAAAATTTCATGAAAATTTATCAGTGACTTCTTGTCAATATGCACTTGCTTGTATGCAATTATGCTTTTTAATATTTTTTTTTACAAATGTCAAATTTCCAAATTTAAAACATTTATAGGGTTATTTTCACTAATATGCATTTTTGGTACACATTTTGTGTATCTGGCTGGAGAACTGTGTTGCTAAATTTGGGAAAGCGTGAATTTTGAAGGATGGCTGTGTTTCCATACTTGTTTTGTTTCAGAAAGGGCAAAGTTCACCTATAAATTCATCTTTATTCAAGCGTTTGGTCTCCTGTTTGCTGCTGAAATGCTAACAATCAGTAACAGACAAACAGCGAATCTGCTGATCATATGCCTGAATGTTTTATCTGAAAGCAATTCCCATCAATGGGACTTGGAGCCAAACTTTTATTTACATGCAAATGCAAGTTACAAAATCCAAATGTTTACTCCCTTCTGAAGGAAAGCAGCTTCTGGAGAAGGTGATTTGGAATGGAGAAATGGTGGTGGGATTCTTAATCAGTTTCCATTATGTTCTGTTTCCATTTGTTTCCTTTTAAAGATCCAATGTCCAAAGCAGTTTAAAAGTTACAGAAAAAAGTATAATATAAAACTATTTACAACTTCCAAATAATTTCAAACGTTGTTGTTTAGTCGTTTAGTCGTGTCCGACTTCGTGACGCCATGGACCAGAGCACGCCAGGCACTCCTGTCTTCCACTGTCTCCCGCAGCTTGGTCAAACTCATGTTAGCAGCTTCGAGAACACTGTCCAACCATCTCGTCCTCTGTTGTCCCCTTCTCCTTGTGCCCTCAACCTTTCCCAACATCAGGGTCTTTTCCAGGGAGTCTTCTCTTCTCATGAGGTGGCCAAAGTATTGGAGCCTCAGCTTCACGATCTATCCTTCCAGTGAGCACTCAGGGCCGATTTCCTTAAGAATGGAAAGGTTTGATTTTCTTGCAGTCCATGGGACTCTGTGGGAGTCAGTGGAAGACAGGAGTGCCTGGCGTGCTCTGGTCCATGGGGTCACGAAGAGTCGGACACGACTAAACGACTAAGCAACAACAACAACCCCACTTCCTACAACCATAGTCCAACATAGTATGAAAGTATCAAAATTGGAACACAATACAAATTCTGAAGCTGAAATCATGATTAGCTACAGTACCGAATGTCATGGAAAAAAGGAAAAGGTTTTAGGGCCCATTAAAAAAATATCTAGGGATTTAAAAAATAATAATCTAGGCATGGGGCATGCCAGATGTCCACAAGTATGGAGCCATTGATGAAACAGCCCTCATCAACCCAAATACTTTTGCAAGCAGGCTTCAGAAGCACTAAGCTCAGGGCTGGATTTAGGTTTGATGAGGCCCTAAGATACCAAAGGTAATGAGGCCCTTTATTTGTCCAGCCGTCTTTTGTCAACAACAAATTGTCGCTGTTTTGAATATATGCTATATGGTAATTGTCAGAGCTGCTTCCAGATCCTAGCTCACAGAGGATCACGCTAGCCAGCGATCACTTTGTAAAAGTCTTTATTGAGTTACAGTTTCCATTCTCAAGCTGCTGCGTGCAACTCTACGTCTTATGGGTTAGACCGGCGAAGCTCCGTCTGAGTCTCCGCCCCCTGTACACCAGCTAAATGCCCTAGCCTTACTCCACCTTTTCCGCCTGACCGTTCTTCTCTGGGTCCCTCTGCCCCCCGTGGTTTCTTTCTTCCGGGACGCTTCTGACGCTGACCCCCCGGACCCTTCTGTCTCTTTGCGTCGGGCTTTAGGACCTGGCTCCCTTTCCGGGCTGCTTACTGCGCCACCTTCCTGTGCATTTGAACTTGGCGCGCGCGCCCAACCTTCCACTTTCCGCCTGACCGTTTCTTCGCTCCCCGATGGAGGTGTGGCTACTCCTGACTCATGCCCTCCCTCCTGCTGCGAGCTGCCAGAGCTCGGTACCTGGCACCCTTCCTCTCCACTGCGTTCTGTTGGTGATGCTGGTCCCGATTTCCAACTGCTGCTCTCTGAGCCCCCTCTGGACCCTTCTTCCTGGGGTGTCCCCCTAGGCTCCCCCCTTGCTCTGGCCACTGGCGCCCCTTCCTGTGAATCTTCTGATTCACTGGAAAGACTCGGAGATCTCGGGTCGTCGTCATCACTCATCTTTTCTTCTGCCTCCTCCCCTTCGCTCTCTGTTTCCTCCCTTGCCCTCGCCTCTGCTCCTGAACCCCTGACAGTAATTTACAGACCTAATAGGTATCTAAAGTCATTTGCACATGCAGAATGTAGGCACCCTATATATAGAAATGAGCAAACCAGTGATATTTTAGGGAGCAGGCTAGCAGGCAGAGCCCATTACTTACATCATAGGAACCTACACAACACAAAACACTGTTGCTGTGTGTAGGTTTTTTTTTAAAAAAAATCTTATATTTTGGAAATGTACATCCAGGTTTTTTTCATTTAATTTTTTTTGGGGCCCCCAAGAGAGTGGGGCCCTAAGCTATAGCTTGTTTGGTTTATACGTATATCCATCACTGACTATGAGCAGGTTGATGCAGGAAATCCTAACCATTGGTCCCAAACCATTAAGAGCCTATCAGTCACCAACAGTGCAGCACTTCAAATTCCTTTTCCTTCCACTGGATAGATGCTTAAGCCTTTCCCTGCTTCTTACTACAATTCCTTTTGTGTACACACACACGCACACACACACACCTGTCCTGACTGTGTTCCAAATGTGGAACACATACATCTGGAACCGCCCACAGAGGAAAAAAACCAGCATGAGAACTGGAGTTTGCAGCAGGAAAACCTCAAGTAGGCAAAGGACAACATACAATTCGCCCTTTTGTTCTGTGGTTAGGATTGGGTTGTTTTTCTTTTTCTTTTTTAAGACAAATACATCGATTTGAATCTGCCCTTTTTCAGAATCTAATTTGCAATAAATCACTTTGACAAACCAGGACCCCCTTTCCCCCCTCTTCCTAAACACCAATCTTACAAATAGTGAATAGCAAACTCATGAATACTAAACGATCCCAGTGCAAGGCCTGAAGGAATGCGATGCAACAACCTTGTCGAAAACAAGTAGGTCTGGACTGGCCTGTGGCTGGATGGGAGACCACCTGGGAAGTGCAGCGTGCAGCATTCTGCCTTGAGTTTCATAGCAGAAGGCAGACAGGATATAAATGAAATAAATAAATAAAATGGGGCTGTATCCAATCCACCTGAGTTATTCTCAGAGTTGTAAAAATCAATGGACAACTTAATTAAGTCCATTGATTTTTAGGGGTCTACTCTAAGTATGACTTAATTGGAGGAATCCTGAATTCGTAAGTGCCAAAAATCAACGTGCCGGGGGAAAAAGGACTTAAAAACGTTGAGTTGATTCCATTTGTTTATTTTATTATTTTTATGTTTGTATCCCACCTTTCCACTAAGGAGCTCAAAGTGCCATGCATATTTTCCCTTTCCCCATTTTATCATCACAACACCCCTGTGAGGTTGGTCAGGTTGCCTTCTGTGATTGGGTCAAGATAATCCAGTGAGCTTCATGGGCAGAGTAGAGAAAGGGAACGTTGGTCTCCCAGGGCTCCAGGGTCTCCAACCCTCTCGCCACTACATGAATTCTTTTTTACTAATGTTCTGGTTTCAGTTTTTCTGTCTCCCCTCCAAAATGCATCTGACATGGAAACTCATCATCAGTTTCCATAATTGGCTGAGGCTGAAGAATAAAAGAATAACGAGCTGCACTACTCCTATGCTGCTGATTTAATTTTGAGAATTTTATTTGAATATTTAATATCCAGTAAATATCCAAGTTCCAATTTGTGAGAAGCTTGTGAATTCAGAAGATTCTTATGATGGTGATGTATTGCAATTGGGTGTCTCACTAAACAAAAGACAATTGTTATTAAAGCATAACAATACAATACTGAAAATGCAGCATTTTTGTCTTTTCTATCATAAGAAAAATAAAACCATTTAGCAGCTCAGATTATCAAATAAAATACAGATAGATCTTCCATTTTTCACAAGTTCCTTTCACTGTATACATATGAATTGCCAACTTTTGTTCTTATACAATGCGAAACACACACATGAACAGAAGAGACTGAGGTGTGTGAATGCATACTATGGACTACGGGTTTATTAAACATAAATCAAGACAAAGAAACATGTCGTCTCTCCCAGCCGTCTCCTCGGAGAAAGCATCAAAGCAAAAGCAATACTGTACAGCAGAAGTTTGGTTTATGCCAGCAAACTGTGCTGAAATGTAAACAGATATGTGACACACAACAATCCCATGCCTGCAACTAAAGGTGGAATAAAAAATCCCAACAGTTAACTGATAATGAAACAACAATTATTTCTCAAACACTTTTAAAATATAGCCTTTTATGCCTGGACAACAAATCAATACCAGAAACAAATCAAAGTATTTTGGAGTTATCAAATCTAGCTGTCAAACAACAAATAGTATAGAAAAGACGGAACTGGAAAAATAAATATGATTCAATATGGCAAGCTTTCTTAAGTGTTTATAGAGAATAGCAATTATTTCTCCATCTGTCCCCTTTATTTTCATACTGATAATAGGGGCAGAGAGTAGTAGGCATTGTGGGGATGTATACAGTCTATTCTAATTCTTGTTAATATATGAAAAAAGTCAATTAACTTACAGAGCAATCCATCACACTGTACCCCAATCTGCCATTCTGGAGGGGGTTTGGGTATAATGGAGATGTTCCTGTGCCCAGTCCTGTCTAGCTCTGCCATCCTCTGCTGTTCAGGGAGCTCCACAAGTGGTAGAGTACCCAGTGCACCTGCCCAAATGGTGGGTGGAAGCCATAACATCAGTATCCCCACTGGTGGTAGGCCGTAGTGCTGACATAAAATCCACCAGTTTTTGTTTGCACCCAGCTGCTGTGTTGTGATGGCAATGGGCCCTATCCAGGTCTTGTCACTGCAAAAACTTGAGAGCTGGCACAGTAAAGGGGCATTCGCCAGCTCCCAACATCTGCCCTGACCAGCACAAGTGCCCAGGCTGTGGGTGTAGCCCTGGCTGTGCCATTACATCAAGCTCTGCCGCTACCAGCCCAGGGCTAGTATTAGTTACCGTACTTTTCCATGTATAAGACTAGTTATTCTTTAAAAATTATGCTAAAAAGTGGGGGGTCGTCTTATACATGGATAGGGTGAACGTTTGAATCATTGCTGGCATAGCTATCAGCGGGTACTGGGCGTGTTATTGGTTGGTTTGTTGTGGGCTGGTTTTGATTGGCTGACACTGCGGCAATTGGGTGGGCGATTGGCAGCTTCTGCCAGTGAGGGGACAGCTGAGAGGTGGAGTTAGTGCCGCGTGCGGGTGAGCAATTTTCGGCAAAACGCCTCCCCCCCGGCTCAACAACTCTGGGCAATGCTCTGCAAAAAAGCTCAACCACTCTGAGCCTTCTCCCCCCATTTTCCAAAAAAATAGGGTCGTCTTAAACATGGGGGCATCTTATACACTGAAAGGTATGGTAATTCATTGTCTAATTTATTGTCATGAGTCATTTATTGTGTTGATTGAAATGGAACAGAAGTGTGGCTAAATAGCCTGGACCTCACTTAATGTGATTTATTTTCAATGAGGTTTCCTACGAGAATCTGGTTGGCCACGGTGAGAACAGGACTATATGGGTCATTGCCCTCATCCAGCAAGGTTCTCTTATGTTTCTTCTGAAGTATGTGTTGGGATGCAGCCTAAATTACTTCTGCCAATAATGAAGCCATTCCATTTCCTTCTAGCCAGTGTAAAACTTCGCAAGCTGAAAGAGGGTACTTTGGTTTTGGTGTACAACTAACAGAGGCCCAAGATTATTAAGAAAAACAAGGAATCCCAACTCGTTCTCAGAATTTCTACTTTCACATTATTGAGAAGGAGGTCCACAGCCATGCACTGCTAAAGCAACGGAAGCAAGGGCTCTGTAGTATCAGCATTCACCTCATCACAGCACACTCCTCTGTAGCCTTGGGTTCAGCACAGAAAGACAAGCGAAGCAGATGAGAAAGACCACTTGTGACTGGCATGAGCAGATGACCAGGAATCACCCCACATCTTCTTGTGGTACATAGCAGGAGCAAACTCAAAGCAAGGCCCACATTAATGTGCTTGGTGTGCCTAACTAGCAAACCATTTGCATAATATAGTAATTCAGCACCCCAGATTTGGGGAACTGGGAGATGACATTCCAACCATCATCAACTAGGACGTAGTAACAGAGAAAAACAACACTGGTTGGAGTCACCAGAGACACTTTGCAATAAATATTACTATGTGATTGTGTGTTTTAATACAGTTATAAGGTTCAGTAACATGCTTTGTCCAAGGCTACAGTGCACAACAATGCTTAGCTAGTGCCCTGAAGCATATGCTGTGTACACACCGTTGACTGATTAGCATTCCGGAATACAGGCCTCCTATGGAGAGTATTCATTTCAGGATTGTTGGCATCTCTCCCTAGAATACCTAATGTGCAACACTAACAAAAGGTACTTTGAATAAAGTAACTTTTATTGGCATCATTCACAGGGATCAGCACTAACCCAAGTTCATTACAGACTCATCACAGGATGACATGACAGGAGTATCACACAGCAATGCACTGCCATTCACTACCAACTGGAATGAGGACTCAAGATACCAAGACCTGTCATAAGAGCTTGACAGGAAGCACATAATGCCTGATGACAGTGTGGTAATTAACTTGCATCACCAGTGAACAGGAGCTTTTTTTGCCAGCACATGGCATGCAATAACAGAGATTAGTTTCTGGTATCAGTTATTTCTTTATTTTTTTGCCAATCAGAGCACACTGCTGAAGGCAGCATGCTACTTTCTTAGAACACAAGAAGCTGGTATTATCTAGGCTGATGAATTTCCTTGACTGGCTAACCTTTCATGCTTGAGGTCACAGAGCTAGTACAGATAGCTGAGAACCAGTGCAGGAAAGAAAAGGGAGAACGTGAAATTCTGATTCAATTGATAAGATGCTTTGTTAGTCAATAGTGTGTTAGACGTTGTACGTAGAATGTTCAGCAAATACACTTGGAGGTAGGACTCTTCGACAAAATCAAGAACACACAGCCAATCAAGTTTCCCAGTTGTGAGGAAGAACAAATTAGGTGTAGCTAGTAGATGCACATTTGTGCCAAATGTGTGTAAACAGGGATAGGATAACAGCTGTGATCCTCTTTATGCATGTATACTGAACACGCATTTGGCATGTATGTGCACAGTCCTTTAATAACTTTCAGGTATTTTAATTATTCAGTATAGGTACATGTTTACTAGATACTTGTTCACTGTGTACAAATTGCCGTGGTATGAATCTTTATCTTCTTTTAATAGGCAGTTTGGAGATTAATGGTCCAGATTAAGGTTCCCTTGGTGGGAGCTAATGGTTAGGAGATAATTGAGAATCTTTTTCTATATCTGAATGAGGTAGACAGCAGAGCTTAGAGAGGGTGATACACATGCCCAGCTTTAATGGGTTTTTCTAATATTTGTTTTTTAACCAGTGCTGAGAGTGGGATAAAATAAAAATGAAGGATGGTGTGCACTATAGGAAATGATGTTTCCGTTACACTGTCTTCAACTCTCTTGAAAACCATTGTCGTTTAGAGATTTGGAGCCTCTGAGTGCTCTAAAATTATTTGTTTAATCGGACTGTTTATACCCCACCTGTTAACCAAAGCCAGCTCAAAATATATTTAACATATAACTAAATAGACAGTAGTTACTATGGTTTTCCCTTCAGATATCTCAACTGCTGTTCTGTTTCTGAATCTCAGGACCTCGGCAGATCTCAGAGGAAATGGCAGCCATAGCAGCCAGATGTTAGTCCCTCAGAGGACAGGGCTTCCTCACTCAGCCTGCCATGGTGGATGTCTCTCAGAGCTTTAGCTCTGGATGGCAGATGCAAAGGTTTTAATAGCCTCCTCCTGTCCTCAGATGTCATCATCTTCATCATTATTACAAAAAAGTAGCATTGTACGGGTTGTTAATGGTTTGCATTTATATTGGTGGATAACACTCTTCATAACAGGTAGAAGGTTTGAACCTTTTACCTTCTGTCACTTTACACACATGAGGCAGAAAGAGAAGTATTCGAATTAAAATGCCTGCTCTTTGAATGAGAAATCCCCTCACAGTTTGTGAGCTGAAACAGTTGGCATGTGATTGCCAGGTCACTTTCAAGATCAAACCATATCCCATTTCACACCCAGAAGCCAAATGCCCTAGCAGCTGAATCTTACTTTAACACTGGTGATGGAATAGCCTCCTCTAGCACATCTGAGGCTGAATAGTAGTAGTAGTAGTAGTAATTATATTTTTACTATTTATACCCTGCCCCTTTGGCTGGGTTCCCCCAGCCACTCTGGGTGGCTTACAGCATATCTAAAAGCATGAATACATACCATACACTTAAAGCACATGATCTCCCCAAAAGAATGCTGGGAAGAGCCGTTTTCAATGGCGCTGGGAATCATATCTCTGTGAGGGGTTAACTACAGCTCCCAGAAATGGTGGCTTGGTGCCCGCTGAAACTGGTAGGGTAGAAGGCAGAGAAGCCAAGAGTAGGTGGAGGTGGAGCCAATGACAGGCAGTGCCCACTAATTCTAGTTTTGACCCCATCTTCTACTGGTTGTACATAAGAAGGCAAGCAGGTGGTAGCTGGCTGAGGGAGTACTGGAGCTGGTGGGGCATCACCCCATTTGCCCTAATGGAGCAATCTCCACTGTTTCCCAGGATTATTTAGTGGAAGACATGTGCTTTACGGTGTATATGCAGCCTGAGGCAGCAGGCTAGATTTCGGGGCTTAGGAGATGTTGTGTGGCAGCATAGATGAGAAGGCTGGGGTGGGGCCACTCAAGAAGACTAGCCAGAGGCTGCTGCTGCTAGCAATATCTTCCTGCTGAGGTAGTTGCCTCACTCCGCCTAATGGCAGAGCTAAGCCTGAACAATTTACAGAGCCAAACCTGCTCCAGTTCAGCATCAGAAACTATCGTGTGTCTTCAAACCATTTGCTAGGTCACTAAAACGGGGTTTTTTTATTTATTTTAGAATTAAAAGCAGCAACAAAGAATAGGAAGAAGCTGATGCTGTCTTTACACAAAGATAACAGCAGCTGTTGCCCCTATGATACATAAGATACAGAAATAGAAAGACAACATCACCATTTTATGGCTACCAGATTTATATCCAATACTCTCTGCCTGAGCTGCATTTACCCTAACATTCATGCAGGAAGGCATTGTCCAGATAGTGGATTTTAAGAGAGAGAGAAAGAAGCGATGAAAGTGTGAGGGAGAGAGGAAGAGAGGGAACGCGGAAGACTTTTCTTGGTCAAGGAAGAAAAGCCCAGAAAATGCAGCTGGTGCCTCTTAGCTCTCTTGTTATAATGCTGCCATATATTTAAAAGTAATGCATCTTCATCTTCTACTCCACAGCTTGGATGTTCATGAGACAAGTCGATAACTGGGATCACTGAGAATGTTTGAAATCTGCTGTAGAGTTTGAGGGCAGATTCTGAAGAATATAGATAAAAACAAATTTCAAGCGAACAAACAAACAAGCGATCTGGAGTTTCCTTTGTTGTGTGCACTACAGAATACTATATAGACAAGCTCTTTCTTATCTAGTTCGCCCCCTTTGTTTTCACAGTATCTTCAGTCTTTGAAAAGACAAATAATATTCATTTTGAAAGCCCAGCTTGATTCCGAAATAAGTCGCTCGCATGACTTTGGAGAGGGAGAGAGATTCATTCACTCACTCCTGTCTCTCTAACCCACTGCACAAAACTTCTGATTTACTCATCATAGTATAAGCAAGCACATACTGTATAACCTCTTTCCACTGGGCTAACTGCAGTGCTGTTGTTTTTAATCTCATACACAATAGGGGCTTGATCTGCCCTTTGTCTGTCAATGCACCCTTCCCTCTGCTATTGTCTGAAGAGCTGTGATTTCATGATTTTTTTTTCAGATGAACATTCTGGCCTGGATTCAACAATCTCTGACCACCAGCACAAGGGCTGTTGCACTAGCACATGGGTCAGAATAATGGTTGTGCAATATGAAATCCAGCACAACAGGCAGAAGCTGGTTGTGCAGCAGGTTATAGAACAGGAAGTATCAGGGCTACAGCAACCTGTTGTACAACCAGCCATGGGGACCATGCTGGTTTCCTGCCCTTCTCTTGCTTGCAAGCCATTCTGCTAGCGCAACCAGTTCACTGCTATGGAACTTTAACAGAGTGCAACATTAAATTCTTCCCTCTGAAAGCTATGAAAAATCATGATTGGGCTAGGCTCCAGGTACCACATAAGAACAGGTTTTAAAATGTAATGGCAACAGTTCAAATCCTTAAGCAGGATTCTGCAGTAGTCAGCTCAGGCTCTCTTGTTCCATGCTTTACTCAATGCAGTCAGTTTGTGCAACTTAAGCCAAAATCAGAACATTAGCAGCCAGAAACCTCTCTGATGCATCAGCAGTGCTCAAAGACCTGGGCTGGATCTCGACACATCAGATAAGTGTTTCAGTTAAACACATTGCAAACTTTGTATGAGAAATCGGGTTAGCAAAAACGGAACTCCACAGCACCATCTGGTGTCACAGTGTTAGAATGCATAAACAACACATGTTAAGCATTTTTCCTTTACCGGTGTAGCTGAGTCCCTGATTTCAGATTACAGTCCTCTCTCAGTCTCCACCTGAATTTTCTTCTTTCTTTTTCTGTGTTACTACCAAGAGGCAGAGGGTGTTGTGAAATGTAGTCTTTAGAATTCCACCAAAGGAAAGGGGAACTTGTGGCCTTCCGTGTGTTGCTTGAGTACAACTCACATCATATCCTGGCTGGAGATGGGGATGTCATAGAATTTGAATGGAAAGGGAGGCGGGAAGGTTGCTATTCACTTTTTTGTCCCATGTCTGAAACAGAAATTAATCCAGTGGATAAAATTGGCATTCATTGTTATTGTTGCTTTCATTCTCATTTGCATTGTACTTCCCTTGCACTGAATGAATGGTGCAGAATAATGTAATAATAACATATTTAATTATGTATTTAATTAAGTAAAATTCCAACACAATGGACAGCAAGATGAATAACATGGTTTTTGTCAGAAGACGGACTGCAGTGGAATGGAAACAGCACTGCATGTGACAAATACAGATCAGAATGGAAACTGGTGTCTTCTTAACATCCTTAGCTGGGGATGATGGGATTTGAAGTCAAACAACATCTGGAGGGCCACAGAGACTCTTTCTCTGTAGTGAGAGAACACTGAAGATCTCTAGCTTCACAATGGCTAAGGGAGAAAGAAGAAGAAGAAGAGTTTGGATTTGATATCCCGCCTTTCACTCCCCTTCAGGAGTCTCAAAGCGGCTAACAATCTCCTTTCCCTTCCTCCCCCACAACAAACACTCTGTGAGGTGAGTGGGGCTGAGAGACTTCAAAGGAGTGTGACTGGCCCAAGGTCACTCAGCAGCTGCATGTGGAGGAGCAGAGACGCGAACCCGGTTCCCCAGATTACATGACTACCGCTCTTAACCACTACACCACACTGGCTGGTTGGGAAGCACAGTGGATGAAGGCCAAGGGGCCAGGGGAATAAAAGAAGAAAACAAGGAGGTTAGAAACTGATGGGATGTAACCTCATGGAAGGCCTAGAGATGGGCTGTGTTAGGAATGTGGATGAATTTCACGTTTTGATTCAAAATTATCAGCTACATCTCTAGCCTGGATGTTTCTGTTTTCGTGAACATTATATCATCTCATGCTACTGCGGTTTTCATATTTAATAGCTATCTTGTACCACTGAGTATATTGATAGAACCCAAAGGACCTCATTATAGAGCCTTTCAACCAGTGAGGGGCCAATGCACCTCCTCAAAAGAGCAAAGATTAACCAGAATATTGAACTTGCCATAAATTTTGGTGTATTGTCATGTCCAGCTGTCTGCGAGAATGACGCCTGATCGGCATAAGTCTCCCTAGTTTTGCTTCCTTTGCCATTTCTTTGCAAGCCCTTGTTTCTAATTAAGTGATAACACCTTGTGGTTCTGCCTGTAAAGTAATAAAGGATTTTGTACTGTGAAGGCATAGAAGGAATAGGGATGGTTGGAGGAGGGGCGCAGGGTCACTGGGGAATGATACTGTCTAAGACAGAGAAATTGTGGCAATTACAAAGCAATTTTAAAGAGAGAGAAATGCTATGTTGGGCTTAGTAGCAACATTTCCCCAACATTAATATTTTTAATTAAGATAACTGGCAGTGAGTTATGGCTTGTGCATATCAAGAACACATTCGTTCTACCATCCTCCAACTGCAAGGTGCCTTTTACAGATTCTTATGCTTCAATGAGATAAAACACAGGCTTGCCTCTGTCCAATACTATCTGTTCCACACAGGTTTCATTATTTCTAGAGTTGTTTGGTCACTGTGGCTCCAAGCCACTCCAATCAATGGGGCAACATTTTCTTTGACTTCTACTGAACCCAGAAGACTAATTTCACTTGGCTATAGGCTGGGTAGTTTGATTTAAGGCACAGAATTTTCTTTGTATTCCATGTGAAATTATATCAGGCTCCACAATGGACCCAAAAATATAAAGTGTGCTTTACTATATGCTGAGTAGTGTTAACCAAACCACTTTCATACCTGCAAAGCTGTAGATGTTCTGATACTCAATTGTTAATACACTAAGTCTTAACATATCAAGAAAAACAATGAACCACTTTCACAAGTTTCTAGGATTGTCCAGAACAATCCTCCACAGTAGTCCACAAGTTTCTGACATCATCCAAACCAGGCTTCCTCAACCTTGGCCCTCCAGATGTTTTGAGACTACAATTCCTATCATCCCTGACCACTGGTCCTGCTAGCTAGGGATCATGGGAGTTGTAGGCCAAAAACATCTGGAGGGCTGAGGTTCAGGAAGCCTGATCCAGACCTTTAGGATTCTTGACTGCCTAGGAACAGGTAGGATCTGAACTCAGACCCTCCAAGTGTCCCTATTTTCCAGGGATGGTCCCAGATTTACAGAAGCCACACTGGTTTCTGACTTGATCCCAAAATGTCCCACTTTTCCTTAGAATGTCCCTGTTTTCATTGAAGAAATGTTGGAGGGTATGCTAAAGGTAAAGGTAAAGGTACCCCTGACCATTAGGTCCAGTCGTGGACGACTCTGGGGTTGCGCGCTCATTTAGCTCTATAGGCCGAGGGAGCCGATGTTTGTCCACAGACAGCTTCTGGGTCATGTGGCCAGCATGACTAAGCCACTTCTGGTGAACCAGAGCAGTGCACGGAAACGCTGTTTACCTTCCCACTGGAGTGGTACCTATTTATCTACTTGCACTTGACATGCTTTTGAACTGTTAGGTTGGCAGGAGCAGGGACCGAGCAACGGGAGCTCACCTTGTCGCAGGGATTCGAACTGCCGACCTTCTGATTGGCAAGCCCTAGGCTCTGTGGTTTAGACCACAGTGCCACCTGCATCCCGGAGGGTATGGTAGGATGTCCCTATTTTAATCAGAGAAGTGTTGGGGGGTATGGGGTTATCCAAACCCCGAACCATCTGAAGGCAGCCCTGTATCAGGATTTTTTAAAAACGTTTAATGTTTCATTATGTTTTTATATATGTTGGGAACTGCCCAGAATGGCTGGGACAATCCAGTCAGGTGGATGGGGTATTACTATTGTTGTTTTTGTTGAATAAGACATCCCTATTTTCATTGGAGAAACATTGGAGAGTGTGTGAACTAAATTTGGTGTTCTGCCAGTGGACCAATATCCTGCCAGAATTCCCATGCCAAGGCTACAGGAAATCTTGACTCTAAGTCATAACTACATAAAGGAGACTTTCATGCCCTCCTCCCCTTTCTCTGCTTAACTGCAATACATCTAAATGATGGAAGCAGTATTTACTTCTGCCTTTGTTTGTCGTAAACATTTACATATAGAATGTTCATGAAGTTATTCCTCCAAGCTTATTTCACTGAAAACTGTTAGAGTGCATTCTTAGGGGGTATGTATCAGCTCTGTCTTTGGGCTGAGGTGATTCAGGGTGACTTGGAGGGGGGGGGAATTCCTCTGGCTCTGTGCCAAGTGAAAGCATAATGTCAATAAAGCCTCCCTAAATCAGATCAGAGCCCCACAAAGCTACAGATTGCTTTGTCTCCCTGTTTTTCTGCAGAGAATAGCTGGATTTTTTTGTATATCTCTCTGGTTCACAAGTTCCATGGGCTTTGCAAGAAGCGAGGATGCCCCAATGGTTACCTGCAGAGCACCGAAGAGTTCTGGATTGGTTTTTGTTAAGCACAGCAGTGGGTTTTATTTTTTTTTTAAGTTAAAAGCATCATTTCAGTTTTTAAAAATCCTGCTCTACTTTAACAAAAAAAAAACCACCACCACCCCAGAGCTCTTCAGAATGCCATAGTGTTTTAAGGCCTGTCACCTATCAGAGAACACAAACAAGCATCTGAAGCTAAAATATTTTTGAACAATGTACAAAAAAGAATACACACCACTCAGATATCTCTTAATTATTGACAGGTAAGGAAAAACAAGAGACAAATCCCTGCTCTTCCACCCACCAGAGCAAAACCATGACACTTTGCCCTATAAGGAATTGTGGAGGAAAGGTGAATTCAGCTAAAAGCTATGAAGTCTGAGAATGAAACGATTTTATGTTGGTTCAGAGGATAAATAAAAGCGGGAGGCTCCTTTGTGAGGAAGGTTGGGGCACAAGTTTATTAAACAACAACAACAACAATAATAATTTGTATTTGTATTGCATCCTGCTTGGGAGCTAGCCACCACTGGAAAGAGTGCCAGATGAGATTGATCAGGCAATGCAATTCCTATGTTCTTATGGTCAGTCCTCAGTACTTGTCTGTATGTCAACTGGGCCTAATATGAAAGTCTCAGAGTGACCTGAAATTATGTTTCACCATATCCCGAGGACAAATCTGTAGCTTAAGTTGGCCCAATCTCCGCAAGATGAACAGTTTTTCAGCACGCCTTAAAAGATATTGGTATACTTGCCGCAGAGTGAGAAATCCTCTCCATCACCCAAGAGTCTACTCCAAATCAAATAAGACTTTCTCTTTTAATAACGCCTCTACCGCCTCCGCTCTGCTGACCTTAGAATGAGAATCAAAGAGAAAAAGATATCATACATAAAACAAAGAGAACGGGAAACAGCAAGGACTGAATTGAATTCCACCTAAATGTCACCTTGCAAGTTGGTTTTTAGTATTTGATAGCAAAGCAATTTTGCTGACAAATCTGTTATCGGCTGCCTGTTGTACAAAAGCAAAAGAAGGCATGTGATAGGTCATTGAAAAGTCATTGTTTTATAACAAGGGTCTGGGCAACATTTCTGGAATGCTTGTTATGTTATGTCAGAGGGCACCCAACTCTGCCTGAGGACCACACTGCCTATATCATGTGCTCCATGAATACATTATTACACCATTATAGTGCGAACAGTTACAACTGAATTGCATTTGTAGCACAGACTTTACTGACATGGAAAACAGAACATGAGTGAAATGGGTTTACTTAGGCAACGTGATGCTATAGGGCTGCATGCAACTAAGTCATACTCAGAGTAGAATCATTGAAATCAGTGCCTTTGAGTTAGTCCTCCCTTAAGTCCATTGATTTAAAGTATCTACCCTGAGTGTGGCTTACTTTGATGCAATCCATTATATGGAAGGTGGTGTCCTCTGGTGAATGATGAAGACTTGCCAACAAAAGAAAATGTACCTTACAAAACCAGAAGTGGCTGCTTTTGCAGCCCTTTTCCAAGAAACTATGACCACTGCAGTTTTGTGAAGGGGCTGGGAATTCTCTGCTGGGGAGGCTGAGTGTGGAACTCAACTCTCTGATACAAAATATACTGCTGGTCTACTGCCCAAAATAGAAGCCACATGCCTCTCTCTGTGACTGAACAGATATGACATCATTTCCCTTCCTCTACAGGTTACAGGAAATGAAGAGGGATGACCTTACCCATGAGGCCGTCTATAAGTCCAGAATCAAATCTCTTTAGCAGAAGATCTGAATGGACTTCTACATGCATGTGACTGCGTGATTGGGGACACCACATATTGCAGGGTTGCTATTTGCACAAAACAACTTACAGGCATGCATTTGTAAGTGTTCAGGGTTGTGTTCTACATATTTGAATGATGGGCATGGATTGTGGGCTTAGGCAGCAGGCATGACCTTGCTGTCTCTTCCAGATGTTCATCCTAAGGAGTGAACAGGTGTAGTCTTCAGCTGAACCCAATTGCTACACTAAAGCTATGAAGTCACATCTATCCTAGTTCCAGTGCAAAAGTGAGTAGTATAAGCTTGTCGGCACATTGTGTTTTTGTTATTTCAAACCAAAGCTCCATATTTTGTTCAGCATATTAGTGGTAAAGCCTGGGGAGACTTGCCTTAAAAATAATAATACTCTGGATAACATTTTTCTTTTCTTTTTAACTACTGTATAATCTGCCATCTCTGCACCCAGGCAACCCATGTTCAAAGCCTGTTACATGAGATCTCTTGGTCTAAATCCCTGAGTTTAAATGAAGACTGCTGAATAATGCAAGTTCATTGAAATCAATGGCAAAGACCGAAAACAATTGATTTGAATCAAAACACTCTGCAATCAAATTTGGAGGGATTGAACTGGCTGGTCATATGGTGGTTTTTGAATGGATTTGATTGAATTGCATTGAAGGATCCTGCGTCTTCATTACATTGAACTGAAGCTGGGATAAATGATGTCTTTTTTTAACAACCTTTATTGTCTCCCTTTTGTGTGTTGATAGCTGGATAAAACACTGGGACTAGAGATGCCTGGGAATTAACTTCTATATAGTGAGGTGAGGATGGAGGAGCTGAAGGAGAGGAGGCAATTTGCTCTCCTTGATGCATAACTCTGGGCTTATTCTCTCTAGATTTAGATCCCCAAATGAATAAATCATATACCCACCACTGTGATTTATATCTATTATTTTGTGATGTTTTAGCCTCATGAAATAAAGGCCTTCTATCTTGTCTCCTGCGGGCAAGGCAACATTCTGAGCTACGGACAGAGCATCCACTGGCGACAGCACACAGCTTTCGTCTTCGTGTTTCCCCCCTGGGTTCCACTCCTCTCCGTAATTCTAACACTTTTCTACAAAATAATGCCAAGTCCTCATTACTGCTCCACAAAAAGCCTCAAAATGTCGCAACTGTATACATCAATCTCCCATGAGTTTATAACTAATGATAATAGTTATTCTGTCTTGTTCTACATATTATCTGCACATGAATGATCTGCGTGTGGGTAATTGGCCTGATGTCAGGGATGAATCCCTGACCGTCTTCTGGGTATAGAACTTGGTAGGAGCACAGGAAGATGCCTTATCATTAGACATATGTACCATTGGTCCATCTGTAAAAGGATTGTTTACACCAAACAGCAGAAATTCCCAGCTTTTCAGTTTAATGGAATCCCAGGCCTACCTGGAGATGCCAGAGGTGGAACGTGGGACCTTCTGCATGCAAATCATTTGCTTGGCCATGGAATGATGGTATGTGTTCTACAGTTGAGCTACAGTGAGGTTGTGCTGGTTCTCTGATCCTCCAGATTTCAGTTGCAGAATGAGCTCAGCCAGATCTAGTTGACGCCCAGGGACGCGGACTTATAAAAAATATGGGGGGGGGGCCGGGAAAGCTCATGAATAATAAATAAGCTCATGAATATGCAAATAAAGTGGCGCCGCCTCCTCGTGAGCGAATAGGGGAGAGCATGCTGCGCCTATTAATCAGCTCCGGAGCGGAAATTGGGTGGAGCTTTTGCTCGGGAGGGAGGGCAGGAGGCATGCTCGGGAGGGAGGGCAGGAGGGAGGGCAAAAACGAATTTTTGAGGGGGCTCGGGCCCCCTCAAGCCCCATGGAGTCGGCGCCTATGTTGACGCCCAAAGATACTGTCCACTGACACCAGGTTTCCAAAGCTCAGTGAAGTGACTTGTGGGTGGAGCAAAGCCATTATACTATTTCCTGGGAGCTAGGTTGCTGGTGATTATTAGGAAGGACAAGGTGGTGGTGGGGTTGGTGCAGTGTACAGTGTATCAGTGCTCCCGCTAGCACATTTCCAGCATGTCAACTGCCCTGCCCATCTCCCTCCTGGTATATGACAACAATCCACCTACTGGGAAGGTACTGTAGAGATTCACCTGGTGCCTTCCTTATATATTTTCAGGCGCCAGGCAAAAACATTCCTCTTCAACCAGGCCTTGGGCTGAATAACATTCTATAGCCTTTTGAATATGTTTGGGGGTGGGTGGGTATTGTTTTGTTGATTTGTTTTAACTATATACTTGTGCTCTTATCTTGTATTTTTAGCTTGTGGACCATCCTGAGATCTTGTGATGAAGGGTGGTATATAAATCTATTAAATAAAATATAAATAAATAAATAGTGGCTCTCGCCTGTTGTTGATATTCCTCTTAACAAGCCACAGACTTTGCTTTCCAGTCCTAATATCTGCAGCAGGCTGCGGGGCAATACATGGACTTCAGAGAATGTTGCAATATAGTAAGTTCCCATACAGGGAACTGTATTCAGCTGCCGATAGTTATAGCTGCTGCCTCAAGGAAAAGGAAATACAAGTACCGCTGCTTGACTGTGCCCATCAGGCAAGAGAAGGCTGATATTTACTTGCTTCTCTATCACGTCTAATGGGAATTGAAGTGTCTCTATTGATATGTGGCAATAAAATTTTGGTTTCCTTTACTGTTTGCCAACTTGCAAAAGACAATAACTCTCCATTATGTGAGAAATAGCTTAATCTACCAGTAAATGAATCTTTCTGGCTTTCCAAAAATGTCTTATTAAATAATGGAGGTAGAAGTAAGTCGGTGCAGATCCCCTGCAAAATGGTGGCACAAAGCATTGCTAGTGGGCCACATGAACGTTTCCCGCCCCCCCCCCCTCTGCATAACGCATGGCCAAAATGGTTGGTGTGGCTTCCAGGGCAATAGTAAAATATTTTTAATGTTTCTTTACTTTACCTAGGCTCACAGAGAAGTCATTAAGGCTCCATTAGCAGCCATTTACATCTTTATCCAGAGCCATTAACACCTTGTTACCTCATCTCCTGGAGTCTACATGGCATCATTCAACATCATTAAAGTTAACCAAGCAGCACTGAGGTGCAGTGAAGCACATTGTGTGGTTGTTACTTTCATTGCTGGTCAATGGTGCTACAGTTTACTTAATTCTGTTAATGATTCCAAAGGAATGGCAATGTTGGCAGGGACCCCTAAAATGGATGAAGAAGTGTGGAGGGCCTGGAATGTTGACCAGGTGTGCTTTATGGCTAATTTGTCCCTTTCTATATTTCCAAATTTCTATATTTCTATATCTATCTATCTATCTATCTATCTATCTATCATCTATCATTTCTATATATCTAACTGTAGGTTCTTGTCCCACATAGAGATTTCTCAGGAGACAGATGAGGTGATCAGGCACTCCCATTTCTATGGCAAGTTCTTAAAGAAATGGGAGTGCCTGATCACCTCATTTGTCTCCTGAGAAATCTCTATGTGGGACAAGAAGCTACAGTTAGAACTGGATATGGAACAACTGATTGGTTCAAAATTGGGAAAGGAGTACGACAAGGCTGTATATTGTCTCCCTGCTTATTTAACTTATATGCAGAATTCATCATGTGAAAGACTGGACTGGATGAATCCCAAGCCAAAATTAAGATTGCTGGAAGAAATATCAACAACCTCAGATATGCAGATGACACAACTTTGATGGCAGAAAGTGAGGAGGAATTAAAGAACTTCTTAATGGAAGTGAAAGAGGAGAACGCAAAATATGGGCTGAAGCTCAACATAAAAAAAAACTAATATTGTGGTCACTGGTCCCATCACCTCCTGGCAAATAGAAGGGGGAGAAATGGAGGCAGTGAGAGATTTTACTTTCTTGGGCTCCATGATCACGGCAGATGGTGACAGCAGTCACAAAATTAAAAGATGCCTGCTTCTTGGGAGAAAAGAAATGACAAACCTAGACAGCATCTTAAAAAGCAGAGACATCACCTTGCCAACAAAGGTCCGTATAGTTAAAGCTATGGTTTTCCCAGTAGTGATGTATGGAAGTGAGAGCTGGACCATCAAGAAGGCTGAAAGAATTGATGCTTTGGAAGTAGGGTGCTGGAGGAGACTCTTGAGAGTCCCATGGATTGCAAGAAGATCAAACCTATCCATTCTTAAGGAAATCAGTCCTGAGCGCTCACTGGAAGGACAGATCCTGAAGCTGAGGCTCCAATACTTTGGCCACCTCATGAGAAGAGAAGACTCTCTGGAAAAGATCCTGATATTGGGAAAGATTGAGGGCACAAGGAGAAGGGGACGACAGAAGATGAGATGGTTGGACAGTGTTCTTGAAGCTACTAACATGAGTTTTGAGCCAGTGGAAGACAGGAGCATGCTCTGGTCCATGGGGTCACGAAGAGTCGGCATGACTAAACGACTAAACAACAACAACAACAAATATTTCCAGTGAAAGTCCTCCTTTAGAAAACCAGGTATGGATGCTGAAGGCAGCACCTAGCACCTAAGGACTTGCTCAAGTTCCTTGAGAGACACTCTGTAAAATGTGGTGACATCTGTGTTCGAAAATATATTCATGGATCTTTCAAAATGTCTGATAAGTTGTTTTGCCTAGACAAATGTAGGAATGAGATGATTTCCATGTGATGTAACTTCTGCAAAGCAAGCAAATATATCTACCACAGAATCATAGAATTGTAGAGTTGGAAGGGACCCTGTGGGTCATCTAGTCCAACCCCTGTGATGCAGGAATCTTAACTGAATCGTCCATGACAGGTGTCCATTCAACCTCTGCTTAGAAACCTCCAACGAAGGAGAGTCCACCACCTCTTGAGGGAGTCCTTTCCATGGTCAAACAGCTCTTACCACCAGAAAGTTCCAATTTAAGCTTTGCTAAAAACTGCTGGCATAATGCTAAAGACATGCATATGGGAAAGGTAAAGAAAAGGTAAAAGGTGAAGGACGCCTGAACGGTTAAGTCCAGTCAAGGGCGACTATGGAGTTGTGGCGCTCATCTCGCTTTCAGGCCAAGGGAGCCATCATTTTTCTGCAGACAGCTTTCCGGGTCATGTGGCCAGCGTGACTAAGCTGCTTCTGGTGTGACGGAACACCGTGATGGAAGCCAGAGTGCACGGAAATGCTGTTTACCTTCCCACCACAGCAGAACCTGTTTATCTACTTGCGCTGGCATTCTTTTGAACTGCTAGGTTGGCAGAAGCTGGGACTGAGCAATGGGAGCTCACCCTGTCATGGGGATTCAAACCACCAACCTTCTGATCAGGAAGCCCAGGAGGCTCAGTGCTTAGACCACAGAACTACCCACGTCCATGATTCAGTCCTATGATTCAATGCTCTCCCATATAAAGACAATTTGCACAAAATATCAGGAAGAGCTCAGCTGGATCAGACCACAGGCCTATCTAGTGCATCACTGTGTGTCCACCATGGCCAACCATATGCTTTTGGGAAGAAGGTGAGTGCTATACTTGAGGCAAAGACCTGATTTCCAAAGTGGTACAATGTAGGAACTGTATTCCCACATGACAATCTGGATGTCTAGAATTTGTCTGGCTTATATGTTGCTTCTGCCAAGGGCAATGACGTTTGCTTCTGCCAGTGTTTTTCCTCTCTGTATTGCTAGTACCTTTTTTTAATGGCCCTGCCTCAGCAGCCTAACATAGTAACTTATCAGCTAAAGTGTTTTCTGACACAGTAATATGTAGAAAGCATTTCCTGCTGAATTTCTGTGTGTTCACAAAGCCTTGTAATCAAAGGCTTGAGAGCAGATCTAGCAGAATCAGCGGCATAGCTAGTTCTTGGAAAACTGCACAGGAAAGTTAGGAGAAGTGCAAACTCTGAAGTATAGTTGTCTGGCAGTTTACATATTCCAGGGAGTGCAAATTGGGTAGGCTTTCATTAAAATGTGAAGTAAACTGAAGCTGTGTGAACACTATACCTTTCAAGCACATTCAATGCACACTCTTTCTCTTAAAGAATTCTGGGCACTGTAGTTAAGGGTTGCTGAGAATCACAACCCTGTGACCAGTACTTTTTTTCTTTCTAGAAAAATAGGTGCCGGTACTCACCATGAAGTAAGTGCCCCATTTTTTTACAACAACCTAAAGAAGTGCTGGTACTGTGTACCTTTGAGTATCTCCTGGGAAAAATCCCTCTGCCTGTGAGAAGTAAACTACAGTTCCCAAGATTCTTTGAGTTAAAGAGTGTGTTTCAAATGTGCTTTAAATGTATAGTGTGTGTCAGGAGCTCGTCCTACAGTCGAGTAGAACCCAGTGGCATAGCGTGGGTTGTCAGCACCCGGGGCAAGGCAAGTAATTTGCGCCCCCTAACCCATGGATTTGCGCCCCCTAACCTGTGGATTTGCGCCCCCTAACCCTAACCCCCAGATGTTGCGGCCGGTGCGGCCGGCCCCCCTGCACCCCCCACGCTACGCCACTGGTAGCGTGACTGGCATGTTCTCTCCCTCCTGGATGATCGTTTGGGAGCTTCAAAAGCTTTCTTCCACCCGAACATCACAGCGACCGATGCCAACAGACATCGGCACACTTAGGGATCCGCAGAGTTCTCGCAAATTGCGTAACAGACCTCAGCAACTCAGCATTTTGGCTAATCTACTTTATTTACATATGAACACACATGGAGCACTGCAACATGGCTCCCTCTCTTTCTCTTGCATCAGACAGCAAAGAGAAAGAACAAAGGACAATAGTCCCACTTCACGGAACACAGTAACACAAACATCCTGTCTCTCCAGCCACAAAAATCTGTCTCTCACCCCTCATCCTCCCTACCTCCTGCTCTTAACTTTGATTTCAGCTTCACATGTTTCACTAAAATGACATATTTGGAATGGCCCAGCCTGGGGGCTGCCTCATTTCCCTCCTCATCTGGTTAACTGAGCTTCATTTGTGAAATCTATTTACCTTTCAGTCTATGATAGCATCCTTCTTGGGGCTTTGTAATGCACGAAGAGGCAACTGCAGGCTCTGCATGCAAAGTCCAAACAGATTAGGTTAGGCACCTGCATTGGTGCCTCCGGAGGCTATGTGCCATCTGCAAAATTTGGAGTACTTTTCTTCCTACATTACAGGCTTAGGTTCTGGATCTGAGAATTTGGCCTTTGCATCCTTTCCCATAACTGGAAAGTGTCTCTCTTGTTGTCACATTATCTCAGAGCCACAAAACAGAGTATGATTTGAAAACACTACAATTCTCACAAAAATATCCCAGAATTAACTTAGGAGATGTGACATGTCAGTTCAGAATTGATGCCCTAATAAAGAGGCCTAAGAAGACATCTGTAGTTACTTGCCAGGATCCACTAGTAACTACAGATCTATCTTTCCTCTCATTAAAGCAGGGGGTATATGTGGGGTTTTCCCCCAGCCACTCTGGGCGGCTTCCAACAGAATATTAAAATACAGTAACTTATTAAACATTAAAAGCTTCCCTAAACAGGTTATTCCTTTGAGAGCATTAGTGCAGATACAGTATGATGCAGAAACTGGTTAAAACTTCCTAATTGACCAATTACTTCTGCTGCTCCCCCCCCCCAAAAAAGGAGAAGATGGAGGGCCTGTCCAGAAGGCATCTTCCAATGTGTCTTGAAATTGGTGCTGTGTTGCTGTACAGAAAGTGCCTCCAGGGAAAGGGAGAGTTTCCCCCACTGGAATGCTCCCTTACTCCTAGCAGACTGACAGTCACACCAGTAGAACAGTGGAAATGCTCCAATCATGGACCTACCTGGGAGTCAGGAAAAGGGTGAAGGAACTGCCAACAGTCAATTGAGTAGAGCAAGACAGAAGCTGGGGGTCTGATCAAACAAATAGTGCAGGAATTAATGGCAAAGCCCCTTTGGGAATCCAAGAGATTCCTTCTTTGACTCTCTAAGGAAGTTTTAAAGTTGAAACTAGTTTAAAGTGGTTTTAAATTGAGCTAAATGCTGAAACTTTTAACATGGACTGTTAGTTTATATGATGTGCTGAATAACTTTAAACCTACACTGATCTTCAACTGGATTTTTCAAGGTTTTCAGTTACCCTCTAGCTGCAAATTGTAACTAGTTTTGAATTGGTTTTGAACTCAACACTGAAACCTTTCAATTAGACTGAGACCAGCCTTTACACATAAGCTAAGACAGAGGAGTACACTGAGCTTGAGCTGAAAACTAAGCCAGCATTTGTCATTTTAGCCAAGTCTGTACTGCGTGGAACTATAAATTATGTTTCTTGACCCTCTTTCCAAAAATGGGAATTATAATCTGGGTTTCTGGTTATAGATTACTGTGGCCCTTCAAGGCTGTCCTGCTGTGGCAAAACTGAAAACTAAGTTTCTGCAGCCTTGTCACTGCAAACATTCAGCACCTGAGCTAAGCATTTTATGAGATTTACAGCGCTGGCATTTAACCCTTGGCACACAGTGACTTTGCTGTGAGCTTGCTACAGTTTTAGCTGATGCTTCAATAAATAAACTCATTGGTGGTACACACCCTCTCCTCATGCAGCCGCCTAACTCTCTTGTTACCTTGACAATTTGTCACCAGGGTAGGGTGAGGACTCTTAATCAATGAGGGCTCTTCTCTTACTTGGACAGCAGGCTTCCTCACTCAGTTGCAGAGCATTTTAATGAGAAATCCAGGAATGATGAACCTTTGCTGGAGGAGAACCAAGACATCCTGCTCATCACTACTCTCTCCATATTTCTGGAGTGATGTGAAAATAGGTGGCTTTCATTCTGCTCTAGATTATTGATGAGCACACAATATGAAGGGCAAGGGGGGCGGGGCTGCAGCTTCCTGACAAACAGGACACTGACAAACTGGAACGTGTCCAGAGGAGGGCAACCAAAATGGTCAAAGGCCTGGAAACGATGCCTTATGAGGAACGGCTAAGGGAGCTGGGCATGTTTAGCCTGGAGAAGAGGAGGTTAAGGGGTGATATGATAGCCATGTTCAAATATATAAAAGGATGTCACATAGAGGAGGGAGAAAGGTTGTTTTCTGCTGCTCCAGAGAAGCGGACACGGAGCAATGGATCCAAACTACAAGAAAGAAGATTCCACCTAAACATTAGGAAGAACTTCCTGACAGTAAGAGCTGTTCGACAGTGGAATTTGCTGCCAAGGAGTGTGGTGGAGTCTCCTTCTTTGGAGGTCTTTAAGCAGAGGCTTGACAACCATACGTCAGGAGTGCTCTGATGGTGTTTCCTGCTTGGCAGGGGGTTGGACTCGATGGCCCTTGTGGTCTATTCCAACTCTATGATTCTATGATTCTATGATTCTATGATTCCTGATGTTAAATCCTTGTGATGTTCATCTTGAGAATGTTTTAATGCCCCTGCCCAACATTTACATCTTATCCCTAAACAGCTTCTCTAAGTTCTTGTTCCTCTGACTGTTAAAGCGCTAACCCGACAGCTGGTGTCCATGCTTTCACTGTTATTTCTTTAACAAGACTTTTATCCAATTTAATCATCAGAAACCTCCAGGCAACTTACATAAAACAACATGAAATATTCATTAAAATGCTGGTAAAATCACAAATTAAAAATAAGTTCACATGAAATGTATCAAAAACTAAATAAAATCAGCAACTGAAAAATAAATGTGGATAGTAAAATTAGACGTTAAGACAACATGCTTAAAATTAAAATTACATGTGATGTCCAGCCTTGGCTGAATGTTGAACCTAGCCCTTTCATACATGCATAGAAAAGGGATCAGAAAAGTGAAACAGGTCTGAGTCTGCTGCAGCTTTCCCAAACTTGGAAGCCTCCAGATGGTTTGGGTTACAGTTCCCATCATCCCCAGCCAATGTGGCCAGTGGTCAGGGGTGATGGGACAAGTAGTCCAAAGTGTCTGGATGGCACTTGGCTGGAGAAGGCTACATGTGCAGATAATCAGACAGGAGTCTATAGGTTGGAAAACTGCTTTTGCAAAAAGGAAACTATACACCTCTTCCCCTGTTACTTTAGTAGACTCACACATTGCAATCTGAGGTACACAAAACACCAGCCTTACCAGCATGGCATACTGCTATAGCCACAGGGGAATATATATATGTTGTACAGGCACCAGTGAGAGCAGTTTTGCACATCAGTTATGCAGCCTATACATAGGGGGCTGGCAGCTGCTGAGAAACATGTCCATATGGCAGCATCTGAGCCTGTCTCTGCAAATGAGACATGTAAACTGTAACACAGGTTGTTGTTTTGCACAGACTCAGAAAATTGAGAATGAACACATTTTGTGGCAATGGAGAAGCTTTTTCAGGGATTGGCCAAGCTGGCCTGATGTCAGAGAGGGGCTGGGACTAATAACATTTTGGCAGCATTTGCTTGGTTTCTCCTTGGCATTTAATAGAATATAACAATGTGACTCTTCCCAAACACATATGACTCCTAATCCAAATAGAAGGTGATCCTATGAAGAAAGCTGCTGGGCAGCAAGGAGTGGGAAAGAGGAGCCTTGCTCTGGCTGTAGGGCAGTTAGCTTTGTCAAAGGGGAAAAACTGACCACCTCTTTAATTTTTCTTTCCCACCATCCTCCATTACAAATGGGTGATGGGTGCTCCATTGCATGAGGAGAGGAGTACAGATACCCATGAACTTCACTGGGCTCTGGTTTGAAAACAAGGGATAAGCAGTATTTATCTGAAATAAGAAATGCTTATTAGAAACCCCCAAATTCTTCTCAAACTCATATTAAAACCCAAGCTGTAGAAGAATTGCCTTTCCTTTGAAAGCTGGATCCCCATCATCCTGACTTTTCCAGGGACTAACTTTTCAAAGCAGCGCCCTAGGAAAGCACAGGAAAAAGGTCTTTGTGTTTTGCTAGGAGGCTCTGATGAAGAGCTGTCCCCAATGGAACTGGATATGGCTGGCTGTTGAGCTAAGAAAGTCTCCTACAATCTGTGCAATTTTGCCTCCTATTCCATTTTCCTGGGGAGGTTGCGCTCTGAAGTATGCCCTAGCAAAACAATAGAGATGCTTTGCTGATGTTTTGCTAGGAGGCTGTGTTTAAGGGCTAGGGATAGCCTGAGCAGTTTTAATTCTGTGCTGTTTGGATTTATTTGGTGCTCATTCATAGGTGTGTCGTATGCTGTTGTAGGCTGATTAATTTTTGAAAGTGCACATGAAAATATTTAAATTGTGCACACTTTGTACATACTTTTTATGTAAAGTGCAAACTTCCAACCCAGAAAACACACATTTTCAATGCATTTCCCCATCAATTATGCATTTTATACACATTTTTTTAACGTAAAATGTGTATTTTTCTGAGCACTCAGTGTTCACCAAAGATGCATCATAAAATCCAGATAAGGGTGTAATCCAGTGAAGAGTTGCATTCCAGTCTGCAAGCAAGTTCAGCATGTCAGATCAGGTCAGCCCACTGCATAAAACAACAAACACAAAAACACAAAACCAGATGGAAGGAATTCCTCCTCCATCCCTATGAAGAGCTATTCCTGAGAATATTTAGAGGTCTGATTGGTTCAGTAATCAGCTCATTTATGAGCCAATCTGATGTGAGCTGGGGAAAGTGGAAAAGTGCCCATTCTTCAAAGGGAAAAATGCATTTAAGGAATGAAATGCTGAGAAACAGCAGGTCATGGCCATAGGAGAAGGAATAAGGTTGTCCATGGCTTTCTATCCCTTTCATGAGCTTCATAAGCGCAGAGGAGAAGTGCTTGCATTTCTTTTGAAAGGAAAACAACAACACCCTTTAAAAGATGCTAAACAGTGTGTGTGTGTATGTGTGTAGAGAGAGCGTAAGTGATTAAATGGTGCTGTTCAGTGAAGTGCCTGCCACAGTCACTCGAAGAACAACAGGGACACCGGCTGCAGGAAAAATCAGGTTTAATCAGCAACTGGAAGGAAAATGACTCTGCACCCTGACACCAATACATGACCAGTGCACCCTCATTCCCCTTAACGAAAAGCATCTACCGTATTTTTTGCTCTATAAGATGCACCAGACCATAAGACACACCTAGTTTTTGGAGGAGGAAAACATGAAAAAAAAATATTCTGAATCTCAGAAGCCAGAACAGCAAGAGGGATCTCTGCACAGCTCAGCCTGCATTTGCCCCATAAGACGCACACATATTTCCCCTTACTTTTTAGGAGGGGAAAAGTGTGTCTTATAGAGCGAAAAATATGGTATATCCCATTGTAGCTGTAGTAAAATAGCAAACTCTCCCCTCATTTGGGTGAGTCCTTATGGGCTGCATACAGGGAAACTGAAGTAAGGACCATTTTAATAATATCAAAAGGAACTGGATAAAATTTGCTACCGTCAGCTGAATTTTGTGAGAACATACATGGCTGGCTAATAGAAAAGAGGCACTCTTAGTGAAATTTCCTAGGAGGGGAGTCCAGAAATCTCTGCCTATGATGCATTTATGCGCTGCTAGAAGCATAACTCTTCATAATCATTGTGATTTGCATACATCTGAGTAAGCTAGTGTGCCGCACTGATGCCAAGTTTGGTTTGTTTGTTTTCTCTTTTAATGCTTGCAAAAACCCAGAGATGTAGGTTGAGTGTTTTGCACCTGGGCATGACTGGTGCCTGGGACTGGCTAAGCTTCCTCTTGGGAGACTGTTGTGTTGGTAAGAACCATCAAGTGCCCTCTTGTCCATGGAAAGGAAAACTGCTGGCATGCAAGTGATGCTTTATTCAGCAGGTGCCTAACAAGCAATAGAGTGGTAGTTGCTTTTTAAAAAGGGCTTGGCAGAGGCTCCCAACGTCTGCAGGTTTCAGACTCCATCAGAACATGTTGTGGATTGATACAAAGACTGTACAAACACAACTTGAACTTCCCACTTAACACAGGGTGGGCATTTCAAAAACATGATGAAAATAGGTACATGGAAATCTAGGAAGCGCAAATCACTGCTGGCTTGGATAAAAGCAGTGGACCATCTGATCTGCTGTTAAATGACTGGCTACAGCAAAACAGAGGAGTGGGCTTGTTCATTACGTAGTTGCAAAATTGACCCGCCTCAAAACCCAGAACTGCCAACGTGGCCTGCACATCTCAAGAGGGGCTTGCTCCCCACGGTGGCACAGCATTGGATTCAAAGGCAGCCCAAACACCATCTCTGTGTCTCCTTCACAGAGCCTGTCTATTCGTCAGCCCACTTTGCACCTGGCCCCATCCTTCTTCTTCCCAAAAACCCTAGCTAAAAAAAGGCAACCCAAGCCTTGTGCAAAAATGACATTTTCCCCTGTGGTGTCATCAACCTCCCCCTCCCATCTCTGTTACAGTGGTACCTCGGGTTACAGATGCTTCAGGTTACAGGCGCTTCAGGTTACAGACTCCTCTAACCCCGAAATAGTACCTGGGGTTAAGAATTTTGCTTCAGGATGAGAACAGAAATCGTGCTCCGGCAGCACAGCAGCAGCAGGAGACCCCATTAGATAAAGTGGTACCTCAGGTTAAGAACAGTTTCAGGTTAAGAACGGACCTGCAGAACGAATTAAGTTCTTAACCCGAGGTACCACTGTATTGTCTTTTGCTAACTAACACCCCACCCCGCTTCTTGTCTGGGACCAAATGTCCCACCTTTTCTCAGGGCAATGACTTTCCCATCACCTGTTTTTATTCTTTGAGAGCACCTTTCTCAGCCAATCTCCTGAGGAAGCTGGCTTGACTTATTTTTTTTAGGCAATTCTAAATCCATTGATTAAATCACTCATTAAATAATTTCAGAAATTATGAATAGAACCTGGGACCCAGGAATTTTTTAAGGAGCTCTTTGGCTCCTACAAATCCAGCAGCAGCAGCAATGTCAGCAGCATTTGTGTCAAGGATGCCACACAGGGTCACAGCAGCAGAGAATCGGGTCTCTTGGTATCCTGGCCATGGAGAAGCAAGATCTCAGATTTGCCCTCGGTTTCTCAGCATTTGATGCATTGTAGAGGTACAGAGATTGTGTGTGTGTATTTTGTTATACTATCTTTTCAGTTGACAGGGGATGAAAGCCTTTAGAACTCCTCAGTTCAGCTTTGCTTTTACTCCTGCTAATAATGGAGGCCGAAGAGCAATCCCTTCCCAAGCAGTCTGTTGAAAAGCGTAGAGGTACAAAAGCAGAAACAGTCTCCCCTGTTCTCTTCAGCAGATCAGTGGGGCATAGGCTTCAAAGAGTGGTGGGTCAAGAAGAGGCTGCCGATTCAATCCTTCCAGCTGTGCTGCAGCAACTGAATTCCATCTGCTGCCTAGGAATGAACATTATTATCTTAGATTGACCTGTGGTATGTTAAAACAACTCTCACCCTCCACTGTGGCATGAGGGCACCTCAGGGATAGTCACAGCTATAGGCCGGGTGCTGGCTGGAGTGGAATGGCTTCCAACAAAATTTATTCAGTGTATTAAAAAAAAATTATGCTTCATTTTTGCTATTATCATATGTGGGCTTGGAAAGGCATATTTCTCCAGGCCAGATTAACTCGAAGCTCCTAGTGAATGTTTGTTTCCAGCTGCGGTGTTTGCAAGAATTATTTGGAGCTATTTGCTGAGCAGGAAACTTCTGCAATGCACATGCTCTCTGCTCATGCCATACAATGGCTGGGGCCACAGAGGCTGATTTGTCCTGGTTGGTGGATGGCTTTCTGGTTTGATGCCTTTCCATTCTTTTGTATGCTGTGGTGCCCCACATTTTGTGTGAAAAGGTGGGGCACTAAGAAGGACACCGAGAGGGATTTTTTCTGCTCTAGCTCAGCACAGTGAACATTTCTCTTTGTGTGAAATATATGTCTGGCACTCGGTTAACACACCTCACATTTTCTTTCCGCAGTGATACAATGGCTCTGTTTGCAGCTGTCTGGTGGACTGGGATTTGCACATACGAGGCTGTCATGGAGGACCAGACTATCAATGATCACCAATCATGATGACTATATTATCAGATTCATGGGCCGAATACCAGTTGCTGGGGAATGGGAATGGGAGGGTGTGAGTGCACTTGTGGTTTACTTGTGGGTTTCGCATGCACCACTGTAAGAAAAGAAAGCTGGACCAGATATGCCTTTGGTCTGATCCAGCAGGGTTATTTTATGTTCACATATAACTGTCATAACCTACCGTATTTTTTGCACCATAACACTCACTTTTTTCCTCCTAGAAAATAAGGGGAAATGTCTGTGCATGTTATGGAGCGAATGCCTGTGGGTGGCGGGGGAGATCTGCTGCAGTCGTGAGCAGAGGATCCATGGTTCCCCTTCCTTCCCTCCTCCGTGGTTACAAAGCATGGATCCACATGGATCCTCAGGATTTTTGCATTGGGCTACTCCAAACTCACTGTCAGATCACATGTCTGTGGCCGCAGCATGAACCACAAAAATCATATATCCACTATTTCGTTTAGAATATTTTTTTTCTTGTTTTCCTCCTCTAAAAACTACGTGCGTGTTATGGTCTGGTGCGTGTTATAGAGCGAAAAATACGGTAGTTATATTTTGTTAGTGCAATCTGTATACTAAACAAAAAGAAAGAATGAGATTTAATTTGATTCACACCCAATCCAAATGTAGCAACTATCCATAGTTTCTTTCTACATACGTGAGTCACAGTGTAGCCTTGGGCATTCCCCCACATCTTCCTTTATTTGCTTGGAGCTGTTTAGTATTGCCAATCTTTCCACAGTTTCGATGTAGATGTCTCTTTGGTTGAAGGCTGGCGTAATATACATGCACTGCTGATTTTTCCAGCATTACATGTAACCTCTTTATATTGCCTGCTTCCCTGTGGCCTCCACAATGACTGTCTGTGCTGAGAAGCACTGTGGACCTGCTAGCAACATTTGTAAAGTTAGCCAGGTGCCTCACAGCATGCAAAGAGACCATCGTTAAAGAGTGCAACTTTGAATAACTTCACTAAACGTGAGTACAAAGCCTATAAAGAGTAAACGCTGCTGAATAGCTTCTCACTGAGCCTGAACTAATGAGACTCTTTTAACTGCATGGGCTACAGCATTTGAATGGAGAAAACGGGCAAAAGTTTGCACGTTTGGGCTATTAAGAGAGTGGACAGATTTTTTCCCCCTTTTCTTTTCTGTATTTATTAGTCAATGTTTACATTCCTTAGGCTCTGGAGAGTAACAACCATTAAAATTATATAAACCATACTAAGTACAGATTAAAATGTGCAATTAGAACAGCTTTATATGTGTCCCCAGCCAATGAAAGCTTGCTTAAATAAAAAGTCTTACATCACTTCCCAAAAATGAGCATTGAAAAAGGAACAAAGTTTCAGAACTGGAGAACAGCCAGCATCTCTTTGCATGCTCTTGAGGCTGAAACTTACAACAGAGATGTCACTGCTGTTTAAAGGAGGGCTCCCAAGGATATTGTTAAGAAGATGTTCCTCATGGCATGTTGAATCATAGTTCCATAGTACTTGTCATAGGATTTCTGCAAAAACCCATCATCAGTGAGACCAGTGTCACATACACAAGAATACAGCCTGATCACAACACTGGTAAGAACCAGTTAAGGATGAAACTAATGCTAACTGTTACAGTGAAAAACAACTCCAGATAAGGTACAATGAGGGCTCTGCATCTAGAGTAAAAAGAAAAAAAAAGGTTGAATAAGTGCTTCAGAGAACTGTGGCTGGATGAGAGATAGTGGGGCAATGGAATGGCAGAAGGTGCTTAGCCAGAGAATGAAAGAGCCAAGATGGCATATATTTCCCTATAAAGAGTGTGTTCTTATGGAATATTCTTGCAGATTCTTTGGACTCTGTCCTGTAATGCTTTACTTAATAAAGTCTGATCAGTTAGGATTTTGGTATGAGCCAGTTTCACTTAATTGTACAATGTTGCTGGTAAAACCGGGGAGGCCAGAGGAGAAAGTTGAAGCTCAAACAGTCAGCAACTGCAACACGTATATGTTTGTGAATTTATTGTGTGGAGTCTTAGGCCTCACCTGCAGCATCATACCACTTAAAACAGCCATTGCTGCCCCCAAAGAATCCTGGGAACTGTAGTTTGTGAAGCGAGATGTTTATTCCCTTCACGGAGCTATAATTCTTAGAGTGATTCATCAGTCAATCCCTATTTCCAATGAGCTCTGCAGACCAGCTCTGTGAATTAAATAGGAGTCTCCTAACACCTCTCAGCAACTTTAACAAACCACTGTTCCTCCTTCTTTGGAGGAAGTCAAAGAAGCAGCAGAATGATACTGCTTTAAATGTATATTGCAGAAGGTGCCTTGTGTAGCAGCCTGCTGGTGAGTTGTATGAATGCTGCCTTCATCACCATATGACTATTGCCAGTGCTACATCTGCGTTATTGGCTTAGTCACAATTAGTGAACTGTAAAAAAAGTAGAGACATCACCTTGCCAACAAAGGTCTGTACAGTAAAAGCTATGGTTTTCCCAGTAGTGATGTATGGAAGTGAAAGCTGGACCATAAAGAAGGCTGATCGCCAAAGAATTGATGCTTTTGAATTATGGTGCTGGAGGAGACTCTTGAGAGTCCCATGGACTGCAAGAAGATCAAACCTACCCATTCTTGAGGAAATCAGCCCTGAGTGCTCACCGGAAGGACAGATCGTGAAGCTGAGGCTCCAATACTTTGGCCACCTCATGAGAAGAGAAGACTCCCTGGAAAAGACCCTGATGTTGGGAAAGATTGAGGGCACAAGAAGAAGGGGACGGCAGAGGATGAGATGGTTGGACAGGGTTCTCAAAGCTACCAGCATGAGTTTGACCAAACTGCGGGAGCCAGTGGAAGACAGAAGTGCCTGGCGTGCTCTGGTCCATGGGGTCATGAAGAGTCGGACACGACTAAATGACTAAACAACAACTACAAAGGTACCATATTTCCCATTGAAAGATCAGAAGAACACCGCCCTCCCGCTTCTACCTACATTTGACCCTGTGTTAGGAAGGGTGAATTTTCCAGTTACAGCTGTTTGCTCTCCCTGTAACTTCTTCCTTGCATCTGACCATTCGCCTGCCTATAATTGCTTGGTGTTGGACTACTGCTCAGGGATATTGGCCTGCATACTTCAAAAAGTCACTGGGGAAATTTAGTGCAGGATAAAACAGAAAAATTCAGGAGAATGCTTCAATTACGAAGCAAAGCCCAAAGGATTTAAGTCTTGCCTTAGCACTTTTTCCCCTCGCTGATAATTTTTCATGTAAGTCTAAAATGAAAACAGACGGCCAGCAAAGGTTTCTTTAGAGTATCACACTGACTGCGCCAACCAGCAAGGGCTAACTAATATCTTATCCTTCAGTGCAAATTAAAAAGGGAGTTGAATAACAAGGCTTTTAGGGCAACAACACTGTTTGTGCAGTCTCCCAACAGAGTCTTGGCAATATTCCACAGAGATAAGGACGTGTAAATTACATATGGCTTATTTGCTTTGGAGATTGTTAATCTCTAGAATGAAAGCAATTGAAAAAGTCAAAGATATTGACAGCCCAATACTATGCATGTTTACTCAGAAGTAAGTCCGAGCTTAGCAGAGCCTTCCCCCAGGTGTGTATAGAACTTCAGCCAAATATTAATTTTGAGGTGCTGAGCTGAAATGGAGTTGCTCTTCATAAAAATGCTTAACAGTAGTGCTTTTCAGTAGTAAAAAGTGTCCCACATGCCTTTGGTGATTTTTCCAGGGTTTGTGGCCCATTTAAAGTGAGGACAACGTTGGTCTAAAAACATTGCCCTCATTCACAATCTTCTTTGTGAAGAAAGCATGTTAAGCCCATCAAAAGTAGTGCATCCATCTTGAGAAAAGAGTAATGAAACTGTAGTGATCAACATTGTGTGATTGTGATTATTTTCCAAACACAAAATGCCCTCCATATGGGGAAGTAGATTTCTAAGTATTCTTCTCCCCCATCACTTAAAACAACAGCCTTATAATAAGAAAAATGCATTTTAAAAACAAAGGATTGAATCCAATAGTGCTATTTGATCCTGCTAGTGAAAGGAGAAAAAGTAGGGAATTTTTGCTGCCTCCCACTGTTTTCCTGAAGCCATGTGCACACCCTTTCATGGGGATATTCGGAGGGCTGCAGAAGAAGGAGATATCTGCAAGAATCAGCTGCCTTGTTACTTCCATTAGCAGAGACATCTGCTAGATAAAAGGATTCAACCCATAATCTTTCCTCAACTATTAGCCATACTCTTTCTTTCCCATAATACTTCTTCAGCTATTAGCCCAATTAGGGAGAGAGAAAAAACCTTAGAATGAGATTTTTTTCCCCATCCATCAAAGGCTAGGCCAGTTCTTTACTTTTAATCCACTGCCACCCACCAAGCGCACAATGTTATCACCTCTGATACCACAAATAAAAAAATTGGACGTCAGAACTTTCCATACAAGTCAACTTTATTCTATTATGAAGGCACATTCAATCTTTGGATCAGCCTGATTGCTGACTGATTACTTCATCAGAGTCGATCCTGGCTTAAGGATCACCCCGTGGTGCACATCAAATAGGGTGATTCCTCCAGGACACCATTTTGGGAGTTCTGTGGCCTGTTAGCCCCTGTCTGGGCATTCAGACAGAAACCTTCCCTTTTACCAGACCCTTTTAATGGGGTACCTTGATACTTGATCATGAAGAGGCGGGGTAGGGCTCCTTCCTACACCACTTGTTTAGACCAAGGATATAAGATAACAACAAAAGAATAGGGCCTTTAGTGTTGTGGCACCTACCCCTTGAAATTTCCTCCCATTAAATATGAGAAAGGCACCATCTCTGTCGTCTTTTTGGTGGCTACTTAAGACCTTCCTCTTCCAACAAACGTTTTACGTAGAGAACATTCCCAGTCTGCATCTGTATTGGAACTGTTTTCAGATGCTTTTGTTTTATCAGTTGCATGTTTGCCATCATGGGTTCCTTTGGGAAGAAGGATGGCTATAAATTTAAATGATAAAAAAGAAACAAATAAATAAATTGCAAAATAAAGTGTGTTTCTATAAACTGCAATCATATACCTGAGCAGGGTGCTTAAATCCCATTGTAAACATGGGATTTGCAGTGCAACCCTATTCATACCTACTCAAAAGTAAGTCCTGATGATTTCTTTGGGGCTTAGGTAAAGGTAAAGGGACCCCTGACCATTAGGTCCAGTCATGACCGACTGGGGTTGCGGCGCTCATCTCGCTTTATTGGCCGAGGGAGCCGGCGTACAGCTTCCGAGTCATGTGGCCAGCATGACTAAGCCGCTTCTGGCGAACCAGAGCAGCGCATGGAAACGCGGTTTACCTTCCCGCCGGAGCAGTACCTATTTATCTACTTGCACTTTGATGTGCTTTCGAACTGCTAGGTTGTCAGGAGCAGGGACCGAGCAACAGGAGCTCACCCTGTCACGGGGATTCGAACCGCCGACCTTCTGATCGGCAAGTCCTAGGCTCTGTGGTTTAACCCACAGCGCCACCCACGTCCCTATCTTTGGGGCTTACATCTGAGTAATTCCATATAAGTGTGCAATCTTAAGCAAGCTAACTGTATGTGGCATTGCAGCCTAAATCTTCTGCCTACAGCTAACAACAGAGCAACGTACTTATACTATAATATTTCTTGTTAAATGATATTTTAAATGAAAATACTTACATATTGTAATGCTAATACTTCTAATAAATAACGATAAGAAGTCCTAATAATGTTCTACCTGTCATGGCTTGATGAAATATACTTTTCTTAGAAGGTGATCACAGAAATATATTTGTTTACTTTAAATGGAGTGTAAGAGTAGTACATGATGAAAGTAATATATTTGTTTATTATATAGCAGGTGTAAGATTTATGAGGTTACTAGCTTTTCATTTTCTCCTATTTAAGTGTTGGTGACTAATATGCCAATAACTATGTTATTCACATTTTACAAGATAAGTAGATTTTGTGCTGAATTTGCCGGCTTTTAAAAAAACCAAATATATATGAATCAAGCTTTCTTCCTTTCCTTTTCCATGTTTAGGATTACATAAGCACTCACAATTCCTTTTAGTGGATCCGATAAAGCAAAATGAAGCCACAATTTAAATGGAAGGATGTGTAGATAGGAAGACAGCACCAAATATTTAGAATCATAGAACCAAGAGTCATCTCCATACAAAACTGTGAACATATTTCACTTTTTTGGCTTCAAGCTGTCACCTCACCAAGTGTTTTTGAGGTGGAAGAGGCTACCCCAGAGAGTCTCCCATGTTCCTGAAGCCTGTCCGAGGTGCAATTCAAGGGAGGCCAACTGTCTTGAAACCCTGAAAAAGGGTATATCTGCCTCTGAAACCGGCAACTTAGCTTCCAGGTGGAAAAATCAAAATTAGAAACAGAACTGTTAGAACCTAAAACTAAGATTTTGTCAAAGATGGATAACTTGCTGTTGGAATGGAATACTCAGGATGAAACGATGAAATCTGCTATGATTAAATGGGCACAAGACGTTGGACATAACATTATGTTTGCTGGCTGGGAACAGTTGTGGACCACAGGTATGAAATTTACGGCATGTAATGCCCTAAGAGAATATTATGAAAATGATATACAGGTGGTACATGACCCCAGTCAAGCTTGCAAAAATCTATCACTTGCCCGATAATAAATGTTGGAAATGTAAAGAAACTGAAGGTACATTCTTTCACCTTTGGTGGATGTGCCCAAGGATTAAGGCTTTCTGGGAGATGATATATAATGAAATGAAAAAGGTATTTAAATATACCTTCTTGAAGAAACCAGAGGCCTTTCTCCTGGGCATGGTCGGCCAATTGGTGCCAAAGAAGGATAGAACTTTCTTTATGTATGCCACAACAGCAGCAAGAATACTTATCGCAAAGTATTGGAAGACACAAGATCTACCCACCTTGGAAGAATGGCAGATGAAGGTGTTGGACTATATGGAACTGGCAGAAATGACTGGCAGAATCCGAGACCAGGGAGAAGAGTTGGTGGAAGAAGATTGGAAAAAGTTTAAAGACTATTTACAGAAATATTGTAAAATTAATGAATGTTAGAATGATGTTGGATAGAAACTAAGTGGTTTATAGCTGTAATGTTATAAGGGAATATGAGAAAATGGACTATTGATAGGTAAAAATCCAATGTTACAATATTTTAAGATTGAAGACCAGGATAAACAAAGAGGGGAGAGATTTGCTGAACTAACTAACTGAACTGGAATGCAGAAAAGGGAGGCGTGAGGAGGTCCGGGAAATAAGCAAATGAAAGATAAGTCATTGAAAGAGCGAATTGTTCTTAACTATTTTTATTTTGTATTTCCTTTTTTTCTTTTTTAATTTTGTAATATTTTGAAAATCTCAATAAATATCTTATTTTAAAAAAATGAAACCGGCAACTTAGACTCCCCAAGCATGGAGACTGCAACATCTCCCCTATCAGTGTTAAACCCTCAGTCCCCTAAGGTTCTCCTTGAAGTTGCAGAAGGCATTTCTTGCAGTCTGCTCAGAAGCATCACTACAAGGCGAAACCAGGACTCTGACTTTTTTTTTAAAAAAAGCTTTCAGCTGACACTCAAAGGCCAAAGCCTAGTCAGTCATCAAGTCTGTTCTCCTATTTAACTCAACTGAACTCTGGTTCTGTCACAACAATACTCACATCACACTTCCAGGGAAGTGTCCTTGATCTCACTGGAACTTGTTTTCTGATATCTTGCTGGTAATGCACTGCCTTGAGTCTCATCCAGCAATCCCATTACCCTTAGCTGGACATATCCAAAACACTAGAATTTTTCAGAGTATGGGTTACTAGAAGCTTGGGATGCCTAATCATCTGCTATCCAGTTACTGAATTGTATTGTATTTTCTACAACAGTGCTACTCAAAGTGGTGGTTCACAGTCCATTGCTGATCCATGAGCCATTAGCTGCCAGTCTGCAGTGACTTCACCACAGTCCAGTTTGGGTGGGATGCTTCAGGGACCAAATATGATATGGCATTGGCGCTGTATACCTGAAGGAGCATCTCCACCCCCATTGTTCAGCCCAGATACTGAGATCCATCTCTGAGGGACTTCTGGTGGTTCCCTCACTACTAGAAGTGAAGTTAGATAGATAGATAGATAGATAGATAGATAGATAGATAGATAGATAGATTCTTTATTGTCATTACACTAGTGCAACATTGCACAAGTGCAACGAAATTGGATGCCATCCCTTAAAAACAACAAAAGCAAAACAACAGCAACAACCAAACAAACCACCTTCCAACCACACCCACACCCACACCCATCAAACTCCCAGGTCTCACTATCGAGTTACAGCATTCAAAAAGGCCACAGCTCTTGGATAGAAACTGTTTTTCAGTCTATTTGTCCTTGACTTGATGTTTCTATACCTCCTGCCAGAAGGCAGTAGTGCAAACAGACTGTATCCCGGGTGAGATGGATCCTGGAGGATGTTGTTTGCTTTCCTAAGGCAACGGGAACCGTACAGTTCTTCCAAAGGTGGGAGAGGGTGACCAATAATCCTTTGGGCTGTGGTTATGACCTTCTGGAGCACCTTCCTCTCCCTAGCTGTACAACTGGAGAACCAAGCACAAATACAGTATGTAAGTATGCTCTCTATGGAGCCTCGGTAGAAGGACACCAGCAGTCTCTCACTCAGATTGTTCTTTTTTAAAAGTCTGAGGAAATAAATTCTCTGCTGGGCCTTCTTCACCAGAGCAGTGGTATTTGCGCTCCAAGTCATGCCCTGATCCATAGTCACTCCCAAAAACCTGAATTCCGCCACCCTCTCCACCCGTTCCCCGTTGATATACAAGGGCTGAATGTCCGCCTTTTTTCCCCTGTAATCCACCACCAATTCCTTGGTCTTAGCCGTATTAAGAGCCAGATTGTTCTCTCCACACCAAGTTACAGGAAATGAAGCAGAGGGCCTTCTTGGTAGTAGTGCCTGCCCTGTGGAATGCCCTCCCACCAGATGTCAAGGAAATAAAAATTGACTTTTCAAAGACATCTGAAGGCAACCCTGTATAGGGAAGTTTTTAATGTTTGGTGTTTTACTGTGTTTTTAATATTTCATTGGGAGCTTCCCAGAGTGGCTGGAGGAACCCGGTCAGATGGGTGACAAATAAACAATAAAAGTGTTGTTGTTGTTGTTGTTGTTAGTCGCTGGTGGTAAGGGGGTGGGGAATTGCTGGTCCACCACATTAAGCTTGGGAAGCACAGCTTTAGAATTTCTAGGAACAATGCCTTGGGCAGAGTATGAAAAATAAGAGAGTGTATTTTTCTTCAAGAAGTTTTCATAATTGAGTAATATCAATAATAACAATGCTTCTCTGAATAACATTTAATCTCTACGGCATCTATTGCTCGGTGAAATCCTTAAGTACAACCATACCAACGAATGCAGATAAATTACTCACTTGAACAATGTTGAGAGCATGCTTAAGCATCTTGTAGATTTAGTCCTCCTGTGTTTTCCTGAAGCAAGGCCATTTGTCAAGACCCCTTTCCAAATATAGGTATATTTAGATGGAGGACTTAAATATTCACATAGATCAAGCCAGCTTAGCGGAAGAAAATTACAGCATTGCCTTCTGTGGTTAATGTCAGCTAATTGACACCGCTCAGACTGTTGGTATCAAGTACTTACATTGGTGACCTGTTTAAAATCAGCACATATAGCTAACGATAAATACCATCTGCTGAATAATTTTAATGAAGTAAATTGGAGAAAATTGCCATCCGCTAATGTTCACTCTGCAAATAAGAAGAGTGGCCAAATGCACTGAGCATATGCTGTGTTGGCCAGTAACTTCATGAATTCTTTCTCTAGTACAATTCTTCCATTTGTATTTTGTACTTGTGTTGCGGGTCTATGCTCAGTGGGTGGGAGGCCACCGGTGGGGAAGGAGGGTGGAAGTATAAGAGCAGTAAAGAAAGACAAGACCCGGCTTGGGATTGAAATGGCCATACCTTTATTGATTATAGATGCATATTGGTTTTAGCATAGGCATTGGGTATGTATCCTGAATAAATCAACCTGATTGCTGGCCAGCATAATCGTCCTAAAACTCCAACCACAATACTGTGTTTTTGTTTTATTATTTATTTTGTATTCTCATTTTGTATTTTCTGTTGTGAACCACCCTGGGATATTTGGATAAAGTATACAAACTAAATAAATAATAATTATAACAATAGCAACCCCCAATCTATTCTTTCAAAGGGGGCATTTAAATTATAGCCATGTCCCCAACAGAAAGTGTTTATTTTCAGTCTAGCCTATCTTTTAAAACCCTTTTCTGATTCTTAACAGCACCACTTCGCCTCTCACCTAACATCTCTGTGCCTATTTTTGTTTATTATTGAAGCTGCCAGACCTAACATTTTGGACAGAAGATGAAAGATGTGAGAAAACATTAGACTGCTTGGGAGTGTGGGTCCACCATCCTACTCAAAGGCATTTCAGTTGTGCAATATCACTCAAGACACAGACATGGGGAGAAATGCCAAACAAAACTGATAACCCACCATTAGCGGGAGGCAGTTCAGAAAACTGGGGCCTGGTTGTTTCTGTAGCATTTGCAGATTGCACCTTCAGCTGCTGCCTCTGCTGAACGCCAGCTCACTGACCTCAATTTTCTTAGCAGAGAAAAGAGCAGGTCAAGTATAAAGTGCTTAAGGAGAAAATTTGTTTCCTTGCAGATGGGGAGTCAGTGGAGGTAGCTGGCAACTGTGCATCCTGAAATCCACCAAATTAATTTTTATGCTGCACTGTGAATTCAGTAGCAGGAGGTGGGAGACCTGATGATAATGGACTGTGATGTTTTACCTGAACTCAACAAAACCACCTGGCAAGAAGCAGGGGGGTGGGACACAGCACAACCCTATCTGTAGCCGTCTGTAGCTGTGGTGATTGCATCGCTTTGTAATTGTGCCTTTGCTGTTCAACCCAGTGTATTAACCGGAGTGGTTTATTTTCCCAGTGTAATAAATGATGCATTGTGAAGAGCAGATGAAAACACAAAGCTTTAATAACTTCCCACAGCATCTTTCAAGGCATCTCAGCCACCAAGTGGTGTGTCTCAGGAAACTCTACAGGTTCCCTAAAGGTTATATTTTTAGTGTGTGGATTTCGGGCACTCAGGTCACTAAACAGATGTCATGACATACAGAAGCAACAGGAATGTACAAAATCCATGGGACTGCATTGCTGGTCCAAACATTTGTGGTGGATAAACGTAGCCTTTTATTCTTGTACTACAACAGTTACAAACACTATTTTAGGACATAAGCATTCTACTCATAACTATATTCTTGCCCATATGTTACATTTTCACCTTCATTTGCTTATACAGGAGGGTCACCATTTGAGGGGAAGTGGGGTGCAAGAGGCAATGTCCTTTCAGTTACTTCCAAGGAATCCAGGTATTTCTGACCAATTCATGGGGGAAAGCTTGTGGCTTAGCACTTTGCATGCAGTAGATTTCAAATTCAGTCCTTGACATCTGCATGTAAAGCTGGGAAAGGCTCTGAAAAGCCTTTTAACTCACTGTATGTTTCCATAGTCATTGTGGAGGGACGTGGGTGGAGCTGTGGGTTAAACCACAGAGCCTAGGACTTGCCGATCAGAAGGTTGGTGGTTCGAATCCCCACAATGGGATGAGCTCCTGTTGCTTGGTCCCTGCTCCTGCCAACCTAGCAGTTCGAAAGCACGTCAAAGTGCAAGTAGATAAATAGGTACCACTCCGGCGGGAAGGTAAACGGTGTTTCCGTGCGCTGCTCTGGTTCGCCAGAAGCAGCTTAGTCATGCTGGCCACATGACCTGGAAGCTGTACGCCGGCTCCCTCGGCCAATAAAGTGAGATGAGCGCCGCAACCCCAGTCGGTCACAACTGGACCTAATGGTCAGGGGTCCCTTTACCTTTACTATGTTTCCATAGTCATTGTGGAGCTAAGTAGATCAATGGACTGACTTGATCTAAGGCAGATTCTTGTATCTCTCTGTTAGCTGTATTGTTATAATCAATGAAATTACCACTGTCTGGCTGACTATTTGGGGTGCATGAACCTGGTCCTTGACCCCAAAGTCTGGTTCCAGATTTAGTTTATGATCTATGATGGCCATCTTCCATGAGTCATTGACCTGCAACAGGTCAGTGGACAAGCCAGGCCTCCGCAGAGCCTTATTTGGTCTCCTTAACCGCTTTACTGCAAGGTAGGGATGGGAAACCTCAAGCCAGTGCAGTCCTGTTCCCTTGATCATCTGGCCCTGTCCCTCACTGACATTAGACCACTGGAAGACTTCTCAGATAGGGAATCAGCCCTTCGGTTGGAAAAGATCCCCCACCCCCATGCAAAGATGATCAAGATTGGAACATCACTTTAAAAAAACAACACAGAAAACTCCTAACAATTCTACATCCTGATGTCGTGACTGGGATTCAAATAGACAGAACACTTATTGTGCAGCTTAAAAGATACAGTGCATTTCAGAAACAATAAAGCAGAAGACTTGAAAACATTGCATGCAAAGAACTGGAAGAGATGCTGTGGGAACAATGCTATTATGGTGGGCTATTCAGCCAAGCAGGGTTTGATAAACAATGCTTGTGTTCAGAGAAAACTAGTTATAGTTACCGCAGAAAAGCTGCCACCAAATTACTTGCCCTTAGCTTCATGGACCACCCATCGTTTATATGTGCTGTGCTTTGTCTTCTACCATGCCCATTTCTTGTATGGGAGATGTGTGGATGCCATGATGTTGATCTGTTGAAATTCACTGATGTGTCTCCTAAATCTGGTCCTAATCTGGACATAGAACCTGCACAGGGCGGTGCATTTGGATAATAGAAGGTCTTCTGTTGACTGAAGGCAAATCAGAAATGTCAAAGACTGAGAAATACCAATCTATATGCATAAGTAGAGGTTGACCCTGGCCCATACAGAGCCATTTCCTGTTCTTTTCTGGTTTCTTTGCTTTGCAATAGCAATGTTTTATTGGAAGGGCAAATAATTAAGCAAGACAGTTAATTCCCCAGTCCATTAGCAGTAGGAATCCTTCTTGAGATCTTGCTCCACCCAGCTTCCAACATTTCACCAGGCACTGCCCACAAGCCCAGAAGGAAGGAAGGAAGGAAGGAAGGAAGGAAGGAAGGAAGGAAGGAAGGAAGGATTGTTCTGAGTTAATCAAAACATATATTTATAAATTAAGACATTTTAAAAAACATTTATTGATACTCTTGTCTCAGTAATTTTAACTACAAGTTTGAAATTGGCTTGAGTTAACTACAACTAGGTTTGCATGTTTAGGGGGTTGAATGCTGCTGCTGAATGCTGCACACAGTGCTGGTTTCTGGTTGACGTGTCACCCCCTTTCTCATCTCTTGTCTTAATATTGTGGTGTACAGCACCCTGTGCATTGACTTCTGTGATAGTACCTGCCACTACTACCGCTGTGATATCCTGGTTTGGCTTCTTGCACCTGTCCAAAGCCATAGGTGGTGCCATTACATAAGCACTACAGCCATCCCATCCCCACCACCTTTTTGCCAGCACAGCAGCTTATAGGAGTAGGTCATTGAAAATAAATGTGATTTATTTATAAAATCAAATAAGAATAAATCTATTACATCAAATGATGAGAATTTGTTCTTTCCAGAAAGGATCGATTTTCCCCTCTGCAGTACAACAATTGGGTTACGTCAAGTACAGATTTTCAGCAGGGCTTTCAGGGGTATCAGTTTTTGTTTACATGCCTTCCAAATCAACCAAACGTGTTATTAAAATAAAGGTCCTTTATTAATCCTAACCTTTTCCTTTCCTGAAGCCAAGAAGTATTGGCTCCCTCCTCTACAGAGACATATTGATTTTGAGTCAAAGACTGTGAGGACAAGCTTATTACCTGTAGCACTTGTCACAATCTTGTGTTTCATAACACATCAATAAAGGACTCGGCACTTCAAAACAAAGAGAAGTATGTAATGTCTTGAATTTTCTATATTTTTTAGCAGGCGTGCATGCATGTCACCTGCAGAGTTTTCACAAAAGAGTGGGACAGGATCAAAGATGTGCACTTGTTTGGGTCTCTTCTGAGGATGGAATATGAGCCACAATTTTAAATTTCTAAATAAGTGACCTTACTGCTTATATAATCATTGCATAGCCTTGTGCTTTCACTCTTTGATTTTTGAATACTTTTTTATTGCAAATAGTCCAAGCTATTAAATTCCTTACCTAACCCCCCCCCCCGATCCCACCACTGCCCACCACTGCTTGGGGAAGACAATAGATACAAAGAAAAGAAAACAGCACACAATATGACAAACAAACACCCAACACCACACCTGAAATTACTGCATTGCAGCCAGGACACTATTACATAAAAAAAACCTTCCTTTTTGCCCCACACAAAATGCACAAATTGAACACTGGATGTCATCTTGATGAGGACATCAAACCCCAATAAAGTAGGAGGATAAGGCTTTCATCAGCTACTAGTTATAATGGCTATGTACCACTGCCAGTATCAGAGATGAATACCAGTTGCTGATAATCATGAATGGGAAGATGCTGCTATGGACTTTCCATAGATACCTGGTCAGCCACTGTGGGAACTGGATGATGGACTAAATGGGTATTTGATCTGATCCATTAGGTCTCTTATGTTCTAATGATAGTCCCACCCAACCCTGCATCCATACTGGATGCTGCAGTTGCCCTATTGCCTATCTAGCATGTTTTATTTATATGCGGAGGTACTTTTATCTTATGCTGGTCTATGACGTTAAAAAGATTTGGATTGACTGTTGGACCATGCACCCAGGAACATGGTGCCAGCTTTGCATGAGTCACCATCTAGCCAGCTTTCTCTAATGCAAGCCAGCTTGGCGTTTCATATGCAGAGATAACAGTTAGAGCAAGGTCATCTTGCCCCTCTGTTATGTGCTCTCATATCATTTGTGTGATGCCAGACACTCATTGCTCATTTTTGCACTCTGCACCACTTTCTAAGCTTCTGTGGAAGCAATCACAACATATACCAGAGCCCTACTTGGGGGTTGGGGGCACACTGTAGAAGTATTTCATCCGTAGGGTTGCCATACATCTGGAATTTCCTGGACATAGCAGGAATACTGCTGTCGGAAGCAGTGTCCGGGAGCAAATTGGCGAAAATGTCCGGGAAAATCTCTTCATTTGACAACACATGTCAGCAGTGTCATTTTTGGTGATTTTACTTTATAAAAAGCTCCAAAACGTCTATTTATTTATTTATTTTTGCCATTTTGCCCCCAAAGCTCCACAACTTTGCCCTGCCCCCCAAGAAAGCTCTGTATTTTCTGTGTCTGGATTTTCACTTATTGAAATATGGCAACCCTAATCTGTATACATATTTCAAGCGTATTGGCATCTGTGAACTGCTTCATGTGTATGTGTATGTGTTAAAATGTATGATGTGACGTTACCCCAACTGGATGGAGAAAGCTTGAATCCCTTTTTTGCACATTGCATTTGGGAAACTTTGGCAGATGACCAAAATGGCTTGGTTAATAATTTTCAGGAATGAGTTCCTGCCTCTTTGGGGTTCATTTGGCCTTTCCCTTCCCTGCAATTTCCCATACAAAGCCTCCTCGTGTCCATTATGCCTCTGCCGTCCCTTTGTCTCATTTAGAATTTATTCACCTATTTCCTCTCTGAGCCGGAAAAAAAAGAGAGAGAGAGAGAAAGGGAAAGCTGCTGATTGATTTCACTCTTGGAAAGTCCCTGTCATCATGTTTGATGACTTCATTGCAGAAATGAAATAGGCATGGGAGATGCAATGTTTTCAAAACAATTTGGAGCAGGAGGAGGGGAACTCAGGTTGTGGGAGGCAATGGGCTGGCAGAGCCAGGAGACGTTGATGGCCTTTATTCGTCAATTCCCATGTTGCGCTGGGCTTGCTGCAGGCTGCAGACAGAAAACAATATTGTTATGATTCTTATTAGTTTTTATTTTATAAAGCCTGAGCGACACTCTATAGGGGCTTTAGCCAGAGCTGCAAATCACAGCCATGCCTGACTGGCTGCCTGGGCACCTCATCTCCACCCTAATGGACTACCTAGGAGAGCGGAGAGAAAGAAAAGAAAAGGAAGAAAGAGAAGAAACCATAACAGACAGCGCTCGGTTCATCAGAAGCCACAAAAGTAGTTATTCTGGGATACTGCAGGCTTCCTCTGAACTCACTAAACCCAGCATCCTTCCTGTATGTCTGACAAGAAGTGTACATGTTCCCCCTGCTCACATGACATAACATATGATGTAAGTAGTATGTAGGTAAATGGTGATGTACACACATCCAATTTGTGTTTATCTTAATCTTAAAGAGTGAACAATGATGTGAAGTCAGCAAATACATGAACTGATGTGGACATATGCTGTCTGCATCATAGATTTGGTTAGTGCTTGCACCACTGCACATACAGGATTCTCCAGTTGGGTGAGTGTGCGAAAAGAGCCCTGCATGCATTTGTTTATATGCCAGGACAGTGTGATTTATGACCCACCAAGACAAATGCATCCCACAAGACACCTATAATAGTCCACCAGGGACTCGGTGAATCTCTTGTATTTGCTGCCTACCTGGGACTGAAAGAAGAAAGGCGTTGTTGAGCATTTGGCAGGACACAGTGCACGAATGAGGGGCTACATTCAGCCCAATGGGCCACAAATAGTGCAGAACTATTTGTGGATATGAATGCATATGTAATAGCCTGAAGGCATCAGATTTATGGTTGCCAAAAGAGGTAGACTAAGATGCCAATAAAGAAGTGTTTGTATGTGTATAACCCACCTTTTGGCCAATCAGAGGAAAATTAATTTGAGTTAATTTGAACTAGAGCTTCATGCCAAAATAACTGTTTTTTGTGGGATTTCGTTTTCATAAGTTCATGAAGCAGTCCCATCTAAAACATTTGAATATGTCTTGTATATTTTTTTATTGTATTGTGAAATAGATTTGAGATACTTCATAGGAAGCAATTCACAAATAATAATGATAATAATAATAACAACAACATCAACACCCACAACAACACAGACTAAAAGACAAAACAAAAATATTGGTCTATAATTTCAATATTTACTAAGAGACCTTCACTTAATTAATTGTCTTAAACCAGAGATGGGGAACCAGTGACCCTCCAGTTGTTTCTGAACTCCAGCATCTGGAGGGCCACAGGTTCCCAATTTTGCACCAGACATTATTATTATTATTCACTATTATCTTATAAATATAACAGCGTGACTTTTTTCCTATTACTGCTTAGAAAGCAATAATAATTCACAGCAGTATAAATTTGATTTTACTCAGAAGCACACCTAATTTTGATAAAGCAGGAATGTTCCTTATGTGGATATATAAATAAATCATAAAAGAGACCAGTGTGGCCTATACAGTGTGAAAGAATTGCAGAAGTTAAGAATGCACACTTTCTCCTATCCTTCCTCCAGAGAATACACTCCAACTCAATTTGGGGTGCCACTTCATATTCTGTTGTCATATGCTCCCGTTGAATCTTCTCTATTGAGAATGACTCATAACAGGAGTCTGAAGGGAAGGCATTAGGGGAGCTTGTTTCCAGAGCAGAAGCCTCTGAGTGATGCCCCTGGGGGAGGATGGTGCCTGGATCCTGTCAGGACTGAGTCAGATAGCAAAGATCATTTTGAAGCCGTTTTAGACACCACAGCATGAGGTTGTCCCAGAGATGCGCTGGCTGAAATTAGAAGGGGCTTAGGCCATATGCATCATCTGGATCCCTTCCACAGTGCAGCTGAAATGACTAGCTAAGTTTTCTAATATTACTGCATACTGGGATAGCAACTATGTGTGTATGAATGTTTGCATCCGGCTGCACAAAAAACCTGAAAAAGGAGACCTATTTTAGTTGGCTGCATTGCAGATATTTCTGGTGTTTGTCAGTTTCCCAAATACCTCCAGCAGTGAGCCTGCCTTGGTCGTCCTGTATGATCCTGAAGGATCAATTCTGCCACAGCTCACTTAAGCTCCTGAGTCCTGACTTTTACAGCTGCTGTAACATCAATGGTCCGCTGGAACTCTCCTAGGTGCTGATGTCCTAGTCAGCCACTATCTGCTCCTTGTTACTACTGGAAGTCTCTCCATATCACTCCCAATACATTATTCCACATCTTTGTCCAGCATCCTCATGGGCCTCAACCAGACCAGTATGTAGTACATATGCATGATGATTGTGCACTTTTACTCATTATTTGCAACTAACTGTTAAAAATAAAAATAGAGTGAATTATATTAACTCACTCCGGTTAGAGCATGGCACTGTAGTTTTTATTAGACTTTTATAAAATCTGAAGGGGGTTGGCTAAGACAAGATGGGGAACTGCCATCTCCTCAACAGCAGGCATAATTTGGCTACATCCACGCTATATATTTAAAACCCCGTGATGCCATTTTAAACACTCATGATTTCTGGGAGCTGTCATCTGTTAAAAGTGCTGAAAGTTGTTAGGATTCCCATTTTCCCTTTACCAAGCTACAACCAGCATTCCCTTGTGAAGAGAGATTGACATTAAATTCCACTGAGTGGTTTGGCTCACTGAGACAAATAGGGGCCTGCTAACAACTCACACACCCCTTAACAAACCACAGCTCCCAGTATTATTTGGGGGAAGCTGTGACTGTTTAAAGTGTTCTCTTAGTGGCTTAGATGTATGGTGTGAATGTTGCCTAGTCCTGGCACAGTCCCAGTTTGGCCCACAGGGCCACTCCCCCCCCCCAAGCCATGACATTAAATTGTTAGGACCTTTAACGCTCCACCCCATTTGACAAGTATAATTGCCCTCCTGTGAAAGTGGGTGTATATTTCTCCCACTTTGGGATGTGAGACACAGAAAACCCTTGGTGAAATTTTCATGGAAAGGGGAGGTTGGTCGGTTTCTCTTTTTCTTGCTTTTTCCTTTAAAATGGTATGAGACAACCAAGAGCTGTTCATGTTCTTGATCTACCTTTTTTAAAAAAGAACATCTCTGAACTTTCTAGAAGAATCCTTCAATGATTTGTTATTTTTTTTAAAAAAATCCCTGAAAGTTCTCAACCAGCCTCCAAGATAGCAGTATTTCTTGGAAAGTCCCTAGGCAAATGCTCTGTGCCTCCTGCGGCATCACAACCAGTGTGGGAGGCTAAGATGTGCCAGAAACTGGTTTGGAATTGTAAAGAAAACCCAATGAGATAAATAGGAATACACACACTACCCAGTCACCTTGCAATGTTGTTGAGGTTTTTAAAACTAAAATATTATTGCATCCCCTTCCCGTGTCATTTTTGTTCTTGTTCCCCACCATTTTTCCACGGGCAATTTCTTTTCATCCATCTTTGGTGGGATGGGGGGGGGGAATGGCTGAAAATATAAGCACAGTGTCACAGTCTGGTCTATGGATGATCGAAATCCTGGCTGAGGACGTCGGGATCAGGGGCAAGATGGTGGGGTGGGAGCAGGAACGAGAGTCCAGAAGCCAGGGGTCCGAGGGTCAGGAAGCAGGGAGTCATGAAGACAAGGGTCCGAGGGTCGAGAAGCAAGGAGTCAAAAAGCTGAGGTCCAAGGATCAGGAAGCAAGAAGCCAAATGCAGCAAGGCAGGAAACGTGTTGCTGTGGCAAAGAGCTGAAGGGAAATGCTGGCCTTATATCCCTTCCCGGCTCTTGCCACAAGGAGCAGTGAGTTATCTCGTGGCCTTGCCTCTCCAGAACAAACTTAGGAAGGCCCCAGTCCTGCGAAGCCCTACTGGTCACAGGGCCTGGCTCCTGCACGCACTCCTGACACACAGCAACACTACCAGACTGAAGCATTCATTTGTCATGCTGGATTTGAGGACCTCCAAGTTTACTTTAACCCTCCAATCATCATCATCATCTTCTTCTTCTTCTTCTTCTTCTTCTTCTTCTTCTTCTTCTTCTTCTTATTATTATTATTATTTGTATACCACTTTTCATCCATAAGTTTTAGAGTGGTTCACAGCATAAAAATACTAGGGGAAAAACCACAAAATACATTACAAAACAAAACAAAACAAAACAATAACCTCACTACCACCACCACCACCTATTATTACATTTTGACTTGGTGAGTTCTGTGTATTAATATGAAAATATGGATAAGTGCTTATGTCCAACAATGATTTACTGCTTTGGTAACCACACCTGATAACATAAATTAATCTTGGCCACCTTGTTTCAATTATGTTTTTCTTTTCAGATACCTGTTTCGATACAACAATTTTCCTACTCATATAAATATGTGGAAGCTAAAGTGCAATGCAGAGTGTTCAGCTGTATGAAGGGACAATTTTAACCATGTGCCCAGGGGCTTTCTTTCTCTATAAACTAACTTGTGCTGTAAAATTTATTTTGTACACTCAATTGGAAAAGGACATTTAACATGACAGTGGAGTCCTGGGGGGTTTCTATGGGATCTAGATTGGAGATACTTCCAAATGACTAATCTACATCCACTTCTGGCAGAGGTAATTAGAAAATATTGGCCATAGGCTGATGATATGTATGAAAGGGGTAATTTCTATTTGGATTAGAACATGACCTATGAAAAACATAGACAAGAGAAGCCTGTCCTAAACACTGTGACATTCTAATGTTCTTATATAAGCAATAGCAGGAAGCCTGTTGTTGTTGTTGTCATCATTATTATTTACAGCTGGATACTGTGCAATAATGTTTGTTATTGTTGTGGTTGTTGTTGGTGGTGGTTTAATGTATTCCCTGCCCTTCACCCTAAAGTCCCAGGGTGAGTTATTATATCTTTAAAAGTGCTCAAATTATGTGTGGAAAACTAGGTGGACCTGTAATGAATCTACAATTCCACACCCTTATTCTCTCCGATTTTACCCAAATTATGCCCTTAAAACCTTCTAAAAACAGTATCTAAGCAGGCTATAATTAAGAATAAGGGGACTGGGGCACTCCCCACACACCTGCAATTTAAGCACTGATCCTTAGTAATAGGTAGAAGAGTTCAACAAATGAGTTGCCAGTTGAAGAATCTGAATACTTCCATTCTGATTCTTAGTTCCTCCTTTGGCCTTACAGCAGATTCCCTTCCTCTAGGAGGCTATGAACACACTGTGGTCAAATACTTTTGAGTTTCAGATGTTACACCTGTTCTACTGGAGCTAACAGGAACATTATTACTCTTAAGGCTATTGCACACAGATCTGATTTCCCTCATGCCCAAAGTTCTCAAAGTATGAAGGATATCACTAAGATAGTCAAGGTTGTATTGCCTCAAATGAGGGTCCTCTGTACTTGTCCTGTGTAGGTTCTCAAGGAAGAATGAAATAGCCCATAGCAACTCATATCCAGACTGCTTTAGAGGGACTGAGAGACCCATAGTTGAATTCTCATGGGGGTTTTAAGCTGGGAAGGACTTCTCTTTTTCAATGGGGCAGAAGAGTTCTGAGGCTGACCCCATCTACCAGCACTGTCAATTCCTGTCCATAAGATGCAGTGGACCAAAACAAATCAGGAAAATGTTTCACTGTATGCATCTCATTGAGCCAGTCGTAAATTAAACAACTGACCATTATAAGTTTCATTAAATGTTGTAGATCAGAGGTGGCTACATTAGGCCCTCCATATATTACTGAACTCCAATTCCCATCACCCTTGACTATGTTGGGTACAGCTGTTAGAATTGGAGTCCAACAACATCTGGAGGACCACAGGTTAGTCAGACCCGCTGCAAAGGCCAGAACAGATGATCCTCTCTGCTTAGAGGAGCCACATACCAAATGCAGGTCAATGGTACAAAGGAAAGGTAAGGGTTGATGAATATGAAGAGTGACAGCATCCATGGAAGTAAAGGTTAGGTGGTAGTATCTTATACAAAGCATGCCATGCTAAAGCAGTTGATGAAAGACCAGCGGAGAAATGTAAAGGAGAAGATAGCTTGATGGGAGAGATAAGGAAAGGCTACTCCTAACAGGAAATAGCAGGTGTGTGGGTAGAAGGTAGAGAAGAATGCTGAGACAGGGCATTGCAAATGTGTGAGTCAACTGCAGGAAGGAAACAGGAATACTTTAAAAGTCAAACACATGGTCATGTGTGGAGTGATTATCTTTTTAAAAAATGCACATGGAAATGATTTTTATAACACGTACAAGCACAGGAAAGTTCCCCACATCCTTACCAAATAGCAATACACAGAATTCCTGCTGTCCTACTACAAATCAGCATGTTCCCCAGGGCACATATACACTTTCACCCAGAAGCAAGTGAAACCACAGAGTGTTTGTTTTAAGCAACCATTGTTCTCTAGCGGGGGTTTCCAAACTGTGGTCTGCAGACCACCAATGGTCCATGAGCTTCATTCAGGTGGTCCATAGTATGTCTGTAATCAGTGCTATTTTTCTAGAAAAAGAGATGCCAGAACTCACCATGAATGCTTCCCTTGTTCTCTTATAATGACAATGGTGCCCACCTGAGAGGTGCCAGAACTGAGTTCTGGTGAGTTCTGGCTGGGGGGGGGGGAGCCCTGAGTGTAAAAACGCAATTCAAAATCATGCAGTGCATTACAATTGCTGCAACTGGAAGAATAAATTCTAAGCAAAACCCGCAGCAATTTTCGAGTGGTCTGCAGGGTGGGAGGGGGCAGTTTGAGAAACAGTGTTCTGTGGCTTATAACAGTAAGGTGAGTGCATTTTTTTCCTTCCACTTCTGGCATTCTATACTTTTTTTAAAAAAAACCACACACCAGCTCTCAGTGGATGCATAATTAATAAGACTAAGAATAAGAACACCATTTCACAGCACCAAAAAAAAAAAAGATATTGTTTAGAGAAAGAATCAGCTTTAATGTGCCATTTAAAAGCAGGCACTCATATATAGCTAGTCTTTAAAAGCACAAGGAAAATAGCAAGGAGTAAAGAAACCTGATATTCAGAGAGGTGAACATTCCCTCTTATTACTATAGGCTCTTTGACATTGTCTTCCGGTCATGTACAATAACCATGGGAGCAGCACTGCACCCATATATTGCTTGTGCCTGTGTGTGAACAGAGCCTATGAACTTAAAAGTGCCACCAGCTCATATTATTAAATATACAATACCATCCAACAATCCAGACAGAAACATTGGAAATTTTACCAAAATCCCTCTAGCTTCCTTGAAATTCCTATAGATCCCTCAAAATTTCAACAGAAGTTCCACCAAGGGAAGAATGGCTAGTCTTCCAGCCATGTGCAGTCTAATGCATCACATGTGCTAGTCTAATGCATAATAGTGAGGATCCTGTCTAAAGCTGTTGCAGAAAAAGACAGAAAGCCTGGGCGAAACATTCAAGGAAGGGCTGGATTGATAATTGTGACATATGCAAACAATGATTTTGGGAAAAGGAGGTCGGAGAGCAGATACGTTAAACAGGAAGGACATCCAGAAAGGGAGAGGTTGCAACCTTCAAAGTGCTACCCATTTCTACTAATCAAACCTTCCTTTCTTCCCTGGAACTTTTAGGTAACATCATGGCAAGGTTTTCTGCCTCAACATAAGCAGTACTGGCAGCTCAAAATCAAATATGAATGTAAGAAATGACCGTAAGAAAGAGAGATTCTGCACTCTGTCACCCACAGTTGAAAGGAAGGTAATGCAGAGTGTCGACTTTGATTTAGGGATAGCTGAGTCCTGTTTTAAGGGAAGTTGTGCTAGTGGGACAGGTTTCTGGACTTGCAGCTATATCCTAATAAAAGGGGGAGAAGGAAATATTAGTGATACCATGAATCATATATCCTCGGTCTAAATTTACTCTGGTATATTGCAACATATAAAATCAGAGCTATCAGAGAACTTCCTGCGAAGCAAAGCAATGGTAACATAAGCTTTCTTGAAAGATCAAATGCAGATGGACTTTGCTCCTTGATTATTAGTCAAGCAGGGAGACCACAAATACATGGAAAGTAAATAAGGAGAAATGTGGTCTTCATTTGATGCTAACCTCAAACCATTTCTATAAAATGTATCTGTGTTAGAAAATTGTGGCTTTCTTCCATCAGTTATCTTTAAGACTCAAACAATAAAAGGCTCATTTTATTCATAGCATGACATTTTATCAAGCCCAGCCCCATCAATGCTGTATCTTGTCCTTGTATACTGGAGTTGGTGATGGCGAATAGAATTTCCCCCCAGTCACCTTTCATTGCGGAGAACTTTCCAGGGACCACATGTCAGTGGTGGGTGGGGCCAAAAGTGAACAAACCAATGGCTGTGACACATTTGTACAATAGTACAAAGTAGGCAGGTAGGTAGGTGTTTCCAGGCTCCATTCCCTGTATCTCTCCATCCAGACAAGCAAGAGGCATTATCACAGTTCAAGAACACATTCCAGCCAGAAGAACTGAACTAAATAAAACAAGAAAAAGCACCTTCTATTGAATATATATTGATTTTCTTGTCACCTTTGATGTCACAGGTACTAGCCAACTGGGGATAATGAAACTTACATTCCACATCACAACCAACGTGCTTTGGGGGTGGGCAAACTATTGCAGCTTGAGCGAGTAGACAGTTAAATTTCCTTTCATTGTCAGTTCCTCCTCAATGAAAGACAACAAGATCCTGTTGTGGCCTATTGACTTCCTTCCTTGCATCTCACACCCTTAGCAATCATACTACTCCATAATTGAACTGATAAGGAACTAATGAGCAGAATAGAAACTCCAATTTCAATTCTGGCTCCTGAATATTTAAGTAAAACACATCACATAGTCACATAACCATGTTTTGCTAAAACACATTTTTTGAAATAAAATCCAACCTTGTGTATAACATATGGCATTTTTTTTCTATCCCAGCTGAGTAGAGATGGAAGAGAAATATAATTACCTTCAATTTTAATGCAAACTTATGCAATTCAAACTTCCTGGAACAATGCACAAACCAAACCACAGCTATCCTTCACAATTTGTACCTATCCAAATGTTGCGAAAGTGGTTCTTCAGCCAATATATGAGTATAAAAATGCATGTCTTAGGGGAAAGTGTGATAAAATTGCATATATAAGTGAAAATAACTTGCTTTTGAAAAGGGACTCTTGTTGTGAAAAGTAGCCTATGAATGTGATTTTTTTTTAAGTCAATAAGAAATTGGGGAAGATATTCTTTTGAGGCTTATTTTTCAAAATGGAAACTCATATGGAAATGTGGCAAGCTGGATTTAAAGCTGGGAAAATGAAAAACTGAAATTGACAGATTTATCCATCTCTCCTTTCATGCTCCCAAAATGAAAAAGGCTGGCCCATCCAATGAAGGCATCCAGAAGAATGGGTGAGAGGGGCAGAGGGGACTGCGAGAAGGAACACAGGGCCAGACATCAGGACTTGGAGCTGTTGGGTACCTACAGAGGTCCACCCAGCGCCTTACTATTAACCACTGGTGCCATTGTCATTGTTACTTTTGCCATTGCCACTACTATGCAGGTAGGGATTGGAACAGGAAGGAGAGGAAGAGCAAGTGGTCAGGGGGGAGCATCTTAACCTGAAGACCTGGAGCCAGCACCGAGTGAGTTTGTTTCTTCCCTGGGAACTTACTTACTCCCATTTTTTACATCAATACCACTGTAGATATGGATTGTGAAGATGTAAATGCAGATCACGGCCATTTCCTGCCTCTGTTAGAACCCTGACTTGTTTTCTCATGACATATACCGCGCAGTGGGGGTTTGCAGAAGTTTCCCCAATGGTCAAATGTATACACTGTACATTACACAGAAGCTCAGGTCTCTTGGTGGGGAATCTGACCAGCCAAAGAGCCACTGAAAAAGCAAAGCTAGCTAAGACAGCCCATAAATCTCGCTCAGATCTTCCTTTCTGCCTTGATCAGGAGATAGCTCAGTTATTGTTGCAGCCAAATACGCCAGTCTTCATTTTGTACAAGAAGGGAAAGAAAATGCCTTGACTGGCATTTGCAAAGTGCCTGGGGGATTCAGACACCTTATTCCCATTTAATTTAGAGACAATTGAGTGTCCCTTAAGTGGCTTTGTGCCTCTCAGTCAGAAAGAGTACTAAAACTCTCAAGCCTGAAAGTGCTCCAGCCTTTCCCTGGGAAGACAGCATCTTAGTGATTTCTGCATAATAGTAAGAGCAGGCTTCCTCAAAATTGGCCCTCCAGATGTTTTTGGCCTACAACTCCCATGATCCCTAGCTAGCAGGACCAGCAGTCAAGGATGATGGGAATTGTAGTCTCATAACATCTGGAGGGCCGAGTTTGAGGAAGCCCGAGTAATAATAGTGATGCAGCTTGTTATATTTTGCTGATGTTGTTATCATTATTGTTCTAGTATACATGATGCTGAACAAAAGCAAAAAGCTGACTCTTGCCCTGAACAACCAGCAGTCTACAAGATAGAGGAGATGTGGAGAATCTGTGAATCACCAGGTGTTGTGGGACACCAACTCCAACCAGCCCCAGCCAGCATGTCCAGTGGTCATGGAGGATGGGAATTGTAGTCCAGCAATTTCTGGAGGACCACAGGTCAGCCGACCTCATTTTCTTAGAGGTTAATAGGGTCATGGCATGTGGTATAGTGATTTCAAGGGCTCTTGAGGGATCCAAGATGGTGATGGCCCACCACAGCCACCACTCACTCAGGTGGGGAAGTCTTGGTGGGAGTATCCTGCAGCGACAGCATTTGCAAAGTACCTGATGGATATAGACACCTTATTGCCATTTAACTTAATGGCAGTTGAGTGGGGTGGTGGTCCAAGTGATGGTGGGCCAGTGACAGAGCTGGGCTGGAGCTCATGATTGAACCAGGCGGAGCCTTGGACAGCATCATTGCAAGGACTCACTCTGGTCTGGTTCTGGACTGGATTTACTGTGTATAATTTCTAGGCTGTTTGCTGTTGTTTTGACATTTGGTGCTGGGCTTTATTATGTGAGCCACCCTGAGAATTTTTATGCTGAATGGCAGCATAGAGAGACATAAAATGAATGAAAGAATGCAAAACTGCATTCTGCTGGTTCTAGTGAGGGGAATGGCCATAGCTGAGTGGTGGAGCATCTTCTTAGCATGAAGAAGGCCCCAGATTTAACTCCCAGTGTCTTTAGGTAGGGCTGGGAATGTTCCTTCTCCGAAACCCTGGAGAGCCACTTCTAGCTTCTGATATATTTTTATTTTATCCTCTGCAGTATAAATGCAAGCTTGGGAAAACTGCCTTTGTGGGCTCCCCTGAAAAAAGAACACACTATCATACCGAGAGGGTCAACCTAAGGTTTATGGCTTGCTCATACCAGAGGGTATATGCAATCTCCTATTCCCCCTCCATTACTTTAGTCCACTTTCTCTTCTAAATATATCACCCGGAACACAATGGAATAAAATGGTGAGGTGCCAGAGTCTCTGGCACTTCTGTTAAATGAATGCTAAGTAGTATTAAGTAGGAGTAAATTGGCCATTATTAAATGGGGGTTTGTACTGCTTTGGAATGAATGGCTAACATTGTTGCTATTGCACACTTAGGCTGCTACACACTTCAGTTTTAGAACAAAGATAAAAGCATCTGCATCAGCTCATAAAGCTATCTCCCTTTATCTTGATCCAGGCATGTTATGCTGTTTCAATCCAGTCCTGTTCAGCCGATATCGTTGAAGGAACTTATTCAGTTAGAATGCCTTCTCCCCCCCCCCCCCAGCAAATACTGACACAGCTTGCCAATCAGAAGCTCAGCGGTTTGAATCCCTGCAATGGGGTGAGCTCCCGTTGCTTGGTCCCTGCTCCTGCCAACCTAGCAGTTTGAAAGCACGTCAAAGTGCAAGTAGATAAATAGGTACCGCTCCAGTGGGAAGGTAAATGGTGTTTCTGTGCGCTGCTCTGGTTCACCAGAAGCAGCTTAGTCATTCTGGCCACATGACCCGGAAGCTGTACACCGGCTCCCTCGACCAATAAAGCGAGATGAGCGCCGCAACCCAAGAGTCGTCCGCAACTGGACCTAATGGTCAGGGGTCCCTTTACCTTTAATATATAACTCTGCCTATGGTGAAACTGTCGGAACAGTTGTGGTGTGTGTATTAATTAAAACATGTTGTCAGAGCTGCTTGAAGATCCTAGCTCACAGAGGATCACGCTAGCCAGCGATCATTAAGTAAAAGTCTTTATTGAATTACAGTTTCCATTCTCACGCTGCTGCGCGCAACTCTACGTCTAGTAGCTAGATCGGCGAAGCTCCGTCTGAGTCTCCGCCCCGTGTGCACCAACTTAATATCCTAGCCTTGCTCCACCTTTTCCGCCTGACTGTCCTCCTCTGGGTCCCTCTACCCCCCGGGGCTTCTTCCTTCCGGGATTCTTCTGACGCTGACCCGGACCCTCCTGCCTCCTTGCGCCGGGCTTTAGGACCTGGTTCCCTTTCGGGGCTGCTTACTGCGCCGCCTTCCTCTGCATTTGAACTTGGCGCGCGCGCCCAACCTTCCACTTTCCTCTTAACCGTTTCTTCGCTCCCCGAAGGAGGTGTGGCCACTCCTGACTCATGCCCTCCCTCCTGTGGTGAGCTGCCAGCGCTTCCCCCCTGGCTCCTTTCCTCTTCCCTGCTTCCTGGCAGTGACGCTGGTCCCGATTTCCAGCTGCTCCCCTCTGAGTCCCCTCTGGCTCTATCTTCCTGGGGTGCCCCCCTAGACTCCCCCCTTGCCCTGGCCACTGGTGCTCCTTTCTGTGAATCCTCTGATTCACTGGAAAGACTAGGAGATCTCGGGTCGTCGTCATCACTCATCTTTTCTTCTGCCTCCTCCCCTTCGCTCTCTGTTTCCTCCCTTGCCCGTGCCTCTGCTCCTAAACCCCTGACATCCATCCCCCCCTCGAAGCCCCCCATTCCCCCCTCCCCTCCTTCCGGTGCTGGAGCTGGGGGCAGCTGTTGCAAAGGGACGAACGTCGGATATCGGTCGCTTCCCGTGGCGGGTCTCCATCTGAAGTCTCGCGGGTCTTCCTCCCTGTTCTCGTCGACAACGGTCACCTCCGCTTCCATCTCTGTGCCGCCGTCCTCGAAACCAGGGTCGTCCCCGAAAACGTCCATGTCCGTCTCTCCCTCACTTCCTCCTGGCGGTGTTGCTCGTCCTGGGCCTTCCAGCCACCGTCTGCGGAACTGCTCCTCTGGTCTATCGTCCCACCAATACGAGGGTTCTGATGCAGATCCCGAGGGTGACCCCTCCGGGGAACGGACGTCTTGTGTCGGGTCCTGGTCCGAGTCGAACCCCCGGAAAGTGCTGGCCGAAAGCGTGGGCGTGAAAAGCCAGTCGTCGAAAAAGTCTGCTGGCATAGGTCTATGGGGGAAGAGGGCATGAAACTCGTCTTTGAGGAGAGGTTCGTCCAAGGCGTAGCCCGGCACCCAGCTGTTCGCACTGGCCGGGGTGCCCTCCTTGGCGAGAAAGTATTCTACCCCCTCTTTCCCCCATCTGGAGTCCAAAATCTCCGTGACTTCGTTGATGCGCTCCTTCTGTGCCACTCCCGCGTGCCCTGTTCTGTCTCTGACCGGACTCGGCGCCGTTCCGGGTTCCTGGAACCTGTGCGGTGCCTTGTAGGGAGTGAGCACCGATCTGTGGAATACCGGATGCATTCTGGAACCCTCCGGAAGTGCCAGTCTGAACGCTACCGGGTTGACCTGCTCTTCGACTTGGTAGGGCCCCAGTTGTTTATGCCCTAGTTTCTTCTTGGCCAACGACCTGGCCGGCACTGCGTGGGCTGCTAACCAAACCCAGTCTCCCACGTGGAGCTCTTCGCCAACCCTTCTGTGCTTGTCCGCTTGTACCTTGTATGCGTGCTTGGCCAGCTCCAGGTGGCGCCTCAGCTGATCGTGGACTTCCTGCAGCTCCGACGCGAACGCATCTGCTGTCTGCGGCTCCCCCTCTCCCATTCTTTCCAGTCCCGGGAAGGTTCTGGGGTGCCTCCCGTTGTTGGCGAAGAACGGCGTGACCCCCGTGGACACGTGCTTCGTGTTGTTGTAGGCGAACTCGGCAAGCGGCAGGTAATCCACCCACGTCGCAGGCTGTTGATTTGCATAACATCTCAGGTACTGCTGCATGATGGCATTGACCCGCTCCGCTTGCCCGTTGGTCTGCGGGTGTCTCGCCGACGCCAGGTTGATCTTGACGTTCAGGAAGCCCATCAGCTTCTGCCAGAAATTCGAGATGAACTGCCGCCCCCGGTCGGACAGAATAGACCGTGGCAGACCGTGAACCTTGAACACGTGGTCTATGAACAGTTTGGCGGTTTGCTCCGCCGTGGCCACCTTAGCACACGGAATGAAATGCGCCATCTTGGAAAACAGGTCTACCACCACCAGCACTGCCGTCTTGCCCCTCGAGCTGGGCAGATCCGTGACAAAGTCCAGGGCCACCCTTTCCCAAGGTTCGACCGGAGTTTGCAGCGGTTCCAACAGTCCGGCCGGCGGTTTGTGCACTGGTTTGGCCCTCTGGCAGGTGTCACACCTCGCCACGTAGTCTGCGACCTCCCCTCTCATTCCAGGCCACCAGAAATCCCTGGCTACTAATTCCACCGTCTTCTCCTTGCCAAAGTGCCCGGCCGTGGGCGCGTCGTGCAGCTGCTGCAGCACCTTGGCGCGAAGGTCGTCTCCCGGCACGTAGATGGCCCCTTTACGGATGAGCAATCCATCTTGTAGCTGGAAACCGTCGGCCGCAGCCGTGCCCCTTTGCACCTCTGCCATCTTTGCTTGCGCGAAGGAGTCATCCTGCAACGCTCGTCGCACCGCCTCCAGGTCCACGGTGGCCGCGGCGCACGCCCATACTGTTGGTGCGAAGATGTGCATGGCGGCCGCTGGCGTTGCGTCCTCCAGATACTGTGGCTTACGGGAGAGGGCGTCCGCCATGATGTTAGTGTCCCCCGGGACATACTCTATGCGGAAGTCGAAGTTCGCAAAAAACTCAGCCCAACGTATCTGCCTCTGGTTTAGGAACTGTGCCGTGCGCCAGTGCTCCAGATTCTTGTGGTCCGTGCAAACCTGCACCGTGTGCTTGGCGCCGATCAGGAAGTGCCTCCACGCTTTAAACGCTGCATGAATGGCCAGCAACTCCCTGTCCCAGATGGTGTAGTTCTGTTCGGACTTGCTGAGCTTCCTGGAGTAAAACGCTGCCGGTCGCCACACCCCCTGCTGGTCCTTTTGCAGCAGGACCGCCCCCATGGCTCTGTCCGAGGCGTCTGTCTCCACCCTCATCGGCCTGCTGGGGTTGACGTGAAGCAGCTGCTCTTCCGACGCGAAGAGACGCTTGAGTGCCTGAAAGGACTGCTCCGCCTCCTCTGTCCAAACGAACTTCTTTTTCTTGGAGCTAAGCGTGTCTGTGATGGCCGCTGTCTGCATAGCGAAGCCCTTGATAAACTTGCGATAGAAGTTCGCAAAGCCGACAAACCTTTGGACCTCCTTCCGGTTGCGTGGACTCTTCCAATCCAATACCGCGCGAACCTTGGCGCTGTCCATGGCGAGCCCCTTGTCAGACAACTTGTAGCCCAGAAAATCCACCTCCGTCACGTCAAATTGGCACTTCTCCAGCTTGGCGTAGAGCCTATGTTGCTTTAGTCTGGTCAGCACTTCCTTGACGTGTCTGTCATGCTCCTGCTGCGATTCCGAAAAGATCAGGATGTCATCTAAGAAACAGACGCACGTCTTGTAGAGAAGTCCCGCCAACACGTGATGCATGAAAGCTTGAAAAACGTGGGAGCCATTTTGCAATCCAAAGGGCATAACTCTGTATTCGTAGGTACCCAGTGGCGTGAACATGGCCGTCTTCCACTCATCTCCCTCCCGCATACGAATGAGGTTGTACGCCCCTCGCAGGTCTAACTTGGTGAACACTTTTCCCTTCCGCACCGTCGCCAGGAGGTCGTCGATTCGGGGCATGGGGAAGTCCGACGGCTTGGTCCCATTGTTTAAAATGCGATAGTCCCCGACCAGTCTTTTTTGGGGCGTGTCTCGCTTTTTAACAAAGAATACTGGACTGCCCCCCGCTGCCTTGGACTCTCGGATGAAACCGCGCTCCAAATTATGATCTATGAACTGTTTGAGTTCCTGCAGCTCGTCCTCTGACATGGAATACAGTTTCCCCTTAGGCAGCGCCACCCCCGGCAGCAGGTCAATCTTGCAGTCATATGGTCTGTGAGGGGGTAGCCTGTCTGCCTCCTTCTCGCAGAAAACTTCCAAAAATTCTGCGTACTTGTGGGGAATCGCTTGCAGCGTGCCTAGCAGCAGCTGTGACTCCTCTTCCTCTCCTTCCTGCCGGGGCACGATGCAGTGTTCAGCACAAAAGGAAGAGCCGAAGATCAGCTGCCTCTGGTACCAAGCCAGCGTTGGGCTGTGCTTGTCCAGCCAACTCATTCCCAATACAATGGGCGTATCCGATAGTTGAGTGACATTGAAGCTGATGATTTCTTTGTGATTTCCAAGTCGCATCGCCATGGGCGGCGTCTGCTTCACCACTTGCCCCCCTAGCAACTCCCTGCCATCCACCGTGACAACCTGCAGGGGCAGCGTGGCAGGCAGCAACTGTATAGCGTGCCGGTCGACAAAGTCCTGCCCTATAAAGTCCGCATTGCTTCCTGAGTCAATAGTGATTGGCACGTCAGTGGTGATTCCATTGGGCAGCTGGAGAGATGCGGTGAGCCTCACCACTGGTTTGGGCGGGAGGGGGTTCACGGGCTGTAAAACCTCTGGGGACTGCGTCACTAACACGTCTGGCTGGGCCCCAGGGCCTCTTCCTCCAGCCAGACTGCGTCGTTTCCCTGCTGTGGTCCCCCTTGCTGCGTTGCTGCAGTCACCATTGCCGAGGCTGCAGTAAGCTTGTGGAGCCTCTGGGGACACTCTTTTGCCATATGCCCTGGCTCCTCACAGACGTAACACTTCCTGTTCCCTCTAGGAGGCTTCGCTTTCACTGCTGCCGGTGCTAGGGCTCTGGTTGCTGACTGAGCCCTTGCACCTCCAACCTCCATAGGTTCGGCTCCTCCTCCTGGCGGAGGCGTGGATTGCGCCCGCGCTGCTTCTCTGGGAAGGAAGGAGGGGCCCCTGGCTGGTTCGCGCCCTCCACGCCCTTCGTCCCTGCTCCACGGACGTCCTTCCAGCCTCACCCCCACTGCCAGTGCCCTCTGGACGACCTCCTGGGTGGTTCGGGGTCTCTCCCCCCTCGCGATCTCATCTTTAATCGAGTTGTGCAGCCCCTCCCAAAAGAGGTCTCTTACAGGAGCCGAATCTCTGTCCCATTCCAGGGCACTGACCAAGGCGAAAAAGCGGGCATGATACTGCCTGACGCTGGCCCTCCCTTGTCTCAGCCCATGCACCTCCTTCCGTGCAAGATCCACGTCAATACTTGATAAAAAACACCCATCCATCGCTTTAATAAAGGCATCTGCATTCTGGAGCGCCGGATCCTTATCTCTCCATAAATTGCGTAGCCATGCTCTAGCATCCCCATGCAAATGGGACATGATGAATCCCACTCTCTCTTGCTCATCTCTAAAGTCTTTATGCAGCAGTTGCAGTGCGCACAGTACGTCGGCTCTAAAGTTGGGATACTGTTGCAGGTTCCCATCGAAGTGAGAGACCAGCCCGCCTGTCCGTCTCGCCAACCCAATTCCCTCCTGCCGGGGTGTCTGCTTTGTCAGCACGTCTAACCTGACCTGGAGATCCCTGCAGGCGGCAGCTGCTTCCTCCTCTCTCTTCCTGGATGCGAGAGCCTCGGCATTCAGTTGTGCCACTGCTTTTCTGAGTTCCTCTATCTGCTGCTCAGCCGTCATGTCGTCTGCCGTTCGTGAGCTCGCTAGTAGGCACCTGTTTCTCTCCCCTCCTCGAGGCTGTAGATGCCCACAATCGGGGGACGGAGCTTACTGTCAGAGCTGCTTGAAGATCCTAGCTCACAGAGGATCACGCTAGCCAGCGATCATTAAGTAAAAGTCTTTATTGAATTACAGTTTCCATTCTCACGCTGCTGCGCGCAACTCTACGTCTAGTAGCTAGATCGGCGAAGCTCCGTCTGAGTCTCCGCCCCGTGTGCACCAACTTAATATCCTAGCCTTGCTCCACCTTTTCCGCCTGACTGTCCTCCTCTGGGTCCCTCTACCCCCCGGGGCTTCTTCCTTCCGGGATTCTTCTGACGCTGACCCGGACCCTCCTGCCTCCTTGCGCCGGGCTTTAGGACCTGGTTCCCTTTCGGGGCTGCTTACTGCGCCGCCTTCCTCTGCATTTGAACTTGGCGCGCGCGCCCAACCTTCCACTTTCCTCTTAACCGTTTCTTCGCTCCCCGATGGAGGTGTGGCCACTCCTGACTCATGCCCTCCCTCCTGTGGTGAGCTGCCAGCGCTTCCCCCCTGGCTCCTTTCCTCTTCCCTGCTTCCTGGCGGTGACGCTGGTCCCGATTTCCAGCTGCTCCCCTCTGAGTCCCCTCTGGCTCTATCTTCCTGGGGTGCCCCCCTAGACTCCCCCCTTGCCCTGGCCACTGGTGCTCCTTTCTGTGAATCCTCTGATTCACTGGAAAGACTAGGAGATCTCGGGTCGTCGTCATCACTCATCTTTTCTTCTGCCTCCTCCCCTTCGCTCTCTGTTTCCTCCCTTGCCCGTGCCTCTGCTCCTAAACCCCTGACACATGTTTATATCCCCTTCATTAAAAAATTCCAAGGTGGATTGCAACACAAATACCAATACAGTGGTACCTCAGTTTACAAACTTAATCCGTTCTGGAAGTCCGTTCTTAAACTGAAACCATTCTTAAACCGAGGCACGCTTTCCCTAATGAGGCCTCCCACCACTGGTGCCCTTCCACCATTCAGATTCCATTCTTAGACCGAGGTAAAGTTCGCAAACCAGGACACCACTTCCAGTTTTGTGGAGTTCATAAACCAAATTGTTCATAAACAGGACTGTTCTTAAACCAAGGTACCACTGTACAATAATTCAATTGATACAACTAGCTTGTGCCACAGCAGAAAAGGTCCTGCCCCCTGGTTGCTGCCAGATGGACTCCCACAGGCTGCTGTGCATCCTGAGATCTGAACAATCAGGCTGGTCTCTATGGGCACAGGCATTTCTTCAGGTAACCAAGTGCTGTGTTGTTTATCAAGCAGCAACAGAACTTTAAACTTTGCTCCTGTAGCAAACTGTCCCAGTAGCAAACTCCTTGAGCAATGGTGTCACGTGTTCACAGTAGGCTGCTCAAGTTAGCAGTCAAACTGCTGCAGTTTGCATAAGCTGCAGTTTCCAAAGAAACTTTAAGGGGAGTTCCACACAGGCAGTATTACAGTAATCCAGAGCTGTGCATGGATGTTGATGTATTAATCCGATTTGTTGATTTGTTATTATTTTCTGCTCTCTAATGAATCTAATTCATCACCATAATATTTTTTTCTTAATGTGGGCGGTACACAATCCCCCCCCCCCCGATAAAGAATAAATACATAATGGATCACCGTGACCAGGAGTGCTTTAGCTGGCACACAAGCCAGAACAAGGAAAAGGCACTTCTAGCCACAGGGATCACTTGAGCCACCAGTAACAGAGATGGAGCCAAGCTTACACCCAGACTATGCACCTTTTCTTAAGGGAGACTGAATTCCCATCCAGAGTAGGTAATCTGCCTCATTTCTGGATGCAGGAACCACTTATCCCTAATCTCTCTATCTTGGGAGAAATTTTTTTCAGTCTTGACTTTCACCCAGCCCACCACTGCATCCAAACACTGGTCCAAAACTTGCATAGACGCATTCAGTTCTGACAAATAAGCAGAGCTGGGTATCACCTACATATTGATCAAGTTGTGTCCCAGGTCACAAATGGTTCCATAGGCTTCTACAGTAAAGTAAGTTTTAGCAGCTGAACACTGAAAATCAGCGATGAATACAGAAAAAGTGGAGGAACCTTCAGGGTAAATTTTCTAAAGGGCTGCCCCAAAACATTTTTCCCACCTTAGCTGAAGGACAATATGATGTCCCCTGCTCTACATATAGAAGTTGACCGAGCTAGAATTTGAATCTTGCTTGAACACTGGCCACTTTCATGCCCACCAGCATCCGTTGCCTAATACAGCTACCTCACTCTATCGGATTCTCAGGCCGCAGTCAGAGGTAACTGGCCATTCTCCAGGCATTCGGCTTGAGATCCTTGTTGACCTCCCCGTCTGCGTCTCCCGGCAGGATACAGGCGAGGTCACTATCGGCGATCCCACTCAGCGTGAGAGGGACACACCTCTCCTCCCTCCTCCCTGCTTCCCTCAGGGAGGGAAAAAGAGACAGACAGAAATCTATTTACATGTCTTTATTTCTGTCATTGCAGCAGTACAGAGAAACACATCTGCACTCTCCAGTCTCCAACAGTAGAGAGAGAAACTCCACCCCTGTACTTCCAGTACAGGTCAGATGACACTCTGAGCTAACATCCGGTGCTCAGAACAGTGAATAGACTGCCCCTTTGTTCCAATAGTACAGTCCCAAACATCAACATCCTGTTTTGCATTCCAGCAACCTGCAGCTCGCTCTCACATTGCTGCTTTTTCCTAACATACTCTGCCTAATGGTAGAGTCTGCACCTGATGTTGTGAAGAAAAACAGAGAGCCAATGAGCTTTTTATGCCTGTTTCTATATACTGTACTTCTGCTCATCTGACCTTGTTGTTCCACTGCAGTATCTCTCAAGCACCCTTTTATCCCCATATTGAATCTACGGTGCTACAGAAGGTTACAAGGCCTAGCTAATTTTGGGAGAGATTCCTGCATCAGGTCTACCAAATCCTGGGCAATGCACAAGCAGCTGCCATATTGCTGGCTGTGCATCAGGGCTGGTGTCATAGGCGCATGGTCAGGCATGGCTCAGATAACAATGACAGGGAGGAGGAGGAGGAGCAGATGCCACCGCCTGCTTGCTCATTGGCTCTTTGCCTGGCAATCCAGAAGGCGGAGGCAATGCTGAAGAGAGAGGAACAGCAGCAGCTATTTATAACGGCAGGGAGGAGATAGAATCACTGTGGGGAGGGAGTTCTTGGAGTGGGTCTCCTCCCACCCAGCTGACACTGCAAAAGAGAAAAGGTAAGAAATGAATCTGTCTCTGCATTGCAAAGCATATCCAAAATGAATGTAACATGGGTGGGATCAGCCTGCATACGCCTCTTCTCAGTTCCCAGACTTGTTGCAGTTCCCCCCCCCCCCCCACTGCTGTGTACATCAAGAATAGATGCTACAGCCTATCAAAGCTCTGTGTTTGACCTTGGAAGGTAAGTGCATTAATCCACTGCACCACGCAGTCCTTCCTGCTCCTAATCCTCTTGCTGATGAAGGACAATATTATCATGTTGGCAAAGTCAATGGTAATGCCTTACGACAGGCTTCCTCCCTCCGGCAGCCCCTGCATTATATTAACTTTATCTAGAGATTGCTGAACTGCTGGCAAAAGAAAGGAGGGAGGGGGGTCTGCCTGACTTGTTAAACAATGACCTTCTTTTTAAATATCCCAAGAGAATATTAAAGAGCAGTGCAAGTTAAAATAAAAAAGAGGATCCATTTCCAAGAGTCTGTACCCCACTGCCCTCATTGTGAGAGGCAGTATGTCTTTGCATAAAATGACTTTTCTGTTCATTACCTGGGGTACCCCAGAATCTTGGCATGCAGTCGCCATGCCAACCAGCCAGCCAGCCAATCAAATAGCTGCCATGAATTTTGCATTTGTCATCACATTCCCTCTGATTTTAGGATGTGCACTTTCCAAATTTTTAACGGCTTATAGCAATGCATTCATTTGGATGGCGCAAGCCCACAAAGGAAGAATAGGGAATAATATAGAAACCAAATAAATAGTGCCCCAGATCAGCCAGCAAACAATGATTTGGCCTCATTTTATTTTTTTTTAAAAAAGAAAATGTTTCCACAAATACCAAAGTGTTGACATTCAGGAGGTTTCAGAGTCTGAATACTAATTTTATTGAGTCTGACATCAAATCTGAGTGCAGCACAAATACACAAACCTTAACCCACAACTTACTCTGAGGCCAATGGCTGTTTCTAATGGATCATTCTAAATGTCATCACACTTGCTTCCTGCATTCGTAACCCTATCCCTTGGAAAGAGTAATCTGAGAATTAAATTTGTCTATGTCATGTATCACCCAAGCACACCTGGATGGTGCAACCAGCTTTATATTGCCGGTATATGTATCACTGGAACAGCCTCCATCATTCAGAAAGCATGGGAGGGCTCAACCTGGGGAGGGGTGTGGGTAGGCTAGATCTACCCACAATGTTCCTGGATGTGCCAGATGCATTTGCTCTACCCTGAACTCTCCCACACTGAGCATAAAGGTTTGGAGGCGTATTCAACTCAACACACCCAGAATCATCTGCACTATTCCCAGTCCCCAAGGAAGCTTCTAAGAGACTTTAGCTGAACACATTTCAGACTTCCCTGCTCAATACTGGCACAAACAGTTTTGAGGCTCACACATTATTTTTGAAGAGGATTGTGGAGTATAATGATCCACTTCCCCTTGACAAGCAATAGACCTCAAAGTCCACCATTTTGCTAAAGACTGCCCTGATGAGTCCACTCCCACTTTGCTCTTCTTCATCTCATCTTGCACAAACCCCTTCTGATAACAATACTGCAGTAGATCCTGGCAGTTTATCATTGTCACTAGACTTTCAAGAACGAGGGTTTCTCTACGGTCTTCCTTCTCCTGCATAGTTGACGAAACATAGACTTTTTGCAAGGTATTACACTGAAAACATTGTTTAGGAACTATGGTCAAAATAAGCACAGCATCCTTAGTTGTGGTATAGAAGCCAAGAACCATTTGCACCATCATACAAATTATTGCACCACTCCTAGCCTAGGAGTTCAATCAGTAAAGTATGAGGCTCTCAGTCTCAGGGTTGCAGCTTGCCATGTTGGACAAAGGAGTCCTGCATTGCAGGGGGTTAGACTAGATGACCCTTGTGGTCCCTCCTATGAATGCTACAAGGATTGTCCAAGCAAAAAAAAAGGGGGGGGGGGAGTTGACTTTCACGTTTTTTTTTTTAGTTTAAAAAGGCTGGGAAGATCATCTTGCAAGGTAACCTTACCCAATATCAACTTTTTCGATCTTGGATATTCCAACTTTTTCGATCTAAGGAACTGACACAGTTATGTGTCACATAATGCTCATTCCACAGTTGTAAGAAATCAACATTTTAGGGTGGCAGCGCCTACTCTTTGAAACTGCCTGCCTGTTGACATTAGGTAGGTACTTTTACCTGCTTAAAACATATTTGTTTAGGCATGCCTATCCCTTCACATGGATACGGATATGCCTTCATCTCTTTTAATGTTAATTTTAATCATTTTTAAAAAATGGTTTAACTTTTTATAATGTTAATATTTTTGTAAACTGCTTAGAGGTTTTACTATAATGAAAAGTTATATAAAAGCTGTTAGATAAATAAATGAAGAGGAAGAAATAGCAGGAGTCACCATGTAATAAGGCTTCATGTAAAATGCATGAGAAGTAGGCCTAGGCCCATGCAGGATATCTCAAGACTCAGCACTTTTAGGAACTCTGCGTTGTCAGGCAACCACAAAGCATAGAGAGAACAAAAGGAGCAAAAGGATTTCTTGCTTTTAATGTTCCTAAAATCAATCACATCTCTTCCCCACCAAATAACCCTGACAAAGCAAATGCAGAGGGAGAACCTCTCTCGGATCCTGCACTTTCCTTGGTCCTTAGGACTTAGGAGTCCTTAGGTCACCTGGCCCTTTTAGGTAACTTTTTTGGTTGAGAAAAGGTGAAGGTAGAATGGCTAATCCAACGAAATACTGGCACAAAAGGAACCTGAAAGGGCAATGATCTGGATAGCCTGATTCTCCACTTTTGTTTATGCTGGAACATCCAAGTAGCCTAGATAAAACTCATCGTAGTTCACTTCATTTACCGGTAATTACAGTCAATATGCTACTAATTACTACAAGAACTAACCTTTTCTTTTCTTTTCTTTTCTTTTCTTTTCTTTTCTTTTTTCTTTTCTTTTGTCTTTGTATTATTGTTGCTCAAACCTACCTGTACAAATTGTAATGATATGTTAAAGTTAATTATTTTTTAAATATATATATATATAAATGATCTGGATTTACTGATTGCTTCTGGTATTCATGCCTCCACAAGTGACAGTATGGCCCTGCAAATTCTGAAATGGACAGATGAACCAATCAGAGTCATAATCCACATTATTTATACCCCACCCATCTGACTGGGTTGCCACAGGCACTCTGGGTGGCTTCCAATATATATATATTTAATAAAACAGAACATTTTTTTTTTAAAAAAAAAAAACTTCGCTATACAGAGCTGCCTTCAGATGTCTTCTAAAGGTTGAACCTCCTCGGTTTGTGAGTCGCATAATTCCGTAACCTCCAACATTTCTCTGATGAGAATGGGGACCTTCTGGTGAAAAGTGGGACATTCTAGGATCAAATCAGAAACTGGGATGGCTTCTGAAAATCCAGGACTGTCCCTGGAAAATAGGGACACTTGGAGGGTCTGATCTGAGTTTGGTGGATTCTTCCTCCATCTCCAGCCTTAAGTAACCCCCTATGTGAGCCTCACTGTATTCCTTACAGTTTTCTCTGTGATGAGTTTCAAGAGTTATTATGATCTTGGCACTGTTTGTCTCGTATGCTCAAACTCCTGGCATCTTTGGCACCCTGTGCCTAATACTTGGATTGTGAGGAAGAGTAAGCAATGCTTACCATGGACCAGTTACATGCCTATGGCAAGGAAATTCTGTAATTCTGGCTTGTGTCACATTTATTGCCGACTGAAGCCTCTGCATGAATATTTACAATGCACTTAGCATTTAGTTAATTCTTTTCATAGCCATGCACACACACTATAAACCAGAAGGCTGAGAGCAAATACCAAAAAGCAGCCTTCCAACATGGAACGAGAGCACTTCAGCTGAGTGCTCTTGGCACAGGCCTGTCAATTTGCAGGCATCTATTTGCTAACCAAAACCATAACAAAGCTAACAACCCACCCTCTCTGATTTTCTGAAAAGTAAATACTGTTTCCTACACTCCCCCATGGCAGTGGCGAGACACAGCTGAATTCGCCTGGGAGCTGGCATGCCATTAATCATTCTCAAAATGGATCGTTCAACCTCACAGTTTTCTGCTGAGGCATAAACTCAGCATGGAAACATACAATTCCCCCATCTTTATTTGGGAAGGTCCTAGTAGTATGATCTTATGAGCTGGCTTTTCATCTTATGGGACTGGGCTTCAGGGTCCCAACCCCAGTGTGTGGCCTTGTAAGCATTAATGTGGCTAGAATTTGGAGATAATGGGTCTTGAATACAAATATCCCCCCAGCTTGCAATGCCTTGATGTATCCTAAGGAAAGCTTCCTTGCCCTGAAAATGTTACTGTGTTTGGAATTAGGGATGGGCAGATCTGCCAATTTCTGTTTCTCTCAGTCCCTAAACCCAGTTCTCTATATTTCTACATCAGCTGGCAAATTCCAATTTTTTGAATGCCCTCGTGGAACTTTGTGAGCATTTTATTACAAATTTATCCTAATATACACATTTTGGCATGTAATTTTGCCAACTGTACCATTTTGCAAGCAATTTTCACCACTATAAAGCCATTTTTGTATGTTATTTTCACCAATAACTGCATTTAGATGCACACTTTGCCTGGGCTGTGCATTTTTTCAATGCATTACGGTGGTACCTTGGGTTAAGAACTTAATTCGTTCTGGAGGCCCATTCTTAACTTGAAACTGTTCTTAACCTGAGGTACCACTTTAGCTAATGGGGCATCCCACTGCCGCCACCACACAATTTCTGTTCTCATCCTGAAGCAAAGTTCTTAACCCAAGGTACTATTTCTGGGTTAGTGTAGTCTGTAACCCGAAGCGTCTGTAACCTGAAGCGTCTGTAACCCGAGGTACCACTGCATTTAGTTGGAGAACTGCATTTCAAAATTCAGAACAATGCAATTTTTCAAAGGATGGCCATACTTTGGTTCCTATATTGTTCTGGGAAGCATGAATTAGGTTGAGTCTCCTTTAAATGTGACCTGAACCTAATTCCTCTCCCATTACGTGGAATGCAAAACAAGATTATTATGACTATGTGCCAGTTTGCACCTGCGCAGATGGCATTTGTCGGACCAGGAGCTCCAAGCCAGCAGCTACCATTAGTGCATGCTCAGAAGCTGATTACGTTTCACCTCCTGCTCTTAATGAAACTGTCATTTATGGCTGCAGTTGGCTTGAACTTTTAGCAATGGGAATGCAATTTACAGAATAACACCTTGGCTGCTGGGCAATCAATTGGCCCAGGAATTTCCAAGTTCAAAAAAGTCATATATGCCCCCAAGGTGAATGTGACCTTTATATCAATTCATGAGTCCAATCACTTGGTGGGGTACAGGGGAGACTAAAAAAAACCCGTTTTTTTTATTAAAAAAACACACCCTGTCATTTTCTGGGATCTGGCTCCACTTCCACCTTGGAAGGAGGTGGGAAAACTGAAGGGGGCACGCTGCAGCAAACAGATGCCTCCTTCCAAGTGACTGCCAGTGTGACAATTGCCACCATGGGAGAATTCTCCCCCACCCCTCCACTACAATTCCCAGGTGGCGTTATGAAAATGTGCCTGCATCAAGGAAAGGAAGCCTGCAGGTGCACAGAAGAAAACGGGGAGCCAATCCAGAATTCTCAGAATAAATGACTGACCCTGGTATCCCCCTGCAAATGCTCCAAATTGAAAACCCAGCTCAGAACTAATCACATACACAATTTTTAAGAGGGGGAAATTATTTGCTCTCATGCAACAAAGTATGACTAATTCAGTTAAGAAAAATGTCACATTATAATGGCTCCGTAAGGACAGCATAAGAGCATATGTATTTATCTACAACATTTTTATGTGCCCTTATTTGTTTGTGTTAATACTAGGACCTGGTTCCATCTCCATTAAGGATTCAGTAGTAGCCAGTCCAGTGAAGAGTGCACCTTCCTATGTTGGATACCTTCCAATCCCCTCAGCAGCGTTAAGTAGAAGGCTTCCTGCATTAGGCTGCCAAGGAGAGGGCTTGGGGCAGAGGGGTTTGTGTGCTTTGCCTCTGGCTGCTAAATAAAAATGGCACCCACCTAAGAGGTGCCGGAACTGAGTTCTGTTGAGTTTTGGCTGAAAAAAGCCCTGGTTGCCACCTTTTTCTTATCTGGTGGGGGCTTCTGCACCTTTAACAGTGGTACATCATACTGAAAACTACCCGGGGGAGCTTTTGCTCATCATTGCATCTCTATGTGAAGGCAACTGAGTCACTGGTGGAGGAAGAGGGGGCGGGGGGGGCACGCGATCCTGGTGGGGTTCCATCACGGCTGCCCCACTGCCTGCGCTGGGCGTCCTGCCCCTGCAGGTGGCATGCCACGCCCCCGGGACACATGCCAGCCCCGCCCCACCTGCTCTCCACCCCCGGTGCCGGAGCATGAAGCTCTCCCCCTGAACTGAGTGGGCTGAATTTCTGCTTATGACAACTGTTTAAGGCAGAGAAGCCCCCTGCCAGGAAAAGAAATTGCAACCTTGGTCGTGATTGGTTGTGCATAGAGATCAAAGTGGAGTGTGCTGTAGATGTTTAGTATCCAAATAGAAAGAAACTCCACTTGACTCTTTAAACAAACAAGGTATGTGTGGATTTCAAACTCTGTCTCCCGATCCTTAGGGCTGAGGGCGTCTCTTTTGAGCGTTTGGGATTCCAGCACTGCCTTTCTTTCTTTTTTCCAGCAGGAGAGAAGGCTGGCTACTAAGGCTGCTAATAGCAAAGAGAGAAACAGTTCAGCATTTAACAGCCTCTGGATCAGTAAAGCTGTGCATCTCCAGAGCTTGCTGCTCCCTGCCAGGATGTCATTCTGTCTCATTAGCTGGAATGTTCCGTTTTCTGTGCCCCCAAAGGTCACTTACCTTGCAAGTTCCTTATTGCGCCACAGTGGAAGCTGCTTCCTTCCTTTGGAAGGTGTAGCTGAAGAGAGCTCTTTCTCTACCTACTTGCCTACACTTCCGAGTGCATTTGTGAAGCCAGCAGGTGGAAGCCGTCAGTTCTGCTATGCTGCTAATGAGTGGGGCTGCTCCTTCCCAACCCCTTTTATTCACTGCAAACTGGGAAGTCTCCCCCTATGGCTATTTAAAACACTGTTAATCTTTCCAAGGTGTTTTTAATTGGTGGAACTCACCCATCAGGCTTAGCAGAAGAAGAGGCGAAGGTACAAAGGTCTTTTTTTATCTTTCAAACTTACTGATTTTAAATTTAGATCTCAATTAAGAAGATATTTTTCATCTCTGGGAAGCCAGGTCTACTGGTTGTTCCTTCCTAACAAGCAATTGGTGTATATTGGGGTGGCTTTAGACTAGAATATTTTTTTGAAAATCCTTGAGAAAGTGGTGCAGGAGCAAAGCAGAATGGTTCTATATATTCAGCTGTACTAGTAGGCAAGAAACCCCAGTGTGCTGTTGCTTTCTATCCATCCTGCCCTACAAAATCAATTTTTGCCCATCTTGCTCTGCACTGCCTTTGAGAGTATGACAAATTGCACAATGGATCAGCAGATGTAGGAAGGAAACAGAGTGGGCTGGTGCTGCGGATGCAGAGGAAACACACAGCTGAGCAATTTGGGGGCTGGTACCTGTCCACTGGTCCGGTGCTGAAAAACCCTCCTAACTGCTTCCAGTTACTCAGTGGACACAAAAAGAGTAATATTGAATGTTCAGCATTTGGTAGCTGACAGTTGGTATTTGATAGCTATCACTATTCATAATGTGATAGCTTATTAGCGCTGTGTGATTGGCTGCTATGACTGACATTGTTCCTCAGCAATCAGCCAATTATTGGCTTGATGGCTGATGAACAATATCAATTGCAGCAGCCAACCACACAGTGCTATTTTGTGAAGCTGTGGCAGCCCTTGACCTCTTCCTTTCTCTCCCTTTTAATTATTCTCTCTGCATGGGTGGCAGGACATGCGAACCATTAATTTTGCTGACTTGCCATGTGGAAGCATAACACCAGGCAGATATATGATGTGCTTCGCCTATATGCCTCTCTGCTAGTGGAGATCATCATGAAGAAGAAGAAGAGTTTGGATTTGATATCCCGCCTTTCACTCCCCTTCAGGAGTCTCAAAGCGGCTAACATTCTTCTTTCCCTTCCTCCCCCACAACAAACACACTGTGAGGTGAGTGGGGCTGAGAGACTTCAAAGAAGTGTGACTGGCCCAAGGTCACCCAGCAGCTGCATGTGGAGGAGCGGAGACGTGAACCCGGTTCCCTAGATTGCAAGACTACCGCTCTTAACCACTACAGCACACTGGCTCTTCCATGCTGGAGGAAGGGCTCCTAAAGAGGCCCTGCTTTGCTTACACAGAGCTTAAGCAGAAGTTAGATTATGGCCAGACTTTACTGAGCATTTCTTCATTGGGGGGGGGCAGTTATATGACAATTTAAATTCATCCTAAATTGCATGGGGGGGTGTTTATATGTATTGCCATTAATCACTGGTTCACACCATACATTTTAGTGTAATTCCTTGTCACTTTCCTTACTGCAAACAGCCAGTTGTGTGTGTTTTAAAAGAGAATCTGTTGTCCTAGGTGACACAGTCCTTTAATCCATTTAAATTTTGCAAACCTAAATTTCTGGTGTACACTTGAATCCCTCCAACAAAATAAGGACACTGGAGGCTCCTGAAATATGTGGCTAGCTACCACTTACTGGGTGCACTCTTAAATCAGCCACCTGGCTCCCAGCAAGACAGCTATATGCAGCATTTGCTGATAGGGAAAGTAGTTTGCCATTGAAGCCAAAACACAATTGTGCCAATATCGTATGCATCCCATCCCTTTCCAGCTGCAACATTTTGCTCACAGGAGATGTGCTTCTAGTCCCAATAATGCCCGTCCCAAAATGAATAGTTATGGTTTGTAAGTGGGCATGTGCCAAAGCTTTGAGCTCCTCAAAAGATCAGGACTTTGATATCTTGGCTACAATAAAGGTAAAAAAGGTAAAGGACCCCTTGATGGTTAAGTCCAGTCAAAGGTGACTATGGCGTTGCGGCGCTCATCTCGCTTTCAGGCCAAAAGAGCCAGTGTTTGTCCACAGACAGCTTTCCAGGTCATGTGGCCAGCATGACTAAACCACTTCTGGCACAACGGAACACCATGAAGGAAGCCAGAGTGCATGGAAATGGCGTTTACCTTTCTGCCACAGTGGTACCTATTTATCTACTTCCACTGGCATGCTTTCAAACTGCTAGGTTGGCAGGAGCTGGGACAGAGCAATGAGAACTCACTCCGTTGTGGGGATTCGAACTGCTCACTTTCCAATCGGCAAGCCCAAGAGGCTCAGTGGTTTAGACCACAGCACCACCCGTATCCCTATTGGCTATAATAGTATTGTACCCAGCAGAGTCTGCCATGTATAAGCCTTAGTTATCTCCAGCTTCTAGTTATCTAAATTCATTGTGTGTTTGTTGCCCCTTGTTCTGTAGCCCTATATACTTCTGCGTAAAGAGCATTCTGTTTTCTGAGAATTTAATTATCCTAGTGTTTTGAATTTCCCCCAGGCCATTTAGATAAGTGAAGTTATACCCTGTTACACAATTATCAATTTCTTCTTAAACACAAAGAGCCAAATTGCCTTCACCGGCATCGGTACAGCGAAACCAGGATTAAATGGAAGGAAAATGTTAATCCTGATTTTATGGGCCAAAGCACAATAGCATCTCAGAAATAAATGTTATTGACTAAGGGAAGAGGATGGTGTTTGTGTCCTTTCAGGAACATACTATCATGGCTTAATGAATGTTAGAGCAAAATTCTGAATTTTTCTATCTCTCTATATGTCATCTATCTATCTATCTATCATCTATCTATCTATCTATCTATCTATCTATCTATCTATCTATCTGGCAAATGAAGGAGCAGTTTTACATACATTGTTCCATTCTGCCTACTGACACAGCTTTGCCTTGTGAAATTCAGGATATTTTGGCAAGGATTCAGGGCTGAGGTTGGCAAGTTATGCGACAAATGCCCATAAAGCTTTGCACAGCAGAGGAAATGCTGAGAAGCAGGTGTGTGTTATTCATAAAGCCATTGTTTGTATTTTCCGGGTAACGTGTGAATTGGGAACTTGTATAGCTCTCCCGTGAGGGAAATGTATAAGGCCCATATTCACACACCATATTGCAGCTGAGGGCTGCCTTGCACATTATAGGAAGCACTGGGAAGGGAGTACATGAGTGACTCATACTCTGCTCTGCCTTGCTACATTTGAGGACTGTGCAGGTGTTACGTTTATGCATACTGAACCTATGTATTGTACTGTACTGACCCCTACCCACCCCTACATGCATTTAACAGAACATCTGTACAGAGCTTATACTTGTAGGCTATGCGCACATGTCATACTAAATGCTCCTGAGGTGAGGAACAGTGCCAGCTGGCATGATCTCACTCCTCCTTGCATATGCAACCAGGGCCAAAATAGATGTCACACTGAACAATGGATGCATTTAATGTGCCTGTTTTCCCCATCAACCAGACCAGCTGCAAATGGGCAGGCAGCAAGGTTGGGACTGTGCATCTCATGGAAGGGGTTTAACCCTTTCCCTCACACTCTGTGGTAACACCAAATACCACCTCCTCCAACTACTATAGGACCCAGGTAGGAAATTCCATTTTTCCGGTGGCATCTTCCCTCATGGGGGTAAGAGAAACTTGGGTGAGCCAGAAGGACTGTGGTGGGTGGGTTATTGGCCTTCACAGATGCTATTCTTAAAGGATGATTAAATGCATTCCTTTTCTGCCTCCAATCTATGACTAAGTAACAACTGTACAGTCCTGTGCTATTTCCACACAGAAGCTTTTCCCATATAGAAGAGCAGCAGCTTTTATTCCCTGTCTTTCAGTAAGCATCTCATGGGCCAAATAAACTTCCCAAACTAGATCACTGGCCCTTCATATTGCTTCTGTGACAATTTCTGCATCTTGAAGTGCCTGCTGACACCCCATTCTCAGCGGCTGTTTCTTCACCACTCACGTGAAGTAGATGTGCAATTTCATAGGGAGACATTCCTTATACACCACGTCATAAGGAAATGGCAGCTGGAACTCAAGCACTGGAAGGAGCCCAAAACAGCTAACATGCTAAAGCAGCAGCAGCTTTGGGGGTTGCAGGTCAGGAGGAACCCCAGAAGGCACTAATGAAGGGGTTCAAACAAGAAGCCCAATGCGGAGGGAGGCAGAGGTGAGTGAAAGCTATCAATTCCAGCAGAAGCTGGCATGTTGAGTTGCATGTTGGAGGGAGAGGTTTAGAAGAGGCAGTTATTAGTTTTGTTTGTATTGTGTTATGTATTTTTGTATTTTTATTCTGTAAACTGCACTGAGATCCTAGGATGAAGGGCAGTATGTAAATTTAATAAATAAATAAAATTAAAAAGGGGATTCTTAGTCTTTCGTAGCAGTTAATACAATGACAATTGCTCCAATCATATTAAAAAATTGTTAGACTGACGTCTGCCCTCATCCACCTTTAAACAAGCATTCTCCCCAAAATTACTGAGGCTTAGCAAGTAAGTGAAGACACAGAATCACAGTTTCAGCAGTTACAGCAAACAAGTCTCCATCTTTTGGCAGTAAAATAGAGAAAGAAAAAGGCTTCAAACAACTTGAAAAGAAAGAACTTTGTTTCATTACAAAATATGCAGTCTTTGCCTTAGCATGGATGCAGACTGTAAAAATATCCTTTTAGAGAGCATCATGTGGTTTTTCATACATGCACTGGGAGCCATTGCTTAGGGCTTCAGAGTCTTCAAGGAAGGGAATGATGGGGGCGGGGGGAGACATAGGAAGCAAATGCTGCGGGGAGCCTGCTAGGTCCCACCAATAGCAACTTGAGCTCAGGGCGTAGGTTAACCCTTTCTTGCATGCTAGTGTGAGTTGATAACTGTATTACAACATTGTAAAAATGGAAGCATGGGATGGAAGAATAAAGTATGCCCTGCAGGAGTCAACAAACCATTGTGTTGAACTGGATGGCTTGGGAGTGGGTATCAGAATACGGTGGTACCTCGGGTTACAGACACTTCAGGTTACAGACTCCGCTAACCCAGAAATAGTACCTCGGGTTAAGAACTTTGCTTCAGGATGAGAACAGAAATCATGCTCCAGCGGTGCAGCAACAGCGGGAGGCCCCATTAGCTAAAGTGGTATCTCAGGTTAAGAACAGTTTCAGGTTAAGAACGGACCTCCAGAACGAATTAAGTTCTTAACCCGAGGTACCACTGTAATCTGTATGGATGGAAAGAAGAGGCAGATGAAAGTTAAGATATTAAAAAGCAAAGGTAGCTAATGTTAATCTGTAAGAAACCCCCTCCCTACTAAATCCACTGTTGGACAACACCTTTATTAAGACCAACTAAAATGTCAAAAAAATCTGGTAAGTATTTGGGTTCTCCCTAACTTTTCCTCAAGGAAGGTGTTACACAAAGCAGGAGGTATGAGAGGTTTTGTTTTTTTAAAAAAAAAATGCACACGAATTAGGCTCAGTTCCAAAATGGAGATTGCAAAGGTAAATAAGTCCCTCTTGGGTGCTACAGAAATCAGGCTATATGCACCTAGGATTCTGGGATAAACAAACAATGGCTGCTCCCCATGTCTGAGAGATTAAAGTCTGCCTTATAACCCAGAACTGCCAGAGAGCAGAACTCAAGAGAAACACAGCAGCCTTTAATTCAGCAAAGCCAAGCCAGGGATGAATTCTGGAGGGTGTACTAGGTAGATATATAAAAAGACTCTATTCCCAAAGCCAAATTGTAGAGTATTACCTAGTGGCTGGAGGGGATGTAGCTCTCAAAATGCAAAGTCTTATCTGCAGGGGGTGGAAAAACACCTTTGTCTGGTTCCATGCCCAGCTCTTGCTGCTCTCAGACCTGTTTCCTGTACATTGCACCCTGTTGTTTTTTTTTCATGCCTCTGGGATTGAACAGTGCAAACTTGCTTTGACAGGCCCATTTTGCCTCGTTTTTTTCACTTGGCTGCCCTCTCTCACCTCCAAACAGGAGCCTTTGCCAAGCCCTCATTTCCTAGCAATGTGCTGCTTCTAACTCTTGTCAGCTGCAAATGCAATTACTCTTCACTTCCCATCAGCTTCATTAATGACAGAGAGGGAAAAGGGAGTGAAACTGAGTGTGTGGGTTGTATGGCAATGTTGTTAACAGGAAATGTACGTTTGCCATGCCAGACCACATCATCTTCTTCAGTGGCTGCCATGTTTGTCCAGAAAGACAGGAGAGGTAGAGTGTGTAAAATGATACCACCTCTAATATTAGATGGACTTGGGTTGGTGTAGGTGTCTGCAAGCTTTTGACTTTCACAGAAATCTTTATCAGACAACCTGTGGAAGGAGCAAAATTTAAGGTGTGCAAAGAATTCCGTTCATAAGTCTCTTGCTCACCCCCTTTGCCACATACCCTGCTCTCCACTCACAATCTGGATCATATTGCTATCAAAAATTTTGTTCAAGGAAGCAGAGTCTTATCACCCACCTGATTACTGAGATGGCCCCCTGTGTCTTCTGTCTGTATGGAGAAAATGCCAATGGGAGCTTGTCCCCTCTGTGCCCAACCAGCAGCTGAATGGCCCCCAATCTGGGTTTGAGACTGCTGTGAGGGCTAGGGATGGAGAAGAAATACGATTCTGTTCACATTTGAAGGTAAATCGATCTAACGCTCACTTTCTGAAACAATTCGTGAACCAAACCCAGCCTTTCACACTTCTCCAAATTTTGCAGTGCAGTTCTCCAGCCAAGTAATGTTTACAAAAATGCATATACTAAGAGAAATGTGCTTTAAAATGCATGCATCAGTGAAAGCAACAGAAAAATAGCATTATATTACAAAAGATATAAGAAAAAATGCTTTGCAAAAATGTGTACATTAGGCAAGATTGGAAACACAAACGTGTACCTTTGGAGAAATTTGTATTAAAACGATGAATTTTCATGAAAAAAATGCTAATTGATAAAATGTGGGGAACATGAGAATGGAAAAACAATGAGAAATTGAGAAACCCTGAATTTGACAGGTTCGTCCATCCCTAGTGGGGGGCACAGGGTTAATCCCCCTTGCACACACACCCATGTCAGTGTCCTCATCTAGATCAGGACTCCCATTCTGGTTATTTGTGCATGGAAAACCCTTCACTGAAGAGCAAACTAACAGTCTGGCCAGTAAAGGCTGCAAGTTTGATAACCCAGGCTTCCTATCCCAGCTCAACAAATTGCAGCTCACCTGTTTACCCAGAGAATAGATTCCAAGATATTTCTAGCCCCACGCCCATGCTGACTGTGTCAGATCATTCACAATTAACTAGGTATCTCTAGAGAGTCCAGTATTCCATCCACACTGTATCTAGTTATAACCATCATTCTGCTCTTATTTAACAGCATCTTTTGAAAGAGAAAAGCCCCTGAAGTGTGGGGCTTCAGATTTAAGGGCCATTCCTACTGTCAGCTCCCTTTAGCCTCCAGTTCACCTCCTGCACATATAAACAAATCAGGAACTACCTACACATTCAAAGTGAATGCATGTTACTGAGCCCTGCTGACATATTTTTAAAGTGAAAAGCAGCTTGGGACATTGGCATGATTTCATTTTGTACTAGAATAGGTTCAAGCCATTCCTTGAAGAAATCATTGCGGAAAGAAGTACTGTTTTTGATCATATTAATACTTGACTGCATTGTTTGAAATCTGCAATTTAAGAACATGAAAAACAGTTTTGAGGAGGGAGAGATATATATAGTAAGAGTAGAGAAGCAACTTGAGTGTGTGTTTTCGTAGGCATGCACACACGGGCTCTGTATTAATCCCATCACCAGTTGCTATTCCTCACCTACAGATCCCACCCACCCCTTCATCCTGATCTGGCTTATCAACAGAAAAACTGTGTTTGTCCTATCATGTGTTTGGAATTTTGCAGGGGGAAGCAATTTGGTAGGTAATTTTTAGTGGCAGATGGGGAAAGTGTTAAGTATTCCATTCTCCTCTATTGCTGCACTCTAACCCCACCTCACACCACAGCAGCCTTTCATCTTACAAATGGCTTCATGGGTCAGATACATGCATTTGTGTAATCTGTAGCTGGCTGCTTATGAGATACTGAAGAGTGTATGCTGCTGACAACAGAAAACCCAATCACCCATGCCCTTTTTGTGCATTACTCACATGAAGGGATTTTGCATGAGTAAAAAGACTGTGGACCTGTGGCTCTGGTCCCATCTGTTATAATGGATGGCCTTCCTTCGCTCCATGCATAGGCATTCTCAGATCCTGGACTCTTATTGCTTACATTTCCAGGGCTGGGGAAAACTACACAATTAAACTAACAACGAATTTAGGTTTTTTAAAAAAGATTTCAAAAGGGAGAAGCTCAACAGTTACAGTAATAATATCACAGATATAGGAATATTATTTCTAGGGGGAACAGATTTTACAAACAGTTTTGGTAGCTGACCATAAGAGCAATTAGGAGATGAAAATAATGTGGAAAAACACTTCTCTCTAGACCTATGCCATTTCACTGCTTTAGCCAAGTTCTAGCAATAACACAATTTATACCAGCTCATCCTGGTCTACTGACAATACAGCTTCCAGCCTTCTTGCTTTCAGCTCAGCTTCTTTTATCCCTGGCACAGTGATGGAGAACCTCTGGTCTGCAAGTCTAATTAGGGCCTTAATTAGGCTTGGCAGGGGTCCTAATTTGGCTTGTGAAGTTGTTTCCTCGAACCACATCCAATTGTCTCACACCTGATGTCATATGCAGCCTCAAGTGTGGGGCAGGTACAGATGCAGCTGCAAAGGGACCATCAGGGACCATCTTATAAACGTTGGTTTTAATATATCTATGTGGGGGTTTTTTGTCTGTAAGTCACTGGAGTTGCCCTGGGCAAGACAAAGTGACTAACAAATTCAATAACTAATAATACTAGTAGCAAAACACATAATTGGTGAACAGATTTGTTCCTTCACATCTTTGGCAATGTGGCTATAGGAAAACATTGCCCATGTAGTGAGAATGAAAATGTGCCACAAAGCTGAATCAGGTCAAATTGGGAGTTGCTATTCAGGGTTCTGCATGTATGGTGCAAGCAGCTGAGATGGGGATGAAGAGAGCTCATATGTGGTGTGCCTTCTTCACAACACAAAGGAAATCAGAGAGTTCCACTAAGAGTGCATTTGGCTAGACTCCCTCCACACTGCTCATATCTCATTTAGGTAGGCGATATTTTATGTCAACAAAGTTGCAATCTGCTTCATCTTCAGAATTGTGAGATGTTTTAGTCAAAGCAACCTAGAAGTGAGAGAAATTGGGTCATTTTAGAATTTGTTTCCTACATTCTATCAAGAACTCGTGGGCTGTCCTGGAGTCAAAAGGTCAAACCATTCTGTCCGAAAATTCACATAGCACAGATTGCTTCAAATGTGCAGACGCCTCCATGTAATCCAATAATGTTCCCAGTGAGATCATTTAAGAAATACTCTTCCCTTCTCATTTCTAAGAATTTTGAATTATGGTAGATGTCAGAAATATGTAAAAGAATATGTAAAGATGAACTTAGTGCCTAGAATAAGGCTATGGGTGTCATAAATACAGTGGTACCTCAGGTTAAGAACTTAATTCGTTCTGGAGGTCCGTTCTTAACCTGAAACTGTTCTTAACCTGAGGTACCACTTTAGCTAGTGGGGCCTCCCACTGCCACCATGTGATTTCTGTTCTCATCCTGAAGCAAAGTTCTTAACCTGAGGTACTATTTCTGGGTTAGCGGAGTCTGTAACCTGAAGCGTCTGTAACCTAAAGTGTCTATAACTCGTGGTACCACTGTATAAACTTAGCGTGAAAGGTGTTTATGCCCATGGACCACTGTGCCAGAGCCCTACTGCTTGCAGAAACATTAAGCACACAAAGAGGGGGGAGTCTCACACCATGATCATGCCCCCCCCCAATTCAGGCATAGAGATGGTGAAAAGTATTAAATTTCTACATAGGACTTGAACAGAGTTTGATCATAGTGGATTAAACCTATCTAATCTTCCACCATCTAAACATAATCAAGTGTTACATTGAAACCATATATATCCCATAAATTTAAATGTTTTATACCAGTTAAGTTGTCACAGCTTTCCCCAAACTGTCCTATGAATTGTACTTTGGTAAGGATGGTGTCCATGCTACATAAATCCTAGTTCTGTCCCCCTCCCACATTCTATTAAGTTGCCCACTAGTAGCTTCCTTTACATCTTTTCATGAAATATGGGTGCTGGTGGGCAGGAGGCACTGCACACTATTTTGGAGCTTTTACATTCTCCCCACTACAATTTGAACCCAGGTTCCATAATTGCCACCACAACAAAGGTTACTGGTGGGGGGGGGGGTTATATGTGGAATGGATCCAACATAGCCAAAAACTGAGTTGGGAGGAATGCAAGAAGGTTCATGTGTGCAGACTTAAGCATCTTCTTCTGCTTCTGTTTCTGCTTCTCAGTGACTTGATGAGCTTTTAAGAGCATGAAAATATGCATGATCATATGCTGATAATACCTGCTGTTAGAGGCACAGCTGCAGCAGCCAGTTGAAAAATTGGCAGTCTTCTATCTGGATTCTGTTGCTTGGGTTGTGAGGTGGAGACTATGGCTGATGAGCAGTCTTACAGCATAGGGCTGAACTGGATAAACTTTTGTTCAATTCCAGCTCTGCTTCTGTTATTTATCTCCCAGCCTTTACGTGGTGCAATATGACTCACTCAGCAGCTGGAGAATCTGGCCTCCGGTTGCACATTTGGCAGTTATAGAGCTTTCCTTCATCCCATATTCCATTCCCAGCACATTGCACACCTCCGCTCTCACTTAGTGCAGCCATCCCTCACTCATTTCTCTGACCTGCTCTCCTCCCTTCGAAGCAGCCACTGGTTGGATGAAGAGCACTGAAGAGGAGACACTAACGGTGATGCATTAAACGCTATCCTTCTTCCAAATGCTCAGCCTTCAGAAGAAAGCTCCCCAAAGGGGGTCAGTCAAAATAGCCAAATTGGAAGCACCTCCCTTTAAGCATTTATGCCTCAGTTGGTTTTAATTCTCTGAGGGTCTGATTAAACTGACAAGGAAAAGGATGATTCAGAAGGGCTTATTATGTGGGGAGATGGGGCAGAATGAAACAAAAGGGGTCACTGGGAGCAGTAATTTTTAAAAGCTTCTGGGGGAAAAAAAATCTTCTTCCATTAAAGCATAAGTGTCTGGTTAGAGACAAATGGGCAGAACCTCCAGTAAAACCAGCTCCTGACATCTCATTAATTTTCATTCCATCAGCAAGCTTGGGATAAGCCAGATAACTCCTGGAGAGAGAATGACTGAATGAGCGCTGCCTCCCAAGTAGCACATGTGCACAGGCCAGTGATGATCAGAAATAAGGAAATCAATATCCTTTACGGACCAACTCAAGATTGGTTTTAGGGTATGCAAGTTAAGTTTTATAGAACATTCCATTATGCTCCCTGATGAAGAATTTTGCCCAGTCCTAAAGCTTACATAAAAAGGTAAAGGGACCCCTGACCATTAGGTCCAGTCGTGGACGACTCTGGGGTTGCGGCGCTCATCTTGCTTTATTGGCCAAGGGAGCCGGTCTACAGCTTCCGGGTCATGTGGCCAGCATGACTAAGCTGCTTCTGGCGAACCAGAGCAGTGCATGGAAACGCTGTTTACTTTCCCGCTGGAGTGGTACCTATATATCTACTTGCACTTCGTGCTTTCGAACTGCTAGGTTGGCAGGAGCAGGGAACGAGCAACGGGAGCTCACCCCATCATGGGGATTCGAACTGCTGACCTTCTAATTGGCAAGCCCTAGGATTGTTTGGGGAAAGCTGTGACAACTTAACTGATATAAAACAGCTTACATACTCCTGCACAAAAGTAATCCCTAATATATTACTTTTATCTGCTTTGTCCCTGCAGTACCCCAGGACTAACGACGTGACAACCTCCATTCTCTAAATCCATGAAATATTTTGTGAGGCAGAATCGAAGAGAGGGGATGCAGATGGATACATAAAGATAATCAAACATTAAACATTTTTATTCTGCATTAAGGAATTCAGAATAGCTCCAGTTACCTGGTTCTGTATTCTTTGTCACATGTATGGTTTGCATCCCAAAATTCATTCTGAGGAAACAAGTGCAACTGGCAGAGCAACTCCAAGTCCCTTTGTGTCTGTTAGGATGGGGAGGGGTTGGGCAAATATATCCCTCCTATAATCCCTGCCAGCCTCCATCAACCTCCCACTGACAATTGCTTGTAGTGAGACACCAGCATCACTCCACTGGTGCAGAGCTCCCTGCTTCCACCTGCTGAAAGTGTGGTCAGGCAGAAATGCCACTGGCAGGGTCCTTCCTTGCATCAGCCAGTGGAAAGATGCTAAACAGGCTTTCTGGAGCCAGTCAGGGATCCAATTTAGGCAGTGCCATATTTACTTATAAGCTAAATAAGCCGTAGCTTAGGGCCTCACTCTCTTGGGGCCCCCCAAAAAAAATTAAAGGAAAAAAACACATGGATGTACATTTGCTTGTTCAGACCTAGAAACCTCCTCCCTAAATAAGTTCACACTTGACTCAAATTTTGGCTTTGGTTTTTGGCAGAATTTAGGCCACAGCTTTATTGATTACAGAAAATGACTGGTTGCATAGGCTCTGGTTCGACTAGCTCCCTGCCATGCAGGTAGCGCTGACCCAGGGTTCCAGCTCAGGTCAGCCAAGGGTGAACACCTGGATAAGTGAAAAGTCGGGAATGGACTATGTCCGCCACCCAGATGTCCCCCTGGACTCAGGCACAGGCACAAGCCCCTCTCAGGGGTTGACCAAACCATCTGAGTCCCTGGATTCCTTTAACGGAATACCCTTCACATAGGGATGGCGAGAGTGTTCCCTCATCCCTATCACCTGAACCAGAGCCTATCTGCAACCTTACAAGTTGTGACGATTTGCTACGTGGCAGGCAAAACCCAAATGGCAACAGCCAATCAACCAAGTGGGGGAAATTCCTGCTGTGCCCCTGTCCCAGCTACAGACGACACACAATGGCATAGCAAGCCCTAAAAGTAGGGAGAGGTGGGCTGGTGCTGGTGTTCTGAATGCATGCGTTGAAAGAGGAAGCTCTGGGTCATGTGCATGGGCATAAATAGGCCCCTCGAACCATTTGGACTGCGTCCCATTGGCCAGATTGCACCCAGCTACGAGGGACCTACCAATTGGGTGTTGTGGCTGACCAATCATACCCACCCACAACACAGGGAGTCGGTTGTCCAGGTCTCACCGCAATACGTGCCCTCTTTAAGGGAGGACCCGATTTCCAAAATATAAGATAAAAAAACAAATAAAATAAAATCTACATACAGTGTTTTCTGTTGTGTAGGCTCCTATGATGTAAGTAATGGGCCCCGCCTGCTAGCCTGCTCCCTAAAATATCACTGGTTTGCTCATTTCTATATATAGGGTGCCTACATTCTGCATGGACTGGTTGCATGGCAACATGTGCAAATGGCTTTAGATACCTATTAGATCCATAAATTACCTTATAGCATATATTCAACACAAAAAACAGCGGTAATTTGTTGTTGACAAAGGACAGCTGGATATATAAAGGGCCCCATTACCTTCAGTAGCTTAGGGCCTCATCAAACCTATATCCGTGAACTTAGGTTTCCATACTATGTGTGTTGTGTGTTGTGTGTGTGTTGAGAATGTTGGGAATTCTGAGAGGGATCTGCTATCGAAGCAAGCCCATATCAAGAAATGTTGGGGATGAGGGGACCTGAAATGATCTGGGTGCTATAGGGAGGTCAAGGCTGAAGAGCTAGAACCTAAATTTAGCTCACTTGGCAAGCTCAGCAATGCTGAACTATGTTATTAAATATTAATACAATACAAAAATATTTTTAAAAAAGATTTCAGAGTGTCCCTGGTGCTTGTCAGTTTTCCCAGTGCTTCTAGAATTCTGAGCAGTCTTGTAGACCAGCAGTTCAAATGACTTTAAAAGAGAACTAGACAAATCTGTAGAGGGCTCTTAGTGACAACCACTTATGATGGTTCTGTGCAGCCTGCATGTTTGAGAAGAAAAATGTATCACACTACCAGTTGCTGGAGAGCAACAATGGGAGATGGCTGCTGCCTTCCTGGGAGTTTTCTGGAGGCAGCTGTTTGGCTGGGATGACAGCAGGATGCTGGACTAGATAGACCTTGGGCACTTCTTTGTGTGTGTTTTTCACCCATTTGCCAAGTAAGGGAGAGATGTACCTGCATGCTTTCCTTGGTGCCTTCATAAATAAGGAGGCTAGATAGATTTACTTTAGAGAGAGGGAAAGAACGTCCAAGGAAGGGACTTTGAACTCTTCCAGAGGAGCAGCAGGCCCTTCTAGGCCTCTGGTGGCTGCAACTTCAAAATCAATCAACGGCTGGCATCACACCACTTTCCCCACAGCTATGTGGTTCTCTGGCACCACTCTCAGCTCTACCTAATCTTCCCTAAACCACCTTCTCTGTCTCCAAGGTGTACAGAAAGCTAGGTATTTTAAACACTCACTACCTTTCTCAATCTACCTAAGCTAAAACCTTCCTTACCATTATCACAAAACCATGGTCAGTAACAGCTCTGACCTTACTCTGTTTCGCTAACCCTGCCCCAACCACCCAAACACTCTCTTCCACATCCCACTCCAGTTTTTGAATGCCTCCCAACAGTATTCAAACTCCCTATCAAAACTCCTGTCCAATAACCATTCACACCCAACACTCCAAGCACACTCCCCCTCCCAGCCCAATACTTACCCTAATTTACCTAATATATTTATGTAGACATTTAGCACAATGCATATTATCACATACAAGTTTACCATAATTACTCGAATTTATTTGCATACACATCAGAACATCATAGCTGGGGAAAGGAAAACTCATCCTAGGAGTGCCTTCTCTCTCTCTCTCTCTCTCTCTCTCTCTCTCTCTCTCTCTCTTACACACACACACACACACACACACACACACAAGAAATTGCATAAGCCAGATCTGAAAGAAGGAGTTTGTCCAGACAAGACAATGGAAGAGATGGAAAAGAGGGAGAGGAACCCTTCTAACATTGCCATAGCATTTGCCTAGATTAGAGACTCCTGTGTGCTGGCAAAGGATGGATGGATATATCTATGTATCATCTACCATCTGTCTGTCTGTCTGTCTATATCATCTATCTATCTATAATCTATCTATATCTATCTATCTATCTATCTATCTATCTATCTATCTATCTATCTATCATCATCTATCTATCATCTATCTATCTATCATCTATCTATCTATCTATCTATCTATCTATCTATCTATCTATCTATCATCTATCTATCTATCTATCTATCTATCTATCTATCTATCTATTATCTATCTATCATCTATCTATCATCTCCAGATGGTGAACACTTGGTGGCAAAATTCTAGGAGGCAGAAGGTTGGGAGAGGAAGCCCAAATTCAAAAAAAAGCTTAAGAAACCCTGGTGCAAAATGCATCCACTCTGCATATATTCTTTGGTCCAGTCTATACAGTCTTGTGTCAGTCATGCAGAAAAGGAAAGGAGAGGAAGAAAGGAAAGGGGGAAGGGGGCAATGGAAGGAAATGTTCCAATGCCCCATCCAAAGATGTTTGGTGGTCTAGAAGGACTTCAGAAATGCCTGCACTTCTCTCACTTCTCCACACACTGCTTAGTAAGATATGATACACTGCAATTCATGGGCAACACCTTAACTAAGAACCAGCCTTCCCTCGTGGGTGCAATGGAAGCCTAAAAGAAAGGCAGCTTACTAAAAGAACCAGCTTAGTAATCATGGGCTATCAAAGTGGGCAATATGTTATCACACGGTGAGTTATAACCTTTAATATGCAAGGCACTCAACACTCCAAGGCTTTAATCAACTCCGGCATGTGAAATGAGGGGAAAAGATATACGTTGTGTTTGCCAATTTGTGAGGTGATGCAGACGCCTTTCCAAACACAAAACAACTGACTGTCCGAACCCAATTAAGGCTGTTGAGTGACAACAAGCATACCTACCTACCACATCATGTGCAAATCACAGGCACTTAAGCAAAGCAACGAACACTTAAGAACTAAAGTACTCTTGTCTTCATAATAGCCAACATATTCAGAGAGATGAGGAGGAATGTGGATTTCACATGACAGAAGCTTTCAGCAAAATTGCAGCTTGAAAACAAAAAGTGCAGAATCCAAATGTGTTGGGCCGGGCAGGCAGGGGGAAGACACCATGAAAATATTAGGATTCAATGTACATGGGTGTGCCTGATGTACGGTTATTGAGCAACAACAATGGGGGTCATAGTCCAAGAGCATTCAGAGGGCATCATAATATCCACCCCTGCTCTGCATTGACTCACAGCAGTTCTCTAGGGTTTCAGGCAGGAACCTCTCAAAACCCTACCTAGAGATGCCAGGGATTGAAGACGGGGCCGTCTGCATGCACTTTTTTTAAAAAAAAATGTTGTGTCCTGGTGTATGGCCCCATCTCCTAAGTGAGGATACCCCACTCAACATAGGTAGACTTACATCTGAGTAACCATCACAGGATTGCACTGTGAAGAACATGCTGAATTGAGTTGTCTGAGTCAGTTGTTCAGACCCCACCTGGAATACTGTGCCCAGTTCTGGACACCCCAATTTAAGAAGGATATTGACAAGCTGGAACGTGTTCAGAGGAGAGTGATCAAAATTATCAAGGGTCTGGAAACTAAGCCTTATGAGAAATGGCTGAGGGAAATGGGTACGTTTAGTCTGGAAAAAAGGAGGCCAAGAGGAGATATGATATCCATCTTCAAATATCTGAAGGGCTGTCACATGGAAGAGGGAAGAAGCTTGTTTTCTCCTGCTCTGGAGGGTAGGACTTGAACCAATAGCTTCAAGATACAAGAAAGGAGATCAGGAAAAAATTTCTGACAGTAAGATATGGTTACCAGATGTCCCCGTTTCCCGGGGACAGATTTACGAATCTGTCCCTGGACAAAATCTGTCCCTGGAATGTCCTCGGATTTCATTTAATGTCCCTGGATTTATATTTTAAGTGTTGTAGATTTATTAGCAGGGAATGAATGTTGCGTGCTTGGTTCAACGGCACAAGACACATCATATGGGGACTTCCGGCGAGGCAAAAAGGTGGGCACCATGGCAGTGAGCAGCTCTTGAAGCCAGCCAGAGCCAATTGCACTACCAGGCTGGCTCCGAGCTGCTGAGACTGCTACTGCTGAGGGGGAACCGGGGGTGGGTCAACTGGGGGAACTGCTGACCCCCCCGACCCAAATCAAGCTGGGAGCAAGAGCGCCCGGCCACCTGGCCGACTGCTCAGCAGCACTCCGAGCCAGAAAAACCCTGGAGCCGACACAGGGAGAAGGAGGAGAGGAGGAGAAGGAAGAGAAAGAGGAAGGAGAAAAAAGAGGGGATCCCTGATCTTGCTGCGCTGCCACCGCCACTGCTGAGGAGGAGAGGTAGGAGAGCACCAGGAGCGCAAGGACACGTGGCCGAGCCCAGGCCTGACCAGAGCCTACTCCATGGCGGCTAGCGCTCAAAGAGAGCAGGTTGGGGTGACAGAGGAGACCACAGAAGAGAAGATATTACTTCTTTTTTTAAAAAAATAATAATAATCTTTTTAAATAACTTTTCCCCCTCTTTTTTTTAAAAAAAAGTGTCCCCAGATTCTTTGGGGAAAAAATTGGTAACCTTACAGTAAGAGCTGTTCAACAGTGAAAGGGACTCCCTTGGGAGGTGGTGGACTCTCTTTCATGGGAGGTTTTTAAGCAAAGGTAAAATGGCAATCTGTCATGGATTCCTGCATTGCAGGGATTTGGGCTAGATGCCCCTTTGAATCGCTTCCAACTCTAAGATTCTATGATTCTATGAGTCAAAATATAAGCTTCTGTTGCTGCTTTTCTGCATGGGACAGATGGCCTCCATTTTGAATGGACCAAACTACACGCCGTTATTAGTTGCTACCATTCCCTGCACACCAACAAATAATCCCTTGTGTGTATTATCTTTCTATGACAAGCTTGGACTTGCCCTATTGTTCTACCTTCCTGGACCATGTTGTGTTAATCCACCCGTTAAAGTTTGCTTAAAGAACACATCTAAAGCAGTTGTTAGGTTATCTTCAGCAAGAGTCGGCACTGAATTCCCCAGCCCACATCTCAGGCGCAGAGAGAGCCGGATGCTAAATCTCAGGAAGAACTGCTTCTTGGTATGTGGCTCCTGTACCCAAGTGAGCTATAAATGCCTGCTTGTTATGTCAGCTAGGAAGAAGAAGAAAAAGAAACAGCATTTCACTTCCTTTTGCTTTTATAATGCCAATCATTAGCCCTATATGTACATGACTTGTGTGTATGATAAAGGTAAAGGTAAAGCAGTGGCGTAGCGTGGGTTGTCAGCACCCGGGGCAAGGCAAGTAATTTGCGCCCCCTAACCCATGGATTTGCGCCCCCTAACCCCCAGATGTTGCGCCAGGTGCGGCCGACCCCCCTGCACCCCCCACGCTACGCCACTGCTCCCATCCTCTCATAGCTGGAGGTGCCGGCGACTCAACCTGGGGGCCTTTTGCAAGGAAAGCAGCGCTCTCCCATGCAGCCACGAACTGTAGTAGACCGGCTCTTTTGAGAAGCAAGGCGGCCTCGGCTGAGGGACGTGGCTGGTCTCTGCAGGGGAAGGAAAGGAAGAGACCGCGGGGTCTTTTTCTTCCAGGCATCCGTCCAAGAAGGAGCGCCTGCCTCTGGTTTAAACCCCGCTCACCAGAAGAGTTGCAGATCCAGCCGGGGCCGCGCGCGCTTTCCTGAGCGGGAAAGCAAATGCGGGGGAAAGTCTCCTGAGAGGCGCCCTCCCTGCTCTCAGAATGGCGGGAGGATGAGAGGCGCCCTCTAAGGGACAAGAGACCCGGGAAATCCACCTCCCACTGAACTGAGCTGGGATGGGGGGCGGGGGACTTAATTGGAAAGAGGATCGCAGCTTCCTCGAAGGGAGCCTTTGACCTTGAAGCTTGCTGCTGGCAGGGTGGCTTTTTGCGGTCGCCCCAATTTGGGGCGCAAATACCTGGCGGCTTCGCCCCCCAACCCCCGCGAAGATGCGGCTTGGGGGGCGCGTGCGCGTTTTCACCTGACTCTCTCCCTCGCCCCCTCCCTGGGGCGTTGCAGTGAGAAAGGGAGAGTCTCCCCCTCGGCTGCCGCTGTTTCTCTCCACGTGTCCGCCACCAGAGGCAGCAGCGGCGGGCGGCTATGCCTGTGCGAGCAAGTCTGGCGGTGGAATGGTGGCGAGGTGCTGTGGCTGCCGCCGGGCCCTGGCGGTGGTGCCTCCCGGCGCGCTCTGCCTGGGCGCGGCGCTCAGCGGGCTCTTCAGCTTCGGCTTCTTGGCTTCGGCTTCTGGTGTTACAGCCTGCGCCCGAGGCTCTTCAGAGACTCCGGAGGCGGCGAGCGCGCCCCCTCAGATGTTGCGCCCGGTGCGGCCGGCACCCCTGCCCGTAGAGGGAAGACACAGCCATCACAGCTTGTAGTTGGTTGATAGCCTTGTCCTCCAGATCCAAGTTCTTCTTCCTCTTTCCCACTGTGCCACAATAAACCATGCCTACTTCCCTTACCCAAATCTCACTGCAAGGGAGAACACACTAGAAATTGGGAGGAGGATGAAATCAAGGAAAAGTGGGGGACTTGAGCTGACAGCACAATGCTTCACTAAAATTAATATAGGGCAAACCTCTTGAACCCAGAGATACCCCCACCTCCAGGACGAAGGAGAAGGAAGAAGGAGGCTGCTTTCTGTTCCATTTTAAGGATTTTCACAGGAAAATAAAAATAGTCTTGACTCAACTGCCCCTTGAAAAAACACCTGGAGCACATTTGAAAGCAACCCTCTTTCGTTTCCCTTGATGATCCTGCCAGAAAATATTGTGGGAACACTTTTCTGACACGAAAGCTTGAGGGCTGGACTGGACGAGATCAATGCAGTTCACCAGGCCACCAAACACCCATCAGGCGATAATAACTTTCTGCAAGCTGGATTTGAACTGGTGATCTAAACAGAGAATGGCTTCTTAGCACTTTAATAATCCCTTAAGATGTCTTCTCTCTGCCTTACAGTCTGCAAATAAGACCCTGTCGTCTGCCTGCCGGTTGCTGCCCAAAGATCAGAGGAAAAACAGCTCAGAGACTGACCTTCTTGCAATAATTTTGATACTGATTTCTTTTGTACATAGAGTGGCCGATAGTAAATTAACACACATTATTGCACCAGGGGGCCTATTGCAAGTCTAGCTTTGTGTTCCGGTTGTCCTGTGGTTATAAAATACGAGGTTGTGTATGTGGCTCTCCTGTTTCCACCCTAACAAACAAATGGAGGAGCACTAAGTAGGCATTTTGAATCTGTAGTGGGGAAAGGAAGAAAGCATGTATAAGACTGCAAAGCACAATAGTGGGAGGGGGGACCCACCATCACCTATTGATAGCATTTTAATAAACTAGATGGATCTGGATTGTGCTCTTATCAGTCTCCAGCTCCTACTTTGCTTTCGTGTGACCTCAAGAGTAGCGTCTTGTGACACTGGGCTCCATTGCCATGGAAACCCCCAGGATATCATCAATAAATGCATGGCAAGGTCACATGGAAATAAGCACCAGAACTTTGGGGGTATAAAAGAAATAGAACGGATACAACAAGTTTCCAGCTCAGAAAATTGATTACGAAATAGCTATGTTTGTCAAATAACTGCAATCTTTTCCAGTAGATTTATTCCTGTGCAGTCCAGCTTGTAGCAGGTTTCAACCTTAGGTGTTTTTAACAGGATGCAATACATTAATTGTATTTTTGAAGCTACTTTGTGCAGCTGTTGGAAGGGTGTGGATAAAGGAAGGCAGTGATTTTAAATGAATCTGCTGTCATGTGCTCGCTTGGAGACCTCTAAGCTGTTTCTCCTTTGTCTTTCCCATTGAGTGGGGTCCATAGGATTGCTGCATATTTCTCACCATACTGTCCATGTCCTGTGTCTCAGCCAATATTTTTTAGCAGGAGGTGAGTGCTTTAGTCCTCTCTGCTAACCTCTTCCAGGTTCCCTGACTATAATTGTCAAGTAGAGACTGCTAAACAGTATGCAATCATGCCCAGACACCAGGGATGGAGAATTTTGTTTGGTCTGCATTTTTAATCCAACTGACCTTTTTCACGCCACCTGGATTAATACACTGATCAGAATGCAATTATCCTTTGGAGTTCACGTTTCTGTGAATTACATGATACAGTTCCTCTCTCGATTTTTAAAAAGCACCATGATGCACTTAAAAATGTATTTTATTAAAGGAAAACATTTAGAAATGCATACACTGAGATAAAGTATGTATCTAAATACATATTTTATGATGAAATGTGTATTTAAGTACATATTTAAGTATAGATATTTAAAATAAAAACATAGTGATTAATGTGGAAACTCAACAGAATGGACACATGTAAAAATGAAATGGTCCAAAAATAGATGGAGTCATCCATTCCTGCCAGACACTACACCTGGTGGCATATTTCACATCTCCAACCACTTTAAACGGACATGGCTTGTCCCAAAGAATTCTGGGAGCTGTAGTTTGTGGGGAGATAGGTAGGGACATGCACAGGGGTCAATAACCCCCCAACCATGTTTGGTTGAAAAATTGCACATCCACACACAAACTTTCTATATGATCGGGACACTCTTCTGTGATTAAACATATTGCACTGCTGCTGTCACATCTAGTTTGGCCCCTGAAATGAGAAGTGCTACACAGATGCCCAGCAGTTGGTGGGTGAATCAAGCAGAGCCAAAGCAGGGGTCCTCAAAGGGCTTTCATTTTTACAAGGGATGCTGAGTAGCTATGAGGCAGGGGATGCGTGATTTATTTCCGAGGATATTTCTTTCCACCCCCAATCTCTTGATATTTGCTTTGAAATACAGTCTGCTGTTCTGACACCTTTGTATTACCTTTCTCTGTTCATTGGAGCCTTTGTTGTTTTTAACATCAAAGAGATGCTGCCCTGCTCTTCTAGGAAAGCGTCTGTCTCCTGCTCTGTATAATATTTCCAGCCTGGCGTAATGGGTACTAAAATGGCTTCCTTCAGTCCCCTGTGCTCACATGATGAAATTTTTATAGGAGCCATTTCACCATGCAGTAAGGTTATGGTTGGTGAGGCATGATTTCTATTGGAGCATCACTGGGTGTTTTGGGTAGAATTGTTTCATTCTGGTGGTGAGGCATCCTGACCTGCTCTTTACCTAATGATAGAACTCTTCTGGCATATGGGAATGCTCAGGACTAGCTCCACACACACCCGACAACTCTGTGCACATCAACAACACTCTCAGGTTGATGATGGGACTCATACTGCCTTGACCTATCAAGAAAGTTCAAGGAAATCAGTGAAGTGTCTCACACAGGGCACAGCCAGCATCAACTTCGGCTTTCATTTTCTCTCTCTATTCACTCTTGAAAAACATAGAGGTCATCTGCACTGTTGTATAAAGAAATATATTTGAAAGGATTTCAGAGGGACTTGCTCTCCTGTTAACTTGTTCAGAGTTTCACCCAAGGTTTGTGGCACTGGATACTAAACTATTTGCAAGGCTATGATCCTTTCCCTCTTTAACCTTGCCAGAATAACTTCTCCTGTGTATAACTGGAATAATTTTGCAGGTCATCAGCTTGAGACAGGTAGGCTGATAACAGAGAGAGAATACAAGATGGAGGCCTTCTTAGCTGAAGATAGCCTTCATAGCTAGGAGATTCACTCTTTTCTCCCTTCCCCTCCCCGCTTTTTAGTTGCATGAACTTGAGAAAACGAAGACGGATTTGCAGCAGCTAAGGACAAATAGCTGTCGTGAATTCTTCTTGCACCAAAATGTGGGTGGAAAGATCTCCCCACATCATCTTTCTCCATTTCGGCTACATTCACATGACAGTATATTCCATTTCCCTAATGTTCCCCAAACTGTTAATTTCTGCCTTATATTTCATCTTTCACAATACATAAAACCCATTTACAGAAATCTAGTGGAATATAGGTGATGTTCAGCACTCATTTCCTTGTTAATTGGTTCTGTTTCTGTGTTAATTACAACCCCATTGCCCAGAAAGTCACAGGAGTAAAGTGATGACATTTGGGGTGGTATACCAGTATACAGTTCTTTCCTGCTGCTTTCATGAGGGAATCATGTGGGAACAGAAGCACGCATGTGTGAACAGGTTGGGGGAGTGTAAGTATGTTCAGTTTTGTTTCACACCACACCCAGTGGCGTGAATGAAATGTAGCATGACATGCTGGTATAGCAGTCAAAATCCCACAGTTCCATAATGCAACAGATACTGCACTGCAGAAGAAACATTAGAAAATGGAACAGAAGTGCTAGCATTATAATCATTATAATTTGAATGTACCCCTTACTATAGTTTGAAATGTGGTATTTGAGAAGAGATGTATTTGCTAGGTCAGTGTTCCACAGCCTGATGCCATCCAGATACTTTGTGCTGGCAAGGGCCATGGCTGGGGATGAGGGGAGCTGAAGTCCAAAACATCTGGAGGACATCAGGTTGGGAAATGCTGTGCTGGGTGGAACTGCTGTTATTGACACAAAATGGTACTTGTTGATCTCATCACTTTCTGCAGGGTAGAATTGCCCTCTGTGTTCAAAGGCAGTTGATTATGAAGAACCAAATAGATCATGAGGGGCCAGATTGAATGATTCTAGGGAGTCAGGGTCATTTTATCCATTCATCTGCCACTTTTTAATCCCACTTCTTAATGGTTAACCAAATGTTTCATAGCACAGCTTTTCATCTCATGTGCCTAAGTCACCTCCCCACCTTGAACCATCAGCCACCCTACCCATCCTGGGTAGCTAGTATGCTGGCAAAGCACCTACATTTTCTTTGTCACACTAGAAAATCTTAGTGTTTAACTGCAGAGAAGAGATACTGATCTCTAGAAACACCCACATGGACCCCAAATGGCAGGTGAAGTGATGATGGCTAGATCAAGTAAAGACAATGGTGTGACCATTCCCAAAGCTTAAGGCACAGGTGGTAGCAATCACTGCTATCATTTTGCCCTGAGTGATACTAGCCTAAACCATTGTAAATAAATTCAGGAGTTATATCCAGAAATGTTAGGTTTTGTACATGAGATCATGCAAGAGCTCACTTCCTAGGCGGGGAGCCCCACGCTGCGGTCTTTAAAGAAGATGAAGGCTGCATCTGAGAATTATTTCCATTTCCCTACACTGCATTGAAAGTCCTTTTCTTTTTCTTTTGTCTCCCCGCAAAAGACACAAAGGATTTGATATTTTGCTTTCTGCAGGGAGGAGTAATCTCCCCAGAGCCCATCCACAGTCCCAGACCACAGGACTTCTGTCTTGGAATTCTGAGTCTCGGCAGGAGAGGGACTGAACATATTTAAGAGGCCAAGGGCAGCCCGGGGCTATTGACTGGTCTATGAAGGCTGGTAGAAGGGCTGTCTTGTTGGTCCCCAGGCAACCAATCAATGCTAATTCCCTGCTGATCCTTGCAGCCGCTGGCCCATTGCTCAAGTGAGAGTGCTGCCCTGCTGAGCAATGATTTGTGGGATATAATTGGCTTAATGCTTGGCTTGGTCGTTTAGTGTTACTAAATGACATAACATCAGCTGCCTTCCAGCTTCACCAGGAATAAATCTCTGCAGGGAAGTGGAACTTAGGGCAAATTGTTAAGTTTTTCTCGCAAAGGACAAACAAATGCAATTATTCGCCACTGAGGTCTAGGGTTGCCCATTTCCATCAAGGATGAGTGATAGCAAAGATAGTGCTCAGGATTACTCACAGTCCATGGCAGCCTCTCAAGTTCACACTTTATGCATTTGTTGGTATAGGCCTTGCAATATTCAGACCTGCCTAACCTTCTCTTACTTACCTAATATGACAAAAGAGGCAGTGGCATTTTAGGTATAGGTTTACTGTGACATGAACTTTCACAGGTAGCAGTCTGATTGATGAGATTGACGAAGCCCTGTTCAGTTGACGGAAACAGGACAGGTAGTGTGCGAAGACTTAGCATCATCCTCAGTTGTCTATACATTGATCTAGTTCATCTGCACAGAGCCTGAATGACTGCAAATTGTGCATATATAGGCTTTCTATACAATCAGGGACATTGTAGCTTGAAGGGATTTCAGACTGGGATAGAGAGCATATGCAACCTAAATAATTGCTTGGGTTATATGATTCAGTTCAGTGTCTATTAGGGGTGTGCACTGACTCTGTGTGAACCCCAAATAACATGGGGATTTGGAATGATTTCAGGTCATGATCTCACATTTCCTGAGTAGGACAGCCATTAACAAGGTGCGTCAATAGGGATTTTTCCATAAAGCAAAATGGCACCTGCACACGCATTTTTTTCTTTCTTTCTGAGAAATGAAAGCAAGCTGACTGGGGAAACACCGAGAGCTTGAGAGGGGAGGGGATGTAGACATGGGGGCATATTTCATTTTGATAGAAAGGTCTAGCTTTTAATCACAGTGAAATTATTTCCCCAGTGTACTCCACTCACCGTGTTTGGTTCCAGTTATGGCAGAAAATAAAACAAAAAGTAAGAGACATTTACTTACTTATTTATTTATTTATCTAAACAAACAAACAAACAAACAAACAAACAAATAAATAAAGTACAAGTTCCCTGCACAAACACCCCTTGACAGATCTGCCTGACAATTGGCAGGTATAATCCACTCTGGATGGCTGTCAAATTAGAATAACACAGAGTCGATCCCAAACAGATCAGACTGTTTCCAAATACTACAGTAAGTCCCTATAAGCTGCTGCTCTAGAATTTTTTTTAGTTCAGAACTGGCTTTCTTCGTGCCACATAGCCATTAGGGCAAAGTCAGCTAATGCAAAGTGAGATGCTTATCTACATGACAAAAAGTCACTGAATGCAATCAACTTTAGGCATAGGACAGCATTGTCACCACCAGGCAGAAGAAACGTGGCTTTAACTGCAACAATACCAGCAACAGCTACAACAAATGTTCTGCAGCCATGCAATGTGTTGGACTGGTCTGGTATGAGGGCATTTGGGGGGATTATTCAGGAAAAGTTTCAAGTACTTGAAAGTTTGCTTTTTCACACAGAAAGTATGAGCCCACAAACATCTGGCACAGCCCTAGTATTGAAGTGGCCTCTTTGCAGAAATGTGTCTTATTTGTCACAGAATGATTAAAAATAAAAAATAAAAGTTAAATAGTACAGTTCTTTGCCTGGATATCCTGAAAGGGTAGCATATTAAGAAATGGGTCCTATCTTGAGGGAAACAAAGTGCTGACAAAGGGATTCTTCAGATTGACTCCAGAAGGTTTTGTACACACATATTCCCCCCCCCAAAAAAGCAGGACACTCTACTCCCAAATATGAAGGCACAGAGAACTAATATAATAATATTTAGTATTTTGAAAATAACCATTAAAGTAACATTCAGAATCAGCCCCACCCCAGCTGCACTGAGGCATTTGCTTTGGCTCACAGACAAGCCACAGAATGGCAGTAGGAGCTTCAGGTTACCTTCTTAGGAAAACACCATCTTCGCAATTTGAGTGTCAGTGGAATCTGCCAAGATGTCATGTGTCAAGTGAGCTGAGTCCATCACTCCAAAAAACTGCATCAAGTCATGGAAGATGAGGCAAGATTTAGGACAGATTCAAGCAGTGTGGACAAAAATAAGAGCACTTGCAAATTGGTGATTGGCATTAAAATTAGAAATCCATAGATAGAATTAGGGCAAGTATCCAGAAGTAGAGAAGGCCAGACAAGGAAGGGGCCAAAGGAAAAGTATCTGCATAACTGCTTATTTAAGGAATTTGGGCCTAACTGCCTGTGTATAAAATTATTCATGGCATAATGAAAGTGAATAGAAATTTTACTCCATTTTTCATATTAATCAAAGCCAGGGTCATTCGATGAAGCTGAATGTCGGAAGATTCAGGACAAACCAAAGTAAAGTAGAATAAAACCCAACCTTCAAGATAAAACACAAACAGCAAGAGGGGCAGGAACAAAAGTGGAAGTTATGTGAACAGCTGTTGCTGGATGTAGAACCTCTGCAAGACTGGATTTCCAAAGGCAACTTGATTGATATGAGTACTGGGTGATAATTTGACCATATCATTTAGGCATTATTATTTGTCACACATGTTTGTTGACCACTTATCAATACGAACATATTATTTTATTCCATTTTTTTGCATTAAAGGGTTTTATTTACTTCTTCGTAAGACTTGAGTAGTAGTTGTTCACGCTATTTTGTTCTTGCCCAACTTGCTGTTTGTGTTTTAAAATATTCAGAGCAGACGAAAAGAACTTCCACACAACACATAGTTCACCTCTGATATTGACTACTACAGAATGTTGCCATGGCCACCAGCTTGGGCATCTTTAAAAGAGGCTCAGAAAAACTCATGGAAGATTAGGTTATCAGTGACTACATGCCATGATGGCTGTGCACTTCCTCTCCAATTGGAAGTGATAGGCCTCTGAATACCACGTACAGAAAATGCAAATGGTGATGGTGTTGCTGTGCTCATGTCATGCTTGTAGGCTTCTCACAGACAGATGGTTGGTCACTGTGAAAGCAAGATGCTGGACTAGGTAGGCCAAAGTTCTGATCCAGCAGGGTTCTTCTTATGTTCTTATCACACTGACTGTCTTCATCCTGAAATGCACCGTAAACATCATCATTTTATGCCTTGGACTTTGTATATTCTAAAAGTCTAAAAGACCAAAAACAGTAATATTGAGTGAAGTTGCCTGAAATGTCATGAGCAACACTAATAATAATAATAATAATAATAATAATAATAATAATAATAATAATAATAATAATAATTTATTATTCGTACCCTGCCCATCTGGCTGGGTTTCCCCAGCCACTCTGGGCGGCTTCCAACAAAGATTAAAAATACATTAAAATGTCACACATGAAAAACTTCCCTTCAGATGTCTTCTAAATGCTAAATGTCAGGAAGTTGTTTATCTCTTTGACATCTGATGGGAGGGCATTCCATAGGGCGAGTGCCACTACCGAGAAGGCCCTCTGCCTGGTTCCCTGTAGCTTTGCTTCTCTCAGTGAGGGAACTGCCAGAAGGCCCTCTGAGCTGGACCTCAGTGTCTGGGCAGAACGATGGGGGCGGAGATGCTCCTTCAGGTATACTGGGCTGAGGCCGTTTAAGGCCTTAAACACTTTGAATTGTACTCAGAAACAAATACTGATTTGGCATACGGTTCCCCACCCCTGTATTAGACCACCTATTATTACCCAGTAGTCAGAGTAGGAAATTATGTTGCCAGTTGTGGAAATGTAGAACATTTAACAGAAACTTGGTCCCAAATCTGACAGACTTCAGCCATAGGAGGCTTAACCATTCTGTGGGGAGACAACCTAAAGATTCTTTCCAACTACTATCCTGGCTTTCCTCTTGCCTTTCTTAAAGGCAATAGCCTTGTGTTGTTGTTGATGGCTTGAGACTAAGTAGCATTTGTATGCTTACACGGGTCTGCTGCGCTTTGCTTCATGCCTGCTGAAGGATGGCTTAGGGCAAAATTTCCTCAGCCTGAGTCCCTAGAAGACAACTTCAGGCAAAACAACAGAAATCCTGCCTTTGCACTTAGAGGATAATCTAAACTGAGCCTTCATGGTAAAGCGCTTTCCAGGAGATTCTGCGTCATGGGAAAAGTGCAGTTTGTTAAAAGTCCAATAAGAAGTTAAGCCTTGCTAAGAAACAGTAAACTTAAAAGCCCAGCTCTAAAATATTCTGAACTTGCTAGCACCAACTAACCATCCATAAATTTGATAAAGGCAAGTGACTGAGGACTGGTTGTTCACTGCAACAAGAGTGGCACCCACTTCAAGTGCTTTCACTCTGGAACCTTAAAACACTTAATTGTTCCCTATAACTTTGCTTCTTTCTGTCTTTTTTTTTGGTCTGCCTGTCCCTAAATGGACTAACAGAACAAACTTTCCAAGCTTAGCTGCGCAACTACTTATTTTGCCTCGTGGATAGTTATTCTCAACTGTCTTCTAAAACTATTGGGGTTAGAGTAAGGTTACCAGACGTCCCCATTTCCCGGGAGCAGTCCCCAGATTTACAAATCAGTCCCCATACAAAATCCATTGAAGTTGAAAAGTGTCCCCAGATTCATTGGAAAAAATCTGGTAACCTTAGGTTAGAGAGATGCACTAAGTCCACATCTGTGAGTCTCTGCATTATGAGTCTTTGCACATGGTACCCCTCATGTTGAAAGACTCAAGGCCAATCAATCCTGCTTAATTCTCATATCTGGTCTCTTACTATGGCAGAGCACCATCAAGAAAAATGAGGAATATTTGTTTATGAGATTTCTCTAGCTGTGAGTGGTCCTACTATTAGATAGAGTGAGATGGCTGCCCCAGGCAGCAGATGCTAAGGGGCAGGGAGTGGACTGAACTGACATAGCTACTGTACCACTTCACTCAGCCTGCTGCTCTCAAGTGCTGTGGAGGGCACTGTCCAATTGCCAGTGTTGAGTAAGATTCATTCAGCAGCCTGGTCAACTTGTGTGCATGGAATAGGGCAGATGCCATCTTGCCCAATGACTCAGATAGCAAAATGCCTATGGCTCTGCCTCTCCATCCCACCTTCTAATTTAGAAAATGTTAAATATTCTCATGAGGCAGTGCAATGACATTCAGGAGCTTGGACTCCCAATTCCAGAAATGCCAACATATATTCCTCTTCTTTTAGTCAAAGTGCTGCACTTTACAACCAGCACATTGTAAGCTGCTGCAAACCAGTGATGTGATGCCAATGCGCAATGCGAAGGAGTAAGGGCAGGGAGATTTATAGAGGAGGCCCTGGTTCTTGATTTCTCCCTTTCCATCTCCCACAGCGTCATGCTGCATATTAAAGTTCCAGAGATTTATTCAGGTAACGCTTCTATTTATAAACCCGAGGGCAAGTTACAATCAAGGGAGAGAGGCAAGCACATAGGTGACCATTCATGCAGCTCATCGCAGGTAGAGAATTGGACATGGGGTACATATGCAGCAGATAATCAATATGCTGGCATTGTTCTCTACAAAAGATTCCCTGAATGCCTAAGCACAGCAGATGCATTTATAAAGAGTACATCCTGCTCTGTAGATAATCCACGAAACAACTGAAGGGATAAATGCCCAGAATTGATGTCATTGTTTGGCCTGGATTCATGATGACAAAGAATGGCAAGATGATGATGAACCATGAAGGCACATGTTTTTTCCTCATTTTACTTAACAATAGAATGGAGACATTAACAGCGCATCCATTTAATGTGATGATTCCAGCTAGGGAAGGAAATTCTTGGATGAGGGGTGGGGTGCAGATGATCTATAGGAAAAGCATGGCAAAGCTTTTCTTTGAGAGCCAGTCTATATATATTACGCAGAATATAGAGGTGGACTTAAAGCATAGAATTCTGCACAATACCACTTCAGAGGAAATAATCCCCCCTCCCCAGTAGATTTCCTTCCATGTTAAAGACAAGGTAAGCCAAAATACAAAACACTGACTCAAATTATGTTCTGATGCAAACTCCCTAGTCACCAAGTTTCTTTCTGTATGAGCACTCCGTTAGTTGATTAGGCTCTTTTTCAATATGTACATGGAGATTTAAGGGCCAGATGTAACTAAATAGTTGCACTCGCAGAAGCTGGTACAATAAGTCCCGCTGGTGCAATGGGACTTTCTCCCCTCTCCTCCACCCTGCACCCTAACACACACGCCCATCAGTTCTGGGAGACCCGGAGAAGCTCCAGAACAGTGAGGTGGGGGGAAGGTGAGGAGAGATTGCTCCATCTGGAAATCTGAAATGTTTTCGCAGATTGAACAATAGTAGCACAACACTGGATTCCACCCTGTGAAGATTAGAAATCTCTGGCGCTCTCGCTCGCTTGCTCTCTCTTGAAGCGACTCATATATTTACCAGCAAATGGTTATTAGAAACTATGGCTGTGCTGTGAAAACACTTACCACCCTAGTACATACCCACTGCTTTTGCCCCTTTTTCAGGAGGGCTAGGTATGGGGTGAAGTGTTCGAGCTCCCCAGTGGGGGTCACTACAAGCTCCATGACTGCTCTGCATTCCATCCCCCCTTTTTTCCATATGAAGGCAGGAAGCATTGCACTCCTTCTAATTTGATTTTATGATTATGCCACATAACCAATCAGATTTGGCTATGTGATGACATTTGAAGCCCAATCAGAGAGAGGGTAGTGTTTTCTGTCCCCACTCTGATGTCATGTTGTGTAAAACAAAGGGAAGGGAAATTAAGGGAATTGTAGCGAGTTCTAGGACCAGAGGCAGGTGGCAGAAAATGGGGCTGAAAAGGTGAGTACAGGGGCTTTTGTGAAACCGACCAATCCCCCAAAAGCCTCTGTTGGATTCACCACAGAGCATTTAGCTGGATCCTAATGGAAACAATGTTACAGGCCTACAGCAGAAAAAAAGTAGCGGGTGGGGTGGGGGAATCAAAACTCCTTTTTTATGATTTAGGTCTTGGAAATTTTTTCTAATTCTGATCCTCAAAGAAATGATTAACTTTGACAATGAAACTAAGCAACCTGAACTAAAAACATTATTACACCCCATATCACAAACAATGAACAATGCAATAAAATCTAAATCCTTGTCTAGGTAGAGAAATAAATGTGGATTAGCCCAGTTATTGTATCATTAAAAATCAACACATTGTGTAAAAATAGGAAACCATGATAAACCTGCATGGCAACAGAAAAATAGCGGGATAGTTAACCACAAAAGGGGTCTCGACTCCCATGGATTTGCTCTTCTCTCTGGAAAAAAGGCTGCAGGAAGCATTGCCTGAAAAGAGAACAAAAGGAAGTGGTTGACTGTTTTTGGCTGTGTTTCTACCAGATGTTCACCCTGACAATAATAAATGGAGAACTCATTGAATAGCAAAACCCACTCAGTATTTACTTCATAGATTTTCAGAAATCGTTTGTCAGCAGCTTCCATCGTAATTCATTATGGATTGCCTTGAAGTGTTTGGGTATGCCAGCAAAACTAATTAACATAATCAAGGTAGAGCCTGAGGACTTGAGTGAAGGTTCAGCTTAGATCTTGGCATGTAAACCAGGGTGCATATTTTGTGTTACCCCCCCCCCCTTTTTTTAACATGATCACCAACTTCCTGTTATGAAGCATTTTATACCTGGGCAGGCAAAGACGGATGACTTGAACCCCATCATTCTGCCCAATGTGCTATGTCTTGAAGCACTGTGCCAGTCTTTTTCCTTTGGAAAAACCGTTCTTAAGACCCCATAGATGTGGAGGAAATTTCAGGGCTGCACAATTATTATTTATTATTTCAATTTATATTCTGCCCTTCCTCCCAAAGTAGCCCAAGGTAGTAAACACATTGATGAGAAAAAGTGTTGTTGTTTTCTAAGCATTCTGAAAACATTCCCTCAACCAGTGATTCCAGGGTTGGCAGGAACAGTATCTTTCAGCCATCAAATGTCTGGGTAAAGAGGAATTTTAAAAAATCCCTCCTGAGAGTCAAAAACGACTTTCATAATGCTACTGTTTCAAATGAATGGGTGGAAGCAGACAGCATTGAGTGATAGGCATCCATTTTTCATTGGTGCATAAGGGCTAGTTGCTCAAAGGGGGGCAGGAAGACTCATTTCCTCACAGTTCAGCCTGCTGTGTGCATCCCACCATTTGCACCCCTCTTTCTGCCCCATTTACTTTGTTTCATATGCTCAGAGTGTCCAAAGTTCAAACTACCATTATCTGAGCACCCTTAGGCATTTCTGGAAATCACAGTCCCTGTTTAGAAATTAATGATTAATAAAGGAAGATTGCCAGGATTTCTTGTTTCCAGTATGATACCAACATCCTGTTTGCAGTTATATGCGGTTGAGTGAACTAATGCATCCTATCCTGCTGGCAAAACCAGCAGGAGGATTTAAGGGCAATGCAGCTATTTCACCCATCCACCATTCAAAAACAAAGTACGATCCATTGATGTCATGTCATGGCCTCCTATCCTGCAGGCTCAACCTCACTCCAGACAAGAGGAAATAAAGCCAAATTGCAACAGTTCCAGCACAGAACAGGCTCTGTAGCATTTACTATTCAGTCACACTGATGAGGAGGATCTATGCCAGCCGACATCCATCCATTTTATCAATCGTAGATTGGATTCTCCAAGCAGTTCCCAAGATTTTAAAGAAATAAAAGGTCACTAATTTAATCCCCCATGGCTTTTCATCAAGCCAGTGTCTTGGAAGCATTGTTTAGAAAATAGGAACAGAAAAATCTCAGGAATTTTAAATGTTACACCAGATTTTAGTTCTTCGCTCCAGCGGTATTCATGCAGTCAGTTTGGGTAAGTATACTAGTAGTCAGCACAGGGAAGTTGGAAGCCTGGCTATGCAATGCTGATTGTCTTTTACTTTTATGTATTCATTCATTTCATACGAATAAAGAGATTGTTATATCAAAAAGCACCACATAAAATAAAGTAGTTGTACTGCAGAGATGAGATTTAGGAATTACTCTACTATATCAGAATGCAGAGTATAAACATTTTAAATGCATAAACACCTTCTCTCAATTTATTTGTAATTTAAGGTCTGGTACCATTGCTATGAGCTTATTGTGAAACATCTGCAAAGGAGGATTCAAAATTGAGATAGAAAAATCTGAAACTTCCCCAGTGGAATGGATCTTGCTCTTAAAGAGTGAAAATGAAAATATTGCACCATGCAGGGTTTTTTGGGTTTTTTTAAACACCCTTCAATTTCTGGCACCAGAGGAGCCAATATAGGCTCGCTCTTTAAAGAGCTGTCTTTAGATGCTGAGAGAGAAAGCAGTTATGTAGCTAAAGAGATGTTTACTGCTAACTGAATGCAATGCAGACATTTGACATGTGGTGCAGTGGTTAGTAGGTTGGATGGAGACTTGGGAGAGTAGGGTTCAAATCCACACTTGGCTGCAAAGCTCACTGGGTGATCTTGGGTAAGTTACAGTCTTTCAACTTACTCTACCTCACTGGGCTATTGTGATGAAAAAAATGGGGAGGGAAAGAACCATGAATGCCGCCTTGAGCTCCTTAGAGGGAAGCTGGGATACAAATGTATTGGATGGATGGATGGATGGATGGATGGATGGATGGATGGATGGATGGATGGCAAACCGTGGTTAGCAAAAGCAGAAGCTTCTGTACTCTGAAAAGGTGGAAAGGACGTCAGGGGGAGCATGTGAGCCTGCACTCATTCCTGTTTGGGAATGTCACACTAAACCGTGGTTTAGTATGATATGTGAACAAGGTCACTTTTTTGAGTGATTTCACCAAAAGCATTCAAATACAGTGGTACCTCTGGTTAAGTACTTAATTCATTCCGGAGGTCCGTACTTAACCTGAAACTGTTCTTAACCTGAAGCACCACTTTAGCTAATGGGGCCTCCTGCTGCTGCCGCGTCACCAGAGCACGATTTCTGTTCTCATCCTGAAGCAAAGTTCTTAACCTGGAGCACTATTTCTGGGTTAGTGGAGTCTGTAACCTGAAGCGTATGTAACCTGAAGCGTATGTAACCCGAGGTACCACTGTACACTATACCAATAAGGCAGTCGTGGTTCACTTACAAAGAATTATAATCAGCGATTGAGACATGCCTTGGTCTTACACATTCCTTGTCTTTATGAATTATAATTTTGTACTTTAAGAAGACATGTCTGATTGAGGACAACATGCATTATATGAACTGCACTTGTAAGCAAAACAGAAGCATTCCACCTTAAAAATGACAGGTGCTTGCAGGGGTTCCCTATTCTTCTCTCTGATGATAATCTGCTCTGGCTCTCCCCACCCCCTCCACCCAATTGTCTCTGCTTCTTTGACATTCTTGGAATTGAAGTGCCATAATGTTTGAGAGCTGCATCTCACTGCCCCAGGCAAGAGTATTGATCAGTCAGTAACCTGAAAAGAGGGGGCACCTGCTGACTTGGTTTAAAAGAAGAGACAAAAAGAGGTGGTGATAAATTGAATTATAATTATCAGTTGGCCCCTCTGTTTGCAGGGTAGCTTGAGCAGAAGATGCATTAAGGAATGAGAAGAGCACAGAATGGCTTTATTGGGAACCTGTACTAGCAAAGCTGTCAAGCACTTTCAGTTTATATAATGACATGTTGGTTCTACGTATACCTTTTGCTTATTAGTTTCTTTTCTCTTGCTTGTTCCTTTTAAAGGCTAGGCAAATCATAGGCTGTGAAATCCTCACATTCTATTATGATGACATACATGTGCATGAAGGTTTGTGTGTGTAAAGAGAGAGGGGTGGGGAGGAGAAGGACGGAGAGTCCTAGTGATGAAGAGGATGAGACACTGTAGCCCCTGGACCCAACAGTTGGTGTTCAGTGAAGCTATGTCATGATACCAATGCCAGGAATTCCACAGAGGTGGGAACAGGCATAGAAGAAATTATTAAAAATGAAAGAGTTATGGCTTGGCTACTCCTAAGGGATGATATGGAAGTGCTTGAGTGATTTGTGAAGGCTGTTAACACTGAGAAGAAAAAGGTATTAGTCTGGTACAGGGGAGTTTATCTTCCTGTAGTAGGGTGCAATTACAAGTTGGGTCGTACAGAATTAATACTGAAAGAAACTGTCACTCACTGGCAAGGGCTCCCTATATTGGTCTTTCTCCAAGGAAAGAGGTAAAGCTTCTTATCCTGGTAATGTAAAGAAGATGTGATCAAAATACAGAGCGCTACCTTGATGGGGAGTAGAGAAACTAAAGAGTTTCGCTTTCCATTCATTCAGTCCCAAATTAATGTATTCATAAAAAAAGAATCAAAGACACATACACACACCCGCAGAAAGATGATTCCGAAAGCAGCTTGGTTGAGAATCAATGTGAAATGAGTAAGTTTCCATTCTTCCTGCAACACTGAGTGGTTTGATTCGCCGCATCCATCTGGTCTGCTCCCAGGTGAGCTGATTGTATAAAACAGATACCTATGGTTTCCAATCCATGAGCCATTAGTGCATCAGAGTGGTCCACGTAAAGATGCTCATGGAGGATAAACTGTTTGTCAGATAATAGGGATTATAGCAGACACTGAGAGGACCACATTTTCCATCACAGACATCTAAAAAACAAAGGATTTTCTTTTGGCCAGCAAATAAAGCCAGCTGAAATACTAGTTACAATATAAGCTATTTGGGGCCTCCTTTTCTCTGTGCTCACTAGATCTTCTCCACAAATTATGAGCTTCCACCTGCATTCTGTCTCTGTGCTTGGCCCTAAATCCTCTCCCCCCACCCCCACTCTTCCAGCTTGCTTAGCCAGACCCTCTCATATTGCTTTTCATCATTCTTCTCCACCCACATCCCCACAACTAGACTCTCAAAAGGGCATCCACTGTAGGTAATGTCTGCAAGTTAAATGCCATTTGTGAAGACTGTGAAGAAGGCGACTGTGGAGTATCCCCACTCAGATGGAATTGAGAAGGAGGTGTGTTCATAGTGCAGTGATATGGAACCTGCGGCTCTCCAGGTATCACTAGACTAAGTCCCATCAGCTCCACCCGGCATGGCCAGTGGTCACAGATGATGGGAGTTGTAGTCCAGCAACATCTGGAAGGCTGCAGGTTCCCCAGCTTCATGTGATGTGCTCTGTGAAGAGCTGTGTTCCTTCATGTAACCCCTTCTCTTCACTGTGATGCCTGCAGAACAGCTTTTTCATTTGTGTTTCAAACTATATAGCCTATACGTATAGCCTCTTTCCTCAAGCCTAACATTGTATGTGTCAATTTTGTTGGGATCACAGCAGGGTAAGGTAAAGGTAAAGGTACCCCTGCCCGTACTGGCCAGTCTTGACAGACTCTAGGGTTGTGTGCTCATCTCACTCTAGAGGCCGGGAGCCAGCGTTGTCTGCAGACATTCCGTGTCACGTGGCCAGCGTGATGAAGCTGCTCTGGTGAACCGGCACCAGAGCAGCACACGGAAACGCCGTTTACCTTCCCACTATAAAGCGGTACCTATTTATCTACTTGCACTTAAGGGTGCTTTCGAACTGCTAGGTGGGCAGGAGCTGGGACCGAACGACGGGAGCTCACCCCGCCGCGGGGATTCGAACTGCTGACCATGCGATCGGCAAGTCCTAGGCGCTGAAGATTTAACCACAGCGCCACCCGCGTCCCACAGCAGGGCAGGGAAGTGTTGAACCTCCCCTCCCTTTACTCTGTGGTTCCAATGAAAATCCTACCCCACTCCACAGCTAGTATCCCATTCATTCATATACTAAACTATGCGTAATGTTGACTATGCAATTAAAGTAATGTCTAGTTTGGCCCTGACTTGCTGATCTGAGTAGGCAGCATTAGCATTGAAGCACAACATGCCCCCAAGCCATGATCTCCAGCTGGCTGATGCTGCAGGTGTAGGAAACCATGAGTTTATGTGATACTAGTGAGATGTGTGAGACTCCACATAGGTACACTGAATGTGGTCCTCCAGTGTCAAACTGGCTCCTAATTGCCATCAGTGAGGTGGCATAGTCTTCTCATGTGACTTTACCATTTTAATAACGAACTCTTGAAACAGATCTAAATTATATGGGCATTGCCTCTTGTAAAAGCAAAAAATCTTAAATCTACCATGGTCTGGGCACAGTTCCTTCCCTATTCTGGCACAGACTAGCTGCCTAATCATGACTACTTTGCAGTTCAGTTTCACTTTTGCTTGTAAAGCAATAATAGCAACAACCACCTCTACCAAGTGTTTTATCAACCCTTAAGAACATTTAAAAGCCTATGGTAAACAAAATCCATAGCTCTGCTGCAGCTCATTAATAAACAAAGTGCAAAGCAGAGGCAAAGGCAGCGTCCTTGGAGACACCTTGTTTGTATATACTCTCTCCTCTGTGATCGGTTGCTTCAATGATCTTCTCTTTTTAACTCCCAATTAACTAGGATGCTGTCCTTGTATCATTTACCTGAGCAAGCCACCTGGATACTCTCCTTTTCACCATCACATAGGGACTGGGGGTGGGGGAACCTGCCAATTTCAGTTTCTCATTTCTCCAAGCTTACATTCAGTTCTCCACGTTTCCACATGAGTTTGCTTCTTTCTTTCTTTTTAAGTCCTCATGGAAATTCATCAGGATTTCAGGGAAGTTTCTCCCAACACACACATTTTGTATGCAATTTTGCTTAATAGTCACATTTTTGCAAAGCAATCCCCCCAACATAATATTATTTTCACTAATATCTGTATTTTTGTGCACACTTTACCTCATATATGCATTTTTGTATGCTTAGCTGGAGAAGTGAATTGCAGAATTCAGAGAAATGAGGGTATCAGAGAGGGCTATGTTTTGCATTGGATGTTGATTTGGAATGTGCTAATTAGGTAGGTTCATCTTTAAATGTAAACTGAACTGAATTTCTCCCCCATCCCTTGTAGTGACCCATCTTACAAGACAAAGGACATTCTATCCATCGTAATTTCAATTTTTCACATAGCTGACAAAACACATGTTCTATCAGTGACAGGTGCTGGCCTTCAGGTTTGCTTCTCAGAAAAGCCAGCTGCTAAGAAGACATTCAAGTGTGATTCGTTCTTTTTTCTCAACAAATCCAGTCTATCCCTGTCCTCAGGTTCCTTCTTCTACTGTGAAGCATCCTAGAGTGGTGAAAGTTTAGTAGTGAGATTGTCTCAGCTGGTGTAATCTCACAGACTGAATTGAGCAGGTAACAGAACCTAGGAAAGGAGTACTGCGAATAAGGCAAGAAGAAAATATATACAGGTCCAGGAGCTGGAGAGCTGATTGAATTTCACATCCTTATTGGAAAATATATGAATAATCACCCATCTCTTGAGCTGCAATCATCTAGCTCATGGATAGGAAACCTCTGTTCCTCCTGACATTGCTGAACTACAACACACATCATCCCAGGCCATTGGCCATAATGGCTCAGGCTATTGGGAGTTGAAGGCCAACAACATCTCAAGGACCACAGGTTCCCCATTGCTGCCCTAGCTCAATCTATATTGTGCAAGTACATAAATGTTAAGTAGAAGCCATGTTGGTTGTGGCAGCAGTGGAAGAGAATTTGGAGAGAACGAATATGATTTCTTTCAGATTTGACATAGTTCCCATCCAAGTTGGACTTGACTATCAGTGAAATCATCAGCAATGGCAGCCTTCTCATTCATCCCACCATGTTTCCATGTCAGATTGCAAGAAACAGGCCCTTTGAAGAAACAATGATTTCTGCCCATAGAATTCCATGATATAGAAGAGCCAACATGTTCTATAGATGCTGTATAGTGAAGAATCATCACACTGTAGTAACACCTAAATTCTGTTTATGAGAAACGAAGCCTCTAAAAATGTGTTGCTGGAGTAACTCTGATATAGTCTGCTATCCCACACAAGCACCCCTTAGATTGTGGCTGCAGCCATCCTACTGTCATGCACCAGCCACACACCCCACAATACTTATTTATTGCCTTTTTATTAATCCTTCTGACAAGGAGTTCAAGGTATCAACCATGATGTCTCCTCGTTCTATCCTCAAAACAACCCTGTGGGGTAAGTTAAATGTCTGAGAGAGAGCCTGGCCCAAGGTCACCCAATGAAGATCATAGCTGAGTGTCAGAGCTAGAAAATGAGCTGCGCTGTTGAAAAAGTCAAGAGCTGAGAACTGGAAGCTGCAGCTGTTGGTAAAAGGAGTTGTAGTCCAAAACATCTGGAGAGCACCAGGTTCGTGAAGGTTGCTCTAACCACTACACCACATTGACCTAAGTATTCTCATCAACCATCTCCTCACACATGATGTTGCTCCATTCAGGAGGCACAATAATTCAGTTACGCTCCTCAGTGAGAATTTCCTTACTAACATCTGTAAGGATTCCTTGTAAGGTCAGGCCCTGTACACTATGGATGACAAAGGTCTATCAAATGGTTAACTCTGGTGTCACTGTCTTTTGGACTAATGATGTCCCCAGATGGCACACAGAGAGAGCATTATTTACTGAGGACACCAAGCAGGCAATTGTTCTTTGGGAGAAAGTAATAAATCTTGTCACATTTCAGTGAGTCCATCACTGTTACTCAGAGCTGCAATGATGCAGAGCTCTGTTTATTCCTTCTCCTTGAATATTGATGCTGTAAAGGAAGGCTTAGTTCTCCCTGCCCAGCCAATCCAGAAGGGCACTTAGGAGTTTAAGTTTAATATGACTGCAGAAGCAAGTAGCTGATTGCAGAGAGTAGCACTGGATGTTAAGGCAGGGTCATGCCATGCAGCCTCTCCGCCCACAGCTCCATGCAATACACGTAGCCTTCTGTTGGGTCGAGTTGTCCAACTAGCTGTAACAATGCAATTTGGCATGAGCCCTTCAGCATTTCAAACACAAGGTCTTGTCAGGCTTAATGTTGCAAGCATGGCCATGTCTCAATCTAGCATTCACACTGCCACCACCCCTCTCCTGTTAAAAAGAAGTGGGCACAGAGACTAAGAACGTGCCTGTGTATTCTGAGCCAAGTGATGCTCAGGTTGTCGTTGGCATCTGTCTGTCTTGAGAGAGGAATGGAGTGTCCTTCTGGGCATGAAGTCCAACCCCTGGAGAATCACAGTGGCTAAAGAGACTGGAAACTCATAACTGCTGCCTCCAGTGTTGTGACTTTTCCTGGATGCAAGTCTTGGCAGTGTGTATGGAGGTCCTGGGCTGCCCAGATGACAAGACCCCACTCTCAGCCTCACTGATGTGGTCCAAAGGAAAGCAGAGCAATAAGTTTGGCACCAGCTTGGCTGCAGGAGTTGCTGGAAGGAGGCGTACAAGGTGCCATCCAACCGTCTTAGGGACTCCACTTCAGATATGTGTACAGTTTATTCCTTAGCCTTTTCATCTCCTGAAGATGTCCTTCAAGGCAACAGGTATGGATTTTTCCTCAGCGTTTACTCCTGAAGTCATTCTCATGAATGAGTATAGCCACCAGACAGTAGACATTTAGGACCAGAGTTTTCTTCTCTTAGACCGGTTACTTTCCCAGTAAATACACAAGTAAATATTTATATAAGAAAAAGAAAGATAGAGTACAAAGATAATGTGCACACACACACTTAAGTATCCTGTTATAAAATGAAACTGTTTTTATTAAGGCAGGCTGACAGAGTTTTGCTCCAAAGAAATGTCTGTTTCAAAGTCATTACCCAGTGTCCTTTGCTATGGAAATCACTCAGCGGAGGTGATAATCAACTGCTAAAGGAGCATCCCAAGCCAAGGCCTTCACCCTTTCCTTATTTTAATGGTCCATCAGTACCTTTGAAGTGGTAAACTTGGCAAGTCTCAATTCTTTAATCTTGTAAGGAACCACCACTTGGAGAATCTTTTAAGAATATTAAGTGGAGCTGAGCTTCAAAGGAAGTAGTCTCAATTCACCTGACCACGAGAGCCTTGTTAACATTGGCTGAGGCAAAGAAATTAGAATTTTAAATTCATTCCTAGCCCCTTGAAGTTGATTGGCCCAGTACCCCAGAGGCCACCACCTCTCCTTCACTCCTATTGCCTTTGAAAAGAGACTGGGATCCCTACAGCAAGGAATCTCATGTTACTTCCAGGGGACTATCTGCCCATTTGAAAACTTGAGTATAATTGTTTAAGGCTGCGGGGTGGAGGAGGCAAAGGAATGGTGGGCGGCCAACTGATGTAGAAGCAATAAACATAGATCTGATCTCCCTTGGGTGGAAGATCCCGTCGCCTCATATAAGAGCAGGCTAAAAATAATAAATAGTTGTGGGTTTTTATTTATTATTTAAGTAACCATAGCTCTGGCTTGTGCTAACATTCAGAAGAGTCTGTATATAGAAGTTAGCCTTATGTTTTGATTTCCTCCTTTTTCACTTGTCCATGCTTGTTGATGCTTCCTATATCTCTGTATGCTATCAATGAATATACTGGGCCTCAGAGCGGAATGTTATCAGCGGATATAAAGTTTATTTTGGGCTCCTTCCCTTGACTATCAGTCATCCTGTTTTTATTCACTAAGGATTTATGCCATGAGCTCTAGCCTGTGAGATCAAAAAGGGCACTGAAGTCCAGAGAGGGGTGGATTGGAGTGCTCTGTTAATTTTATGCATTTAAGGCCTTGTACTCTTATGCTCCCTCTATGATAAATATAAATAAATATAAATAAAACAGGATCGGAGATAAGAAAGCATTTTTGACTTGAACATCATTGCTTATACTACAAATACAGATAAGGAGAAATAATTAACAACAAAGCATCCTTTTATATTGCAATGCAGATCAGATTGTCAGAAGACATTAGTATTAGTAAAAAAAAAAAAGTAGAAATTTGCTTTTTAAAAAGAGCTTTTCTGGCCTTTTTGTGGAGAGAAAATGAATCATAGCATGAAAATTAATTGCTTTGGGAATGTTTGATTCAATACTTAGCCTGGCCAGATCCACAAGATGTTTTTGAGACATGGTGAACTTTAAATAACTCTTAATTAGCTTAAGGTTTGCAAACTGACCTCTCTCTGGAAGCTACCATTGTTGGAATTGCTAATAGTGTTCCTAAGCTAACACAAATATTTGGAAACAGGTCACCGAGTCTGTACTTTGTTAACAAGTTCAACAAATCTAATAGCTTTAATTGTGCATTTACAAAATTTGCTTTATGTACTGGGGTAAATGTTGCATTTCTTTTCCAAAATTATCACCATTAAGGTCATCAGGATATTTCTTTGATAAAGTTTTTCTCTGTATATCATTTTTGGACACGGTGAGATTTTTCTACACTTTTTCTGCCAACTGCTTAACAGCATTGAAGCAGACAGATGAATAATTATCCAGTCTTCTATTCACAGTATTAATAAAGTAAAGCACTATGAATTATCTTAGGTGTGTGGGGGATTGGTTGAGCAGTTTTTCTTCTTTTTTGCTTTTATTATACCTTTACAAATATGATTTGAATCAATGCAAATATTAACTCTCTCCTAATTCTTAGGAGAGTTGTTTGGAAAAGATAATTTTACCTCATGTAGTAAATTCTTCATCTGTCCATGATGATAATGGTGGAAATGAGCTGTTTTCATACACGAATTTTCTCAGTTTAGTTGTTTCTCTTGTTTGGTTGTCCCTGCTCCTTTCTCTATATACTGCACGTGTTTGCTATGTATTCTGTTTCTTATTTCAGTTCATATTATGGAGTTTTCTTCAAGTTTATCTTGTTTTTAACGGGGGGTGTGTGGCTGTACAGCAAACTCTTGATTTGACTTTGATATCCCTGTATTTCAAAAATGTATATTCCACTTTTCGAGATAAACCATTCCCAAGGGGGCTCACAGTATAACGACAACACTAATACCACAATCACCTGATGTTTCTGACAAAGTGAGTCCTCCAAATTTTATGCCATAATACATCTGTTAGTCTTTAAGATGCTACAAAGCTCTGTTATTTTTACTACAACAGCCTAGCATAGCTATGACCTGGAGCTGTGAGGGAAAAAAGAGAAGAACCATTACACACGGATCTCAAAGGCAGAAGACATGCAAAGCTACAGACAGGGGATGCAGCAAGCTCCTCAGATCCGCCTGTTTTTGTGATGTATGAACAAAACATAAAGGACACACCTCTGAATGATTTTCTCTCCTTGAAGGAGAAATCTCTTCTCTTGCCTGATTAAATGCTTGTGCAGTTCTTTTTGGCAACTGCAGGGTCCTGCTCTTCTCCGGAACCTGTCACCCGGCTCTTGGGAGCCATTCATATTCAGATTATTCAAGTTGCTCACCATTTTCTGTTCCCTATTTGTATTTCAGTGCCCTAACTAGAGATGGGAAGGCCTGGAAAAATGCGGACTTTGGGGGGGGGCAGGTTCCCCCCCTGTGTTTTTCCCCAAAGCCGTTTTTTCCCGAATAAATTGGGGGGGGGGGAATAGTTTGATATAGTTTGGATATTGCACCCCCCATTTTTCTGAACCCCCCAGGCCTTCCAACACCCACACTTTGGAGCTCCCCGCCGACTGACACCAGGCAGGTGCTCTCACTGTACTCTTTCTGGCAACTGCTCAAAGCATTTTCGTTAGGGTCAGCCCATCTGGACGCTTCGTTTTAACCACTGTTGACTTTAATCATCTTTCAAATACTCTTAAATACCTGCTTTTAACTGTGTTTTATCAATCATTTTAATGCTCTGTTGTATATTTTTGAAAATTGTTTAGAAACTCTCTTACCATCATGCAGTTTATAATATATAATAACAAATTAAATTAAACACACACACACACTCCTTTTCCTTTCAAACAGAGTTTGAGCCTCAGTGCAACCTACTACTCAGTAACTGGGTGTTGGTTACTTCTGGGCCTGGTTTGCCTTACACTTTTCCCTGTGTGTCTTCAAGTAGAGATGGGAAGGCCTGGAAAAAAACAGAAAAATTGGGGAAAAACAGGTTTTTCCCTGTTTTTCCCCAAAGCCATTTTTTTAGAAGTCCATGAGAAAAATGACAAAGAGGAAGAAGAAATGGAAAATGATAACAGTAGTTCAGAAAATGAGACAGAATAAACTGCATGTATATGTTGTGTCTTCTGTTTCTATTTTTTAAAAAGCACTACTCAAAGGGTAGACCTTCTATGGAGCTTAAATATCGAGGTGGACCTTAATTGTATTTGCTGTTGGTGCTAAGGGGCGAATCTGATTATTTTTTATGTTTAAGGTGTCTTGCTTTTTTTGTTGCTTTTGAGGGAAAGATGGTTACCACTTTTACTGCAAGCAAAATACTTTTATATACACTGTGTTTCACACAATTTGTAAAACTACCTCACACTGAACTTTTTTTCATTCCCCCCCAAAAATTTCTATTTTTCCCTGGAAAAAAACAGGGGAGAAAAATGTTTTCCTGCTCATGGCTTCAAAATTTTCGGAAATTTTACATCTCTAGCCCTAACTCCTTGCTTAGCTAACCTTTAAAAAAAAACAACAGGACACTGGATCCTTGACACAAGCTTGCAACTTACCCATCTGACGTTATGCATCAAGTATCTTCCACCAGTTCCAAATTCATGAACTCTGAGTGCATCCTCTATTCCTGAATGCTTTTCAGTTCACATCAGCCAAGCAACAGATTTCTAGGTGTGGGTTTTTACCTTAGCATTTCAGTCTTCTAAGACCTTGGAAACTATCATCTGTTGAAATGTTGAGAAGGAATCTCCAAGGAGAATTTCGTTTTCGTGACCCATGAAGACTAATGAACTCGCTAATGATCCATGATATACTATTTATTCCTGCAGACCTATCCATCACTGCATGGGGTTTCCCTGTCCAGCTTTTCTAAGGGAACTTCAGTCACTGCCCTTTCAAATGGAATGAAGAAAGTAAGGCAAGGAAGGTGTTGATGTCAGATCTTGTACAAAGAGATGAAGGCTACACACAACAATCTAGACCAGGCTTCCTTAAACTCGGCCCTCTAGATGTTTTTGGCCTAGCAGGACCAGTGGTCAGGGATGATGGGAATTGTAGTCTCTAAACATTATGAGGGCTGAGTTTGAGGAAGCCTGATCTAGGCTGATGAAAGAGGGAGTATAACACTATCTCACTAAATGTAGCCTATTTGGTGCCCCATGGGGGCAGTTAGTAATCACTTCGAGAAAGACAAATGGGCATAACTCTATCACCAAAGGACAATAACTCTGCTAATAATGAGGCCCTACTCCCTAATAGTGATCTTTGATAACTGTGAAGTTGCATAATGAATGATATTTCATTAAGCAAGTATGGAACGCCAATAATAAATTTTGAGACCATTAGAATTGCTTATAAAAGACTGACATCCCAAGAAAGAGTTCAAAACCGGCCTTCTCCCTTCCCTTCTCACAGAAACTCTTGAAAGGTCTGTCATTTTTCTTTCTTCAAAGAACAATTCAAGTTCTGGCAACTGCTTTCGTTTCCCTTCTACTTTGGAAAAACAGCATTGCAGTATGTATAAGATAAAATCATAGTAACTTTATAAACTAAAATCCCATTTAAATGCTTTTTGTTCCATTACGCTGTTTGTTTAATGTCTTCTTTTGTTCTTTGGGTTGGGGTAGGGGTGCCGTTTGATATGGTCAAAATGACAATATGTATAAAGTGTACAGTGAACCAAAGAGAAGGTTATTTTTTGCTGTACATGCAAAGACTTCCTTGCACCTTATCAGTTAGTTGCTTTTAACTCTAACAGTCAGTTAAAAAATGTAAAGGACCCCTGACAGTTAAGTCCAGTCGTGAACAACTCTGGGTTTGTGGTGCTCATCTCGCTTTACAGGCCAAGGGAGCCAGCATTTGTCTGCAGACAGTTTTTCCAGGTCATGTGGCAGTGCACAGAAACCAGAGCAGTGCACAGAAATGCCATTTACCTTCCCGCCGGAGCAGTACCTATTTATCTACTTGCACTTTTTGGGGTTCTTTCAAACTGCTAGGTTGGTAGGAGCTGGGACTGAGCAACGGGAGCTCACCCCGTCATGGGGATTTGAACCGCCGACCTCCTGATCGGCAAGCCCGAGAGGCTCAGTGGTTTAGACCACAGCGCCACCCGCGTATAACATTTAGTTAGGTTCCTCCTAAATCAGGTCTTATCAGCTTTTATGTAGTGACACTGGCCTTATTGGTATGTTTTGCAGATTTTTTTTTACCTCAGGAATAGATATTTTCTAACATCTCTCAGAACCCTTAACAAACTACAGCCCCGAAGATTCCTTGGAGGAAGACATGAGTGTTTAAAGTGGTATGATGCTGCTTTAAGTGTATAATGCAGATGGAGTCTGGTACTGTTGTTGCTGCTGCTGCTGGATGCGACCTATCCTCTTCCATTCCTCTGCTGTGAGGGTGGAATAAGAACAAAAGGGAACTGAGAGCAGCCTACCTCAGTAAAGCCATGGGTTGGGCCTTCACACAGAAGATGGACAGGGCCAGATTTATGCCCTTTTCCAAGTGTTCAGTACACAGCTGGGTAAAAAAGGCATTTTTTTGTTTGCATCAAGTGAATTAAAATTTCATTGAAAAACTCCTCCCCCCCCCCAAAGTAAATGAACAGTTTCTCAAAATAAACTCCTCTCCTTGCCTCACGGAGTCTTAATAGGAAATTTTCTGCTTCATGTGTCAGCAGCTGAAATGGTTTGAAGTGCCGTGACAAATTTCTAGAGGCAACAACAAAAAAGTCAGTTTCAGGCCCTTTGAAATGAAAACATCAGTGAACTTGCGAAACCTCCGAGGGGATGCATCCATGGGAGGGAAGGGAGCGCAAGAGGAAGTGCTCCATGGATCAGGCATGATGGGCTATATTTCCCCCCATTTCTACTGTTGCTATGCAGTGTTCTTTCCTCACAGTGGAATGAAGACTGGAACCCAATCATTCTTCCACGGACCCATTTACCTGAGCACAAGCATCTAAAGTCACATTCACAACATACATCTAAAGCAGTATCACACCACTTTAAACAGTCATGGGGGAACTCTGGGGCAACTGTAGTTTGTTATGGGGCTGAGAGTTCCCAGGAGACCCCTATTCCCCTGACAGAGTGACAACTCCTAGAGTGGTTTAACAGTTAATGCCTCTTCCCAGAGAACTCTGGGAACTGTAGCTCGGGGGGGGGGGATTACTGGCCTCCAAACTATTCTCACCATCCCTGACAACCCACAGTTCCCAGAATTATTTGCGGGAAAGCCATGGTAAAGCACTAACATAGTGCTTTAAATGGCCCTAGGTATGGTAAGAAGCTCCATTATTGGGCTTGTCTTCGCTAGCACTGAGCAGACTTCAGGCTTGTTTGACGTGCTTTTAAGATAAATAAAACCCCAGGGTCCTGTGCCCCTTTTCTAGGAAAAAAGGGTGCCGGTACCCACCACGAAGCAGATAGTTCTGCTCACCCCTCTGGGAGAGGAGGGATGAGAAGGTGAATCACAGGGGGGAAGCAGCCAAGGAGCCCAGCGCCTGAGCACAACTGCCTGCTCAGCACACCAGTGGGACTTGTGCACTCCAGCCAGCCATGCTGCTGTCAGCAGGAAGCAGCAGCCATGATCAGGAGGACAGGGGCTGAGTTCTCTGGCAGCAGCCAGTGCAGACCCTCCTCTATCCTCCCAAGCCAGCCATGACACCCCTCTTCCCACTTTCTCTTCAGTACTGAGCTCCAGAGGGAGATGTGGAGCAGGAGAAGACACAGTCCAGCCAATTGCGCGCCTTGGTGTCACCAAGAGGGGGCCTTCTGCACACCCAGTTGTTGTTTCGACTTTGTCTGTTGTGCACACTTTCAACGAGCATTTAAAAATGAATCCTTACAGTGTGTTAACAACACATTGTTGTAATGATAATCTCATCCTATGGGAGCTTTCATTCCTATATTCAAACTGCTCCAGTCATGGCTCCTCCCTTTCACAGGACAATGGTGAAAGTGGGAGTGCCTCATTAAATAAAATAATAAATAGATAAATAACATTATGATATCCTATTATTGCAGTTAGCTCCCTGGCCAATGGCAGCAAATGAGAGGGTGGAAAGCAGCTATCCATTGTAATTGGCCAGGATGCTTAATATTTCCTCACAAATACATGAAATCCTTCTTAGAAATGGGGTGTTTGAAATATCTCTTACAATAAATTCAACAAACCTCTTATAACTACAGCTATCTGTGGCTGAGTAAACTCTTCACACTTTTTTATAGTTATTTGATAGTGCAGGGTGAGTCAAGGGCAGGCTGCCTTTAAAACCCTTGTTCTCTCATTAATTTGTTTTATTCCTGGGTAACAGTCCATATAATGCAAAGCTAGCTGTGTGTTTATAGACACACGGTGTTAGCAAAATCTAAAGAACCATGAAAGTCAGAGGCCAACTACTGGCATGCATATGCCTCGGGAACTTTAAGACTCAGTGATGAATAGTGATGCCGTGCATGAACAAGTGTGCATGAATGGGAGGGCAGGCAGTCCGTGCACACCTTATCCTGCACACTTGGATGCTCTCCAGTGAAATTCACATTGGCTTCTTTCAACTGACATCCTGCATTATTCAACCTTTATTCAACCCTTATTCAGGGAAACAGATACATCTGGCAGATGCAGCATATATATATATGGCTCCATATTTCAAAGAAGTCTCCAAGCAGTTTACAACCTCATAAACAAAAAATAATGCAACCAAAAAGGCCAAAAAGTACAATTTTTATAAGTCTGCATTTTAAAGCTGCACTAAACAATGAGCGAAAATATCCTCTTAAAACATCAATGTAAACTGAAGCATCTTAACATACTGGCAACATAATAACTTAAAGCAGATCCAAAATGCAGAAATACAACATGAAGTATACATGGATGTATTTATAGGTAGCAGCAACGCTCACACTTTTGCTGCCGTCTCCCTAACTTAAGCTCACGCTAAATAAAACTAGGGTCTATAAAGTTGCTATTAGAAATATTTATAAACTGCTAAACTTTTAGGAATAGCATGGTGTACAAAAAAATCCCACAAACCCCAAACATAGTAAAAACCATTCTCATTCATTAAAAAAAATACTGCCAACAAATTCCTACCAGTGAATAGATTCGTCCTTCTGGAAAGACCTACAGAAAGAAAGAATTGTTTGTCATATATTTTCAAGGGGCAGTTCATTCCACAGCACCAACACAGCTGCTGTGCTAATGGTCCAAACTTCTGGTGCATAATTTGAACTGGATATACAAGAAGGGGAGGTATGAGGAGGTCAGGGAAATATGTTATGAGAAAATAAGTTGTGAAATTTATGTGTTTTTAACTTTTTTATGTTTGCTTTTTTCTTTTTGTTTGTAAAAAAATTGGAAACTTTAATAAATATCTTTTTTTAAAAAAACAACAAACTTCTGGTGCATGATCCACAAGGGGTCTCCCACCCCTCAATTGATTACCATAGCAATAGGGCAGGGATATAGGAAATAAGGCAAATCCTTAACCTTAGTTTATTTGCCACCTATTCAAATAAAACATTGCCCAGCCAGTTGGAGAAAAGGACAGTGCAAGGCAACTCCCACACCTTGATCCATCTTCTTAAAATAATCTTTTGCTGCTTTTTCAGTGAACTTCGACCCCAGGTCTTCTAAAGCCCATTTATTTCAGCACTACTGGATCTGCTTTCTGCTTCCCCCTCTAGCCAAGATAATTCAATTCCTAGCAGCAGCAGCAGCAGCAGCAGCAGAAATGCTTACCTCACAAGTTGAGAATCCTAATGGTTGGTACTGAAGCACAGCTTGTCTTACCATTAGCTGATGTTGACCAGCCTTCCCCAGCCTGGTGCACTCCACATATGGTTGGCCTCCAACTCCTCTATCTGCTCAAGCCAGAATGGCTGATAGTCAGGGATTATGGGAGTTATAGGCCAACAACACCTGGAGGGCTACAGGTTGGAGAAGGCTGGTCTAGGCAGGAGTGCAGGAGCAGCAGTTTACTCTATAGCAGCAGCATGTTGCAATGAAAAGACTGAAGACTTTGTGACACGACAGGCAGGAGGCAGAGTGAGAGGGCCTATGGGCCTAACACTGGGTGTGAGTAGAGAGCAGCAGCAACAGCAGTGAGTTTGTGGGTCCTGAAGATCAATGCACATTGTAGAAGAAGAAACAAGCTCATGCTGGATGCACTGTGGCTGGTGCTGTTATTGGTAGGAAAGGGGATCAGAAGCAGATTTCTGGGTGGAGCAGAGCCACTATGTTAACTTGCCAGCAGGTGGGCTGCTCTTGCTTACCAGGAGGGGCAAGACATGGAGGTTGTGTGGTGTGAACACACTGGCAAAGCCAATCCAGATTTCCTGACAGTGCGTTTGCACCACACCAACCTCCCCTTTGCCACTGCTGGGAAAATACAGTAGCGAAGGAGGCTGGATGGAGGCAATGGCATCATGTCAATACAAGGCCAGGCTACAATACTTGTCCAAGGGAAAGGCTGTAGCTCCATAATAGCTCATGTGCTTTGCAACCCAAAAGTCCCAGTTCAGTCACTGCCTGAAACCCCAGAGAGCTGCCACCAGTCAGGGCAGATGATGCTGAGATAGATGGACCAATGATCTGTCTCACTATAAGCTCCCTATGTTCCAACCACTGAAAAGCCTTGATTTGCAGAAATGACTTTAATCTTCCTTTGGCTTGAAGGCTTCTGAACAGGCCTTTCACCCTTTCCCAAGTTGGCTGTTCAAAGTGAGGAGAGGCGGAAGTAGACTAATGCTGACTCCCGCCTGTTCAAGGACAGGGACCGTGAGCTCAGACACATTCTGGAGACCCTTTGTGTGTAAAACAGCTGCGATAGTGTTTGATAAATGCTTCAGGATTAAGTATGGGCTCCCTGATCTCCCTGACCAGCTTGTTTCAAACTGGGTCCAGCTGAGAAGCACTGATAATGACTCGGTCCTTTCTGTAGTGTTTGTAATAACATTTCCATTTAAATGCATATTCTGACCTTCCTCTCAAGCAGAATAAATAACCAATAAATTATTCAAGCAACTGTTTAACATAGCTGGAAATTAACACTCTTTCAACACTGCCCACGCTGACAACCAGCTACAAGGTGTGAGCAGGAATGAAATAACCAGTTGCTGAGTTCAGCCGATACATCAGCTTGCCTCGGGGCTAATATTCATCTCTATTCATCGGCTCTACTGACACATGGTACAACCCCAGAAAGGTTTATTGTAGCAAAGAGAAAGACCTCATGTTCCTGTCTATAGAAGATACAAGGAGGAAGAGCAACATGGGACCACCAGACAGTTTTTGAAGGGATGGAGAAGACATTCATTCAATCCACATTTTAATGTGAACTGACTTAATTTTCTAGTCTCAGATTCATATGCAGATCAGAATGCAACTATCAGTCATATTCTCTGAATTTTGTGGTGTGGTTTCAGTTCAAAGCAATGGACACAAAAACAAATATATTATGGGGAAATGCATTAAAATTACTCTTACAGGATAAATGTCTTAAAAAACATACAGAGGGGAATATCTTAGGGGAAGAATGCATATAAAACGTGTACAAGTTAGATTTTTTTCATGCTTTCTGTTTTTTAAACTGAAAAAACCCCAGGGTGGAATGAAGCTATGATTTCGCACCTACAAAATTGACATGGAACTAACAGAAGTATAGCGTCCAGATCATAAGAAGGAATAATTTCACTCTGGTCAGGTTGCATTTGGAATACAGTAGCCAGTTCTACTGCTACATTTTTAGAAGCACATTGACATAAAAGATCATGTCCAGAGAAGGGCAACCTGGATGGTGATGATCTGAAAAGCAAGTAGTATGAGAAATGGATCAAAGAGCTCGGCATTATGAGTCCCTTGGAGATGTCATGGAGATAATGGTTGGATCCTGAGGAGGAATGGGACGAGCTCAGGAATTTGGACAACCCTGGGGAGGGTCCTAGCAGAGGTGTGTGTGAAATCAGGACCCTAAGAAGTATCTGAGCCTGGGGAGGAAACAATTGGCTTAGGGAATGAAGAACTGGATCCAGGTGAGAGAGCAAATGGGTTGGCAGAGGAGTGCTCTGTCCATGTGACATCGGACATCCCTAGCCAGATACCTCCTGTTGCGGAGTCGCCCTGGTGCCACCTCCCATCAGTGAGAAGCCTCCTTCTTCAGGCAAGGTGACTGAGAATACATTGGATACTGAGCTGGTGCTGACACCACCTCCAAGGACGCAGAGGCTCCAGGGTGGGTGCAAAGAAACCATAGACCCAGTCCACTCGAAAGAGTGCCAGTCCCAGAGCTCTGGTCACTTGCCATGCTAAGAGCTGTTCCTCCTCTGCTCAACAAAAGAAAGATGCATTGTCTATACCTCTTATGCACCTGCTTCACTTTTTAACCTGTGCCTTGCTCTGGGAGTCTCAGTTCAATGTCCGGCAGTGACAGCCAGTTCGCTAGATATGTTTAGCCTGGAGAAGAGAAGATTAAGAAGAGTCCTATTAATGGTCTACAGATGTTCAGAGGGCTGTCATGTAGAAGATGGGTCCAGGCTTATTTTCTTTTGCTCCAGCAGTCAGGACTGTAACTAATGAGGGGAAATTACCAAGAAGCAATTTTTAATTGAAAATTGGAGGAAAGCCTTCTCATGGTAAGAGCTCTTTGACAGTAGGAGACTGCCCTGGGAGGTGGGGGCTCTCTTTTTCTGGAGCAGAGGCTGGCCAGCTATCAGTCAAGGATGCTGTAGAGGACGAGATGACCCTATAGGCCCTCCCAAATTTATGACTCTATACCAAATTATTCAATTACGCAATACAAACCAAACTGTCATGTGATTGGTTTGTTACTTGAGCCAGATTAGTGTGGTAACACTACTACCAAGCTGCCTAAAGGGGGGTTGACCAATATTGTGATAAATACGAGCTGAGTACAAGTCAGCCATGTTGTAGAGCAAACATGTGATCATTATGTATTGCTAACTCATTATACATTTTAGTTGAACAGTGCTTCTTTGAAGTTCAAGCATTCGAAACTACTCATGCAACAATCCACTAGCTGCATAAACTAGAGTTGCAGTTATTTCATAATAAATTGCCTGGATCAAGAAGCTTATGGACTGCAATCTAGACATGACAGCTTAAACAACATTGGAAAGCAGACCTTGAATGTTGGCCTTTGAGTCCGTTGTGTTTGCCACTCACCCATTTTTTCCTTCTATCTATCTTATTGCATCATCCCCCTTCTCCCTCCGTTACTCCACAGCAGGTAACTTTACTAAGAAGTGTGGCTTGCTTACTCTTAACTCCTAGTTTCACCTTGGGTTCCTGTGGGTTAATTAAAGCTTAGAGAAGCTGATATTCAAGAAAAAGTATGGTCATCTGTCTATACAGCAAAAGCAGTGGATGCCTGACAGTTTTAATTTGGGGCACTTATCTCAGCAGGGATAGTTTTATGCACTTGAGAGCAGTTCAGCTTATAACTGAACACTATCTGCCTAACTCCCTTCCTTCCCAAGTCCCCCTGCATTGGGATATGCTCTTTAACAACAGCTTTGCTCTCTCGCTGTTCTGCAACCCTTATCTCCTTGCCATTTCAGTTTCACATATTTATCTCCTACCAATGAGGAAAAAAAGAGAAGTTGTCTCAACCTTACTGTAGTCCTCTGCATACATTGCACAAGAGGGTGACTCACAAAGGGCTGTGCATGTCTGATATGGAGGGGGGAGAGACTCTGGAAAACACAAGTGGGCAGACAGGCCTTGGACCCACTCTGCAGAGGGCTATGAACATATTCTGGGCTACTTACTGCTGATGCAAGTGCAATGCACTAACTCTGGGCAAGTCTGCACTTCAAAATGGGTCTGGAAACAAATTGACAGTCAGCAGAACAAGCCTGGAGGAAAATGCTCACGTTTACTTTGTGGACACAGTTTTAGTACTGTCTGTACGTTTCTAGGATTTTTGTTTTCTGAGCTCAAAACGATCCTTCTAAGACTTCAACACAGGAAAATGTTGAGAAGCATTCTTTTCTTCCCAGCTTCCTCTACCCTGGCCATTTGATTGTCTGCCTCAGGCTCTACATCTTCCCAAAGAAACCTGTGGCTGTGACTCTGCCTTGTGAAGGTAGCATTATCCTCATGCGGTGCCACGAGATAAGCATGTTTTCATCATGCAGGGAAAATGTGCACACTTTTTCAAGGCTGAGGATTAATTAGAACCATTCAATGTGCAATTCTTTTCATTTGTCTGGATCACAGTCTACTTAGTGTGTATATCTCTGTGTGAGGAGTGTGACCCACAGCCCTTCCAGTATACACATACCTGCTTCCATACATACAAGAGTGTCTTTGGATTGCAGCCAGTATTGGGGCTCTTGAAAACTGAAGTTCTTTTGTTCTCTTGCTTCTCATAGTTTCCTGCATGTGTATGATGGAACTGTGAATGACTGTCTAAATGCTGGACAACAGGAGCTATTAGGAGCTTACTGCTGCCATTTTCTTTGTCCTCAGTGAGGTTCCTGTTAGCTGCAACTGGGATAATTTAACACAGGACACCTTTTCGCGTCATCTATCAATATAGATTACTACAATGCACACTATGTAGAGTGCATTTATTCATGGGAGATAGGGAAATATCTGCCACCAGGTGGAGAAGCACATTTTTCACAGAACAAATAAAGCCTCAGGAATCAAATGAAAAGTGGAGAATGAAAGGGAAAAAGCTATACACAGGAATCAAGAAAATGCACCCTTTTCTGACATGGTGCCTGTTTTTTTCCCCCTGTATTCATTCCATTTTTAAAAGAAATCCCTCACTTTGTTCTCTCTTTGGTTCTTCCCTCCTGTCTTTTTTCATGTTTTAATTCATTCAGCCGAGCCCCTTTGATTGTCACTTCGATTCCCTTGATTTCCACTAGAATAATGAGCATGTCAGTTGCATAGTGCTGGCCAGAGAGGTAGAAGGGGAACGGTGTGGCAGGTGGGTGCAGTGAGGCAGAGTCTATCACTCCCTGCAGACAGAAACTTTCTGAATCTCCAGTGAGGTCACCATTTAGCACATGGTTGGTATGCAGAGAGTGAGGCTGTAGCTGGTCATGCTGGAAGGAAAAAAGGGAAGGGTGATCATCCTGGGAATAAGTGCATCAACACTTTTCTTTGCAGAACTTACTTTATTTTAATGACAGAAGCACAGAACTTAGAGGCCTGATTATTATATGTAGTTATGGAAGGCATACCCTGGGTTCAGTTTGGGACTGTGCTCGGAAAACTACATTGGTTTCCTGAAAGATCAGTAAAATACCATAGGGTTCCCCAACTCCAATTCTGAATTCAGAAACCCTGCTGTGCTTCTGATTGCCTCATCAGGAGCATGTGATTCCCTCCCATGTTCTCCTGAACATCTCCATGGGCTCATCCATACTTCCACTTGTCCCATGCCTAGAAAGCACAGTTCCAAGAGGTTTTCTACTTGTTCCATTCTTTCTAGGTAAAGGTCTGAGTGGTTTCCCGTTTGCCACCACATAATGGTTCCTGCCCCACCACATAATTTATGTTTGCTCTGATACAGTGGTAAAAGGTGGCAAGGCAAGTGGGAGTATGGGTGAGCCTCATGAGGTCTTTGAAAACTGCCTGGTAATAACAGGTTGGGTGGGGTAGCGCCACCTCTCCCAACACTGGCATTGCTGTTGCTTATCTGGATAGGGCTGGGTGGAGGCTGGAGAGAGGTCAGAACCACATGGTTACATTGCAACTCTCTGCATCCTATCACATTCTATTTCACAGGGTCTTTTAACTCTCATTGCCAGCTTTTTTTTGGATGTAGGACGTAAGTGGGTGGAGTGAGGTCAGTGGAAACATGCATGCTCCAGCTTTCATGAGCAAATGCACTTTCTGCTAAGGCAAGGCCAACAGTGAATACAACCCAAAGTTTTGAGTTTGTATGCTGCCTAGCATGGTAAGCATTTCTGTTACAATTTCAGTAAGATTTGCATGAAGTTTGTCAGTGCTGCAGGTCATGGCTCTGTTAATCAGTGGTACATTCCATCAGGGGCAGAGGAGGGGGGTGCAGTGGGGGTGGTCCACCCCAGGTGCCATCACTGAGGGGGGTGACAAAATGCTGGGCGGCACTCACCACGGGGCCTGCAGTGCACCCGAACCACGCATCTCTCCTGGGAGTGACAAGGTGGCTTGGGCAGCTGAGTGGGAGGAGGCAGGCAGACTCCTCGGAGGCCCCACGGAGCATCCTGCTCCAGCTCGCCCTGCCCCATGGGTGGCTGGCCCCGCCCCTGGGCACACATGCTGCCCCAGGTGCCCAATCAGTTTGCTCCACCACTGAATTCCATAACAGGATAGGAAGTTATCATATTGAACTCCCTGCCTTAAGACTGTGGTGTGTGTTTCTATACACACACACAATGTCTCTGTGCCAATGCCAGTTTGCTTATTTTTAAGAGAGCAAAGCCTCACAACGATCTCTGCAGCTTACAAAGAGTGCTTCATACCTCCGGTGTTGCTGTCTCACTCTAGGAATCTCCCATGTAATGAACACCTGTAGGCAACCTTTAAAGTATGTTATTAATTCAGAAAACAAAATAGGAGTCTCGAAAGTGATATGCTCTGCCAGAATGAAACAGGCACACACCTATCTATATTTTCCCTTACATTTTATGACAGCTGTCTCAGACCTATACTAATCTACAGGCTTGGAAAACCCTCCAGCAAGCCTTCATCATATTGCGGACCAGTTAACTGTAAAAAGAGCATCAATGAAGTCAGCCTTGAGTGTGGAGGAGGTGTGGAGGGGGAAGACATCTCAGTGTGATTGTGGATAAAGTCGATTTGTGGTTTCAATATCCTTGCTTGAGCAGTCTTGCCTGCTGCTTATACTCCTGTGTTGGGGAGGCGGGTTTGCACCAATCCTTCATGCCATGGAGAGAAAAGAGTGGAAAGCTGTGGGATATAGTTGTAGGAGCATGCTATGTACTAAGATGAAAAGGACTAGACAGCCATGCAAAACTAGGCAGCATCAGCATGACCAACGAACAATTAGGAAAACGAGTCAGCATGAACTGGGTGTCAATAAGGCTATGGTGCTCCTCACACAAATAACAACAGGCAGGACGCCCATATCTCAAAAAGACAAAGAACCCTAATACAGATAGTGATAGATAGATAGATAGATAGATAGATAGATAGATAGATAGATAGATAGATACATACATACATACATACATACATACATACATTTATGGGGCTGTATTCAACTACATTATGTCATACTTTGAGTAGACCCACTGAAATAAATGGACTTGTTAGCTATGACTAAGATCATTGATTTCAGTGGCTCTATTCTGAGTATGACTTAGCTGGATGCAATCCGTTGAAATCACAATACTGTTGCATATCAGAGGCAACACACATGAGCACACATTGTACTGGAAATTGTCATTCCTACACACTACCAGCATTTATCAACTCCTTATAAGTTGACTGTCCAATTCTGTACCTCGGGGCTGAGCATAAATTTCATGAGCTTCAATTGTTTTTGTTTCACAATTTGCATGTTTTACATGGAGGAAGCTTCCATCCAACAGGCATACAAATTACATGCAGAATGAAAGTGTTTTGCTATTTTTCATCCAACTTCTGGACACAAAGCACTGCTCAGGATAGAGATGGATGAATCAGTCTATTTCCTGTCCATGTCAGTAACACATTCATTCATTCATAAGTCCATTCTCTCCTGTATGTACATTAAGCAGCATTTTTAACAGAAAAGGCCTGCATGAAAATTTGAATATAAATACATACTTTTAATTTCTTTTTTTCTTGCTCAAAGGCATATTTTTAGCATATTTTATCTCTCAAAATATGCATTTTACATGAATTTTCATTTGTTTTGTAGGACTTTTTGGGAGTACAAAGTTGATGGATAGTTGAAGTCCCAATTCACACATTTGCCTGGGAGGTACAGATCAGGTCAGTTGTCACTGGAATTCACAATTATCAAAGCACTCAATTATCCCTATTCTCTGGGTGCTGTGGAAAAGGCCTGATGGAGTATTTAATGCTCCAAGAAGCTGAACAGAAGCTCTGAGCTACCCAGAGGACTAGTCAAGCTCAGGGAAGTAGGCCTGGGGGTGGGGAGCAGTGGAACTGAACATAGGAAGGTGCCTTATACCAAGTCAGACCACTGGTCCATCCAGCTCAGTATTGTCAGCAAAGACTGGCAGCTGCTCACCAGGATGTTCATACTGGGATCTCCCATGGTTCCATTGGGAGATGCTGGCAATTGGATCTGAAACCTTCTGCCTGCAAAACAGATGCTCTATCATTGAACTATGACCTGTCTCCTAATCTGCAAGTTCATGGATGCATAAGAAGCCTCCGATACTTGTAAAAACAAAACAAAAAACCCTCCTCCCCCACAACTCATGTGACTGATAAGAGCCTGCCTTTCCCCTACTTGAGGTCTGTCTACAAGAATTTCCAAATGGCAGGTAATGGGAATCTATTGGTCAGCTTTCCTGGCTGTAAGCCTGCAGTTGCTACTGAAGCACAATGCAGCATAAAGATCTAAGGAGGCTTCCCAAATATAATGAATAGGTGAAGATTGAAGGAATGCAACATTTGCCTGCTTGGCATGCTTATTAAGAATTAGACTTTGAAATGGAAAGCTTGTTTGTCTCCTTCTCTTTGATGCATTCACATGCCACACTTCTATGTGATGGAAATAAAAATACTGGGTTTGTTTGTTTTTTTACTCACTTTGGAGACATCCATTGCTAGCTCTGTTCATATGAGACCAATAAATGGAGAATCGCATCCATTTCCAAATTCATCAGATTCGTGTGCAGCCATATTATTTGTGAATGTTTATTTTATGTACAAATTGCACTAGAGCAGAGGATTTGCCCCACTTATGGAAACACTGAATCATCATGACATATTTTTTTCCAATCATGTGGACTGCCAGTCTGTCTGTCTATTCCAGTCTGTCTTGCATAGTCTGTACGTGATAAACCGTGTTTAAAAATGAAAAGCTACATTCAAAAAGTTTGGGTTGTTCTTTTTAGCATGCTTAAAACTGTATGTAAACTGCCTTGAGGGGGCAGTGTGTCCTGGCAGGCAATTTATAGATCTTGGAATAGTAAACAGCTAAATGAATTGTTCTGCTTACAAGTCAAAATGGAGTCTCTGGAACGAAAACATGAAGAGCCCAAAACCCGAGAGCCCCAAAGTGGATGCCAAATTCACTTTCAGCTTTTGTTGAGCTGAAAATCCCCCCCCCCCTCATGTATACACAGGTCACCTCAAAGCTGACAGCATTTTGTTGGGGGAATTTAAGTGCATACCAGCAAACCAGGAATTTAGGTTTGCACATTTGAAGTAGATTAAAGTGATCTGTCACACTGGTGCAACAAATTCATGCTAAATGAAAATGGACTTTTTGTGGTTTGGAAAGTGACAGGAAAATGCCCTGAAAAGTGTGGATGAACAAATGATTAACAGGAGCTCTCCGTGCATGCAAATAAGGAAGATGCTCATTGTTGTATAAGCTTTCTGCGAACAAATCAAATGGATGCTCAGTAAAGACTAGCTCCCTACTGGTGTTTGTAAAAGAGAGGGACAGGGAACTCTGCCATCCCTGCTGGAAATTCCACACTGCTGGAAATAGAATCCTGCCCCATTTGGCCCCTGCTCCTCCTCATGAACTTGGCAGCATTTTCCTCCTGTAAATCTTCCAGTCTACAGAAAGTAGTGCTTGAAATGGACACTCAACAGGGGTGACTTTTTTGTGTGTGAATTTGTTACCCTCCCATGAAACTATTGGTGAATTCCCCCACCTGCAGAGAATATTTGCTAAAATGGGTCTCCCCCATTTAGCTGTAGGCAAAGAACATGGATAATTTGGGGAGGCCATTTTTGCTCAGCCTTATCTTCCTCATCTCCATCCCAAATGTACACACACCAAGAGAGAAAATCAAATCAAAATGAAATGAAATGCCTTCTTGTTACGATGCCAGACGTCAATGAGCAGCCATATTTTTTGGCTTGTTGAATGAAAGGCCATTGGGTGGCCTCTATCGTTGACACAGCAGGCTGGTCTCTGTGAGAATGGAACTTGGTAGTGACCTTTCTCTAGTCATGCATAATGGAAGGAATGATCATCTGAACTTCTCCTGGCTGCAGTATAAGAAACAGGACTCTGTGCAACAAAGTGTCCTTTATTTCTGTTAAGAATGGTTCCCAAAACTCTGTCTGTGCAACACTTTCTGTTTTACTGAGCTTCTCTATCATTCAGCATGGAAGCAGCCAGGATCTGCAAAGCTGCAGTGCTGCTGAGGCCATTTTCTATTCTATTCTCAGGTACTAAGTTGGGAATGTGCCACTGAACTGTGTAAGACATATGTCCATGCAGCTAGGGACAGAGACTAGGATTTTGGATGGTCCAGTTAATATGGCAACAAGGACCATAGGAAGCTACCTTAAAGTTAGTCAGGCGACCATCTAGCTCAGTATTATCTACACGGACTGCCAGCAGTTCTCCAGAATTTTAGGCAAGGGACATTCCTAGGGTCACCTGGAGATTCCAATGACCTGCATGGCAGATGTTCTACTTCTGAGCTATGACCCTTCCCTAAGTAACAAGAAAGTTTCTGGAAGGGATTTATCATCAGAGAAACCATGAATGAAGCCACATAGACCTCTGAAATAATTTATGTGTAGTGACCATGTTCAGAGTGCCCTTTCATCACTACTGAGTAATCACAACCTTCAGGTCCAATTTGATTATATTCATTCCTCCTCCATCTGTTTTGCTTTCCCCTAAATCTTTCATCAACAGGAATGTTGATCAGCAGTTGATGCTGCTCAGTATTGTACTAGGATAGGACCTCACAGCTGGCTGCTAGTAAGTAATGTGTTGACCCTCAATGTCAATGTATGGAGTGACCTTTGCTACAGGAATGAATCACTAAAAAATTTCAGGATTAGTAGATTCGACAGGAGAAGTGCAGGTTTCAAGACACTTGACAGCATCTGGGGGGGGAGGGGCTGATGGAAGCGCAGTGCTCAACTTGAATTCTGCTACTGTTGAATTTCACTGGCACAATTCATCATAGCTATCACACTATTGACATTTCCACTAAGCGTTCACTTTTAAATATACAGGATTTTCATTATTTATCATTTCTATAGCATATTTCACTCGAGTATGCAAAGCGCTTATCACATATTTCCTTCCTAATAATAGTCCTTTGTGAGGTATGGCCAAATCGCTCAGCCGCCTTTGTTGGGCGAGAGCAGGATAAGATTTTTTTTTTTTTTTAAAGTGAACCTGAAACTTCCACACGCAGACCACATTTTATCCACTTCACAACACTACTCCATCATTTGTAAACAGTGGGGGTGTACATTGCCTATGCATACCCTGAATAACAAGGTGACTCAAAATGAACTGAGTCATGGTTACACATTCCTGAGCTGTGTCGGGACATCTTGAGGCATCTCAGCACCTCCATCCCAAACTTCTGAGTCATTCTGTCCCCCACATGCACCCCCAAAAACTTCTCCCTCACTTTTCTTTTCTGAGAAATGTTAACAAGCTGATTGTGGAAATCTCCAGAGTTCAAGAGGGGAATCCGTCAGTTTTTGTTCTCTCTGTTGCTCATTTTTCCAATCTTAAATTCAGTTCTTAAAGTGACAATTTTTAAAATCCTCGTCAAAATACATTGGCATTTTAGTGTGGATTTCCCCTAATACACACAAAACAAATACAAAACTGCTTATAGACAGAGTTTAGGTGCTTTGCTCTGCACCAATAAGCTGCAAATCAACCATTCTCCAATACAGAATTAAAATCTGATACAAAGCTCAAAGCTCCATGATGACTTTGAACTGCCTCAATGAACACATGATACTAGTTTTATTTTATTTTATTAAAAAAGAAAACATGTTCTGAAGAAAGATGATGATGATTTATCTTTCATTTACTGCAAAAAGGGTTTGGCCTCAAAGCGACTTACAATTAAAAAAACACGCAATGCTAAATTAAAATACATCAAAAGACTATTTTTAAAAAAACCAAACCAAACCATTATTAGCTGAAAGTGCTCACCCTGTAAGATGTTGATGTCTCTTGTAACTTCAATGGGGATGTGTCCAAATACTCTAACCATTTCTTGGCACCAAAATGCCATATGGGTACATCTTTGTAAACAGTTTAATGTAAAACATGAGAGCTTGATTTTTGCTTCGGCTGTAAGACATTCTCTGCCTGGTTCACTTTCATTTCTTTTGGAATACATTTCATTCCTTTCTTTTCTATTTTAGCAATGTCCCCTTAGTCAACATTCAGGGTAAAGAGGAATATAGCAAAACAAAACGATAGGCCCCGAGAAACAAAGGCATAGGGTGACCGGGGTGGCTTAATTATGCAATTGGAGAGTGCTCTTGTGTACGCTTCATACCACGAGAGAGCAGTTAAAAATTGTCTCAGCAAGGTTCAGCTAGCTTGGGTCAGCTTCTAAGCATGCATCTTGTCATACATCTTGGGACAAGAGCTGTTACAGAGAGGAGCAACAGAAGCAGCATAAACTATTTGAAAGAGCAAAGCCTTGTTACAGGTTCAGGGACTGGTGTCATTTATGCACACAGGAAATGCATCTATTAATGCACAGAATTGGCAATGAGTTAGAATTTTAGTAAGACAGTTGAAATTCTCAGGAGTGTGCTAGCCTGCTGAATTTTATCTAAAGCAATATCTGAGGTGAATTTGAAAGGCCTGGTGCAGGCAAAGCGTAGCAATTTCTTAGGGAAGAAAAGAGACTTTTGATGATTGATAAGATTTCTCTGGGAAGTTTCACATATCCCTATGTAGTTCATGATTTGAACATTGCACTTGTTCACTGAATATATATTTTTGTTGAATTTTCATTAGTTTCTCCAGGGCTTTTCCCCCCCAGCCAGAACCTACTGGAACTCAGTTCTAGCACCTCTCAGGTGGTGAAATTGCCAATATAAGAGAACAAGGGAGGCATCCATGGTGAGTTCCAGCACTTCTTTTTCTAGAAAAAAAACCCCACTTAGTTTTTTTCTCTCTCTTGAAAACTCCACATCAAACTAATTGTGACCATACTTTCTGGCTTGGCATTCACTTCATTCTGAGATTTTGAATGCATTTCAATGTATTGTTTATTACCTGTGGTTTGTTAGACCTTGGTGAGCTAAAATATTAATCCATGAGGGGCACATCCAAGACTGGTGCCCTAGACAGCTGCTGTGTCACCTGCCCATAAGTCTAGTCCCAGCTAAGCCCAGTAGGACTTGTTCTCAAACAAGTGTGCACAGAATTGCAGCTCATCTTGGACAGTGTGCAGTGGGAGAGACCAAATGTTCCTCTTCTGGATTCACAAAGTCACAGCACGTCTCTTTTCTTTCAGAGAAGTTGTCAACCAATAAACTATTCTGCATAAGCCTGAATACTTTTGCCTTGCTCTACTACACTCTTTTTACTCTTTTATCTGGAGCTACAAGGTTTGTTCTTCTGCTGGAAGTCAGAACCAATGAAGCAGGAAATTTACTTCCACTGGTGAAGAGATAGTGGCTACGAGGAAAGGAACACAAGAATGAATTGAATTGCAAAAGCATGTCAGGTTTTCAAGGGAAAGTCGTCACAAGTATCTGATTCAGATTTTTCTTTAGAAGACCCATAGTGACGCATTACTCACCACCTCGAGCACATGGAAATAATGTTCATCATATTATGATTCCTGAAGAAGCCCAGAGTGACAGACAACAAAGCAATAAAAAACAATGTGTTTTTTTTAAAAAAACAAACCAAACAACCTCACAACTAATACAGTGGTACCTCAGGATGCGAACGGGATCTGTTCCAGAGCCCCGTTCGCATCCTGAACAGAATGTAAGCTGCAACTGCACGTCTGCGGGTCACGTTTCGCCACTTCCGCACATGCGCGTGACATCATTTTGACCGTATGCGCATGCGCGAGCGGCGAAAGCTGGAAGTAATGCACTCTGTTACTTCTGGGTCACCATGGAATGCAACCTGAAAATACTTATCCTGAAGCGTATTTATCCTGAGGTATGACTGTAATGCCTAAGTTGCAAGAAACAATACCTTTCATCCATCAAGTGCATGAGTAAACAGGACTGTTTGTAAAATTCTGCCTAAGCATTAATAATTTTCATACTAATGACTTCTTAAAAGTTGTGAATTGAAGTTCCACCTAGCCTAACTAACAATGGGCTCATTTGGAATGATTTAATTTGGCAAGTGTTCTTTGCCTACTTGAAATTAAATCATTTACTTTCAAGCCCATTCTGAGTCTAGCATGTTGTACTGGGGTCCTAGAGTTGTCTCATCTGCTGCCATATCCTCCCTTGGCAGCAGTGGGAGGATGGTTGCTCCTTGTGCCTCCATGGATAGCAGGGTCCAGAGTGTCAAAACTGTGGGGAAAGCTGCAATGGCTCCTAGTGCTCAAACCATAATTTGTACTCCCCATGATTCCAGATATTCTGTATGCCACTGTGCATGCATATAGTAGTTCCCAGGACCTAATGCAAGTCTTACCATGACTATCATTTACAGTTTATACTAGGGCTTCACTCCAGCTTGCTATGCTCACCATCTACCCTGCTACTCCTCCACCTGAATCTCCCAGACAGGTATTAAGCCTGCTTTCCACTTTCCCAACAAAGCCACTTTCTTTTCTGTTCTGAAGCCCTGTTTTCACTTTCACGCCACACCATTGCCTCCTTCCTCTCCTTTTGTGCAACCCACCTTGCACACAAAACAACCCCCCTGGTAATGTCCTGCATCTTCCCCCTCTCATACATTGCAACTGTGATATGCAGAATTTGGACACTACTTCCCTGCTTCCCTCCCTAATCCCCAACCCCCACTCTTTAACAGCCCCATGATCACCTATTCAATCTCCCTTACATTTAAAGACTTACTGATCATCAATGGAAAGAGCAACAGCAAAATATGGAGCAAGGATGGGGGGGGGAGAGCAGTCCACCCCTTACTCCTTCCTTTCCATTGCCTTGTGGTAGGGTAAGCTGCATAGCAGGGTACCAGAATAAAAGGCCCAGTGGTCCATGGGAGTTGTAGTTCTTTCAACATCTTATGCAAGGGTAGCCAAAATGGTATCCTCCAAACATTGTTGGATCATAGCTCTCATTATCCCTGAACTTCGGCCATGCTGGCTGGGGCTGATGGGCATTGGAGTCCAACAATAACTACAGAGCACTGTGATAGCTACTCATCGTCTTCTGTCATACACCCACTGGAGGGGAGTCTAAGAGATGGCATTGCATTGGAGTTGCAAGCTTTATAGAAAAGTTGTGACTCTACATACAAGTAAATTATAATGGCTACGGGGGAAAAAATACACTATGTAATCAGCATCCATTACTTCCTTATTATGGACTCCAAGCTATCAGGCCTTGGGAAACCTTGACTGTAATTCTGCAAGTAGCTTTTTTTACACACACATGCGTTTCTGGATGACTTCAGCTTGAAATGAAGCTTTCCCACTTACTTTCAAATAAGACGAAAGGAGGTTGGGGTTGTGGGAGGCAATATATTATCTCATACCAAGGAAAGCAAACAATCCTAAATTGTGTGTTGTCTTGTTGCATAGAAGTATTCTGTATGTGAATGCAAAGAAAGGGCTTGTAAAAAAAAATGGGGAAAGGGGAAAAAAAAGGGAGACAAGATGTCTTTTCTTTTTCTTAATTAATCTTGGAAGATGATGACATCTCCAGATGAAAAATGGGTAGTAAATGCCCTGCTAACAGCCTTTCATAGAGATCTATCTCTTTGACAAATGAGCTGCAAAGCACAGGACTGGGGAACTGAGCTCTGTCAGTACATTAGCAGGGGCTCTGCAGTCAAAAGGAAGGAAGCGAGCAAGGAGGGGTGGAAAGAGGTTGAGAGCATAAGCCTCCCACTTATGCTCCCCCCCCCCCACCGTTGTTCTGTTGAGAACCATCCTTCTTTTGCTTGGTGCCTGATTAGGAAAAGTTAAAACATTAGAAACATTTTCAAGATTGGACCTCTTGCATATATATATATATATACACACACATATATATATATGGCATCTGCATACATATATATATATGGCATCTGCAACTTTTCCCCATGCTAGCCTAATAGGAACTGGGGAGAGGGGTTTAAATAAATAATTTAAAAAACTGTTATGCTTCAGTTCTGACTTGCTCCCTCTCCCTCCCTTACATGCAAAGAGTGCAATGGCAAGCAGGATAGGAAAGGAAGGAAACCTAGGATGCCACTGATTTGGAGTGCATTTGGATTTGGGGTATATTATTTTCATTTTCCTGACTGTAATGCTAGTGCTTCTGTCCTAAATTCTGATGTTCCTTTCACGCAGCAGTATGGAACTGTGGCTTTTTGGCCAACATACCAACATGTTGTGCTAAATTTCATTCACACCAGTGGGCACGGTGTGACACAACAATGAATGTCATTGGACAACGCCACTATTCTCCACCCTTTCTGAAAAGGTGTGCTTCTGTTGTCCCATGAAAACAGCAGGAAAGAACTGTGTGTCTTTATACGGCCCCAATTTTTGTTACTATACTCCCGTGATTTTCTGGGTGATGGGGGCTGCAACAGATTTTTTCTTTCTGGAATCAAATAACACAGAAATGAGTGCACTATTACGGAAGTTGCTTTTATGCCATGTGAAAATTAACATATAACAAGAGGAATTAAGGAATTAAGGAATTAAGAGTAAGGGAAACAGGAGGGAAATGAAATATACTGTTGTGTGAATGCAGCTTTGGTCTTTATATTGAGAGCCTGGAAAGGCCCTCTAGTTCCAGCCAGGTTATGGGCACTATTGCAATGTTCCCCCTAATTAATGTGCATTATTTACTATGATTTATTATTTATTGGGATATGTGTTTGCCATGCGCCCACTTAATGCTAATCAATAAAGAATAAAGCAGCATCTCGTAAGACAGACGTGTCTGTGTTGCAGGGTCCCAAGAAGGGACTTCAGACCCAAGAGTCTGTTTAGCATTTAAAGCATGGAAAAAGATCACAGGGACAAAAGTGTTTGCGGCGAGGTGTGTGTGTCAATCTGTGCAGTAAACCATTCTACTCAACAGCTCACTGCATGGATCAGCTTCTACCTGGAGGCAATTTCAAATGGTTTTGCTCCTGGCTCTTATATCATGAGAACTTCACAGATCTAAGCCTCTCAGAAAGGAGAATGGTGAAAGTTATCCTTAGGATTCCCTATATCTAATTCTTAAAAAAATAAGAATCTGTTTGTAGGTGAGTGAAGAAGCAACGAAGCTAAGGCTTTGCTAATATTCCTCCAAGCCCCGTCCCCAAGAATTTTGTCCCAATTGTACAGAAATGGAGGGAGGCTGCCTCTGTGTTTATACTGATGAAGCCTGGTGGGACCACTTAATTCCAGGGAAACACAGTGATGTAACTACAGCCGACCTCTCTCCTCGGTGCTGCTAGTAACGACCTCAGCAATAGAAGTGAAGACCCATAAAAGCCATTCCCACAGGACAACCAGAACTATAAAGTTTATTACCCAATAAAGAATGATCTGCAAATTTAGAGGCTTTTTACTGATCAATAAAAGCAGCATTAACTAAATGATCAGTGCTTGCTACCCCTCCCCTTCATGCCAGCCCATCCCAGTTATGTTGAAATCACCCTCCATCTTTTGGGCAAAGTCCAAATTTCCCTTTAATCAGCTTGGAAAGATGTAAGTAATGTCTAATGTGCAAATGAGTAGCTAGTAGCCTGCAAGGCTGGCATAATGATGTTTAAACAACCATCGGGTCTGTAATTCTGTTCGGCAGATAAGGCAGAACCTTCCTTCTGCTCAATGGATAAGATGACAGTCAGCCATTCTGTCAATTGCAAGGGGAAACTGGATGTCCTTATAACTGCATGCACGGGGGCTCTATTGAGATCATGAAATGTGCATGGGGGACCTTTGGCCTTCCAGATGTTGCTGAACTACAACACCCATAATTCCTGGTGATGGTGGGAGTTGTAGTTTAGCAACATCTGAAGAGCCAGACATCCCCCCACCTGTCTTAAAATGAATGTGTATGTGCAGTTTGCTTAAAGGATATTTAATGAAAATGATGTCTAGGTGGTACATAACACCAGTGAAGTTAGCAAAAATGTACAGAGTAAATAATCAATGCTGGAAATGTAAAGAAAAAGAGGGTACCTTCTACCATATGTGGTGGGTTTGTAAGAAAGTGAAGGCTTTCCGGGAAATGATATATAATGAACTTTTAAAAATGTTGAAATATACATTTGTAAAGAAACCAGAAGCCTTCCTATTGAATACTGTAGGTAGAGAAATGCACAAGCGAGATAAAACATTGTTTTTGTATGCAACAACTGCAGCAAGAATATTGTTGGCCCAAAAATGGAAACAAGACGAGATCCCAACAAAAGAAGAGTGGCAAATGAAGTGAATGGACTATGCCGAGTTGGTGAAACTAACTGGGAAAATCAGGAACCAGCAGGACCAGACCTTTTTGAAAGACTGGAATAAATTTACATTGTATTTGAGAGACAATTGTAAACAATAGACACTGTTAGTAGGGCTACAAGAAGTTTTGTAAGGTTAGAGATATCAGTTATTATCAATATGATGTTTAAATGCTATATTTAAGATTTCAATTTAAGGGTAATAATAATAATAACAAAATGCAATATCAGAGCATAATTAGGAAAACCATTAGCTGAGGAGAAGGGAAGTCTCAGGCCAAGATGGCCAAGTGGTCTTTATATATTATATGTAAGATGGATGTTTTGTCATAAAACATATTTATAAAATTTAAAAATAAATAAATAAAGTGAATGTGTATGGGCCAAGGTTGGAGTTTGCCACCACAATCGGAGGTGATGCTAGGTTTGACAGAAGCCCTGGGGTGAGCTGTCATCTGAGGGGGCCCTAATCATCTTTGCCACCACTTCACTTGGCTGGCGCTCCCATTGGGCCCATGATCCGAAAGGTGACTTATGAATGGATGAGCTAACTACCACCCCCACTTTGGGGAAACAATTGAAATCAAAATGGTGGGTGGCTGTAGTTCTGGCTGGTCGTGTAGCACTTCCCTGCTTAGTGTACCACACCACACATCTTGCCTCTGGCATGATCCACTGGACTCAGGCCCTGGCCAGCTCCACTGACCACAGTTCTGTACACCCCCATACATTCGTAGGACATGCGAATATGGCCCTGCTGCTAGACAGTTTGAAAGAAAATTAAATTAAATTTCAGCTCACAACAGCATTGAAGAAACTGAGTGATAGCTCACCTCCTTCTAGAGGATTCGCCTGACCTGATTTTCTTTCCAATACAAACAGGTAGGAAGGAACAGGCTCTTCTTGAATATATACCTGATTATTGGAGAAGCCAGCCTGAACATCTAAATATTCATTCAAGCATATTGAAAGCATCAAGCCACCCCCTGCAGTGAAGTGACTGCTGGGATCCTAACAGGCTTCAGTTTAACCAGGCCAGCTTCTAATAGGTGTGAAACGAGGCTGCATACAAAAATATGAGCTGCTCCCTAGAAATGCTGAGCTTCATTACATATTGGGGGCAGTGGTAAATTGTGCAGAAAAGAAAGGAAATAATGTTTACTCAAAGGTGTTTTCATGGGTAACTGGCGCCGTTTGGATGCTGAGTACCAAGATTAACCCAGGTGTAAAAGATGATGCTAAGGACAGAATGCATTTACAATTGAAAGACTCCCAAGAAAGGTGGAGATGCATTTAAAGTGAGGAGGCATAGTGAGAACTGTACATTTTCCTATGACAGGGTGCACATGTATGCATGTATACATGTGTGTGTGTGTGTGTGTGTGTGTGTGTGGATCCAAGTCATGTTTACCCTCAAAAATGTGCTATCACATGAAACAGACTGGGGTCCTTAATCAATGGATTTAATGATGGCTGCAACTATTCATTCTTTAAAACAATGTTAAAGATATGGGGTTGTTTCCAGTTATGCTATCCCTGGAATAGATCCACTGAAATCAATTGACAAGTCATTAAATCAATGGGTCTGCCCTGAGTATGGCTTAGTTGGAGAAAAACCTGCCATTAAAAAAATAATAATAATAAATCAAAGCAGTGCACAAGAACCAGTAGATGTCCAAACATTAAAATTGTTATTCGTGTTTTGTACTGTATTTTATGCTGGTTTTTGTTGCATCAATTAAGTGTTTTAAATATGTTGTTAGCCGCCCTGAACCAGGAAGGGCGAGGAAGGGCAAGGTATAAATAAAAATTCATTAAATTTTTTTATTTATTATAAAATGTCTATGGTTTCCTCACAGCGCCATTGATGAAAAATGACTCTTTCCAATGAAAACTGGACCCAAATTTAGTTGGTTCATCTGTCTGTTAATGCTTACAGCCTGATTTTCTACACTGTGACCTGCTTCATGTCCAAATCACAAACTACTTGTTAGATTCCTTTTATATCCTTTTTCAGTATTGCAGTATATTGAGGATTGGGCCAATTGGGACGTGCTAAAATGGATGAAAAGCTCAGAAGGCATCCATGTGAACCCACCCCTACTCTGTCTGAAACCCATCTTGTAACCATTTGAGAATGATTTTCTATGCTCTTCTACCTTACCAGAGTGAAAAGTTGACTCCTAAGATCCAACATGCCCTTCAGGTCAATCTCTTCTAATGGGAACAACAATGTAATCAGCCCTGGGACCTTGGAGAGCTCCCCAGCTATAGCACCCAAGAAAATCCTATCGTTACAGAAAACCCCACTGCCAGTAACCTACTGTACATATAGGAGCACCTACTACAAATATCAGCCCTCACCCTCCAAATACAGAATAATCAGAGATTCAGAAAGAAACCTGAGGTTTTATTACTCACCACTGAATACACATTAAAAACCAGCGCCTATTCTAATAATGCCTTTCTTCATCTCCAGCCAGCCATTATCGGCACAGGTGGGAAAACCAACTCTAAAACACTAAAAGCTGCAATCAACATTATTGATGCCATTCTAAATGAAACGGAGGAAGCGGGTAAGAGACAAATAAATTATAGCCATCATTACTGGGGCCTAGTACATTATTTTTTCTGGCATTTTATGTCTAGTTCCATTTCGTATGCTTTGGCTGCGACTATTTCAAGGCTTGGTCTTAATTATTGGAGTCCAATTAACTGTTTCTTTTTTAAAAAAAGAAAATGTTTTTGTTTGGGTTTTAGAGTATTCTTTTTTCAAGAGCAGAAAAAAATAAAAGGCAAACAATAAACAACATGGTATAAACATTAAAGGGAGAGAGAGAGAGAGAGAGAGAGAGAGAGAGAGAGAGAGAGATCTAAAGCTGATCAAAGTTACAAACAATTAGCCAATGCTTCATGGAACTAGAACATCCATTCTAAATTAAAATATATGGTATATTTTTTCATTCCATTTACAGCTAATCTTTCCTTCAAGGAACTCAAGTTGGCAGTCATGGTTATTCTCTCTATTATATTTTCACAACAACTCTGTGAGGTAGGTTAGACTGAGAGACAGTGACTGGCCCAAGGTCACCTGACGGCTGAGTGCAGATTTGAGCCCTGGTTTCACAGATCCTGCTCCAACACTACAAGATCTACACCAAACTGGCTCTCTCAGAAAGTGGAATGGTCGGTTGGCATAATACCTTTTGAACCAAAGCCAAGACTTGCCCAAAGCAAATCTTTTGGAAGCAGACTAGACTACACTTCAGGGATAGAAGAGCAGGTGGCATTTCAAATATCAAGTCCTTCACACTTTACAGGGAAGGTTTCTGGAGAGCCAGATTTGGTCAGGGGCTTCTCAGTAGCAGATGCATCTCTCAGCAACTGCTCCTGACAGTCAACATTTTATTTTCCCAGAATGCCCTGGAGCAACACAATATTCAGGGCATTCTGGGGAAACCAAATGATGGATGCCAGGAGGCAGCTGCCAAAATCAGATTTGAAAAAGAAAGAAAAAAGAAAGGGAATGTAAGCCACAGAAATAAATATAATTTTGATGAACAAATTATGAAACAAACAAACAAATATTTAGGCAATAAAAATAAATGGAACAGGATGAGAAAAATGAGGGGGAGGGATTTCCATTTGTGGATTTCATCATTTCATCATGCAGAAAGCATCCTGGGCATGCTATCAAAATGGTGCTGCCTGAGACCATCCACAGTGTTTATTTCACTGCATAGCTGTGTGTTTTTCCCTCTTACCTCTCACCTCTGGCAAAGAGAATGTGAGCTTTCCTAATATTGCAACTTTCCTGAGAGATTATGCTGGTGCAGTTACAGCTCTCGTGCTGCAATATAACTGGTGAGGCCATGAAGAATTCTCCTTCTACGCAACGGCTTCAACTTATTTATTTGCAACATTTCTAAACTGTGCCGAAGCTGATTTACAACCCCAGTAATTGTAAAATGCAATGAAAGACTTTAACATCAACTAGTCATGTATTAGAACGTGAATGTATCTGTAATATATATGTATAGGTATATAAGACAGCAGCATACATACATTATATATTTACCTGTCAAACAGAATGTCTGAAAGACTGGATGAATAGAATAGCATCTGAAACATGCAATATCACTTTGCGACCCTCCCTGGAAAATATATTCCACAAAGTGCTGTTACCTACCCAGAATACTCACTGATTTATAAGGTGGGATCCAGAGCAAAGCCACCTCTGCTGAACTCATCAAGTGGGGAAGCTCCCAAGGAAGAAGATGCTCTCACCCTAAGATGAGCTAAGCTTCGGCCATTTCAGGTTTCCATATCATAGCCAGCACATTGAATTCTGCTCAGAAGTTTACTATAAACCAGTGCAGCCAGGTGGATTGATTTTCTTTATTCCCAGTTCAACTCAATGTGTAGACAGTCACATTTTGTACAAGACATAATTTCTAGACAGTCTTCAAAGGAGACTCCACATAGATTGAATTGTAACAGACAACCTACAAGGTAACCAATACCTTATGGCAGGCAAAGGCAAACTTGGCCCTCCAGATGTTTTGGGACTAAAACTCCCATCATCCCTAGCTAACAGGACCAGTGGTAAGGGATGATGGGAATTGTAGTCTCAAAAGATCTGGAGGGCCACGTTTGCCTATGCCTGCCTTATGGGGACACAAGGATGTTGTCCTTTATGGAGGTGCATAGTTAATGTATCAAACACAATATAAATGACTCTGCAAGTCCTCCCCTCCCTAGTGCCTTGAAGAAGAAGAAGAAAAAGAAGAAGAAGAAGAAGAAGACGACGAAGAGGAGGAGGAGGAGGAGGAGGAGGAGGAGGAGGAGGAGGAGTAGTAGTTTGGATTTGATATCCCGCTTTATCACTACCCTAAGGAGTCTCAAAGTGGCTAACAATCTCCTTTTCCCTTCCTCCCCCACAACAAACACTTTGTGAGGTGAGTGAGGCTGAGAGATTTCAGAGAAGTATGACTAGCCCAAGGTCACGTAGCAGCTGCATGTGGAGGAGTGGGGAATCAAACCCGGTTCACCAGATTATGAGTCCACCGCTCTTGTTAGGCAATTTGTATTCTGAGCTGCAAACTTCAGCAATATCACTACTTAGCCCCAAAATGCAAAGGCAGAGCAGAGGGGAAAGTACAGTGGTACCTTGGGTTACAGACGCTTCAGGTTACAGATGCTTCAGGTTACAAACTCCGCTAGCCTGGAAGTAGTACCTCAGGTTAAGAATTTTCCTCAGGATGAGAACAGAAATCATGTGCTGGTGGCGCGGCGGCAGTAGGAGGCCTCATTAGCTAAAATGGTAACTCAGGTTAAGAATGGTTTCAGGTTAAGAACGGACCTCCGGAACGAATTAAGTTATTAATCTGAGGTACCACTGTATAGCCTTAGTCTGGGATTCCTGATTCCATGGAGTAGGTCCTGCTCTCCCATGCAGATTTCCTGCCTCATTACATGGAGACCTCAGGGATCTGATGGGAGGCAGGGCCAGAAAATTCACCCGTCCTCCCGCCACCTACCCACCCACGCACATCACACACAACACATGACAGGAAACACATGAGGAAGAAAGTCTGAAGTAGAATAAAGTAGTTAAAAAACCATTTGTGTTAAGAATCCATATGAGGTCCTGGTGAAAGTAACCTGAAAGGAGAATGAAACCTGGACCCACCTGCATTTCTTCAGCAACCAGGTAAGGGAGAAACAAGTTCCAAGGCAAGTCAAGACTACAAGGCAAGCTGTGGAAGAAGCATTTGCAAGAGAAGAATTGACAGACAGAGAGGAAGAGAGTGCTATTCCATTAGCATCTCTGTAATTTGCCTGAATATCCCAACACGTAAGGTGAACCACCCTTTGCAGTAGTCACTGGAATCTGCACTAGCTACGGGGAGAGGTATTTCTGTTACTTTCTATTTTTGTTTTCTCTCTCTCTCTTTCTGGCTGATGCACAGAAAGACAGCCTTGAGCTATATATGTTTGGGCAGACCCTTGCGCTCCCATGCCTACAAGCCCCATTCATTGTGGTGCGTTCCTTAACAGCAATCAAGAGAGACCCTTGCCCTCCGATGATTTACTTCATCCTTCTCATGCAGGTGCACATTAGTCTTTGTTCCTGAAGTCGTGGTGTCATTTCACAGAGACATATGGCGGCGGGAATCATGGAGCCCCATAAATTAGAAACGATTCAAGAACCATTCATCTTCCTTCCCACACTCTGTCTCAGCCATAGCGAGGCCTTTGCTGGATATGCCCTTGTCTCTTGCCTCCAGAACACAGTACTGCATCATGGTCAAGAGATGGCTCTGTAGTCATCCGACTCCTTGGCCTTTATATTGGCTAATCAATTGCAAAAGCCACAACATGGTACAGATTCTGAGGTGGGGTGGGGTGGAATAGACACCCTAAAAAGACACAGCAGTTTTCCTTTTACTTACTAGAATGAGCTTGTGGCAAAGAGGATCCCCTTCCCTTTTTTCTTATGCACCCCCAAATGATAAACTGTTCCCAAATTTGGCTTGGGACCGTAGGTTTCCTGCCAAACTGTAGTATTTCCTGGGATCTGATCCAGCAACATGCAAGGCATCCTATAAGAAAGGCTTGCATGACAGAAATCTACTTTCCCTCCGAATGGAAATTCTATATGGCTACTGAAGTGTTTCTTGAGAAATTTCCTATCATCCCCAGGGTGTTCAAAGAGTAGCATTCAAAGTTCAGGCAAGGCAAAAGGACAAGAGCTGGAAGGCCCCACAGATAAGGAAGAAGCGGCCTTCCCAGGGGATATTTTCCTCAAATCATCTAGAGTTTTCTTCAGAGTCAGCATGCAATGGCTTATCACAGGCATCTCTACCATCATATAGAAAGTCTGCCACTACTGGGTATTCCTGGTGACAGCAGGCAATGGGAAGCATTGTAAAGGCAGGAGAGAGACTACCCCAAGGGCCAGAGTTGAGTGACCATTGCTAGGGATGCTTGAGGGGTTTGTTTGGTCCTCATTTTTAAGGAAACTCTCCCAATTTACACTTTCGGCACTCAGGGTTTTTTTCCAGACTGTCACCATTTGTGGGTGCGATCCAGGCCCATACTGGCAAACTCAAGTTGCACATTTGATGTTGATTTGATGCTCTTGCACATGAAACCAACCTGACCCAGGAAACAAAAAACTTTTTGTGATAAGGAAAGTGCACGGAAAAGTGTGGGTTAATGCAACATTATATAGCTACCCCACAAATCAGAATGAATGTTCAATAAATAGACAACATCATCTATCCTCCCCACAAACATTGTACAAACACATCACGCTCAATAAACAGGATGTCTGGAAGAGAACAAATACATGGATTAAAATGGAATTATCCTTTAGGGTTTTCATATTTCTCTAAATGTTACTATGCAGTTCTCACCTCAAAAACCATACGAAAAGGCATATATAATTTCATTTGAACCTCAACACATTAGGGCTCATCTCTTAGAAATGGTGCTTAATATCTAGGCTTAGCCTTGGGAGTCTGCAAAGAATGAATGCTTTGACCATGTTCAGATGGACTGACTCCTGACACTGAGTAGCTATGACATATCTGGGATTAGGAGTTTTCAAGACAGAAGACATGGTGAAGGTAGCTCTGATACCTCAGTGTCCATTTTAGAAATTAATCACAGCTTAATTCCATCTCTCTCTCTCTCTCTCTCTCTCTCTCTCTCTCTCTCTCTCTCTCATCTTGAAATGGAAGCTGGCTATTTATTCATTTTTAACCTCCACCTTTTATCCCCAGTGGGAGGGAAAAGTGACACTTTATGTTCTACATTTCTTCACAGAACCTTGTACAGTAGACAGACCCAATAAACTGCTGGCTAAGGCTGAGCAACTTCTCTGACGGGCTTCAATGCATTTCAAGTTTCTTTGTATAACTGATTCTTAATATTACTCAGATTTGCCATCTCTAGTTCTGGATCCAACTGACAAACAGTGGATGAGGCTGTGACCTGCAGGAACCATTTGATTAACACCACTGAGAGATTATCTGCATCTAGTTACTGATAGCGGCATCTGAAAGGGATCCTGGAAGGTATCAGTATTAAGGAGCTGAAGGAGAGCTGGTGTGTTCTAGTGGGCCTAAAAGCTTTTTGACAGTGGAACAGACTTCCTTGGGAGGTTGTGAGCTGTCCATCCTTGGAGGTTTTTAAATAGAGATTGGATAGTCATTTGTAATGGATGCTTTAGTTGAGATTCCTGCATTGCAGGGGGTTGGACTAGATTACCCTTGAATCCCTCCCAACTCTAAGATTCGATCATTCCGATTGCGTGGCTTTCCATTTCACTCTCAGCTTCCGTTCCCCATGTGCTTTTGTGCCTTCCTTTGCCCCATGTTGCACATGTGTCTCATTCTAACAAGTATCAACCCGTCACTAAGCAACATCGTCCCATGACTGCTCCATCCTGAAAGCTCCTGCATTTCTACAAAGAGCAGCGATATCAACTCCGTCACCTTAATCAATTGTTTTAGCCAATAGACCATGCTCCCCTGCCTTTCATGGATTTGAGCAAATCAAATCAATTTCGTACGTAAAGCCTCTGACTGGTGTCATCGAACCGCAGATAGATGGTAACCAACACTAGCATTACAAGGCGGGGAAGAATTCCGTACACCCTGCATTATTCCCATCATCTGGTGGCACACACAGGCCTCCTTGCAGTGAGGTAAAGCACAAACAGCCATTTATTTGTCATTAATTTTTAAAGATGCCTTGTTTCCGATGAGAGCCTGTCTGTCTTTGTCTATTTGTTGCTGCTGAGGAGATTCATTACTTTGATGGATTTGTGTAATTTTTCTCAAGTGCTGCAGGTGACAAACAATAAAATATACTTTACCAAAAAAATAAAAACACTGCTCGCTCCACAGCCAGACTGAAAAGGAAAGTTGGAAGCGAAAGGCCAAATTAGAAAGTAGTTTCTTCTGAAGGGCAGGGTGACTGTTTCAGAGGCAGTATGCCTCTGGGTACCAGATGCAGAGCCTCACAGGTGGGGAGAGTGCTGTGGTACTCAGGTCCTGTTTGGGGCCATTGTGAGAACAGGATGCTGACCTGCACGGGTCACCAGGTAAAGGTAAAGGGACCCCTGACCATTAGGTCCAGTCATGGCCGACTCTGGGGTTGCGGCGCTCATCTCGCTTTATTGGCCGAGGGAGCCGGCGTACAGCTTCTGGGTCATGTGGCCAGCATGACTAGGCCACTTCTGGTGAACCAGAGCAGCGCACGGAAACGTCGTTTACCTTCCCACCGGAGCAGTACCTATTTATCTACTTGCACTTTGACGTGCTTTCAAACTGCTAGGTTGGCAGGAGCAGGGACCGAGCAACAGGAGCTCACCCCGTCACGGGGATCCGAACCGCCGACCTTCTGATCGGCAAGTCCTAGGCTCTGTGGTTTAACCCACAGTACCACCCGCGTCCCTACACTCTTCCAAAAAAGGCTCTTTATATATTCTTATTACCTAGAATGAAACTAACTTCCATCTGCCAACATGGTTTCCCAAGTTCCACCAGGAAGAGATAGAAGTTGATATTTTTTTTTGCAACTTCTCAGATTTTATCTTTTTTAGGAACAATATATATTGATAACTTGTACAGTAAACAGTTAAGCAGTGTACAGCAAATAGAAAGATCACAATAATTGTAAGGAAAATGTAAAGGCAGAAAGGTAAAAGGTAAAGTACCCCTGGACGGTTAAGTCCAATCAAAGGCGACTATGGGGTTGCAACGCTTATCTCGCTTTCAGGTCAAGGGAGCTAGTGTTTGTCCACAGACAGCTTTCTAGGTCATGAGGCCAGCATGACTAAACTGCCTCTGGTGCAACGCTACACCATGACAGAAACCAGAGTGCACGGAAATGCTGTTTACCTTCCCACCGCAGCAGTACCTATTTTTCTACTTGCACAATTTGCTTTCGAACTGCTAGGTTGGCAGGAGCTGGGACAGAGCAACGGGAGCTCTCTCCTTCACGGGGATTCGAACCGCCAACCTTCTGATCGGCAAGCCCAAGATGCTCAGTGGTTTAGACCACAGTGCCACCAACATCATCATAAGGAACTGGCCAATCACATATCATTCATCCAGCTAAATAGGCCAGTTGAGGCAAGAAAGTTTCCAAGAGAGATCTAAAAATAAGAAACAAGGGTGCTTGGTGGATTTCCATTGTGAGGGAAGAGGGAGCCCTCATAGCTGTTTTCAGAGGTTCAGAGGGTGGCAGGCCCAGAGAGGGCATTCTCTGAAGCAACTCTTAAGCTGTGGCATTTTCTTGCAACAAAGGTGTACCTGGCACCTTCATTATGTGGATTTCATCATATGTAGATTGCATACCTCTTTTCCTGGCCTTTGACATCTGAGATCCAGCAGTGGACGTAAGGTTGGCATGGTAGCACTCCTCTGACTTTTGCTTGCCTGCACTGCAGCTACATACCTAGGTGAAGAGGTAGAGAGAGGAGAGGTTTGTGCAGTGCAAACACAGGCAACTGGAGGTCAGTTGACTGCCCTCACTACACCCTGCTGTCCGCTAAAACTGAGACCTGTGTGTTTACAACCGCCCTCTTCGCTTGACTGTAATTTGTTTGATTTGGTTTTAATTTGATTTCTTTTTGGATTTTAATATTTTATTTTAATAATAATAGTAATAGCAATAGTGGTTTTAACATTGTATTTTTCAATTGTTACAATCCATCCTAGAAGCTCATATTGAAAGGCAGGTGAAAAATTTGTTGTTGTTGCTAGATTTCTAACCTGTCCTTCACAAATACAGTATTAAAATTGTATATTATTAAAATTGTTTTGTTGTTGCTGCTATTAACATCTTGCAGCAGATTTCAGATGTGTTCCATTTCCTTGCATGCAGCCTTGAACTCTGCATGCCATTTAAAATAAGTCACATGAAGAAAATGTTAAGATATACCTTTGTCAAAAGACCCGAGGCGTTCCTGTTAGGTTTGGTAGGAACGGAGATAAAGAAGAAAGATTACAAATTGTTCCAATATGCAACAACGGCAGCAAGGGTCCTAATAGCTAAAAATTGGAAACAAGAGAGTTTACCGACAACGGAGGAATGGAGATCCAAATTACTAGAATATGTGGAGATGGATAGGATGACAGGTAAAATTAGATATACAAAAGATCAGAGGTTTGTTAAAAATTGGGAAAGTCTTACGAAATATCTGGAAAGCTTAATTGATGAACAGATAACACTAGTAGGTTTCCAAGGTGCTCTGTAAGAGGTAAAGGGTAATGCCAAACGAAAATGGACGAATGAGAATGACTTATGGCATTACAAATATGGAAATGCGGATTTATTGTTTTAATGTTATTTTGGACGATTTGTGGAATGACTGAAGGAAGTCTTATTTATTTTCTTTTAGTGAACAGATATGAGTTCTGATACAGTTTGTTCTGTGCTTTGATTTTTGTAAACCAATAAAAATTATGCATGAAAAAAAAAATAAGTCACAGGGAGATGGAGGGGGAAGGCATTCTGATCTTCACTTCGGTGTATAAAAAACCCTAAGGAGCAACGCAGCATGGAGAGTCACAATGATGCAATGTGTAGTGGGCTGGTTTCGGGAGTGGCAAACTCAAGCGCAGTTCCCCTTCAGCTGTGCTGCTCATTGGGTGGCCTTGGTCTTATCAGAATCTTTCAGTCTGCCTTTGTCACAGGTTTATTTGAAGGCAAAACAAAAACTGCTTCAAGCTCCTTAGAGGGAGGGCAAGAAGTGAATAATTTTAAAAAAATGCTCCACAAGCATTCCCTTACCTAGGTTTAAATGCATAGTTTGATGGAGCATTTCCTACCTCCCCACAGGCCCTAAACTGAAATCAAGTTAAAGCTGCAAATCATATACTCCTGAGTCCAATGATCCAATGCAAATGGATCACAGAATGCTGGCCGCAAAACCTAAGCATACTATCTGAGAATCCAAGGGACTTACTTTCTATTTCCTGTAAATGTGTTTATGGCACATCATATCCATCTTGCAATGCTGGGAAGAACCATTTTGGAGGTTTTTCTCCCCTGCTTAAATGGAATGGTTGCAGTGCAATGGAGTTTCAATACACCTTTTGCAGCTCTGAAAACACACACACATTTGGTTGGTATAATGTATAAGGAAAAATGTGTCTATAAAAAGGAGGATTCCTGGATGTCAAGATCCAGGTTTGGGGCAAGTGCTCTTTGGGGAGAGAATCTCAGCAGAGATTTTAAATCACAAAACATGCAGCAAAGGAAAGCATGGAAATACAGGCTGCTGGACTTTTAACGTATGCCCTTGTGAGTTCCAAAGCTTGCCCCAGCATAGAAAAACAGTACATGTTTGGTGAGTTGAAAATGGTTTACTCACTCTCCAAAGGCCAGCTTCATGTGCTTTTCCATACATCAGTCAGAAAACAAAAACAGTAAAACTTGGCATAGTTACAGTGATGAAGGTTCCTAAAAGGACTGGTATGAGAACACAAGGAAGGCTTGTTAGAGCCATGTGGTCTGAGCTACAGCAACCAGCTCAAACCTCACACATTGAGCTTCTTTGGTAGACTGAAAGTGAACCAAGACTTTGATTACTTTTCTCCCAAGGTGAGCGGGACTGACCTAGCTAAGCCTGGCAGGACAGCTTACTCTATGCATTAACCCCGTTATGCATTAATGAGACTTAAGCATGTTGGTGACATGAGGCTGGTTATCTCACACATTTTCTGCCCTAGAATAAGCATAGGGAGGCAGAGGAAACATCACACTTTCCCTGCCCTCAGAAACCGAAAAGTAGGTATGTCTCAGGCATATCTCACACTTCTACACCTTCCCAGCATGTTAGGAAAAGCCCATCTATTGGTGGTGGATATATTAGCTAACATCCATACAATATAACCTATATACAACTTGCTCAGTCCCCAGAGTAATTTTGCAACTGTTATTTAGAAGTTCTTTATTATTTGTATAAGATGAAGATGATGAACATACATTCTTTTTTAAAAAATACATATTTTAGAACAATTGTGGAAAGACTTTCCAGAAGGATGGAGTTTTCCTTGGTCTCGTTAGGTCATTGAATCCCACGATGAAGAAGGAGGGAGTCACACAATATTGAAGAAGAAGAGGCACATAGTAGGTGCTCTCTGGTTAGCAGTGCAGAGTTCTGTCATATTTCTTTTGTAAATATGTCTATAGTTTTCACTGAGGAGGCATAAAAGATTTCTGGCTGGTTCTGAAGCCCAGTAAAATATGGGTCATCCACCACACACATATACTGCTTTAATATTTTTAAGCCAGCCTGAAGCAAAAAGATGTTGGTGGGGAGAAGGGAAAGGCTGCTTACTGATCCAGCATTTAACTTGCCTCTGTGCACATTTTTGCGACAAGCTGCCAATCCCGATTCACAGCACAAGTGAAAAACCTATTGCAAACACTGTTAAGAATTTCCAGAGGGGTATTTCTGTTAGTTTGTTGCATCAAAATGAACAAAAGAATTGTGTGGCGCCTTAAAAACAAATACATTTTATTATAAAGCAAGTTTTTGTGGACTAGAGTCCACTTCATGAGTTGTGACTCAAGAAATGGACCCAAGCCTATGAAAGTTTATGCCATAATAAAATTGGTAGGTCTTCAAGGTGGCACAAAAAACCTTTTTCTGTTTGTTTCTTTCTGTTAATAATGTTACTCCTGTCTTCACCACAAGCTGGCCAGAGTGCTTGACCTCTTCCCTCACTTTAGTTAATGCATGTCTGATAGGTGTAAGAGGGGGCAGGTATCTTAAAAATATAGCTTCCCTATTAGGAGGGATATCTGTTCAATACCACATAACACCGGTCTTGAAAGACCTACATTGGCTCCCAGTATGTTTCTGAGCACAATCCAAAGTGTTGGTGCTGACCTTTAAAGCCCTAAATGGCCTTGGTCCAGTATACCTGAAGGAGCGTCTCCACCTCCATCATTCTACTGGGACACTGAGGTCCAGCGCTGAGGGCCTTCTGGTGGTTCCCTCACTGCGAGAAGCCAAGTTACAGTGAACCAGGCAGAGGGCCTTCTCAGAAGTGGCACCCACCTTGTGGAACACCCTTCCACCAGATGTCAAAGAGAACAACAACTTTTAGAAGACATCTGGAGGTAGCCCTGTTTAGGGAAGTTTTTAATGTTTGATGGATTACTATATTTTAATATTTTGTTGGAAGCTGCCCAGAGTGGCTGGGGAAACCCAGCCAGATGGGCGGGGTATGAAGAAGAAGAAGAAGAAGAAGAAGAAGAAGAAGAAGAAGAAGAAGAAGATCTTTGAAAGGCTTATCGCACAGAAAATATCATGTAGGGATGGAGAACCTGTAGCCCTCCAGAGGTTGCTGCACTACAACTCCCATGTTTACTGAACTTTCACCATCCTGACCAGGACTGATGGCATATGCAAACATCTGGAGAGCCACATGTTCCCCATCCCTGATAAAAAGCTATCAGATCCGGCATCTGGTTTATGGGAGCCCATGTTTGGCCAATGGTTACATTCACACATCACTGACAGTGCGTGCTCTAGTTTAACACTGAAAGGTCCAGGATTTACTCTGTGTCAGAAACTCTATTTCCTGCTACCAAGTGGGCCTTGATAAGGTCTGGAACAGGCCTAGCTGCATTGGATTTATCTGGTGTTGGAAGAAATATCTGATAGTGCGCTTCTGATTAAAAGCAAGCGAAAGAGTAGCTTCTATGAAGGACAGCCTTAGTTCCCCCACAAAAGCCCATTTCCAGTCTCCAAGGGAACATGGCCATGATCTATGGCTTCAATGTTCAAGGAGCAAATGAAATGTTTTTGCTTTTCATCCATGGCCTGAAAGCAAGCACTGACTGTCATGAGAATTGAGAATGCCTTGTGGAGACGAGAAATTACCTGTTTTCCCCACCCTCACTGCCTGCCCAAAGAGCTGCCTGCTTCTTGTTTTGTTCATTTCATGGGCTTGTGAGGTATGCCTGAAACATACATACTTTTTAGTTTCTGAGGGCAGAGAAAGAAATAAGGGTGTGATGTTGATGTACGTGGAGGGGAGGGCAACAATAACAAGGCAGCTGGTGTTGAATACAAAGGGGAAGGAAGAAAGCATGAAAGCTGGGTTAAATATCAGAGGCAAAATGATGTGAGATATGAGGAGAGAGTGGTAAATCTTTGTGTGGGTGCAGGGAGGAATTTGATCTTGTTGGGAAAGATGAAGGGCACAAGGAGAAGGGGACAACAGAGGACGAGATGGTTGGATAGTGTTCTCGAAGCTACCAGCATGAGTTTGACCAAACTGTGGGAGGCAGTGGAAGACAGGAGTGCCTGGCACAAGATGTTGGACATAACATAATGATGGCTGACTGGGAACAGTTATGGACCACAGGTATGAAATTCACGGCATGTAATGCCTTAAGAGAGAATATTATGAAAATGATATACAGGTGGTACATGACACCAGTCAAGCTTGCAAAAATCTATCATTTGCCCAATAATAAATGTTGGAAATGTAAAGAAACTGAAGGTACATTCTTTCACCTTTGGTGGACGTGCCCAAGGATTAAGGCTTTCTGGGAGATGATTTATAATGAAATGAAAAGGGTATTTAAATATACCTTTCTGAAGAAACCATAGGCCTTTCTCCTGGGCATGGTCAGCCAAATGGTGCCAAAGAAGGACAGAACTTTTTTTATGTATGCCACAACAGCAGCAAGAATACTTATTGCAAAGTATTGGAAGACACAAGATCTACCCACTCTGGAAGAATGGCAGATGAAGGTGATGGACTACATGGAATTGGCGGAAATGACTGGCAGAATCCGAGACCAGGGAGAAGAGTCGGTGGAAGAAGATTGGAAGAAATTTAAAGACTATTTACAGAAATATTGCAAAATTAATGAATGTTAGAATGATGTCAGAATGAAGTTAAGTGGTTTAAGCAGCAATGTTATAAAGGTGTATGTAAAAATGGATTGTTAACAGGTGAGAATCCAAAGTTATAATATATTATGTTAAAGGACTAAGATAAAAACAAAGAGGGAAAGAAATCGCTGAATTAACTAACTGAATTGGAATACAAAAAAGGGAGGTGTGAGGAGGTCAGGGAAACAAGGAAATGAATGTAAGGTATGGAAAGACTGATGTATTTTTTAAAAGTGTTTTTTATCTTTTTGTATTTTGTATTTTTTCTTTTATTTTTACTTTTGTCTATCTTTTCTTCTTCTTTTTTTAATTCTTGTAATTCTTTTCTTTGAAACCTTAATAAATATCATTTTAAAAAAAGAAGAAGACAGGAGTTCCTGGAGTGCTCTGGTCCATGGGGTCACGATGAGTCGGACACGACTAAACGAGTAAACAACAACAACAACAAAAGTCCAATAGGAACTGACCTAATCTGCACCTTCTGAACCTAGGCTGCAATCCTAACCTCACTTACCTGGGAGCAAACCCCATTGAACTCAATGAGACTTACTTCTGAGTAGACATGATTAGGATTGCAGCCTTAGTTATCCACCAGCTTTTGCACTTTCTGCATGTCCCAACACAATTCTCAATCTGCATTTATCTCACGGATACCCATTTCCCAGCTTATCTGAAACGCGAGCAAATTGTGTGTTGGGACAAAGGTTCTTAGCCCCCCCACACACACATTTACCCTTACAATGGAATAAATTATGGCAACCCTGAACCTTCTGTAGTTTAAATAAAAAAATTCCTTCCAGTAGCCACCTTAAAATGGCTTAGTCATGTTTTCACCTTCAGCCATTTTTCACCTTCTCACCCCTTGCCTTTTCCTGTAAGACCTATTGCAGTCGTTAAGAATCGTCAACAGGCTCATCTCAGCTATCTGCCAATCTCCCATTCCCACCACCCTTCTGAGTAATACCCCTCCCCACCTTCTCACTATATAGAAGGATCTGGCAACTTCTGTTTCAGTGTATCTGAAGAAGTGTGCATGCACACGAAAGCTCATACCAAGAACTAACTTAGTTGGTCTTTAAGGTGCTAGTGGAAGGAATTTTTTTATTTTGACTATGGCAGACCAACACGGCTACCTATCTGCTTCTGTAGTTTGTTTTGATTTCTTTTCCTCCTACTTCCTCAATGATAGGGAAATAGGTTTTTTAATAAAATAAAATAGAACAGGAATAGGGCACAGGTGCACAAGAGCCCTCAGCCACCCACTCTGCCAGTAGGAGCCCAGTAGGGCATTGGATAGGCAGATGAACTGCCTTTAGTGCCGCCCCCTTCCTCCTGCCTTGGGATTGCATCCTACATTAGTCTCCACTAGGGTTAGAAGGTAAAATCAATTCAGTTTGTACTTCCTGAAACAATGTGCGAACCAAAGCATGGCAATCATTTGAAATTTTCACTTCTCTGAAATTTGTACTGCAGTTCTCCAGCCAAGTAATGTGCAGGAAAATGTATATACTAAAGTAAAGTGTGCATAAAAATTATTATGTTAGTAAAAATAACACATACAAAAATGCATTATATGGGGGAAAATAAATATTAGGGGAATATTTGCTGCAAAAATGTATATATTAGACAAAAATGCATACGAAAATGTACATTAGATATTCATATTAGAATACCAGGGACTTAAAAAACATTGAAAAATGAAGTCGAAAGGGGGAGAACTGAACATAAGACTTGAAAAACGAGAAACTAGGAGAAACTGAAATTGATAGAGTCACTTATCCTGCATCTCCACAGGATGTGGGCAATCCGCATGGCAAGCTGCACCACATAGAAACTGGCTCAAACTCATTTCATGCTGTGATAATAACATGTAAACTGGCCCTCAAATGAGCATAGTTAAGGTAGGAAAGCGGCCTTGATTTACAAATATTTTTGTAAAACTTTGTGTGTAGCCGTCCAGCTTGTGACAAGGGTTTATTGATTTAAAAGTCAGCATATGCTGAAAACCAAGGCATTTCAGGGAAAGCTGCTTGAATGGGGATTTATAGTTGAGTTTGGGTATAAACCAAGCATTTCTACTTTGAAAATAATGTAATACCATGGAGAGAAATCTGATTACTTAAAATTGCTCCATCTGATATGTGATTCCAGACAGAAAATCAAGTGTGTACATTTTCATCGCCTTTAGAAAACATTCATTTTTGTTTGTTTCCCCCACTGTTCATTTCATTTTTAATGCTATCCACTTGCACTGGTGATCAGTAGAAAATCATTTGCTAGTGGACAAGAACTATCAATTATTTTTATCCCAGCTGCCCAGTCTTACTCTATCCAATTACAAAATCCAATAAATAAAGGAATACCAGCCCCTGAATTATTTGTATTATTTTCAGTAATGCTGTATCCCCTGGATAATTTGAATCTTACTAGCCTCAGGGCAACACTGTGCTGGGCAAAACTTATTAGCATCTGCGTAACGTGCCATAACCAAGATCAAGCTGTGTGGGGAACCAACTTGTTTTTCAGAGTGCAGGGGGTGCTGATTAGACATCAAATTTATTTAATGGAAAAGTATACATGAATGCTGCCACTAGAATAACATCAAATTTGCAGATGACACCAAACTGGGAAGGGTAGCTAATGCTGCAGAAGACAGAATCAGGATTCAAGTTCCTTTAAAAGATTAGAGAGCTGGGCCCCAACTAACAAACTGAATTTCAATAGGTGCAAATATTAGGCAGGAAGAAACAGATGCACCAATATATGGGGGGGGGGGGCATCTGGCTTGCCAGCAATAAATGTGAAAAGGAGCCAGGTGTCTTCATAGACCACAAGCTTAACATGAGCCAACAATGTGATGCAGCAGTCAAAGAAAGCTAATGCTATTCTAGGCTGCATCAACAGAATCCAGGCAGCCCCAAACATCAAGGGAGTAGAAATAAAAGGCAAAACCTATAAATTAGGGCTCTTTGCAGATGACCTGATGATCACAACACCAGACCCCATAAACACAGCAACCACCTTAACCAACGAACTCAACACACTCACAATGGAATTGGGCCTACAAGTAAGCTTTGCAAAGTCTAAGGCTATGTGTTTCAACACTCCACCTCAGCTATAGCACCCAAGAAAATCCTATCATTACAGAAAACTCCACTGCCAGTAACCTACTGTACATCTCACAACAAATGTAACTGATCTCTAGAAAGCACAACCTGAAGAAAGAGACAATGCATGTGCCTTTGTAAACAAGGAAAATCTTTAATAAAAATTATTTAAATATAAACAAACACAGAAGTATAGGGTCTGGCTGAAGAGAAGTAGTAGCTCCACTCTATTCTGCCTTGGTCAGACTCCACATGGAGCACTGTGTCCAGTTCTGGGTGCCATAATTTAAGAAGGACTTTAACAAGGTGAATTGTGTGCAGAGGAGGGCAACCGTGATGATCAAGTCTCAGGAAACCAAACCTTATGAAGGACAGTTGTGGGAATTGGGAATTTTTAGCCTGGAAAAGAGGAGAATGAGAGGAAATATGATAGCCATCTTCAAATTGTTGGAATTCACAGAATGCTGTGTGAGACAGTAAGTCTGCAGGCTTGAGTTTGCTAGCTGATGCAACTGGCTGCAATACTTTCTCTGGAAGTGCTGGGTCAGAATGACTCAGCAGTAATGTGCTGTCAGTTGATTGGTTGTCATCGGTTTAAAAGGGAAACCTGTCCAGCAGTAAGGGTGGTGGTGTAGAAGAGTGTGGTCAGAGAGAGAGAGAGATAAAGGTCTTCCTATTTGCCTTAAGATGCAGCCAGGTACTCTGTTTGACTGTATGAACTGCTTGTGTATTATAGCCTGTAGATATTTGTATATATAGCTCACAATATATATACCGCACTGAAGAACCTGGAACTCTGAGCATTTCTGCTAAAGTGCCACGAAGAAATCTCAAGGGCTGTCACATGGAAGATGGAACAAGCTTGTTTTCCCTACTCCGGAGAATAGGACCCCAACCAAGTTACAAGCAATGAGTTTCTGACTAAATATCAGGAAGAACTTCCTGACAGTAAGAGCTGTTAGACAGTGGAACAGACTCCCTCAGATGGTGGTCATCTCTGCTTCCTTGGAGATTTTTCAGCAGAGGTTGGATGGCCATCTGTTATGGATGCTTTACTTGAGATTCCTGCATTGCAGGGGGTTGGACTAGGTTAGTCTCAGGGTCCCTTCCAACTCTACAGTTCTAACATTCTATGATTTTAACTCTAAAGCAGAGGGGAAAGTTTTCTGAAATTGCCAGCTAAACAGGCTTTTAAATCCTTACCTAGACAAACGAGGAAATGGTCCCATTTACACAAGTATTGATCACAGCAGTTAAAGGAAAATAGGGTCTGACAAGCACTCAAGTGTTCATGGAAATGAGGTGCCTATTTAGATGTCAAAATATAGACATAGGTGCATAACAGTTTGCCCCCACCCCCATTAGAAGCAATGTTGGTTCCTCTTTCTAGTGAAGGCTGTTGCTTTCTAAAGAGGCTGCTTCTATTCTGTGTCAGACAACAGAAATTAATGACAAATACTGGGAAACTTCCTCCCCCTTCCCTTCACTATCCTGGCTGCACATGCGATACACGGTTAAATATATGTGCAGATAACTTCAATTTGGCCCTATGCACATTTACAGTGGTGCCCCGCTAGACGAAAGGGTTTTCCGTTTTGGAGGCGCTTCGCAAAACGAAAGCCCATAGGGAAATCTCCGGGACAGCAGGGAAGCGCAGCGCATCTTCCCCACTGTCCTCGGACCTCCTCCGAAGGCTGGCGGTGGGGCGGAGAGACCTCCTCCCGCCGCCAGGCTTCGGAAGGTTCCTCTGAAGGCTGGCGGTGGGGCGGAGAGACCTTCTCCCCACACCAGCCTTCGGATGGCTGTCCTGAAGACTTGCGGTGGGAGGAGGGTTTTCCTTCCCACCGCCAACATTCAGAATGCTGTTCTGAATGTTGGCGGTGGGGAGGAAAAACCCTCCTCCCACCGCAAGCCCCGGGGACAGAGGAGAAGCGCTGCACCCCTTCCCCTCTGTTCCCGTACCTGTCCTGAAGGCTTGCGGTGGGGAGAAAAGCCCTTCTCCGCACCGCCAGCCTGGCAAGCAGTTTCCATAGGAACGCATTAATTGATTTTCAATGCATTCCTATGGGAAACCGTGCTTCGCAAGACGAAAAACTCGCAAGAAGAAAAAACTTGCGGAACGAATTAATTTCGTCTTGCGAGGCACCACTGTACATGGAAGTGGGCTCCACCATGTTTGGTGAGGCTAACTCCCAGGAAAGTATGCCTAGGATTAAAGAAAGTGGTTTTCAACACACCCACACACCCACACACACACTATGCACACATCATGTTAGGAATCCTAACAGCTTCCATGAAAGTACCAGGAAGCATGGTACTATTTATTGCATTTTGCAGAGGAGGGTGAGAGATGACTAGTTCAAACCAAATCAGTCATCAGACTGGGCCCGAGGCCAGGGATTTTCTCTATGTCCACCAATGCCCCTTCATACAACACAATATTGAAGCTTCCCATTTAGCATTTCTCTTCCTCACCTCCAAGTATACAGGGTGCATGTGATCCCTACATTTGCAAATCTCCAGGGTGGGGTGGAAAGGAACACATATTTCTCAGCCCATAGTTTATTTTATTTACTTGTTTACTATGTTCATATTTATTTTATATTACCAAAAATTATATTGCTTGACTGTGAATATAACCTCTAAGTAGCCTACAAAAAATAAACCCCATCTCTTTTTTCCAAAAGCAAGAGAAAACAATTTTTGCAACACATACATGTGGACATGGGCAAACACCTCTCCCTGTATAAAGTTTGTCAAAGTCAAGAACACTCGAAGTTCTTCCTGAGTAATTTCCCAGTAGTCCTTGTTAATTCCTTTAGATTTTCTCTACCACTTTTCAAAGTCTAATGTTCAAAGACACAGAATGGAGCTGCCTCAGCAATTTCCCCTCGTCTTCCGTGTTGCTCAATCAAGTCCATTAACTCTCCTCTTTTGCTTTTTCGATGGCTTCCTTGAAGGAAACGTGGCCCTGCTTTTCAGTCTAGGCTGCCAGGCAGAGGTGCCTGGAGAATTCACCCCTTCATGCTGCTCCAGGAACTGCCCCCTTTCTTCTCTTGACAGATGCCGAGTCCATCTGCTTCACCTTCGTGAATCCCATGCCCTCAAACCCTCCATTTCCTATCACACAAAAGCACAGCAATCTCCATGTTAGGCTGTGAGCTTCAGTTTTGCTGTAATAAGGCGTTATGGGACAGACACCAAAGCATCACACAAAGGGGTACTTCTCGCTCACATTTGAAGAAGCGGCTTTATGTTCCATAAAGGAAATGGCATTGCCTCTAAAGCTGGGCTTCAATGCAGAGTTTGTGCCTGGGGCTTTCCCCATGCTACGCTTGCCTGACTTTGTAGTATAGTTTTGAAGGTATGTAGCGCCTTACATGTGGTATGTACCACATCATTACTGCTAATATCAGCCCACTTCTATCCAATGGCTGCTAGTCTGGATGCAGTGTGTATACGCACATCAAAACCTAAAAACTCTGCTGCTGGCAATTTATATATATATTTTACTATGTAATAATGGCTCCATTAGGACTGTCTGAAAATGCTAAATGAAACAGAAACGGGACTGCAAATGGCCAAAGTTCACTTGTTTTTCCAATGCCTAGAACAGAAATCAATCCAGGAAATACAGTTGGTATTCACCACTGCTGTTCCTTGCAGTCCACAAACAGTATTTAAATCCCCCTTGCTATTTGCATCACACTTCCTGTGCGCTGAAATGAATAGGTTCAAAGAACATATGACAATGCAACTTACGTAATGTACATAATTAATTATGTAACTTACATAATTTCACTACAGTGGACAGTGAGACAAATAACATGGTGTTGGGCAGAAGGTGAAGTGCAGCAGAAAAGAAGCAATGTTGCATGCAATGAATGCAGAGCAGAAAGGAAAACAATGCCTTCTTACATTCCTGTTTTCCAGGCTTGTTAACATTTGCTCCCACTCTGTTACATCAACAGCTTATTTTGTAGACTTTTATTCTGATGCAGTGGCTCCGTGAGAAAACATGAGAAAACTGGGGCTGCCCCTTGTTGAAAAACACCTCCAACTTTGTGCCTCCATCCTGCATGCAGAGTTGTCTCCCACAGTGGTGAGAAAAGCACTGTCCCTCCTTGTACATTTTTTAAAAATAAAAATAAAAATAAAAGCTCAGTGAGTAAGTGGCTGTTGCTGATGAAACCCATCAACCTAGCTCCCAGGAACTTTGTTCACAAAACCTGTCTCCTGGGTCCATTGTGGACAACACTGTAATTTTCTTCTTGATATGAGCTCAATTTATCACTTTGGTTTTCACAGCCAGACCAGCTCCTTCTCTACTTTCTAGCGGCACCCCATCTGCCTTTCTTGCTGGAACCCTCATCAGTCATCCAAGCCAGTCCTTGAAATGGTTGGACTAGGTTATCTTCACCTGCTTCTGATGCATGGAGCAGGATGGTCTGGGTCTACAGCAATAGGCCTTGAGTGCTTGCATGCATTAGCTAGGGCTGCCATATTTCAAAAAGTAAAAACCAGGACACCCCCAAAACTGATGAGCGGATGTCAAATCTGCCTTTGAAATCCCAATAATGTCCACCAAAATCTGGACATATGGCAGACCTAGATTAGCATCTGTGCTCCTGCCGTACCTCACGTCTCTTGAATCAAGTACTCCCTATTATATCCCTGCAGACACACACACACACACACATGGCTTTGCTGGAGTAGCCAAAGAGGGAAGCAAAACCAACATCAAACTATATGAGCCCTTGCAAGCACCTTTCCCCTAAGGAGCTCCAGGTGGCTTCTTCTCCCTTACTCCAGTTTATCCTCACAACAACCCTGTGAGACAGGCTAGGCTGAGAAACTGTGGCTGACCACTTTATGGCTGAGCAGGGATTTGAACCTTAGTGTTCCAGGTCCTAGTCCAGCTCCCTAACCACCACACCACACTGGATCTGTACATTTCTCAGCTCTGAAGAACTCCACCTCATTTATGCATGCTGCAAATTAAAGGCTTGTAGGTAGGTCTAATGTGGCCTGAAATAACAGGGATTCATTTTAGTGAGAAACTTCTGCAAGATTTGCAACATGTGCTTGCGTCCACTAAGGGTTCTTCTAGGTTGGGGCTTAATATTATGAATGTTGTGCAGATATTGCAGGTGGGAACATAGTGGCAATACTTTATTTCTTCTTCACTTAATTGTATTTCCCCCAGAAAGGGTAAATCTGGATTAAATGAGGGGAGGGGAGATATGGCTTGGCATTTTGACGACAATGACACCACGTGGCTCTTGCAAAAAAACCCCCCCAAAAAACCCTTGCATGTTTGAGGAGCATCAATCCCACATGAAATACCCTTCTGGAAGCATCTATGGATTCACAATTCTAGAATTTAGCATCATTCCCCCTCCTCAGACACTGCAACATTTGGGTGTACCTTTGCTGCCAGTAGGAATGACAGGTTTATCCTTCCCATAGAAATAACCATGCTATATCTATCTGGGTCCCATTAGGTTATCAGCCCATTGGAGCATTTTATTTAGGACCAATTCACTTTATAATCTTATCAGACAGAACTGAGAGCTTTCCACAGGATAACCTGTAGCCATCCCACCATTGCTTATTCAGTAGCGCCACTATGAAGGGTTTGCTATCACAGATCATTCTCTCTCATCACATCTTGATGATTTGTGATAGTGGATCTGTTATAATGGCTTCATACAAATGAGCAATCAAATGCTGGCAGCAGTTTATCATGAGGAAAGCTGTGAGTCCCGTCACACTTAACCTGACTCTGTAAATTATCCCTGGAATTCTAGAGATAACACCCATTATTGTCAAGATTGTGGTAGATACATTACAGCACTTTCCCCCTTGCAAAGGGCTGAATCCTCATTGCTGCGGGGTTAAAATTAGGATGCTGCCTCTAGTGGGTGAATTTGGAATAGAAAGGGAATGACAACCAATTGATCCATATTATTATTCTTTAAAACACTTTTGGGGCACTTCTCAACTTTGCATCCATAGAATTTGCATATGCATGTTTTTTCATTGCGTTGTGTTTTATGGCATTTAAATGTTTGGTAGGAAACCCAAGATTTAAAGATAAGTCAGCCTTTCACTGCCAGTATTTTGAGACTTTGTTTTCATGGTGGCGTTTCTTTTTTTCCTGTGCAAGAACTTGTCAATTCAAATTCATTCTAGCAAACACATCTCAGGTCTATTTGCCAGTCTAGCCTTTTCCCCCTTCCAGGTTGCTGTGAATTCAAAGCGCTGCAGTAAATCCAGTAGAGTTGTGAAATATGCTAGTGCATGCCCTCCTGTTGAGTCCGATTTACTTACTTATAGCTTTGGTATATTAATGTCTGCATACAGGAATAAAACATGTCAACAACAGCATGGGTGGAATGACAATTTGACCAGGTCTATTCCTTTTTGTTGCAGCTCAGCCCAATCACAACTGACACATTAGTTTACACACACACACACACACACACACACACAGCACATCATTATGGTGCTAGAATAATTTTTTCCCCCATGGAGGATTTGCACCTGCCAAAATAAAATGTGTGTGTGTGTAGGTGTGCATTTGCATGTCTACACCTGATAGCAGACCCTTCAGAATAGCAATTAAGGTCCCCCCCCATCCTAGCAATAGATAATACACTTAAAATTAAGGAAACATTTCATAGCTTTTTCTCTCAACATTCGTTTCAGATCAAATAGTTGGTGCTGCTGTTCTTCACTACAAAATTGCTCCTGAAGTCAGAGCTCAAATCACATTTCATTCATTGTTGTTGTTGTTGTTGACTGAAGTTCAGCTGGAATTTGAACACCTAGAAACTCAGGCATGACCATATTTCTCCCAAGGCTCCAGTTTACACAATTCCCTGTGTGGCACTGGACACCTCTGGTGGAGGAACAAAGTCAGCCCACCCCCTGGGGATGCATGGATCAGTCTATTTCTGGTCCCTGGTGTCCATTCTGTCCTTTCCCCACATTAACCTGTTTTTAGTTTTAAAAAGATAAAAAATCATATATAAATACATATATAAATAAACATAGTTTCCCACAAAATACTTCAAATGCATTGTTTACCTCAGTGTATGAACTTCTAGACGTATCTTATCCTAGAAGAATGCCTCTGTGAGAAAATCTCCCTTACATTCTTTAAATCCCTTCACAGAACTCTACTTTTCCATGAAGCCTTTGGAATAGACCCTTTCAACTCAGCACCCAACCCTAACACATCCAAGCCAAGGGCTCTGCAACTGGAAATAATCACCCATTCTTCCCCAGGTTTATTTCAGCCCTAATTTCCGCCCCTTCTTTTGTTGTTTTTGTGGGATGACCAACAGTTTCACCAACCTCTCATTCTTTGCAAAGTGCTAAGTAAATAGATGGAATGCCACACATCATCATAATTAGTGCTTCTTTTGGTTGAAAAAGGGGGGTGCTTTATCAACTTGTATATTGATAAAAGTGTTGCAGGTGCCAGCACAAAATGGCTGCCATTGGCAGCAAAGGGGGGGGGACCTGTGCTCTGTATCAGTGAGTACTGACCCCAAGAAGATTTGATTATCATCTTTATTATGACATACCATCATTGTTCCTATGGGCCATTCTGTTCCAGAAGACTGATGGACTGCTGAGAGCAGACAAGCCATCCATGGAAGCAACAGCAAGACACTTTTTCTTAATAAAGAAAAAGAAAAGCCCTTGGCCATCTTGTCTTTATTAAAGGTAAGATTCTGCTCCTCCTTGCGGTCAGGTACCAAACGTTGTCTACTTTTGCCATCACACAGTTGTACTTTGTTTGCACAACAGAATTTGACAGCAATCACATCTCTGCTCAGCAGGTGTAACTCAATGATGGGATAATGATATTGGATAGGAAATATTTATTTATACATTTATATCCCATCCTTCCTCTAAGGAGCTCAAAGTGGTGGACATCGTTTTCTACTACTCCCCATTTTTATCCTCACAACAACCCTGTGAGTGAGGTTAGGCAGAGAGTGAGTGACTGGCCCACATCACCCATTGAGTTTCATGACTGCCATGGGGACCCTGGTCTTCTGGGTATTAGGCCAATGCTCTGAGCACACTATGACACACTAGCTGTTATCTCATGAATAAGAAGAATGTGATGAATATCCTTCACCTGTCAGGGAAGCAAGGGGGCAAGGGGGTTCTGATTTGCTGATGAAACAAAGCAAATAAGAGCAAATAAGAGAAAGGTAGGTTTCCCTTCCTGTTCTTGGCTGGGATTCTTTCTTTGCTGGCCAAAGATACTGGAAACTCATTGGTTTGTAAAAGGGAATCTAGTCTTTTACAGCTTTCACAGACTTGGGGGGGGGGGGAGCTTTGACAGATATGGCTTCCTAAGCACCAGTGAATGCTTTGAATATCTTTAATGCCCACAGTTAAAGATACCATGGAAGCATGCCATAATTAATAACAGTATCATATAAGCCATGCTTCGCCCAGCACCGCAGGAACCAGATTTCTCAATGCCCGAATAGGTCACTTCAGTGTTTCACCCACTGAATTAATGCTGAGCAATTATACCAAGCATTAAAAGATTCTCGCAGTGTTTGCAGCACATATTTAGAAAGCAGCTGTAACCTTTAGCCCAGTGGAGTACTTCTTTCTTTTCGGTATTGCACTCCAACAAAAAGATAAAGGGAAATGGAGAGAACATCTAAAGACATGAAGGTCAAGACTATAAAAATAATTGTATAAATTAAATGTTTCCCATGAGAGTTTGAATGTTTCCCATGAGTGACGTTTTCATGACATTTTGAAACAGTCCGAGGGTTGCTGCAAATGAGTGATACAATGGAAATATAATAAATGCCATTGTAGGACCATGATAACTGATTAATACAAAATGTAAGAGGCAATTTTTATTCTTGAGAAATTAGAGTGGCATTTGCCCACCAATCCATAAAGGAAAAATGACCGATTCTGAGGTAAAGGCCACCTCAGATACCGTTTCAGCTGGATTTCTCCCTAAGTTCCACCAGCTGCCTTGCAAGAAGCATCTTGGTAGAGAGGGGAACCTGGGTGAAGACTACCTCAGCTGGACGTCTCCCCTACAGTGCCATCTACCTCAACTTATGGAGAGGATTCCAGGAAAGAGAGAGTGTGAGGGGCAAAAACCACCTCAGGAGCTGCTCCAGCTGGACTTTATCATTTATATCAAAGGGCTATGTACCACCACTTGCCCTATGGTGAGGACTGCAGGAGAGAGGGAGGCAATAAACACTTCAGAGCCTGATCCAGCTCTGGACTTTCCAGCTGGACTTTCCCCTATGCACCACAGAGCCATTCTACCAGCCAGGGGTTGGCAGGGATCCTGATCGGCTTTTTACATGCTGATGTTGCTGATTGTGTTTTTTTAAACTATAATTTCATGCTACTTGCAAACTATCATAGAAGGATTTGCATCTTAAAAAGTAGGATATAAATAATTGCAATAAGTAAATATTTTCGATGATCAAACAACCTGCCAGAAGTTGTCTCATGTTGATTAGAGTTAGAGTAGTAGCTCAAGCTCCACAAATCTGGGAAATTAGAAGCTGAGACTGTTAGCTTAATATATATGCCCCATGATCAGTAATGACATTGTACAAGGGCACAAATTGTACTAACGTACAACTCTCTCTCTACTTCTCAATGCACCCACATTTTTCCTTTGTCTGTCAGGCCAATTTCCAGATGGGGAGAATTATGGACGAGATTCAGCTAACTGGTCCCACTAGCAGAAGCCTGTTCAAGGGCTTCCAGTAATGCAATGGGGCTTCCTCCCTCTTGTTCCACTAAATTGGCTCTGGGAGTGGGGGGCTTAGAGAACCCCCCAGAACAGCACACAGGGGAAGAAGAGGGGAGATCATCCAGCTTTTATAAACAAAGCATTTATGTTGAATTCCTCCCTGGGTGTCTGGGAAAAGCAAATATGATCCATGTTGTCTTGGTACTGTGTTGTCTTATGAAACACCTGTGCCCTACAGTATCACTGGTGAATCCTGTGAGTTGATCTACACTTTCATTGGTAGCTGGCAGGATGGGTAAAAAGTGGGATGACCCTCTTTTAGCCAACCTGATTGCCATGAACTGGCAGGGCAATAGGGAAGAGGGAGATGATCCCAGCAAGACACATTTGGAGACATCGTCAAGTAGATTGTGTAAGCCACATTCCAACTTATTAGCAACAGGTAACTTTTTAAATAAATTGTAGAATTATAATCGTAGACACCCCCCACTTTCTGCTACTTAACTAAAGGGGAACTCCCATATCCCTTTAATGTGACCACAGAGTTCAGTTTTCATGCCACATATAGTTCCTCTGATTCCTTCCAACAAAGTAAATGTTTCAGGATTGAAGTTTGTGTGTTTGCCATGGACATCCCCTGATAAAATTAAGATGAAAGGTGGGGGAGAAAATTAAAGGCAGCTATCTAAATCTGCTTCAATGGGGTCTAAACGCAAAGATAAAAATCCAATTGTCTGATTCCTTTTAATGAAAACTACAGCTTGTGAACTGAGAAGCCTTGAAATGGCTCCCCACAGAGGTAGTTATGAGCCAAGAATAACTAACTTACCACAGGAACTCATTTTCTCTCATTAGCTCTAAATTTGATTCAGCATTAACACAGAAGTAAACTGACCCCAAATTATTATCTCATTAATAGGAAGAAAACTTTGTTTTGAATCAGTTTGGGTATACTGTGGTCACATGTAAAACGAAACCATGGTTTGGCATTCCCTCAACAAGATCTGAGCTTCCTCCTGTTCCCTCAGCCCCTCATATATTCTGGGTGAGGGTCAACCTCAGAGGCGAGGGGCATGTGGACTGAATAATAGAAGCTGTTAACCAAAGATGTGCACTGTTTCTTTCAATCTCAGTTTCTTTGGGAAATGAGTGCATTAACACTTCAAATACTGGAATGTAAGGAGAAACCTTCTGTTCATTCTGGGTAGGGTTCACTCAAAAGTAGGGAAGGACTGAACAATTCTATCCCATTTCACTCACACTAGTGATCAACTTTTTTATTTATTAAATTTATTGGTTACTTTTTTGCCGTAGTGAGTCAAAGTGACTTAGAATATTTTGAGCATATGTGGTGGGGATGTAACTATGTACACAAGTTCCAGAAGAAGGCTGTAATGGATATTGTTATTGTTGTTGGCAAACAGGTCATGTTGGGCACTAAGTTATGTCTCTTACCCATTTTATCTTTTTTTTTAAACATATTTATGTTCTCCTTTATTATTCAGCCTGAGCCTTTGAGATCAGAAATGAAGCCTCAATCCTATACCCACTTACCTGGGAGTAAGCCCCATTCCACACTAAAGACACCATTTCAAAAAGACATGTTATTTATTCCATACTCAAAGATGTTCAGTTTTGCATAAGGGGTGAACCAGTGAATGTGTCTGCAATAATTCTATGACTCCTAGCTTTACCTCTGGAAATTATCCCATAAGGAAGGCTGAATGATTCCTTTTAACTGGCTTCTTATCCTTCACATCTCATCTGAGAGCTAATCAAGAAAACAGATTCACAGCCAAGGGGCCCCTGATATAGGGGACTCTCCCTATCTTTGTGTTATTTATAACACATTTTTTGTGTGAAAACAAGACAGGCTTTCATTTAAAATAAAGAAGAATCTCTTTGACTAAGTGCCAATTCATCAATGCATTAGAAACAGAACATTAATCTGCTCCTCCCGTCTCTGCCATAATTGTAACATTTTCCTTTTAATGAGGTGGAGCAGGCGAATGGGAAGGTAATTGTGCCAATACTGATGGAAGGTTTCTTTTATAATTTTCAGACTAATGATGACATGCAAGTCGTATTGTTTCTTTGCAACAAGGGGGCCTTTCTCCACAAAGAGATGGATTAGCAGCACAGGAGAGGCACAGAGCCTACCCAGAAAATGGTACTCCCCTTTCGGACCGGCACGCTTCTTTCTTGCACTCATGGCCAGATAATGAGGACTCATCTATTAGCAATATGAATGGGCTGGGCTTGCAGGCCAGATGAATGGAAAGGCAATGGGTTGGAGAAAGACGCAGAGGAAAAACTAGATTGATGCAAGCTGGCCAGCCTCAGTCTGCCATCCATATGCCACCCAATGGAATGGCTTTGAAGCTAATGGACAAACCTGTCTTGTCCCTCTTCTACAGAAGGCCTTGGAGATGGAAAAGGAGGTTTGCTGCAGCTGATTAAAGATGATGTTCTGTTTGCCATTATACTGACAATTTCAGAGGCATTGCACAGCTATACTGAAGAATATTTCCCATCTGCTGCTGTTCCTGGGCAAGGGCAAAATAGAAATGGGATAGCAGCTCAGGGCTGTGGCTTTTGGGACTTTTTCTGCTGGGGTTCAGATATTGCAATTTAAAATGCGTGTGTATCATATTGAGTATGAAGGGGTGTGTGTTGGTGCTGCTGCTGCTGCTGCTGCTTTCTCTTTGAAACAAAGCCAAGGAGGGAGTCTGATCTGATCAAGGTTAATATTTGCATTTAAGGGGACAAGCTGTGGGAAATGCAGGGATAGTGGCCCCCAGATTTGCCAGCTCTGCATAGCCTCTTTGATGGGTGCCCCACTTTCCACAGTGGCTGTCCATGGAGGACTAGGTGATGATGTTGTGTTTACATGGCCTTTCTAGCCTCCCAAAGGAATGCAGAGTAAAACAGTAAACCTGAAATTCATACACAGACACTTATGTTCAGGAGTTTCTCACCACTAAGGAGGATGGGCAAGGATGGGCAGGAGGTAGTTTAGGATCTACTGATAGGTCCTGGGATGATTCTTAGTAGATCAGCAAGGATCTTGGACTACTGATAGTTTAACAATAACAACAAGTTGGGCTTTTGAGTATTTCCTGTTGAATGCCCAAGAGAACACATCAAGGCTTTTTCAAGCATTCAGCAGGAATGCTCAAAAGGCTTGGCTGAAGTGTGGCTTTCCCCCTTCCCTGCTACTCCCCTTCTCATGCTCCCCCTCCCAAAAGACCTTACTTTGGAAAAGGAGGCAGAAAAGGGCTCCATCTCATGTCTGCATAGGTGAGCTACCTGTTCTTCCACCTTTCTCCTTCTCCAAAATAGATTTTTGGAAACTTGGCAGTATTAGGGTGGACCAATCTGTCCATTTTGGTTCCTCTCAATTTCTCATGTTTTCAGTCTTATGTTCATTTATTTGCATTTCTACAGCAGTTGGTGAGTTTTCGTTTGAAAAATTTCCTCTTGAAAATTCATCGGCACTTTAATGAAGATTTCTACTTAAATAAATGTTATTCTGTGCAATTTCCCATTTCCCCAAAGAAATTTTCCACAATATTATACATTTTTGTGTGTTATTTTCACTAACACATTCATTTTTACGCACACTTTGCCCTACTATATGCAGTTTTGTTCACATGACTGAGTTTGAACTCATGCTGCTTTGAAAAGTGTGGATTACAGAGGAACTGAATTCCCCCCTGTCTCAACTCAGAAGTAAACCCCACTGAGTTCAAAAACACTTACTCCCAGGTCAGTTTTCATGGGATTGCAGCTTTGGTATATTAGATAATTTCTGATGACACCAGTGTTATTCAAGAAACACAGGGGTCTACGTTACTCAATGGCCACGGAAGGGATTGTTTCAGACAGCAAGGAGTCTGTAATAATTTACAGTAGAAGGAGCTAATCTGGACATTTGTGGGTCCCTTCCAACTCTACAATTTGAACATTCTATGAATTTAGAGGCAAAGAAAAATGCCAGTTAACTAAAAGACCAAGCTTAGTATTCAGTCATTGGGGAAAAAACATTGTAATCGTAGGAATATCAAACAATGCAAATATTGTGGGTCCCTTGCAAGGAAGCATGATGCAAACAGTGTTTCACATACAACGTGGTAACCAGTCCTTTTCACCCATAAAACGTAATGCCAATAAAGCTGCTAAAATCATAACACTGGAATATGCTCTGCCATTATTTTACCAAAAGTGTTATGAGAAATAATGTTGGACAATAAAGCAGCTAAATAGGAATCCCTTAAGCTTTTTAATGGCCCTTTTCAACAGCAGTTTGAGGAGGAGGGCTAAGCATTGCCGTGGGTGATTAATATCTTAAAATGTAGTCGCATAAGGGAGAGCAAAGCACGCATCTCAATATGTGGAACTGAAAGGGCTGTGAAATAAATTGCAAACAGCAATGCATTGGGGAATGAGAAGCAAAGACCACGTTGAAATGGATCAATAGAACATGCAGTCATTTGCAAAAATTAGCAGCAGATGGTAGTTGAAAATGTTTTCTAAGAATAAAAGGGAGAGAATGGATCCACAGGCAGAAGCAAACTAAACCCTGCACTTCAGAAGATAGGCAGTGGCGACAGGGAGTGGGGATATAAATTGTTATGCTGACTCACAGTAAGGCTGCATTCAGACCTGAGGTTTATTGGATTAGAAATTGGGAGAGAAGGGCGAGCCTTATGACCAAGAAAACGAATGTTCCTTTTTAAGACTGCAGTCCCTCTTGCATATGAAACTGTGGCTTTTTAATCAATGTATCATCATGTCGTGCTAAATTTTAAATGGTGGGAAAGAACAGTATGCTGGGACACCACTCCAAATTTCTGATCTGTCTATCTCAAGACAGACAATGGCAACACTGCCCAACAGATAAGGTGAGCAGGAATGGGGAATGTTACACAACAGAAGGCAGGCAATGCTAGATTTACACTTGCTCTTTCATTAGGAAGACACCTGAGATTTGACAGTCAAGCTATGATTATTCAGGGCCAGGAGGCAGAAGGAGCTGACTTTCAATTCAGGCTTCTTTCAAATCACCTATGTGATAACCATAACCAAAGAAAATCAACACAGAGTCATCAAAGAAAGAACCGGGGGGGGGGGAGTACAGACCCCTCAGTACAGAACACAGCTGGAAAAATCTACACTGGGTTTGGAGAATCGTGTATTGATCAAATATTGAAGCAAAAGAAATACACAGGGCAGTTATGCCAAATCACTGGATTCCACATGCAAATTTGCAGATTTGTTTATAAAGCAAACCCTCAAATCAGCCCTACCAGGATCTATTTGCCTAGGGTCAAGTAACCACTATTTGACCATGAGAGTGAAATGCCTTTACTCCCCTTGCCACCAATAACATCAGAGCAAAGAATTGAATTAACGTAGATTTTCTGCCTAGAATGGTACATTTTCATGACAGTTATACAAGGCTGTTTAAAATGTTCAGCAAGGACTAAAATGTAATTTAAGCATTATCATTCAAAGATCCATGTAGATAGGAGACCAGAGTATTTACATATAACTGGAAAGGCAAATAGTACTCAGAGAAAAGACTCCGTCTTTGGATGCCACGCTCCTTGATTTGTTTTACCTTTAGCTTTTAAAAAAATAAAAAATGCTGCACCACCTTCCTATGAGGATTGGCCCACAAATAAATAAGTCCCCAGAGGAAGAGAATGATCCTGTTCCAACAAGATTCGCAGGGAGGCACCACATATGACACCAGCCCTTGCTGGAGGAGGCTGCAAGTTCAGGAGAACCGACACACCTAGAGTGGTGAGAAACTCCAGCTCCAGATAAAGATGGTGCAACCTCTCTAGATTCACAGGATAACTTCAGAAGCAGGGAGCCCTTTCTAAATACATGTAAACTCCCTGCATGATTGGTAGCCTTGTCTTCCAGTGTTCTAAATCATATAGAGGAGTATAGATATAAAATTGGGCTTCCTGCTTCAGAGGTTATCCCACAAGATAGGAAGAGCTGGGTGGAACCACATGACCTCAGGGGCCAGGCTATAAAAGTGCCCCTGCCCAGTCCCTATGCTGTTTCTTTGCATGAGAAATGCATGAAGAGGGGTTGAACGTTCGACACTTCTCTGCTGTCCATTGCAAAGGGAAGGCAACTTCTTTCATAGTTAGCTGATGATCCCTGGTTTTATTTTATTTTTCTGTGGTTTCATGCATATGTTGCTGTAAACTGCTTTTATCATGCATATGTTGCTGTAAACTGCTTTTATACTTTTCGTGAGCTTGCAGTCTGCAATGATCTTTTTGAAATAAAAAATAAGGGAAAGGTAAATTCAAAATGTGGGAAGCTGAGATGAAAGTAAGCTGCCAACTTAGAAGCCTGGGCACCTGGTTGGACCTTCACTTTTGTCAGTGCTGGAAGGTGGATGGTAGTGGTTGTGAAGTTTGCTCCCTGTGTTTTCTGCCTGGATTTCTCTCCCAATGTACCTTTAAAATCATTTCTTAGATGATCCTCACCGCTTTTGCTTTGATTGCTGCACTCTTGCTCAGGAGCAGAATGGATGCTGAGTTTTAGCACCGAGGCAGCCACTAGCCTTCTCCTCCATTTCCAGCAACCTTACCTAGCAGTTGTGGGAGAAAATTCCCTTGGGGGGGGGGTTCAATGCAGAGGCTTAAAGCAGAATCCCAATTTGACTTTCATTCAGTAATGCATTACAATGCAGAGTCCAAAAAAATCTGTGAGAGCACATCCATTAACACACACCCTCTATAAGATAAATATGCATACTCCATCTTCGCCTTTCTCCAACCATCTTCTGCTACCCTATTGCTCCACCATCTCTCATCCAGCCACAGCCCTTGAAAACACTTACTCAGCTCAAATTTTTTTTGCTCTAAATGCAGAGCCTTCCTTGCCTCTGATCTGGAACTGTTTTTTTTCTCTAGCACTCAGTTAGGTTCCCTCATAACTGGTTCTTACCGGTTTTATGGCCAGGTCATCCCCTTGGCCTTACTCATAATGGATTTTGCAAAATTTCTATCTCACACTAGATAGGTGCTGCAGTGGGCTGGGAGTCAAGTAGTCGCTTAGCTCTGTTCACAGGCAGTGACCATCACATTTTGTCTCCCGTGGCACTGTTAATGCAATGTCTGGAGAGTCACAGCTTCCTCTTCCCTGTTCTCTGTTCTGGACAAGTTGCTCTCCTGCCTCCAACAATCTTTTTTTTACTTTTTACTGTGTCTTGGTCATTAAAATACTGCAGCATCCTTACATTTCATCAAGTATTAAATCAAAGGCTGGATGGCGCGTGTGCCTATGGAGCAATATGATTTAAGTAACACTTCACCTCACTACAAATCATTTACTGAATATAGAAACTGGCAGAAAGCAATGAGCAGATCATGGATATATAAGATTACAATTGCTATTATAAAGCAAAAGTAGTGGCTTTTTTCTCTCTTTCTCATGTGTGATACAAACAACAAAATAAACCATATAACCATCTGGGTCATTATTGATTTCAGGAAGCAAAAGATAGCCCACAAGCACAAGAATACATGAAACTTCTAAAACCTCATTGAGGCAACAATTTAAAGGATTTCAAAGTCTGTTTTTTATAAGCCTTTGGGGACTCAAATGTAGTATATTGATTAAACTTCAGGAACAGTTAAAGGCTGCTTCAGCATGTCTAATTAATACAGTGATGCCCTGATGCCCCTACTTGTTGTTTTACCAAGGTTTATTCTGTCAAATCAATTAATATTCATAGCCCCAAAGAAGGCATCCCCTGTTTATCATCTGATAAATCAATCGATGTATTGATCCATTTGAAATAATTAACTGTCTTGTCCTCCGGGGACTGCCTCCTGCATTCCCAAAGTGTCTAAAGGAGTTGCACATTAAAATGGAAAACATTGATGCAACTCTGGGGAAATCACACACAATACTTGTTGAGTCAACAATAGAAACAAGTGAGCTTCTAATAACTGCAAGCTTTCAACATAGTCAGCCTCTTAAATGATATTCAACAGATTGTCGAAATAATGTCTCTCTTGCAAGAACTGATCTATCCTGGTAACGATTGCTGTCATGAGATCTCTTCTCTTTGGTGTTTATGGATCTTTTGAAAATTCATCTCCTCCTAGCATAGCACAATCAAATCTGAGCAGATGTGCAGTGGAGTTAAGGGGAATGGAACCTATGGCAGCTGTTGCAGAAGGCTTAGAACACAGAGGCAGAACCTGTGACCTCCAGATGTTGCTGGCTTTAGGGATGGAGGATACCTTTGTCTTCTTCACCTTTCTAGGCAAACTGAATTAATTTGCACACAAACACCCGGGCAAATACATGGCTCATAGCATCATTATCCTTCAGATTTTTCACTGCTCCAAATTTTCTAGTACACACCATTCTTGGCTATTGGGGAGTGGGGGGAAACATACCTAAATGCAATTGCAAATGTGTATTTGAGGATAAAATACATTTATAAATGCACATGGATAAAATATGTATTTAAATACGTATTTAGGGATAAAATATGTACGCCTAGGTTTGTATATGTCAACCTGAACCTTAACAACAGGGTCCCTCAAAATAATTGGAGAGTCATAAAAGGGCCACTCTACCCAAGTATCTAAAAGCCAGAAAGAGGAACTGGAGGAGGAGGAGGAGGGGGAGGAGGGGGAGGAGGAGTTGGAGGAGGAAAAGGAGAGGCGGAGGACCTCCCATAGATACATTTATGTATCCTTCCATGCACTTCCATCCCACACTGTACTTACATGAATTTTCATGGTGGTTTAAAAGATAACAAGGAAGGAAAAACACACACCCAGTTTGTGTTTGATTTGTATTTTAACAGCCTTGTCCAAAAAGGTATTGAACCTCCATAATACAGAGTCCCCTTTCAAGAGCAACACCAAGTTGGTAAATATTGAATGGAACAAATAGATCATGTCCCACAGCATTATCTGTATGAATGAAGTAGTTCCCCAGTTATGTTGTAGTCATTGTTCTACATTAAAATGATTATGCAAAACACTACGGATAACAATATAAATAGCTTCTCCTTCTTTCTCTTGCCCGCTCTCTCCCCTATAAGGGAAATGCCAAAGCAAGAGAGTAACATCTCCAAAGATGAGGATCCACCTCTCTGCTTGCCACACCAGTCCCCAATCTGACCTGCTGTGGGCGCCCCTGTTGCAAATGGTACTGGGCACCTTCTGTTGGTGAGAAGGAAACTGACAGATTGGAGGGAAGCGATAGATGCACAAAATTATTATAAGGAATGATTGGGATGGGATGAAAAGAACAATCTGTGTCTTGCTCAGCAAAGAGATGCATGATAAGATCGTGAATATTTAAAACTTCTAAGACGTCCCGTGAAGAAGCGGAATTATTTATTGCTGCATGGCAAGTAAAAACTAATAGGAAGGCTTCCAATTAAGAACAGGAGAAAAACCACAGGGAACACTTCCTAACAGCAATATTATGGAGTAGCGTGGCGAGCTGCCATCTTACCATGTAGTGGAACAATCACACAAGTTTACTGCTCATCATGGGCCTGATGTTAATAATAGCAACAGTTAGAATTTATTTAATGTTTTCCCAAGAGCTAAAGGCACTTCATATACATAACAACACTGATAATTACAACAGGACTAAAATTGAGTGAATCACTTCTTAGAAAAATGTAGCAAAACACAAATATATGCCCTGTGGTATGTCTCATTTAATTTGATTGATATAAGTTCAAGAAGTCCTGCTAAGGTCTGTTACCCACTGCAGTGTTGCCATGTAGTTTGCACACAGATTATGAAAACCATATGGAAATGCTATCACTCTCTGATTTCACTCTGTTGTTTACCTGTATGTAGCACAGTGGTCATTTAAGCCTTCAGCATTAAGGGTGGGTGGAGGGAATTCAATTCAGTACACATTTAAAAGCAAGCCTACATAAACTGCACTTTCTGAAACAATATGTGAACTGAAACACAAGGCATCCTTTGAAATTTGCACCCCTCTTCATTTTGCAGTGCAGTTCACCAGGCAAATAATGTGTGCAAAATATACATACTAGGATAAACTGTGCGTCAAATGCATATAATAATGAAAATAAAATACAAAAATGAATTGTATTAGTGAAACCGAAACAGAGGATCCGAAATTGTTCCCTGCCCACCTAGATCCCAATGTGACATGCCACACAAAGGACTTCCATAAAGGTTTTTTGACGGCAGGCTAAATCGGACATGTGACGGAGCACCCTGGTTATAGCTTAGCCATGTTCATTGGTACCTCTGGATGCGAACGGGATCCATTCCGGAGCCCTGTTCACATCCTGAAGCGAACGCAACCTGCGTCCCTGCATCTGCATGTGTGCGGGTCATGATTCGCTGCTTCTGCACATGTGCGTGACGTCATTTTGAGCGTCTGCGCATGCGTGAGTGGCGAAACCTGGAAGTAACTGCTGGGTCGCCACGGAGCGCAACCCGAAAATATTCATCCCAAAGGATATTTAACCCGAGGTATGACTGTACACATTCAATCTCATCTGATCAACACGAGAGTCACCACAGACGGATACTAAGCCTAGGGTGTGCCTGCGTTTCCTGCCCCACAATGAAAATTTAAATCCAGAATTCTGAAAATGTCTTGTGGTGTGCAAAACCCCTCCCAGCTATTCCAAACATCTGAAAAAAATCAACTCCATGGCCTTCCCACTACTCTGATCCTGAAATATATAAGCATGACATGAATGGTCATAGCTTGATTAAGGCTAATTTGGAGTTTGGAGAGGGGATCTCCCCCATCTGGTACATAAACATGGAACGTCAGCGAGTGCGGGAGGGATGGTTTACAATATCCTCCTCCCCCAGCACTGATAATTTTGCAGAAGCCAATAGCCATTACTCCGGTGCCCTGGAAAGCTACTAAGCACCCCTCCTTCTCCTCCTCACAGTTCCCTGCATGCCCACCAATGCCTGTAATTACCTTTTTGCTTCTATCCCTCATTTACAATCACTGCAATTATATTTTCGTAAAACACGACAATCTACTTATTTATTTATTTGTAGAGAGGGAGGGAGGGAGATAGAAGAGCCAACGCGGCATCAAGAGTAAACAGCTTCTCTCCAGACAGCGGGGTGTCAAAGCCTTGCAGCGCCACAAAAGAAAAAAGGGATGCCTAGCTGCTAGTAAACAGGAGGGGTGGCCCAACACAACAAAACACAAAAGCCGCCTTAATTACTACTCCTGCTCAGCCTGCTAATTGGCTGAGGTAAACCAGCCTCCCTGCACAGCCTCTATGATCCGTCTAATCATTGTTGTGGATTCATAACAAGCTGGGCAGCCATCACCGCAGCCAGGGGGGGGGGGGTTCCTTCCTTGCCCCACTTTTCTCTCTAATCTTTAATCGTCGCAGCTGCAAAGGTCAAGCATATTCTTCATTAACTCCAGCCTGCACAGCTCAAGGCATCTTACAGTCATTTGGCATTTGGGAGGGGGCAGAGAGGAGAGCTAATAAAATGGGAATATAGTTGAGTCATGATTACCATCAAGGGGATGTTGCAACCGTTGGAGGGGGGGCACGGTGGTATTTTATCTCTGCCTCCTTTTCGTCCATATTGCTTGTTGCAGACAAGGCAGACTTGGTCTTGCAACAGCATAGGTAGAGCTCAAAACTGGTTCCTTGTCAGCCAGTTTCCTTTAAGCCCATAATCCTGTACCTGCTCACTTGTGAGTAATCCCCATTGAATTGAATGTAACTTCCTTTTGACAAGACGTGTAGGATTTCATGGTACATAAATGTAAATGGGTGTGATTTACACAGGAAGCTATTTTATCCTGATTCATTACCCTGATGCTAAGGATCCCATTGGTCCATCTAGCACAGGACTGAAATCTGTGGATTCCCAGAGGGGTTTTACAACAAGCACCATAACCCTTTCTCCATAAGCTCTATTATAGGTGGAAATATGGGAAGGATGTTGCTTTCTCACATTCTACCATCCCACTTCTCACTCAGATATTATAACTGCATCCCTGCTCCCCGAGACAAGGGGCAAGATGATGCCTCTTCATATTCCATGCTCAAAAGCCAACCAGGCTGGCAGATGAAACTTACTTTGACATTGGCTTCCACAGTACCTGAAGACAGCAAGCTAACATTGGGAGTGTAGGGCTGCATGGCATGCACAGTTCTGTTCACTCACTATCAGCTGCCTGATGCAGCTGCCTCAGTCTGCCTATTGGTAGGACCGGCCTTGAACTCAGCACACTCCCTAACCTGCCTTTTTCTTCCCACTTCCTCAAGATGAACTTTTATCAATATAGCACTGCATTAGCCATGCTATAAATTGATGTACAGTGGTACCTCGGGTTACAGACGCTTCAGGGTACAGACTCCGCTAACCCAGAAATAGTACCTTGGGTTAAGAACTTTGTTTCAGGATGAGAACAGAAATTGTGTGGTGGCGGTGCAGCAGCACTGGGAGGCCCCATTAGCTAAAGTGGTACCTCAGGTTAAGAACAGTTTCAGGTTAAGAATGGACCTCCAGAACGAATTAAGTTCTTAATCCGAGGTACCACTGTACTGTAAATGGTAGGATGTTTTTTGTTCTTATACAGCATTCACGACCAAACAAGAATAATCTGTTGGATGAAACAGGTCCTTGCAGGACCTGCAGCAGGAATGCAACAACAGGTAGTTGCACCAACAACTAGACCCAGCACAGCTGCCCCATTCCAAATATTTGATGAATCCCAGAACTCAGCAGTAAGGCCCCCTCCATTTCCAGATCCCTTAATAAGTGATCTGGGCCATGTTGGAGAAGCTAGGCACAATATCTGTGGTGGACCTGGGTGTTTTTTTTAACTCCTTCAAGAGAATTTGTGAAGTAATATTCATACTGGACAGAACCACTAAATTCAACCCCTAAGCCACTATTATTGACATTGGGATCAAGAAGACCACAGGCACTGGGCATTCCCAGTTCAGTTACTGTGATTTTGGAAGATATAGACAACAAATGGACACACCTTCACAGAATGGACTCTTCTTTAGATAGTTCCATTATCCTTCAGTTACAAATGCTGATATATAGTCACCAGTACTTACTCAGGCTGGGTACATATCAAACTGCTATCTAGGTCTCCTGACAGCAGCTCAGCAGTCAGGGATACCCATTGCATCTATTCTGATGAACTCATATGTAACAAGCAAAATCTCACCACAATATAGGTCAGATCATTAAACACCAGCTCTTAGAATTATTTATGAGATGTTATAACTATGCAAATTATGGCTCTTGAAGTGCTTTCGTAAGTATTTATGAGTAACCAAGGGCTAGTAGATCATTGTGAGATGCCAGCAGAGGTTGTACATTTGATTTTCATTTTCATTTTTAGAGGTCTCCTCTTTTTTATATTCCGGCTTTTCATCTTTGGGTGGGCTTAAATTCTTTTTTCTTTCTGTCTGCAGGTTAAATGCCAGACTTCATCGAGTTGCTGCAAAAGTGAACTGTGGACTCAATCAGAAGAGCTGTCTAAGAAGATACAGAAGAAGATTCAAAGCCAGTTTGATGATAAAATCTTGATCTTCCCAGCATGTTCTTTTGTGGCAACTTCTGCCCACATTGTTAATGTGCATTACATGATTGTTTGACATCCAGTAAATATCCAGCCCCCCTGCACAACACACACTAAGGGGCAGCTCCAGACATTTCACTGCCTGTGAAAGAATCACTGAAAAGAACCATGAGGCCGTCTATTCCAACATCCAGTCACCCATTGGTCCCCAGTGGTTAACTTACACACACCACAGGGCTCCACATGCAGATAACAGACGTGTCACATTACAGCTGCAGCCCTATTGGTTAAGATACTGACCATCCTAGCTGGCCACCTATTTTCTTAAGCGGGTTTCAAATTAATGGCTCGATGTAGTTAGCTGATGTGTTTTCAGTGGGAGCTAATGGCTAGGGAATAGTTGGGGATCATTCTAGAAGGTAAAAGAAGCTATGATGAGGTAGATCTTGTGTGTGTGCATGTGTGTGCGTGCATGTATGTGTATAAAGAAAAAGGTGCAGTGTTGGTTGTCGTTTTTTTTTAAAAAAAGACAGAGTAAGCTGAATGTGGAAAGGATCTTGGGGCTCCTTTCTCTAGAAGTCTGCTGTGGAACAGCAGATTGATTGTCTGCTAGGAGTATATATTCAGTTCACTTCCACTAGGGATTGACATATCTGCCAATTTCAGTTTCCCTCAGTTTCTCATTTTTCCAGTCTTATGTTCAGTTCTCCACATTTCCACACCACTTTGTGATTTCTTTATTTCTTTAAAGAGCATTTTAGTGTGAATTCCTCCTAATATGCACATTCCGTATGCAGTTTCCCCTGTAAATATACACATTTTTACAGAGCCGTCTTCCCCGATCCATCTCTTTTTATATTATTTTCACAATATTTCTATTTTATGCACAATTTAGCTTAGCGTGTGCATTTCTGTGCATGTTCTGCTTGCTGGGGAGCTACAAAACCTGGAGAAGGGTGAATTTCACAGGATGGCTGTGTTTCGAATGGCACGTTGCAGGCATGGGGAACCTCATGCACAGGTTCCAAGTTGACCCACAAGCTATTTAACCAAAACCATGCTCAGCATGTCTGACCTTTGTGACTTTTAGTGTGGGGGCAGGAAGAGATGTGGCTGGATCAGCTGTGTGACTTAGTTCCCCCTTGGGGAATCCAATTGCACAGCTGATTCCTGCAGCAAGCAGGGTTGAATCACCACCTGTTACCTGATGGGTGGGGAGTTAAACTCCTGAGGCACTTGATCTTGCAGCCAGTCCCTGCAGAAATCAGCTTTGCTGAGCATCGGGGCTGGCAAAGCCCCTTCCTCTACAATTCCAAAGTGCCTTACAACCAGCTGACTGTTGAGATATGCTGCACAAGGGACTTTGGCAGGTGGGCTGGACAACCCCCTGTCACTCACCTGATGTCCCAAAATGTCTGGTGACTGAGAGGTGGTTGTCTCACACACCTGTCGAAGTTGGCCCATGGAGGTAGGGTCAGATGGCAATCAGGTCTGCTGGACCAGAAAGGTTCCCCACTCCGGGCAGAATGTATCAGAAAAGAAGGTTCCCCTTTAAGCGTGAACCAAATCAAATTCCTTCTCTATCTAGGGTTGACACATTTTGAAGAGCAAAAAAGAGGACACATTTGTCAACTTCTACTTTAACTATGGGGCACAGGTGGCGCTGTGGGTTAAACCACAGAGCCTAGGGCTTGCTGATCAGAAGGTCGGCAGTTTGAATCCCTGCGATGGGGTGAGCTCCCTTTGCTCGGTCACTGCTCCTGCCAACCTAGCAGTTCGAAAGCATGTCAAACGTGCAAGCAGATAAATAGGTACCGCTCTGGTGGGAAGGTAAACGTCATTCCCGTGCGCTGCTCTGGTTTGCCAGAAGTGGCTTAGTCATGCTGGCCACATGACCCAGAAGCTGTACGCCGGCGCCCTCAGCCAGTAAAGCAAGATGAGCATCGCAACCCTAGAGTCGTTCATGACTGGACCTAACGGTCAGGGGTCCCTTTACCTTTTTTACTTTTAACTATGGATGATGACTCCTCATGAAAGAGAGGATGTGTCCTGGAAAAAGAGGACATGTGGCAAGACTACAAAATGCCAGAAGCCTCCAGTGTACTCATCTCCGAATGAAGCTGAACTTCCAGTTCTGCCCCTGGAACTCCTCACAGCTTGGTGAAATGGGGAGCATGCAGCCCTTATGCACACTTGATAGGCTTCACTTTAACTCGGTGGGACTGAGCTTATGTAGAATCAAGCTGTAAAGTTTCAATTTTATGTGCACATACTTTAGAGCATATGTGTAGGGCTTGCTTCGGAGTCAACATCCCTAGGACTGACAGCAGGAGTTGTTTGACAGTGGAACAAACTCCCTTGAGATTTTAGTCTCTCCTTCCGTGGAGTTTATAAACAGAGGTTGGATGGCCATCTGTCATGGATGCTTTAGCTGAGATTCCTGCATTGCAGGGGTCTATAGAAGATGACCCTTGGGGTCCCTTCAAACTCCATAATACAGTGGTAGCTCGGGTTACAGATGCTTCAGGTTACAGACTCCACCAACCCCAAAATAGTACCTCAGGTTAAGAACTTTGCTTCAGGATGAGAAAAGAAATTGTGCGGTGGTGGGGCAGCAACAGTGGGAGGCCCCATTAGCTAAAGTGGTACCTCAGGGTAAGAACAGTTTCAAGGTAAGAACGGACCTCTGGAACGACTTAAGTTCTTAACCCAAGGTACCACTTCACTATGATTCTATGCTCCATTCAGCATCCACAGAGCAATGGCTCCTCTGAGATTAAGGTATGTTGCACATTTAATGGAGAAAGGGGGGGGGGTCTTTTTTCAAAAGGTACTGAGACAGATTTTTTCACTTCTTCACCTAATCCTTACTTTCATTCCCTTCCTTCCTTGCCAGAGTCTGCAGATGTCTTTAAACTTTAGCATCAGAAGTACGGTAACCACTTTCAAGCAAGAATAAAACAAACAAGGTCATTGGAAAAGATGAAGAATAATGAGGTTCTTTTGCTAGGAATCCTTGTTCTTCATTTTGGCTCTCCACCCCCCCCTTCCCCTCCTCGCCTTCCTCTTTCATCTCACTCCGGAAAAAGAAAAAATAAATCTTTACTAATCCCTTTGGAGCCCTCACTCCTCCTCTGCTTGTGATGTGAGAGGATGCCAAAACTAAAAAAGAACTCCGTCAAATCGCAGGAGGAGAACAGCTCCTCCCCCTCCCACCTCAGGCCTTCTTCCGGGGTTTGAGTTGGGGGGCTGCGTGGGCACACCGTGTCCCTTGCTGCCTCGTGGCGGGACCACAGCCGTGTAAGTAGGTCACATTTACACACAGCTCGGACTCTGCAGAGATTTCTCTTTCCGCTTTAATTTCTTTTCCTTTCAGTCTCAGGGATTTGGGAATTGATGAAAGTCTCAGAGCAGGATTTTAAATAGTTGATTAAACAGCAATCAGCAGAGAGCTCGCTGCGGAGCAACCCTCGGAGAATCGGGGGTGGCTTTTTGCAGCCTTTCTTTTGCCTTCCTTCTCAGCTCAGAGGGACACTTCACAGGTTACTCAGTGGCAAACGCGGGTTTGCTTCTGGGTGTACACATGGCAGAGAACCCAGACGTCTCTGCACATGTAACACATGCTGGGATGGAGGAGAAATTGCATTTTGTTCATATCTTAATAAGAAGCTACCTAATCTGCACTTTCTGAAACAATGTGCAATCCGAAACACAGCTCTCCTTTGAAATTAGCACTTCTCTGAATTTTGCAGTTTTCTACCCCAAAATCACGTTTTAGAGGGAAATATGCAGAAAAATAAAAGCTACTAGAGAAAATAACATGCAAAAATGCATTATAGTTGGGGGAAATGCTTGCCAAAAATTACGTAGCCAAAAATGCAGTCGAAGCTGGATTTATTAGGAGAAAATCACACTAAAATGCTGCTCAGTTTACATGAGAAGTTTATTTATTTATTCTTATTATTTGGTGGGGAAGGAATTCATGAATTCCTACAGAAATGTGGAGAACTGAATGGAAGATTGGAGAAATGAGAAACTTACAGAAACAAAACTAACTGATCTGTCCATCCCTACATACATGCAATCAGAAGAAACACACATTTCCCATGGGCATCTGTTGCAATTTGACAGGTATTTGTAAAATAATTTGCCTACAAGCTGTTTTTAAAAATGCAATGAGTGAAGGCAATCTGGAGAAATCTTGCCATGCATCCTCATCTGTTTGTACCAAATCCACAATATCCTGTTCCATATTCTTTCACCATTTTCTTCCCCCAGATCTGTGTGTAGGGATGGAATTTTTCTGAAAACCTCAGCATTGAGCTTATCCCCACAGATTCCACCCCAAACTCCCCATCTCCCTCCTTGATCCCAATAAGAAGCAAGGGTTGTTTTTTGCCAGTTCCACCAAAAACAAGACAAGACTAATTCCTCACATATTATATGCTTTATAATACTGTATAATTTTACATGCATATAATATCCATACAAACTCCAGGTTTCCTATAAGGAATCGGCACACAAACAGAGGCATGCAACAATGCATATACATGTATAAAAACACATATTAACACATAAAATTAAGATGACAAAATATAGTATTGCATGATGCATTACTCTTTTATATGTATTATACCTATAGGTTTTTGCATTTAATTTTGCATATTTTTGTTTGGACTTTTTTATTTTAAATATTTGTCCAGGCAGCTTGGAAATAAGCAGGCATTCAATGCAAGAGGCAGTCCAATATGGGCAAAGCTTGAGCGGGTCAGAACTGACAAACTCCATATATAAATTCATTGAAAACAAATTCTTCCTCCACACCCACCTGCCCATGAAATTGGTGTTGAAAAGGGGAGGGGATTAGTTCAGTTCCCTCCCCCATTTTTTTGCTTAATTAACCCCTACTTGACCACCTATGAATCGGGTGTTAAATGTAGGTGGGGCGTATTTCAACTCAGCCCTTCTATTCTGTTCTGGCCTGTCATAGCCTGTTTTGTACTCTAGATTCAGAGTCTTTTCTGCTATTGTAACACTATCACGCTGCCGCCACTTTCAGAGAGACCCACTCAGGGATATTTTGAGCTCCCTCTCTAAATGTTCAGGTTTCGTTTATATAAGCTTCTTGCTCCTCAACTTGTGTCCTGAACCCGTGGCCTACCTGGCAGCAAGTCAGTATGCCAAGTCCAAGGTGTGAGGTTTGATCCACACAAGTGAAGTCTAAAGGTCAGGAAATGAAGTTCAGGGTCAATCGTAGTAGCCAAGCCTGAAGTCCATCACTCAGGATACAATCCAGAGTCAAAACTGAAGCACAGTCCAATGGAGGTACAGGAACATCTAAGTCAAGGTCCATCAACATGGGCAGTTGAGCAGATTCAGCACCTCAGCTCTGCTGGCCTTTTATGCTTTGAATGCTGATTTCAGCATCTGGGCTTGATGAAGCATGTGACCCTCACCTGTTCTAAGTCCACTCTAGCTGAGGAATCACACACCTCCTCCCAGAGCTGATGAGCCCCACCTGGTCAGCTAGAGAGCTGGACTGTGGGCCCTTGCTTGCCTCAGCCTCCTGGAGCACCCCACCTACTGCTCCCTATGGCTCAGAGTCCGCTGGAGACAAGGGCTCTCTGGCTCTGGTGAGGGTTCCTGCTGCTCTGCTTCCCATGCACTGATCCCCATCCCCTCGTCATCCTCTGTCACCCTGTGAGTACTTCCTACCCCAACTTCTCCTTCCCCATCCCCAGCTTGCCCCAGTGTATCTCAGTCCTCTCGCCGGGATCCTCTTCGTCCTTTTCTTCTCCTTCTCCTTCTCCTTCTCCATTGTCCTGCCAGTTCACAACTTCTTGTGAAGATCAAGGAAAAGTCCAGGCAGTATTCTACCCTGATTTGCAAACTTCCTCCTGACTTCTCATGGTCTTGTAGGGTAGTCGCTTACATATTGTCAAACATGAGGAAATACATACACACAAACCCAAAATGAGAGGCAGGCATACTGTATCAATAAAATGTGCATGGAAAGAGAAATAATTGATTTAAATGGAAATAAAATACATCCCACATTATTGCAGAAGACTATGACCATGTGATCTGCATGCTAACTGTTGATAAGCAAGTCCAATGCCACTGCTGTCCCTTCCTATGGTTTGTTATCTTTAAACCAAAACTTAGAACAGGCAACACTTTAAACAGAGAACTGTCTTATGTAATATAAACCAGATGGCCATGCTCGTGGTCTTGCAAATGAGTGCAAATTAACTCCAATAACTACCAAACACTGGGCTGTTTTTAATATATGTAATGCAAGGATGGGGAACCTGTGGCCCTCAATACGTGGTTGGATTTCAACTCCCACCACTCCCATGGTCCATGGACAGGGTGATGGCAGTTGCAATGTTTCAACATCTGAAGGGCCATGGCTCCTCATCCCTAATGTAATGCAATTGAGTAAATTAGGCTGCTTGTGTTTATGTCCTGACTCCTCAGTCCCATAGGCCCTCATAGCAAAAAATTCTGGCTACAGATTTGAACATTCCATATCCTTCCTAACTTCCCCATCTCATTTAAAATGGTTTTCAGCTGATGTTTTTTTTGGGGGGAACTCAACTTTGGGGGTGTCCTGGTTTTTACTTTTTGAAATATGGCAACCCTACCTACCCTGACAACTTGACGCATTCCAACCCAGACACATTTGCTACCCTCAGGGAGGCCCATGACTTCTCCCACTGAACCACAAGTTGTGGCCGTCTAGCCTGGAAATTATCTACTTCTCTTCAGCAAACTCTTTGTAGACACCAGACACATATCCTGGCTCCCTAGAAGGTGCCTTCAAGAATTTATGCAAAGGATAGGAAAGGGTGAAGTTTATCTTCCACTTGTAAGTAGATTTCTCTTCCCAGTAATTCTGGATCTCTCAAAGCCCATAAACTCATTCATTTAGAAAGAAAAACAATGCTCATGGAATCTCAGTGCTTTGCTGCTGCTACTGCATCAATCTTCTTTAAGCTTAGTCCTTAAAAGAAAAGCATATATCTCAACTAACTGCAGCATCAGAACTTCCACAGTGGGTTTTTTCCACCCAGATTACAAATGCCTAGCTACACTCTGAACTTTACACACTCATTTGAACTATCCAGCCAGGCTCTTTGGCTGCAGGCATCTAGTGCTCTTAAGATACACTGGTGGTTGTAATTTAATCTCACCCTACCATCTATCTATCTAATCTATCATCTGTTCGTCCGTCCATCCATCTGTCCATCCTCTTGCGGAAAACTGATGTTGAAGTCTTGTTATTTCACAGTCCTAGGACTATAGAGAGTATTAGATTGACTACAGCAGTGATGAGGAACCCATGTCCTTCCCAGTGTTATTTGACTCCAACCCCATCAGCCTGAGCCAGTATGGCCAATGGTTAGGGATGCTTGTAGTCCAACAATATCTGGAAGGCAACAGGTTCCCCTTCCCTGTGCTCCATAGAAGTTTAAAGTAACTCTCCTGTGAACTATGTACCATCGCCTTTATGAACCCAATGGGATAATTATTTACAAAATATTATTTCACGGTTGTGCAATTAGATGTATAATTAGGTCACCTCCAGGCTCAGTATTTTGCAGGTCCCTGTTGCCTTAGCACAACAAATCCATATTAAAAACAACTGGCCTTTTTATGGTTAGGAAAGTGACATGGGAATGCATTGAAAAGAATGAATGATTCATGGGAAGATGTATAGGCACTATGCAAGCAAATCAAGATGAATGCACAATAGAGACTGGACATAGTCTGACGACTGTACAACAAGCTTTGTACAACAAAGTCAAGATGGATGCTCAATAAACAGGTTGTCTTGGTGAACCCCTACTGTGTACATAACAGACCTATTAACCAAAGTAGTCCATTGCTCAGAAGCAATGTGTACAATTTAATTCAGATTCCAACTCCAACCTTTGGGGCAAGCACAAGGGCGAACCAGAGTTACTATGTTCCCAGTTCCTGTGCATTCTGTTCTGTGTATTCATTGCAAATTTCATACAGAGATAACTTATCTAGGATGGCAGTATACCTGCCTGTTTGGAACAGGAGAGAATGGTTTCTGTCATATCCCTGGCAACAGCTGAGGATCTGTTCTTGCTTCAGCTGATATTCTGCCTATTATCTTGCTCATGAAACCACTCACGAGTATGCTTAACTGCTTAGAATCTCATCTTCTGACTTGATACAGATCTGCTAAGTTTAGTTCTGTGTACTTTGGAGGATTGTGTCACCTTGCAGAAGGACAAGCCCTCGCATACGTGAGATTTTGAGGTTTTATATATATATATATATATATGCATCTGTGACATTTCCCCCCCCCCAAAGTCTCCCCCACCCTTCACTGTGTTGCCATTTGTTACTGTCATCATTCCATATGGGAGTAAAATCTCTGTCCAGTTAAAGATAAATGTTGGTTTATTGTATATAAAACAAATGGCCAGAATACCTTTAAAAGGCTTTATGGTTTCTGACATTTTGTATGCATAATTTATGCTCCCCAATTTGGAAACTACCCAAGTGTCCATGAGTTACTAAGTGACTTGGCCAGCCAGATGGATGTAATTCTAGCAAGAAGTGAGTGCTGCCCACTCTTAAGGATACACAAACTATTTAATGTTTGTGTCTTGGTCTGATCAGTCAGAGGAGTCCACAGGGCAAGGCAGGTGTTGCAGCACCATGGACAGCTCCAAGCGAGCAGTCAGCTCCAGCAATGGCTAGAGTTAAATGAGGCCTTTTGAGCCACTGCCTGCCATCTACTTCTCCTAGTCTCCTGTGTGCAACCAGCAGTCCATGAAGAGTCAACCTCTGGCCCACAGATGTGCAGCTCTTCTCTGCTCCCTTGGCATTCTACCTGGGACACTACCTGCACTACCAGCAAGGTAGGTTGGGAGGCACTTGGTTGCACAGACCCAAGGAAAGGCAACTGTGAAGGTCCTGGCTCTGGCTCTATGGTCCCTTGTACTGTGGGATGTGGCTTTGAAAGGGGTTCATGCCCCCCAGCCTTGGATTTAGTGGCCCCCTGGCCAGCAGCATCAGACTCAGGTACCCAGTATAGCTCCTTTGGAAGTGATTCGGTACTTTCTGACCCTACGTTTTGATTGCTACTAGAATCATGGCAGTTTGGAAAACATGGATGTTGTACTAGTCATGGAAGCTGGAAAGGGTAGACTTTATACAGAGAATTGGGTCTGTGAATATTAGAGTTTAATTAATACTGAGTTTAGTATTAGCGTTTAATTAATACAAATGCAACAGTTTGGAGTACTCACAAAGCAGGCAGGGGTGGAAAGTAGGCCTGGTTAATTTTGACTCAGTGCCAGAATCAAGGCAGCAGATATATAAGTGTTCTGAAAGGACCAACAAATGCATTCCACCCAAGAGGCTGGTTGAGGAATGTCTTGGGTTGGGGAAACTGGGCGAGCAGGTATAATAATGTATGGTCCTGCATAGATTAAGGGAACTAATGCAACCATGCAAGGCACATGGAAATGTGTATCATTCAAAGAGAAGGAAGTGTGCCATGCCTGCTCATTAGGGTCTTGGAACACAAGCTGTGTGAAGGAGAGGGGCATAGAATGGAGAGAACAGAAAATGGAAGGTCTGTTGGTGAGGGATTGTTTGTAAGAGAGATTGGGAGAATGGCAGAGTGGTGAAGAAACTGAAGAGACTGACTTGAAAAACAAGGCAAAGAAAAGTAGTACAGAGTGGATAGAGGAGAACAGAGTAAAGGAAAACAAACTCTGATAAGGTGAAAGACAGACAGAAATTTATAGACAATGGCAGCGTTTTAATGTGCTTAATGGTTTCAGTTCCAAGTGCCATTTTCTTTCTTGCTCCTGAAAAACTCAGACACTTTGCAAGGCATTAAAGCAGCAATAGGAACTCAAACTGCTTCCAAAAGTTGTAAAGAGGCATGAACAAGAGAGAGAAATAAAAATTGTCAGAGTGAACCAAGTGCTTAATATTCCTGAAGAACTGAATATGTCTCTCAGTGAACAAAGACGGTGCACCATTGCTGTCACAATACCATCAAGTGCTGGTTGTCAATGAACATTTTGTGCTCGCGGCAAATTAAGACCTATTTGTGGAGCAGGATTGGTGAAGAGCGCCTAAGTAATGTTGCCATACTGGCAATAGAAAAGGTACTTGCCCAAGCCCTCAAGCTGTCATAAACCATTTCACAAAATGGCATAAGAACCAGCCAGTTTAACACCCATAAATTATCTGTATAGGTGCTTTTTCCATCCTCCCTTCCCTTTCTGATCAGCCAGACCTACTGTATATTACCTGGAATATCCAACAATGTGTTTTTTGTTGATCTGAATTATCCAAGGGACGTCTTCATTCTTTTAGTTTCCTCTCACTGAAAGCCTGCATTCCTGGTTCTGCCCGCACTAGTTCAGAAGTAAAGCTGTTTTCTAAAGAACTACGTAGGTGTTCTGGCTCTCTGATTTGTACATTGGAGAAAAGTTTGTAATTGAATGTTAACTTGTTTTAAAACCCATTTCCTTCTCTTTTATTTAATGCAATTTGTATTTATATCTATAGACATAACATTGTAAGGCTACTATCATGCAGTCCCCATTGGAGGATTTGTAATGCCTCATCACAATCCTGGATTTGCAGCAAGTTAGTGTATGGGAGGAGAAGGCAGGTTGCACAACAGTATTGGCCAGTGTTGGTAGTTTAAAACAATGGCAGAGGCTTGAGTAAAGTATCTTCACACAATGGAATATTTGGGGACTGCTCATCCTTTATCTTTCTCAGATGAGGAATGGACTGATTTTAGGACTGATTTGAGTACAGCAAGAAGGGATGGACACTGAAAGGGAAAAAGTGGTTGTTTAAAACAATGGCAGGAAGTTTGAGTAAAGCAGGGGTAGAGAAACAGTGAGAAAAAAATGACAGTTTTAAAAAAACAGCAGAGGTCTGAGTAAAGCAGGGCTGGGGGCAAACACAGGGAAATTGTGGTTTAAAATAACAGCAGCAGAAGATGCAGGAAGCTACCATGTGGGTGCTTTGTGTGCAAGGGAGATTTCAGAAATGAGGTGGGGAGGACGCAAGGGCATGGAGGTGAAAGTGAAAATGGGTGCATAGCAGGGCTGCAGAACAGAAGAGAAAGATAGCTTCAGAAATGGGGTTAAGAAGTGACAAGTGAGCTTAGTAATTATGTGAGTTGCAAGAGGAAGCTCTAGAGCAGTTGGTCCCAATTAGCTAAGTACTGGGGACTCCCCGTTTTTCAAAGGTCAAGTCATGGACCAGGCCCTACTTCTGAAAATTTTGACATTTCTGTGCTAGTTTTTGCTATGTGAATGGTGCCACGGACCCCCTGGGCCTGGTACGTGGACCCACTGGTGTCCACAAACCACCAACTGCTCTAGAGGGTTAATGTGGCCACCGGAAGAACTGGGTGGTGGACTGGATGAGCCACTTCCTGATCCAGCAATCTCTTCTTATGTTCTTACATTGTGTTCTCTTATCCCCCACCCCCACAGACAGGCCCTGCCAGAATCCAGCCTACTTAGCTTCAGCAAGGAGACTACATCATGCACCATTCCTTATAGGCTATGTGCTCCTTTTCTACGGAATACTTGTTCATGCATCCCATTTAGATATATATATATATATATATATATATATATATATATATATATATATATTGTGTGTGTTTCCATTCCTAGCAAATCTTTGGCAGCCAGTTCAGTCCAGTCTCCTTTCCTTACCATGTGGAAAGGACATCACTGCTTATAGCCAACAATAATAAAGTGCTAAAAGCAGGTTGGGTTCTCGTCATGCAAAGGGGGCCTTCCTCTGGAAACAGTCTAGGTCAGCTCACTTATTTAACTTTCCTCATAAAGTTACCTTGTGTTCAGTTTGACCTCATTATTTTTTGGTGTCTCAACAAGTTCCAGACTGTTTGAGACATGGAATTCTCCCCCTGCTGCAACTTTAATCATTTCCATTCTTACCCGACTCTGTGTGTTTTTTAAAAAAAATAAAAAACAAAAACCTTGAAGTCTTTAGTGGATTTTCTTTTTAAAAAATAAAAGTTGGGGTGAGCTTTTTGGAGGGACGGGGAATATGAGAAAGATGCTGGTGGCCGTTATAGTCCCAGCCTCTTGTCCGTTAAGAGCCTAGCTGCTTGGCAGAGAGTGTTTTAGATGACTCACCATATGACCACTGATCCATGTGTCTTGTGGCCATGAGTTCCTGGGATGTCTTGTGCCTGGAGTGCTCTTGGGAGAAAAGGGTTGTCTTTCAGGATTGCTGGAATAAGCTTTGTGCAGTACCTTAACCCCTGGCTGGCAGCAATGGGACTTGATATCAAGTGGTGCAGCCAGCGCCGCAGCCAGAGCCCTGTTACTTGGCGATGAATGGGGAGGGGCAAAAAAAAAAAAAAAAAGTCCCTTCATTTTGCCAGGCTCCGGTGCATTTCAGGTAGGCTTTTAAGTGGTGATGTTTATCCTGGTCTGCATCTGTATTAGACCTATTTTTAACTGTTTTTACAGTGGAGTGTTTCCACACACACACACCCCGTGTCATTTTGATGCAATTATTTTTTTTAAAAACAACATGTCAAATTGGTAGCCCACAACCAAGTGCTATGAGTTGTGTTTTGTGTGAGACTGACCACACCCTTCGGGCCAGTAGATGTCAATGCCCATCTGTCTCTGCATAGCTGTATGCAACCACTTTCCAGAAAACGCAGCAGACTGCATTGACTGCGATTCTGAACTCCTATAGCTGAGCACCTATGCTGTGAGCACTCTTCCTATTACCACCCTCGTTAGTGAGCGCACATCCTCCTGGAGATGAAAGCAGTTTGTGCCGTGTTCTCCTTTGCTCTCAGATCCCCTCTCTCTCCGTGCTGTTGTTGTTGCTTTGTCAGTGTTGTTTGTTTCCCAAATTGTGTGCTTTCCAAATCTGCCAGCATGACCCAGATATGCCCATCTCCCCGACCTGCAATGAGGCAGGGCTTTAGATGAAAACCGCCAGTGGTGCCTGGGGAGAATGGATAAAAGCCTCCTGTTGAAATGGGTTTTTGAAGATAGAGACCAGAAGATGGGCAGGGGGAGAGGCAGAGGGGAGCATCACAGCTGTTTCCTTTTATGTTCGCTAAAGCTGCTGTTATGTCATTTTTTTTAATTAAAATGTTTTCCAAGGCTGATGTGATTTATGGCTCTCTGTCCTTTGCTGAGGGATGTTGATCCATTCAGCTTGTAGCCTGGGGTAAACCAGAGGCCGAGGCAGGGAACTGAGCTGCCAGGAGATGTGCCAAGGCTCAGGTGTGATCTCAAGATATTATCTATCCTTTTATGGCATCAATTTTATATATATATATATAAGAAACGGATAAAGGAGCAGAAAGAGAAACCTATCTTCTGCCATTGGTCAGATCCTGTCCAGAAGCAACAGAAAGGGAAGAAGATAGGAACTAATAGAGGGATAGCCAATGTAGTACCCTCCAGATATTATGACTACAACTCCCATCATCCCTGACCATTGGCCAAGCTGGCTGGGGCTGATGGGAGTTGGCGTCCACAACATCTGGAGGGCATCCTTTTGGCTACCCCGAACTAGGAGCTGGGAAGGTTTGTGTTCCTATTGTCTTTGGGAGCCATCTTTTCACCTTACAACTTAGAAGCGTTAAAAAGGTCAGCACCACTCGTGCAAGAAAATAAAGGGGATGAGGATCAATCCCCAATTTGCTACAAAGGAGCCCTTTTGGGCCAGTGATTCAGGGGAAGGCTCCAGCAAAATGTATTTGGGTTCAAATTTGGAGAGTTTCTAAGAAAAGGAATCCAGGCCCCTTGTGATATTTCTGGGTGAGTGAGTGAGAAGTACAAATCTGGGGGGAAGAAGAGAGTGGGGGGATCTTAATTCAGACACATTGCACAGAAGTCCAAACTTTTACAGCCATCAAAAGCCCTTTCCTGGCAGACTGAAAATAGCCTTATCGTCACAGTACACCTTCCCACACATCCACCCTGAAGCTGGAGGGTTTTATTTTGGAACAAACATCAGATTGTGATAAGTGGATTAAACGATAGCAGAGAGATGGAATGAGTTTCACTGCACACAAGCCTCTTGCTCAAAAAATCCTTGTTCATTATAAGAGAACGCAAATACCCTGGCAGAATCCAGACCTAATGAAAAGCTTATTTGCCAGAGTCTGAGTTTATTACTGGACTTGCTGTTCAGATCTACCTCTAAGGAGACGCAGCACAAGTCTGCTGGAGGGAGAAGCCAGGCTGAAGGAGTCTTGCAAGAACAAGTGGCTAACGTCCCAGTGGAAGTCCTGTCTGAAGTGTGGGCCCTTTCTGAATATATTTCCATTCGCTTAAACTCTTTATGTATGTTAAAGTGTTTGAGTTTATGAACTTCTTGCTCCATAGGACTTAATGAAACATGATCTTTATAATTTCTATAGCAGGTACTCTTGTACAAAATGCCTCGCAATTCCTAGCTCGTTTAACTCTACAACAGCCCTGTGAAATATTTTTGGATATGGGAGAATGGATTGTCCAAGTTCTCCCAGTAAGCCTTCATTCTTCAGGTACAATACTCATATCCATTCCAGTACACTGGTAGAAAGCTAAGATTGTTTGAGAATTCATGGTTTTAAAGAAGAGATTTCAGTTTTTTCACAGACATGATGGTATTCAACTTCTTCTTCTTTTTGTACTAGTACAAGGAGAGTTCCTCCTCTCCCTGCCTCTGCTTATGAATGGCCTGTGCTGTCCCAAAATCTTCTCCAGAGTGTTATGGGAACCCACAAAACAGATTTAAGGTACATGCAGAGGGAGGAGTAGGGGAGAACATTTGGTTCATCAGGGAGAAATTTAACTATGTTAAGTACAGCTCATAACTTCACATCTCCATCCTTAATGTATATTAAATTACCTATATTTTTGCAGGTGGTATCCAACCTTCTCAGAGCTTATCTAATAATCGGTTTGCTTACTTATTTTAATGGACAGATGTTAGAGGTGTGAAATCTACACTGATTGATGGGCTTCAACTCCATACAAAAAGTTGCCTCAATGCATTTTTAGGTGTTTAGAATTGCTTGTTGTGCTTGCCTATTCTGGTTCTGTCAATTTAGCCCAAAGAACTAGATGGCAGTGCACATAAACAGGTTTATATGTTTTTGTGGTCAGCAAGACAAATATCACTGCAAACCTCAGAGTTCCTAGAGAAGAGAATAATTTAATCCTATGGAGAATAGTTGCCTAAAGAGAGAAAGAATGGAGTGGGAAAGTTAAGAAATCAGGAGATTTGGGCAGGCAAAAACCACCATCTTGCTTGATTTCTCCTCTCATTCTTTGGACAAGGGAGAAATTAGAGTCAGATCACATTTAAATGTGAATTTACCTAATTTCCAATTTCCAAAACAAGATCTAAATTGAAAGACAGCCACTCTTTGAAATTTATACTTCTGTGAATTTTGCAATGCTATTCTCCAGTCCATAAAGAGCTGGACCATAAAGAAGGCTGGTCGCCAACAAACTGATGCTTTTGAATTATGGTGCTGGAGGAGACTCTTGAGAGTCCCATGGACTGCAAGAAGATCAAACCTATCCATTCTTAAGGAAATCAGCCCTGAGTGCTCACTGGAAGGACAGCTCCTAAAGCTGAGACTCCAATACTTTGGCCATCTCATGAGAAGAGAAGACTCCCTGGAAAAGACCCTGGTGTTGGGAAAGATGGAGGGCACAAGGAGAAGGGGACAACAGAGGACGAGATGGCTGGATAGTGTTTTCGAAGCTACCAGCATGAGTTTGACCAAACTGCGGAAGACAGGAGTGCCTAGTGTGCTCTAGTCCATGGGATCACGAAGAGTCGGACATGACTAAATGACTAAACAACAACAACAACAATTCTCCAGCCAAATAATGTGTACAAACAATGCACATACAGTGGTACCTAGGGTTAAGTACTTAATTCGTTCTGGACGTCCGTTCTTAACCTGAAACTGTTCTTAATCTGAAGCACCACTTTATAACCTCAAGCGTATGTAACCTGAAGCGTATGTAACCAGAGGTATCACTGTACTAGCATAAATTGTGTATGTAAACACATATCTTAGTGAAGATAACAGACAAAAATGCATTATATTAGAGAAAATGCTTTGTGCACGTGTGCATGTTAGGCAAAATTGCATAAGAAAAGTGTCCATTGGGAAAAATTCATGCTAAAATGCTAATGAATTTTCATGACAACTTTTTAAGACTGGGAAAATTGGGAGAGATACTGAAATTGACATATCCATCCATCCCTAGTCATTTTCCTGTAGCTTTGCTTTGTGCAAATGGCAAAGCTGTGTGGTGCTGGCCAGATGTATAATTCCCCACAATTTAAATTACTTTTAAAAGTAATTGAGCACATGAAATTACTTTCACATGCTCAACCACAGGAGGGAGGGAGGGAGGGTGTATATGTGTGTGAACATTTACACCTCAAAAGTAAATGCAAAGTTACCATATAAATGGATTTACTCATGAAAGAGGAAGGTTGCAGTTCTTGAATTAAGGATGAGCAGAGATCTGGAGAACTTCTACAAGCCTCAACCCAGCTCCCTGCAATCTTGGAAACCTTTTAAAAAGAGTAGCTTACGAAAAGTGTCATGAAAGTTAAGGAAGCCTGGTCCACTTCCAATGTGAGCACTGACAGGAGGACATGACAACACCCTGTGATAATGATTCTCCCTATGATGGCCACCCATGCACCTGGAAAATATGGATGGGGAATAAATTCTATTTCAGTTCACATTTAAAGGCAAACCTACCTAATTTACACTTTTCACACAAATGCAAACTGAAATGCAGGTATGAAATTTATACTTCTCTAAATTTTCCATTGCCAAGATAAAGTGTGCAGTGAAAAATGCTTATATTTGTGAAAAGAACACAAACAATGCATTCTATTAGGGAAAAATACCCCTGCAAAAATATGCATATTAGGCCAAATTGCACACACAAAATGTGTATATTAAAAATTCACACTAAAATGCTGAAGACTTTTTCAACAACAACACCACCACATATAAACTGAAGTGGGAAAGTGCAAGAAAACAGCATCTTCCCCAGTAAGATGAAGTAAGCAAGACTTTCCAGAATAGAACACATCTGCCCATTATCTCCCTCACCACTGGTATTTTATCCAGAGCTGCCAGAGCAACCCTGCTGCAGCTCTGATCTGATTGTCCTCATGTCAGATTCGGAGAGATGTGCAACCGGAATGAAAATCCTTGGCCTTTTTCACCAACCAGCCTGGAGCTGATGTCAACACACAGACAGAAAAGATGTGTCAAGATTTTTTTTTAAAGCAGTCACAAACAGCCCATGAAGCAGAACTGCACATTTATTCCCCTTTCCTGGGAAATAATTGCTTATTCTACACTAAGAGTTTACATTTTTATTTTTTTTACCTTAAAGTTAAGAATTCATGATTGACTGTGAATTTATTTTCATGTTTAAAGAAGCAAGAGAGCTGGCTGGTTTGAGGTTCTTTGTGGGATTTGGTAAAGAGTCCATGGCCACACTCTGGTGCAGTTATTCAAACAAAGGGACACAGCCTAGAATTGGTCTGCAAGAGCCGGTGAAATCAATGAGGCTTAAATTTGTACTGTATTGTAGCCATTAAAAAAATATGTATTGAAGTTAAAAAACAACATTTCGGCTCCCTTCTTTGACATCCTTTAGCTCCATGGAGCCAATATACGAACTTACATGTGGGCAATCGACAGCTTGCATGAAGTCTCCACAGCCTTCCCAGAATGATGCTAGGCCTGGGACATTTTGAAGGATTCAAATGGTGGCAAGGGCATAGCTGTCAACATTTCCCTTTTTTAAAGGGAAATTCCCTTATTCTGAATAGGATTCCTCGCAAGAATTTGACAAGGTGCCCCATGATATTCTTGTAAAGAAGCTGGTAAAATGCGGTCTTGACTATGCTACCACTCAGTGGATTTGTAACTGGCTGACTGACCGAACCCAAAGGGTGCTCATCAATGGTTCCTCTTCATCCTGGAGAAGAGTGACTAGTGGGGTGCCACAGGGTTCTGTCTTGGGCCCAGTCTTATTCAACATCTTTATCAACGACTTGGATGATGGACTCAAGGGCATCCTGATCAAATTTGCAGATGACACCAAACTGGGAGGGGTGGCTAACACCCCAGAGGACAGGATCACACTTCAAAACGACCTTGACAGATTAGAGAACTGGGCAAAAACAAACAAGATGAATTTTAACAGGGAGAAATGTAAAGTATTGCACTTGGGCAAAAAAAATGAGAGGCACAAATACAAGATGGGTGACACCTGGCTTGAGAGCAGTACATGTGAAAAGGATCTAGGAGTCTTGGTTGACCACAAACTTGACATGAGCCAACAGAGTGACGCGGCAGCTAAAAAAGCCAATGCAATTCTGGGCTGCATCAATAGGAGTATAGCATCTAGATCAAGGGAAGTAATCGTGCCACTGTATTCTGCTCTGGTCAGACCACACCTGGAGTACTGTGTCCAGTTCTGGGCACCACAATTCAAGAAGGACACTGACAAACTGGAACGTGTCCAGAGGAGGGCAACCAAAATGGTCAAAGGCCTGGAAACGATGCCTTATGAGGAACGGCTAAGGGAGCTGGGCATGTTTAGCCTGGAGAAGAGGAGGTTAAGGGGTGATATGATAGCCATGTTCAAATATATCAAAGGATGTCACATAGAGGAGGGAGAAAGGTTGTTTTCTGCTGCTCCAGAGAAGCGGACACGGAGCAATGGATCCAAACTACAAGAAAGAAGATTCCACCTAAACATTAGGAAGAACTTCCTGACAGTAAGAGCTGTTCGACAGTGGAATTTGCTGCCAAGGAGTGTGGTGGAGTCTCCTACTTTGGAGGTCTTTAAGCAGAGGCTTGACAACCATATGTCAGGAGTGCTCTGATGGTGTTTCCTGCTTGGCAGGGGGTTGGACTCGATGGCCCTTGTGGTCTCTTCCAACTCTATGATTCTATGATTCTATGATTCTATGATTCTATGATTCTAAGAAAAGGGAAAAGACAGCTATGGGCAAGGGTGTCAATGAAGTTTGCTGTTATTTCCATTTGCAGTGGCATCAACTAAACTTAAGTTGGGAGGGGGGCTATACTACAGTGGTACCTCAGGTTACATACGCTTCAGGTTACATACGCTTCAGGTTACATACACTTCAGGTTACAGACTCCGCTAACCCAGAAATAGTACCTCAGGTTAAGAACTTTGCTTCAGGATGAGAACAGAAATCGTGCTCCGGCAACACGGCGGCAGCAGTAGGCCCCATTAGCTAAAGTGGTGCTTCAGGTTAAGAACAATTTCAGGTTAAGAACAAAAATTGTTGGAGGATTCCCGGAGAAATTGGTAGGTTCTGGAATGAGCAACATCCTTTAATTAATACCCACTGTACTGAGAGGAAAAGTCACCTAGAGGATTAACATACAAAGGAACAGAAAGCCAAATCTGTTTGCCCTCCTAGGCAGGCCGTTTTGTTTTTTTTTTTTTATAAAATTTTTATTGATTTTACAACATTTTTAAGAAAAACAAACAAACACTAAAAATGACAAACATACACGTATAATTTCAAACATATTTTCATAAACCTCTTTTCTTGGACTTCCCCATACCCCCCCTCTCTGCATCCCAATGTCCATAATTCAACTAGCAACTCCCAATTGTTACTTTCCAATCTCTATCATCTTAGTCCTCTTTTATAGTCTAGCCTTGTATCCCTGTACCCTTTTGCTTCTGGAAACCACAACATTTTAGCATTCATTAAGTTTATAGTAGTCCTTAAGATAGCTTTTAAATTTTTTCCACTCTTCTTCCACCGTCTCTTTTCGTTGGTCACGGATTCTGCCTGTCATCTCGGCCAGTGTCATATAGTCCATCACTTTCATCTGCCATTCTTCCACAGTGGGTAAATCTTGTGTCTTCCAATACTTTGCGATGAGTATTCTTGCTGCTGTTGTGGCATACATAAAAAAAATTCTATCTTTCTTTGTCACCAATTGGCCGACAATGCCCAAGAGAAAGGCCTCTGGTTTTTTAGGAAAGGTACATTTAAGTACCTTTTTCATTTCATTGTAGATCATTTCCCAGAAGGCCTTAATCTTCGGGCATGTCCACCAAAGGTGATAAAAGGTACCTTCAGTCTCTTTACACTTCCAACATTTATTATCGGGCAAATGATAGATTTTTGCCAGCTTGACTGGGGTCATGTACCACCTGTATACCATTTTCATGATGTTTTCCTTTAAGGCATTACATGCCGTAAATTTAATACCGGTGTTCCATAACCATTCCCAGTCAGCTGACATAATGTTATGTCCAACATCCTGAGCCCACTTAATCATAGCCGATTTAACTGTTTCATCCTGTGTGTTCCATTTCAACAGCAAGTTGTACATTCTAGATAAATTCTTAGTATTGGGTTCTAACAGTTCGGTTTCTAATTTTGATTTTTCCACCTGGAAACCGATTTTCCTGTCCTGTTTAAAAAATTCCATTATTTGACGATATTGGAACCAATTTTCTACTTTATGCTTCAATTTCTCCTGACTTTGTAGTTTGAACTTATCTCCATCCTGTTCTAAAATTTCCCAATACTTCGGCCATCCGACCTCCATATTGAGTTTCTTCACTGCTTTAGCCTCCACTGGTGACACCCATCTAGGGGTTTTATTTTCCAATAGATCTTTATATCTTATCCAAACATTAAACAATGCTTTTCTAACAATATGATTTTTGAAGGCACTGTTAACTTTATCATACCAAAGATATGCATGCCAACCAAAAGCATTATTAAAGCCTTCCAGATCCAAGATGTCCGTGTTCTCGAGGAGCATCCATTCTTTCAGCCAGCAAAAAGCTGCTGCCTCATAGTACAATTTTAGGTCCGGCAGGGCAAAACCCCCTCTTTCTTTAGCATCTGTCAATATCTTAAATTTAATTCGGGGCTTTTTGCCCTGCCAGACAAATTTCGAAATGTCTTTGTGCCACCTCTTAAAACATTCCATCTTGTCAAGAATCTGCAAGGTCTGAAACAAAAATAACATTCTAGGCAATACATTCATTTTAATTACTGCAATTCGGCCTAACATTGACAATTTCAGATTTGACCATATTTCTAGATCTTTTTTAATTTCTGACCAACATTTTTCATAGTTGTCCTTATACAAATTCACATTCTTAGATGTTAAGTAAACCCCTAGGTATTTCACCTTCTTTACCACAGTCAAACCTGTTTCCTCTTGAAATTTCTCCTTTTCCATATCTGTTAAGTTTTTCCCTAAAACTTTAGTTTTTTGCTTGTTCAACTTAAATCCAGCTACCTGGCCAAACTGTTGTATTATTTCTAAAACCTTTTTCGTACTAGTGTTTGGCTCTTGCAAAGTCAATACTAGGTCATCTGCAAACGCTCTTAACTTATAATGTTTAGCTCCGACCTGCACACCTTTGACCTGCTGGTCATTTCTTATCATGTTCAGCAACACCTCCAGAACTGAAATAAAAAGTAATGGGGAAATCGGGCACCCCTGTCGTGTTCCTTTTTCTATCTTAAGTTCCTCAGTCACAACATTGTTTACAATCAGTTTAGCTTTTTGTTCAGAATATATTGCAGCCATACCATTCTCAAAACCCTGGCCTACCCCCATCCCATGAAGATTCTTCCTCATAAAACTCCAAGAAATATTGTCAAAGGCTTTCTCCGCGTCCACAAAAATCAATACTGCTTTAGTGTTTATATTCACCTCTAGCTTTTCCAGAATGTCTATTACATTCCTTACATTGTCTGCCAGGTGTCTTTTAGGGAGAAAACCTGCTTGGTCCTTATGAATCTTCTCCATCAAGACTCTTTTAAATCTTTTTGCCAAAATGTCTGCAAAAATTTTGTAATCCACATTAAGGAGTGATATTGGGACTTCCGGTCGGTGCCAGCGCTTAATGGCGGTCCTAGCTCCGAGCTCCGGAGAAGGACTGCTTCGCAAGTTCGGGTCTTACCCGCTACGGCAAGCGGGGGACCCCTAAAATCCCAGGCGCTGAAGCCTGAGAACAAGGAGACTCGGTGGGCACCTTTGCGCCCCCCGGTACCGTGAAAGAGCCTTTTTAAAGGCTACGGATCGACATCGGGAGAGAGCGCGGTGCTGAGAGTCGCTACCCAGCCTGCGAAGTGAAGCCGCGTCGCCATAAGCGGAGAGCGCCGATTCCTTCCTGAAAAGAAAATTTGGACTGAATTCCCGTGAGTAAGAGCTGAAAAATAATCGGGACCCTTTAAATTTTAAAAATTGGGCTAAAAACGGGGGAGATTTAAACAAAGGAAGTCTGCCTCCCCCCGACTGCATGAAAGCGAAAGCAACGGAGCTCTAAACTTGCATCCGTTTAAACCCGCTCTTTGATCAGCTAAACCGGACATTTAGACCTTTGATCTCCCCTCTAGCTAGCAGGGCAGAGGGGAGGTGAATTTGATCAATAACTGCATGATCTATTGGAAGTAAAAAACCTCTGCTGTCTCACCCATCTGAAAACATGAAACGGTCTGCCTTCTTAGCACACTGAACTGACTTTTCCCTGTGAAGTGATACTTTGATACAAAGTTTCCACAGTGCCTGGCTACTGTATAATACAAGAAGAAACAGCATAAACTGGGCAACTGTGGCAATTTGAAGTTACAAGTTCTTAGTAACATTGACTTTGACTGTGTTAATCTCCTTTTTTACATCTTGGACAGTCTCCTTTGTTTTCGTATTTGGAAATTTTGCTCTATGGCCATTTTGATTTGCTCCCTCTAGAGGATAAAGTAAAGTCCGGCACGGCCTAAGACAGTGGAATTTTCCAAGGGAGAATAAATCCCGTGGGAATTGACCTTGACATGAGTGGCTCACAAGAAGAGATAGTTACAAGAGCCAAGACCAAGCAACAACAACAACAACAGCTGCAGCAGCAACAGGTAAAGAAAAGAGGCTCAATCTCAGGCGCAACAGCCGGATCAGCAGGAACAACAGGACAAGACAAAGGAGCAGCCATCTCTATGGAAGCTGTGACAGACGCCCTGCTCAAGATAAACCAAACTCTGGAGTCTTTGACAAAACAGACTTCAGAGAACACACTAAAATTAACAGAAATTTCAGCAAGATTAAACCAGAACACAGAATCTATAAATAAATTGGTGGAGGAAAACGCCACCACGCGCCAAATTGCGGAAGATGCCAAAGCCACTGCGGGAGAGACACAGGAGAAATTAGAGCCGATTGCCAAGAAGGTCTATGAGCATGATGCAACTTTGGCCTTGTGGGAGTTACAGAGGAAAGAGAGAAACTTAAAATTAAGACTGATTCCGGAGAATGAAAGAGACAACCTTGTGGAATATTTGACACGGGAGTTTGCGGATTGCTGGGACCTTGAGGAAGACGAATTCAAAATTACGACTGCCTTTAGATTGGGTAAAAAGCAAGACAGAAAGACCCCGAGAGACTGCTTGATCACACTCAGATCCAAGGAGGAAAGAGATAAAATACTAGGACTACACTTTGAAAAGGCCTTGCAAATCGGAAATTCAGCTGTACAGATCTTCAAAGACATCCCAAAATACATTCTGGACTTAAGAAACTTCTACAAGGACTTAGCTCTTTTACTAAAGAAAAATTCTATCCGCTTCAGGTGGGAATTCCCACAAGGACTGTCATTTGACTACAAGGCAAAGAAGGTGAAAATAAAGACAATTCAAGATAAAGACAAATTTTTGGCAAGATACCAGGAGGACCTACAGAAGGGGACTGTGGACGTACTTGCAGAACAGAGGAGAGCACTGGATATCCTGAATCTCTCGATTGGACAAAAACCACCACCATCAGAAGAAGAGCAACAACTTGGAGCTGTTGGAGGAGCCTCAGGAAAATAGCAAGATGGCTCTGCAATTCCTTAGTTGGAACTGTAATGGGCTCAATGGGCCTTTGAAGAGAAGACAAGTATTTCATATATTGAATAGAGAACAACTGGACTTGATATGCCTACAAGAAACTCACATAACCAGAGCCCACAGGAGATTACTTATAAATAAAAGGCTAGGACAAGAATTTATTTCATCAGACAAAGTTAAGAAGAGAGGAGTTGTAATATATGTGAAGGAGAAATGGGCTCCAAAAATGATATTCAAGGACGAACAAGGGAGATATCTGGCAGTGGAGATACAAATACAAGGAGAAAAACTTCTAGTGGTTGGAATTTATGCACCAAATGAAGGCAAATCTGACTTCTTTAAGAGACTCCATGAAACCCTCACTGACTATCTGGATTACAATATGATAATCATGGGAGACATGAATGGCGTGGTCTCCACCAACATGGACAAGGCACAAAGACTAACAGTTAGCAAGGAAGGGAGACTCCCTAAGACTTTTTTCGAAATGACAGAAAATATGGACTTGATAGACATATGGAGAACAAGGAACCCTCTGGAGAGAGAGGGAACTTTCTTCTCCCAAGCAATGATGACCTGGACCAGAATCGATCAAATCTGGGTTACTAGTGGAATGGCCCCAAAGATTAAGAAAGTGGAAATCTGCCCAAAAACTTGCTCCGACCATAACGCCGTGAAGATGGAGATGAAACTCACAATAACTGGTCAATTTAGATGGAGAATGAATGACACCCTCTTTCGAGATAAGGAGATTCTCACGAAGGCCCAAAAGACCCTAAAAGACTATTTTGAAATAAATTTGAGGACCGACGTGGAGAAAAGAGTGATCTGGGACGCAAGTAAAGCGGTTATGAGAGGATTTTTGATTCAACAAAATTCAATAAAGAGGAAAAAACAAAATGAGAAAAAAGAGAAGATTTTGGAAATGATAAAGGAAGGAGAGAGAAAATTAAGAACAAAACCAAAATCTCAGGACATTTTAAGAGAGATCAAGTTATATCAAACACAATATATGGAATTGATGAACCAAGAGATTGAATGGAAGATAAAGCAAATGAAGCAAAAGACTTTTGAATCAGCAAATAAATGTGGCAAACTTTTGGCATGGCAACTGAAGAAAAGGCAGAAACTAAATACAGTTACAAGCCTAGAGGTGGATGGAAAGAATATATCTAAACCTAATGAAATTAGAAATTGCTTTTTAAGTTATTTCAAAAAACTCTACACTCAAGGCCCGCAAAATGAAGAAGATATAGACAAATTCCTTGGAAAATATGGATTACAAAACATCTCTCATCAAAGTAAGATGGACTTGAACCAGAGAATCTCAGAACAAGAGATAGAGGCTGCCATTCAGAATATGCAACTGGGCAAATCTCCGGGACCAGATGGACTGACTTCCAGATACTACAAATCGCTGAAGGAATGGCTGACTCAACCACTAAGAGAAGTTTGTAATGAGATCCTTGAGGGAAAAAGGGCACCTGAATCGTGGAAAGAGGTATATATTTCACTCATACCAAAGTCAGAGACTGAAAAGACCCAACTTAGGCAGGCCGTTTTGTGGACGGACTTTGAGACACTCTAGTGAACCGGCGAATGGCAGGCCAGATTGTCTGCCTGCCACATATTGGCCTATGGCAGCAGGTGGTCTTGGGCATTCCCAGTGCTTTTTTCTGAGGGGATATTTTGTGAATCTAATGGGAGAAGTAACTAAAAAAAATTTGTTTTGTTTTGTTTCTTCTCTACCATGGTGAATCATCAGTTCCATTGAATAGCATGGTGAAACATCAGTTCCATTGCTACCCCTGATGGCGGCTTCTTTGTACTTTGTCCATTTACAGTGGTACCTCAGGTTACCTTAAGTACTTAATTCGTTCCAGAGGTCTGCTCTTAACCTGAAACCATTCTTAACCTGAAGCACCACTTTAGCTAATGGGGCCTTCTGCTGCCGCCGCGCCGCCGGAGCACAATTTCTGTTCTCATCCTGAAGCAAAGTTCTTAACCTGAGGTACTATTTCTGGGTTAGCGGAGTCTGTAACCTGAAGTGTATGTAACCTGAGGTACCACTGTACTGTATCTTTCCCGTTTGAACTATAAAATGGTGGTTTTCTTGAGTCAAAATGAGAGTACGCCTAAACATTTTTTCAAAGAAAAAAAGCACTGGGCGTTTCCCTGGGCATGGGATCAACTGACCAATCGGTCCACTTGACCCCATGCCCAGGGACAGGATAAATTGCGTCCTGCCAGGCCAATTTCTCTTTCACTTTGTTTTTTGTTGTAAACAGTAATGTTGGGTGATGCTAAGTAAAATATGCAGTTTAAAGTTTATTATTGTGTCATAATAATAATAATAATAATAATAATAATAATAATAATAATAATAATAATTTATTTATACCCCACCCATCTGGCTGGGTTTCCCCAGCCACTCTGGGCGGCTTCCAACTGAATATTAAAAACAATACAGCATTAGACATTAAAAACTTCCCTAAAGAGGGCTGCCTTCAGTTGTCTTTTAAAAGTAAAATAGTTGTTTATTGCCTTGACATCTGCTGGGAGGGTGTTCCACAGGGCAGGAGCCACTACCGAGAAGGCCCTCTGCCTAGTTCCCTGTAACCTTACTTCTCGCAATGAGGGAACCGCCAGAAGGCCCTTGGCGCTGGATCTCAGTGTCCGGGCTGAACAATAGGGGTGGAGACGCTCCTTCAGGTTGAAGGAGAAGTTGAAGACGCTCTCTTCAACGTGGTGAGGATAAACCTACTCCGCGATAGTAGAATGGTCCTTCCTGTTTTTCTACATACAAGTAGGGATGGAGAACAATTTTAAGAGACCCTTTCTGTGCTGCTCCAGTTTGGACCCCTGCTGGAGTCCGCAGGCTGGCTTCTTCACTCTTCTTTCCTGTGCTGTGGGAAGGGGCTCTATGAATTTAACACATGAAGAGATCTCTTAGATAACTTCCTCATAAACACTGGATCCACATCTGATATTTTTTGTGTGGTAATAGAATGTGAATAGGATTCATTAGCGGCTGAGACACAATTTATTAGTCCCATGTCATCTCTCCTACACAGGGCCAGTGAATTCCTTTTTATACATAATCCATTTTATAAGGGAGGCTTTTAAATATAAAAATGATTATTTTCAGTGTGTTATTTTTCTTTCATCTCCTAATTAGGCCCCAGAAGGTTCAAGATAAGTTTAAAGGAGTTTTTAACTTCAGCTAATTTTCAGACTAGACTGAATGTTACTCCTTGCTTTTAAATGATCCATAACCAATGGAGATGCCAGCCAGTGAGCCCCCCCCCCAACTTCTTATTTATCTCTCTGTCACCTTTGTTTTCTTCAGAGCTGGAGTTACAAATCTCCAGTTACGGCAGCATTCCTCCTTCCACATATCCATGAATTGCTGTGGAACTAGGCTGGGACGAGTGATATCACTCTTCACAAAGGCAGGTTTGTGGAGTTAGGGGTAGATATTTAAATGTTTTATGAACTAAATTGTGTTTATTGGTGTATTTTGGGTTGTTTATCCTTGGTTTTAATGTTTACTTTTGTAAATTTTACTTTTCGGGGGACAATTAATATATATAATAAATGTATATATAAGAAATGTATATATAATAAATGTAACCTAAAAACCCCGTTCTAAAACAATTCACCAAAGTCTAATTTACAGAGAACAGTTTTGCCTCTTGATATTTCCTCACAGGAGCTCAGTGCTGTGTACATTGTCCTTCCCCTCCTCCTTTTTATCTCCATAACATTGCTGTGAGGTCGGCTAGGCTGCCAGCTGATAGCTCAGGCACCAAAGTTGTGAAACTGCACATACTTAGAGCTTGAGGGGCAGTTTTTACTTGTTTTATTTATCAGAGTTGACAGCCTTTTTACTGTGTGGATATTGATACCTTGTTTAGTCACTAAGTGGCACTGGACTTACTTGCAATGGAGGTATGGCCAGTAGATTTCTTCTGCTGACCTGTTCTTCTTTGAGAGAGACAAGAGAGTTCTTGACCATCTTTGTTAGGCCACAGTAGATTCTGGACTTAACAGTCTGTCGCCATCACCCTGCGGACTTAATGGTTTTATGCAGCAGAGTTCTTTAGAGGGCAGTATTAAGTAGTGGGTGGACATAGCAGACGACACAGAGATTTCTCTAAGTAGTTCTTTATAAATAAGCTGGAACTGAACTGAACTGAACAGCTCAGCCGGCCTGCTTTTATAGGCAGCCGGCTGTCAGCATTGTAACAACAACCCAGGGTTTCCTGCCTAAATTAACTGACGTGGACCTGAGTGAAAACTATATACACAATACGCCTGGTGGCCAGGGTGAGAACTTCAATACCTAATAGGCAGTGTCTAACTTCATGTACAGTGGTATCTCAGGTTACAGGTGCTTCAGGTTACAGACGCTTCAAGTTACAGACTCCGCTAACCCCGAAATAGTACCTCAGGTTAAGAACTTTGCTTCAGGATGAGAACAGAAATCGCACGGCGGTGGTGCGGTGGCAGCGAGAGGCCCCATTAGCTAAAGTGGTATCTTAGGTTAAGAATGGTTTCAGGTTAAGAACGGACCTCCAGAATGAATTAAGTTCTTAACCCGAGGTACCACTGTACTTCAAAATGTGGTCAGCCAGCCCTGATGCATTTGGGGGTCTCCCCTGTCCATTCTGCTAAGTGGGGGCTTTGACATCATCTCCACAGGCCAGCCCTGATGGTACTGAAGCAGCTGCATTCCTAGGTTCAAATATAAGCACTCTCTGTCCCATAGCCATAGGGCCGGATTCAACTAACATGGTGTGGAACTCAGTGCAGGGACTCCTGCTAGTACAACAGGGCTTTGCCATCCTCCCTCTGCATGTCCCCATACCACCCCCAAATCCACTCTGGAGGTTCAGGAGAACCCCCAGAAGAGGGTGCAGAAGGGGAGATAGTTTTCATCTGGCAAGCAAGAATGCATGCACTGATAGAACAATCATATTAGTGTGATACTGAATTGCATCCCTATACTCGGGTCGCATTGCTCTGTTGAGAATTTAGGGGGACCAGATCAACATGTCAGGAATCAGGGATCTTTAGGAAGTTTGACGTCTGAAACAAAGAGCCTGCACCATACCCTACAAAAACTATAATTTTCCCAAGCAAGCAGCAGTTCTTTAAAAGAAGGCAAATCCCCGTTAAAAACAAAGGACATCTGGCAACCCCCATCAACGCTATACAAAAGTTACAGCTGCAGTCGTGGCATAAAATAAATTGGAAAGCATTCTAAAATGTGGGCTTTTATTGAATTAAATATTAACATAAATAACAAAATGACTACAGAATTGGATGTGGTATTGATTTAAATATTTAATCTGGTAAAGGAAACTATGCAAGGGAGGGAGGGAGGGGGCTGCTTGTGGTTCTTTTTGCTCTGCTCTGTTTGCTGCATATGATTAGGAGCTTCGTGGAAATTAAAAGTAGAAGATCAGAGGGTTCTGATGAAGAATCACCCGCATCCTGGTTGGTGTGGGGTAGACTTCCACAGCATGGTGCTCTCCAGATGTTTTGGACTACAACTTCCCCCGGCCCCAACTATCATGGCCAAAGGTTGGGGATGATGGGAGCTGTAGTCCAGCAACATCTGGAAGATACAAAACTGGGGAAGGCTAGTGAGGTGGGGCATTTTTTTTTTATCTCCTACCCTCCTACATGACATTGTGAAAATCTGGGCCCACCTGGTACATACCCTATCAGAAATTTAGTAGATATATGTAAATATATGGATTTGTAAATTTTATTTGAAGAGCTTTGTATCTCACCATTAAAGTAACCTGAGAGCAGTTTACAAGATGCCAAGTCAAGAAGTCCTTCCCCGTTTTTTATTCCATTAGGGTGAGTAAAAATAATTGTTGCATGTAGAAGTTGCAATATTTGTACTGGATCAATGAATGTATCTATATTCAATTAAGGGGCAGGACCTCTTTTAATTTAGCAGATCGGATCAAGGGCTTTCTGTTTCCACTCAAGCTCCAAAATGCTGGGAAATTTCAGCAGTTAAGGACCATACCATTAACAGACATGCTATTTATGCAATATTGATATAGCATAGTATCCTGGCCTGTGGTTAGTTCTAGATTCACCTTCACCTTGGAGCTGGATTACTGTCTGTTGCAGAGGAGTGGACCTAAGCCTCTGAAATACACATGCGGATTCTAAACAATTGAAGTTACCATTCCACATTACAAGTACCTAACTGGCAACCAAGACCATCCCTTTAGGATCATAGAGTTTGAAAGGACCTTGAAGCTCATCTAGTTCAATTCCCCTGACAGAGCTACAATTTCCAGAGTGGTTTAATATTTGATCCTTCTTCCCAGGGACTGCTGGGAATTGTAGCTCTGTGAAGGGAATAGGGCTCTCCTAACCATTCTAAGCAGGGACGCGGGTGGCGCTGTGGGTAAAAACCTCAGCGCCTAGGACTTGCCGATCGTCAGGTCGGCAGTTTGAATCCCCGCGGTGGGGTGCGCTCCCGTTGCTCGGTCCCAGCGCCTGCCAACCTAGCAGTTCGAAAGCACCCCCGGGTGCAAGTAGATAAATAGGGACCGCTTACTAGCGGGAAGGTAAACGGCGTTTCTGTGTGCTGCGCTGGCTCACGAGATGCAGCTTGTCACGCTGGCCACGTGACCCGGAAGTGTCTGCGGACAGCGCTGGCCCCTGGCCTCTTTAGTGAGATGGGTGCACAACCCTAGAGTTGGACACGACTGGCCCGTACGGGCAGGGGTACCTTTACCTTTAACCATGCTAAGCACCCTGAACAAACTACAGGCCCCAGGATCCTTTGCAGGATGCCATGACTGTTTAAAGTGGTGAGATACTGCTTTAAATGTATAGTGCAGATGGGTCTAAATATCTGCCAGCTGTGCCACACTGAAACTTGTGCAGGTGGGTTTGTTTTTGTAGTATAGTAGAAATAAGATGTGTGCACAATGCATATCCCATAGGCTACAGGAAAGGATCAGAAGTTATATGACAGGCAGTTTCTGAATGCTAAGCCCATCACTTTGGTGAAGAGGAGCAATGGGCTGTTTATGAGTAAAGAGCCTCATTCTTGGGGCTCAAAAAAAGAGTAAACTGTAAAACAATGATGGACACACCAAATTAATGCTTAAAAGGAAAATGGGATAAGTCACCCCACCCCAATCTGCTTCAAATGTGCAAAGTCTTAGCATCTATATCAGATGAAATAAAATCTAGTTTTGTTTATTATCATCATTATCATTATTATTTACACACACATTGCCAACATCTACCAGCTGGGAGATGAAAACGGTAATATATGTGTATTTGATTACTGATAGATTTTAACAAGGATTGAATTGCAATGTTTGGATTTTCACTGAAGCACACAGAGAGAAATCAAATAGAAAGAGGGACATATTTAGCATATGTGGGTTCATGTGATGTGGTTTCAAGGGGAAATCTTGCAAGAGCAAAAGGGGGCTAATGATACTCTGCATTGTACTGTGTGGTTTCTGCACATACAATTTGAATTTGAAAAGTATTCAAGAGAATAACATGTTCTTAAACAAGAGAAAGTAAACATTGCTGAAGTTCAAGAGATGCTGCTTTGTTGAGAAACTGAGCAAAGAAAATAAAGAATGGACAATCAAGGGGAGCAACTGGAGCATAACCACATCTTTAACAAACACAGCTAAATCATCAGTGATGCAATAGCTGTTGAGGCATCTGATGTACCATTCCGTCCATTTTGTGGAATCAGTTTCAGCTATTGATGCTTGAAGATGCAGACAATTTTCTTGCAGTTGTGTGGTCTACTACGTGGTCTCTTGACCCATGCTCACTGGTTTGTGCAATCCATGGAGGGTGGACTAGGTAGAACCAGGGTGCGGTGAATGCTTCATTGAATGATAGAATGGTCCCCAAGAAGCTGATGGTGCAGCCACTAGGGGGGAGGCACTGAAATGAACCCAGAGGTTTATGCCAACTACCACCCAGTCAACAATGCACCTTTCTTTGGCAAGATGATTGACAGAATGGTGGTGGTTTAGCTGTCTCCCCCTATTGAATATCAGGCTGTAAAGTACATGGACAGGCTCCTCCATGTGATCAGAAGCTACACTGATTGCTAAGGGCTTATGTTCATGTGGTAGAGCAGGCACAGGCAAACTCAGCCCTCCAGATGTTTTGGGACTACAACTCCCATCATCCCTAGCTAACAGGACCAGTGGTCAGGGATGATGGGAGTTGTAGTCCCAAAACATCTGGAGGGCCGAGTTTGCCTATGACTGTGGTAGAGGATACTAAGCATGCTCAGCTGCTTAGTGGCTGGTGCTTATTAGATCGAGTAGTGAGAAGGCAGGGAGACCAATAGTAGATGAAGCCAGAACTAGTGTCAGGCAGAGCAAACTGGTGCTGTAGTCTTTTTGGTGCCAAATAAATTCACCGAGTCCTTTTAGCAGTTTTAAATCTGGGCTATAAAGTATTTTATGCTGCCTCCTTCAAGAATTTTCTTGAACTTTTATGGCTGATTGTTGGCTTCCTGTTCTTGTTATTATTTATCATCTTGCTTAATATTTTGTTGTAAATTGCCCAGGGAATGTTTTTTAATGGATGGCAATATATATCTTAATAATAACAACAACAATGGCTTAGCCCCCGCGCCAAATTGCCGGTCTGCTCTCAAGTGGAGAAATGGGCCTATTCTGAACAGGCTGCCTCCAAAGTAAGTTCTTCTTAAGGGAATAACCTTCTCTCTCTCTCTCTCTCTCTCTCTCTCTCTCTCTCTCTCTCCATCTTCTCTTAGAAATGCTTCTCTCTCTGCGCTTTCCGATGCCCCCGTGTCAATCTCCATCTGTGTCACGGCCTCTTTTGGAGTGGGTGGCAGAGAACGTAGAATATTAGGGAATATATTGAGTTTGAAAAGTTGCCCTGCGTGGGGACATGCTAGCAAGAGAGAGAGATCAGAAGGGGAGGGAGAGGGAGATGGCGAGGCTGAGCACTGCTAAGGCTGATGAAGAGAGACAAGGAGCAGTCAAGAGTGACGAAGAGTGACCAAGGAAAACCAAGGCAGCAGCCGAGGAGTGCAGGGGACTTATTGAGATTCGGAGGCACCGGAGCGGAGCAGCCGACTGTGGCTGCTGGCAGATGCTGAGCAGTAAGCGGGATTTACAGACTTCTGTCTACTTACCAACAAGTTATTTCCAGGCATTGCTTCTCGGCTGGGATGGAGTTTTCAATCACGATGCATGAGGTGGGTCTAATTCCAGGGACTCCTCGCTGAGTATGACCTTAGGGCAGGAGGATTGTTGAGTGCCTCACCTCAGCAGGCTGCTGCTTGAAAGGCTCCAGACTCAGATGTTACTTCCCCTGAATTGCTCATGGCATCCTAATATACTGAGACCGGGACAGCATGACTCAGAGATGGATCAGATTTATATTTTAAAAAGCATAGGCAACAGTATTGATCCATAAGGGGTTGGGGGTGGGGGCGTCCTCCAAAATCTATAGTTAGGCAAGGCTTAAGGCCAACCCAAAGGTCACAAAAAGAGAATAAGCTTTCATGTTCCTCAGAATTCTTCACCAGGCAAGATGTTGCACAGAGCAAGCAGGGCAGATGGGGAGGATAACCTTTTGTAAAATGTACCAAAATTTTGCCTGATATTGTAACCATAGGAGTCACATGTAAACTCAGAGCCAAGATGGAGGTTACAGGCTGAATAAGTCTCTGCTGGATGCTACAGATATCAGGTTGCACACCTAGGATTGTGAGGCTAAAGTTGTATACATGCCACACATTGAAAGCACATTCAAAACACACAAAGAATCGTGGAAACTGAAGTTTGCCCCTGAACTACAGTTTCCAGTACCCTTAACAAACTACAGTTCCCAGGCTTCTTTCAGGTGTGTGTTAAATGTACTTTAAAGGTATGGTGCATAGCCAAAGCAGCAACGACTGCTCCCCGTTATTTAAAATAAATGCCTGACTGTGGCTATTCCCCAGGTCCAATGCTTTGTGTGAAACACACAGGCTCCTGATCAAGCAGAAATTTATAAAATGTTCAAATTGTTTCTCAAAGACTATTGATGAAAAAGAAGAAGAGGGAGATCATAGAACTGAAGAAGAGGAGGAGGAGGAGTTTGGATTTGATATCCCGCTTTATCACTACCCGAAGGAGTCTCAAAGCGGCTAACATTCTCCTTTCCCTTCCTCCTCCACAACAAACACTCTGTGAGGTGAGTGAGGCTGAGAGACTTCAGAGAAGTGTGACTAGCCCAAGGTCACCCAGCAGCTGCATATGGAGGAGCAGGGAAGCAAACCCGGTTCACCAGATTACGAGTCTACCTCTCTTAACCACTACACCACACTGGCTCTAGAATTGGAAGGGACCCTAAGGGTCATCTAGTCCAACCCTCTGCAGTGCAGGAATAGCAGTTAAAGCACCCATTAGTTAGCCATTAGTTAGCCCAGTGTCAAGGACAGCCAACAGTAATGCCTTTCACTGACCTCCAGCCATTGATCCTCAATCAGTCCTGAGACCCCTCCTGGACAGCAACCTGCTTTAAGTTCCTGTGTGATTCCTTCTGTGCCCATCCAGTGGCACAACTGTTTTTGAATGAGTCTGTCTATGAGTTGTTGACCATAAGGTGCCTGCCTGCTTGGCCTATAGAAAAACCTTTTAATCCAGCTCACTTTCTGTTCACTGAGACTTCCTTCCTAATATTTCCAGGCTTAGGATAAACAAGCAAAAAAGCCATTTACCCAATTAGCAATTGTGTGAATGACTTTGAAAAAGCAAATTGTAAGCAAAAGGGATTTGGCTTAAGCACCCTTGCCCCCTGCTGCAGTCCAGATCTGGATCAGACCACTTGTGTCTGCTATCTCCATTGTGTGGGGGGGGTGTTGCATTCGGTGGTTTGCATTCCCTCCCAAGTCTGCAATTTACCGTATTTTTTGCTCTATAAGACTCACTTTTTCCCTCCTAAAAAGTAAGGGGAAATGTGTGTGCATCTTATGGAGTGAATGCAGGCTGTGCAGCTATCCCAGAAGCCAGAACAGCAAGAGGGATTGCTGCTTTCCCTGCACAGCGATCCCTCTTGCTGTTCTGGCTTCTGAGATTCAGAATATTTTTGTTTTGTTTTGTTTTCCTCCTCCAAAAACTAGGTGCGTCTTGTGGTCTGGTGCGCCTTATAGAGCGAAAAATACGGTACTTGTAAAAAGTCATTCAGACCATTAGCAAGTGAGAAAATACTGTCACATCTCACCTGGCCCTTAACTCCTCCCTTGTCAGCCCCCCTCCACTCACTTGCCCTGACTCTGCAACACTAGTAGTCCTATTGGCTTACCTGACTGGCTACTAGATCCTATGCTGAAGAGTGACATATGCATCCCATAATACTGCTGCTACAAAATAACCATAACAGCAGCCAGTGTAGTATGGGGGGGGGGGGTAGAGTGTTGAACTAGGACCTGAGAGACCAAGGCTCAAATCTGCTATCAGCACACAAATCCCCTTACCCCATACCCCCATGACGGAGAGATTTCTATTTTAAATTATAGAATTTTTCACCTATACATATGAATTAACATATGCAAATTTTATGCAAACCACTCTCCTTTCTTTGTCCTCTCTTTCGGTGATGCATAAGTGGCCACCCTAGCTTTGAGAAGAGCTTTGTTGCATCCCATTAGCAAAGGTCCTGGCCATGATCAGATGCCTGTTAGCTACCTGTCCAAGGCTACTTAGCTGCATTATTATTTGGCAATGATGACACAGATGCTCCTGCATGAATCCCAGATGGGCTCTAAAGGAAAGTGAGTGCTGCCCTGCAGGGCATGAGTTTGGCAGTGTGCGAGGAAACCATTCCGTGCTGGCACGTCCCATTTAAGCTCTTAAGCTTCTGTTTGATTTTTTGTTGTTGTAGAACATGGAACTGATTAAAATAAAATAAAAATCTCCTTAAGCCTGAGTGTAGATCCTGATGAATATTTCAGCTTTGGGTTGCTCTTCTGCTGTCTCTGAATCTGAAAAGAAGAAAAGAAAAAGCAGATCACAGTCTACATAAATAAATGGGAACCGAAGAGCTCCAACCTGAGCAAAGAGTGCTCTGTGTGTGTGTGTGTGTGTGTGTGTGTGTGTGTGTGTGATCATGCTGTGGCTGCACACTCACTATTTTGAGCACACAGACCAACTTGATGCCCTCCAGATGTTTTGGCTCCTCCACCCCCTGTGGGCCAACTTTGGCAGGCCCAGCTGTCAATCATATGATGTCATAATGTTGTGCCCTTCTTCATGTACCTGCTCCTAGAGAGGTCCAGAGGGTGGCAACATGAGAGCGGTGGCTCTCCATTTATAAAATGCTCCTCCTAGGGAGGTCCACCTCTCGCCTTCATTATACATCTTTAGGCACCTGGCAAAAACACTCCTCTTTAACCGGGCCTTTGGCTGATTGACATCCAGTGCCCTTTTAAATGTGTTTGGGTAGGTGTAATTTAAACATACAGTCAGGAGGAAAGCAGGAAGAAGACATTGGCTGGATCTACATGGAGCTTTTTAACATTCTTAGAACGATATTGGATACCTTGTTCTGAAACGTCACAGGGCATACTGGTAAAATAAAAACATTCCTTACGTTGTTCCCTCCATAACAACACACTTTCCCATACTGCCAGTTCCTGGTTGCTTTGCAGCACTCTCTAGTGTCACATTTTGATAATGGATTATTAATGTTACAAGCAAAATGTAATGTGTCCAAATCCATTATGATAACCGTTCCTTATCCCTTCCTTAACGTTATAAACCATGAGGGTAGATCTGCCCATTGTGTCTTCTCCATTCCTCCCAACCCACAACAGGGTGTGTGTGTTCAATTCTGTTGAGTACTCCTTCCCAAGCAGCTTCCCTGTGTGGAAGGCATGCCTGCAAATGAGCAAGGAGACATGGATTTTGGAGAGTGCTGTTTCAGGGGCAGCGAGGGGTGTCAGGTGGGGAAAAGGAGAGCTCAGGCAGAAAAGGAGCACCCCACATCCAAAGGCATCTGTGACGTTTGCCCGTTCATTTGAAAATGTCTGTAGAGGGAGAGAGAAAGAGTTAATAGGTAGACCAATAGAAAAGCCAGAGGCAGAGCCTACCTGTTTATAAAAGGGCTTAGCCTGAGGTTTGGGTTGGTTGGTTTTAGTTAGTTGGTTGGGAAAAGGCAGTTAGGAAAGCAATTGACAGACAGATGGAATTAGAGAGACAGTTAGTGCAGTTGGTTCTTGTGTGAGGGGAGGTAGAAGAGTTAGAGACAGGATAAAAATAAGACTAAGAAGGTAAAGAGTAACAACGTTTTGAATGCAGTTAAAGTTTATTTGTGTCTTCAATAAGCTACACTCTTCTTTGTTAACTTAAGAACCTGACTGAGACTAAGTGATTTACCGGGGAGGACCTGGTTGGTGGCAGCGGATTAGTGGTGTACGGGTTAATAGTCCATGAGATGACCGGGGGCTCCATATGAATGCCACAGCATCCATTACCACCACTCCTGCCTTCTTCCGAGAGATGCAACTGGCTCAGTTGCTCCCTCCTTCATTCTCAGGCCTTTTCATTCATGGTGTCTCTCCCCCCCCCCACCTGCTCCTCCTTCATATCCAACTCTGCCCTCCAGCCCTAGATTGTTCTGGGTGGCCCATTCCAAACTGTGAAAATCTAGGGCTGTCACCACCTTACTCAACTGAGAAGAACCTCCCACAGAAAAGAATTCTGATCCAGTTCAGGGTTTGGTTGAATCAAATACATAGCCCTAATACGTGGCCCCTATAAGCTTGGCTGAGAAGGAAATGTGGCCCTCAGGCTGAAAAGGATTCCCTGCCTCTGCTATAGGGGAATGGGCTGCCCAATCCCTATACATCACAGGTCCAATTCTGACTGTCCCAATCCTTATTTAAAGGGGGGGGGGAGTATTGTCTAGTTTGGCCCCGAACCATGCTTCTATTTTCCCTATGGTCACGCACAGGGAGGGGACAGATCAAGGCTGAGATTTCCTTTCTTTTCTAAAATGACTTTCAGACAGTAAGAAAAGCACAAGCCATAACGTTTTGTCACGGTGACATACCTGTGAATATCTATACATCTAACATGATCAGCGTGGGGCGGTTTGGTCTTGACCCTTTTGCTAAATGTCCCTGCACCTCATCTTGCATCTGGGGGAAATTTCTCTCTACCACAGCCTTGAATCAAATAGACCACAAAGTGATTTCCCAAAGCATTAAAAAAAAAAAATCAGAGCGCTAAAAAACATGCTGTGCACCCACTGGATGCATCTACATGCACAGTACGCCGCCTCCTAAGCTGGAGGATTTCAGCAACAATCTAAATCTAAAAATAACTGTATACAATAATAATTACACTTTAGGGACATTGCTGGAAGAGGCGGGGTGGGTCTTTTGTTTTCCATTGGCTGGTGTTTAAACATATGGATTTCACATGGCAAACACACCAACAGCCACTAGGGGGCACCCGCTTACCTCAAACTTTTCTTTTTTAAGAAAACGGAAAAATATCTATAATATTATAAGTGCTGACTGGAGCATACAAAGTGAAGGGAGATGCCAGAATGCCTTTCCTGCTCCCTCTCCAAACAGCGAACACTCACCCTCCTTCCTGCATTATCTAGCCTGTATATACGTAGACTCACACCTCTAGCCAGAATGCAAGTTCCCCAATTATTTATGCTGCAAGCGTCCTTTCACAAATATACCGATTGCATAGATATTCGCTTAGCAGTAGGAAGGCTGGAGATTAGCTTGAAAATACTCCACTGGTTGCAGTATGTCTGCACATATGCATTGCTAGTTGACTTTAAAATGGAGCAAACCACATTTAGCAGCAAAGGTAGCTATGGAAACATAACCAAAATCGTTCCAGCACCTTTCGTGCCGAGCCAGTTCTTGCAGCCAGAGAACACTGTCGAGGGAGGAGAGAATATTGTTTCTTATAAATAATACAATGCAAGGTGTACTGCAAACAGAATCGATATATTAGCAGCTAGAAGTGGAGAGGCTTCAGGCTAACGTTCCTAATAGACAAAATTCTGAGTCCTGAAGAATTCATTGTGCTGAAAGGCTGCCTTTTCCGGGTTTTGTGTTGGTGTCCAGGCAGAAATTTCTACAAATTTCTCCAATAAGTCTCTCTCTCTCTCTCTCTCTCTCTCTCTCTCTCTCTCTCTCTCTCTCTGTGTGTGTGTGTGTGTGTGGCACACAGGTACTCACCCCTTAATAAAAGTGTCTTGCGGGCCAACACAAAATGTCTTCCATGGGCAGTATAGAGGGCATAGAGTACCATCACAAAAAAGCACTGCATATCTACTTCTTTCTAGGGGAGAGGTTTTAAGGCAGGTGTGTGCCATAAAACCCCCCACCCTTGTAGACTTCAGCAGATTCCCCAAGTGTCCCTATTTTCCAGGGATAGTCCCTGATTTATAGAAGGCATCCCGATTTCTGATTTGATCCTGGAATGCCCCGCTTTTCCTTTGTTGTTTAGTCATTTAATCGTGTCCGACTCTTCGTGACCCCATGGACCAGAGCATGCCAGGCACTCCTGTCTTCCACTGCTTCCCGCAGTTTGGTCAAACTCATGCTGGTAGCTTCAAGAACACTGTCCAACCATCTCATCCTCTGACGTCCCCTTCTCCTTGTGCCCTCCATCTTTCCCAGCATCAGGGTCTTTTCCAGGGAGTCTTCTCTTCTCATGAGGTGGCCAAAGTATTGGAGCCTCAGCTTCAAGATCTGTCCTTCCAGTGAGCACTCAGGGCTGATTTCCTTAAGAATGGATAGGTTTGATCTTGCAGTCCATGGGACTCTCAAGAGTCTCCTCCAGCACCATAATTCCTTAGGACATCCCTATTTTCACCAGGGAAATATTGAAGCGTATGGTAGGGCATCCCTATTTTTTTCAGTGGAGGGTGTGCTTCAGTCTTGATACCTCAAATATTTGGGGCCTAATGGCGCATTCAGCCAGACAGAACATGAAATGTGTTTTATCCAAGGATTAGGTCAACCTGCATCTTGGAGATATATTACAAGGGAGAAGCTTATAGACAGACTCATCCCTGTCACTTCCATCCTGGAGCACTGCAGGGAGAAAAGCACGTTCCACAATGGTGGATATGTCCTTCATTGTTGTGCATCGTTGTTGAAAAACAATAGATCTCCTCCCACCTAATGTTTTATTGTAAGTGGATGGGGCGTTCATGTGACACAACATAATTTTCTGCCCTGTCACTCGAGTGCAATAATAATAATAATAATAATAATAATAATAATAATAATTTATTTGTACCCCTCCCATCTGGCTGGGTTTCCCCAGCCACTCTGGGCAGCTTCCAACAAAGACCAAAAATACACTAAAATATCACACATTAAAAACTTCCCTGAACAGGGCTGCCTTCAGATATCTTCTGAATGTCAGGTAGTAGTTTATCTCTTTGACATCTGATGGGAGGGCGTTCCACAGGGTGGGCACCACTACCCAGAAGGCCCTCTGCCTGGTTCCATGTAACCTCACTTCTCACAATGAGGGAACCGCCAGAAGGCCTTCAGCGCTGGACCTCAGTGTCTGAGCAGAATGATGGGGATGGAAATGCTCCTTCAGGTATAATCTTCCATACCAGATGAAACAGTATTTCAAGGTTTATCTGGGATGGTGTCCACTTTCCATATGTCGGTAGCAAACATACAGGATAACACATGGTGTTCAGTGTGGTCTATCTTTCTCTCCCCCCAAAAAAAATATTACGGTAAGCCCAAGGCTCTGCTGCATTGTAAATTAAATCCCTTTCTAGGGATGTTGTATGGAAAAAGAAATGGCTGCCCTGACATCATTTCCCAGGAGCATTTGAAGTTCCTGGAAAGGAAATGGAAGTGATATCATTTTCCAGGGGTATTTTAGGTTACAATTTGTGTGTCATGGCACAGCAGTGAGCTTGCCTTTCACTGAAATTAAGCTTTCCCCCTTAAAATAAGGGAGCTCATTCGGGTTCCAGACCTCAAATGATCATATTGAAGTTACATGGAATTGTTTTTCTTTTCATTAATTTAATAATAATAATAAAGAGACCACCCACTACCCACCACATTTCATAGAAGAATTCTCCACCATCACCCAAAAGGAACCACACATCTTGTTTATTTTTAATTTAATTGGGGGGGGAGGGGCAATGACATGTTGATTGATGATGAGTGAGGGGTAATTAATTAAATGGAAATTGATTTTGGAGCAGAATCTGGTTGAAATTAATTGGGGGTAAATTAATTGAAGAAGAACTGGTTTAGATTATCTGAGACGGGGTGCAGATTAATTGCAGTGTGTTCTTAGGGTGATTTGAATGTGAAATTAATTGACTTGCCTTGTATATTGAAGTAATTGTTTTTAAATTTGCATCTGTATGCATAAATTAGCATATGCAAACTCTATGAAAATTTGTATCCCTTTTCATCATCTTTTGCTGTTGTTTAAGCAGCAACCCTGCCTGTCCTTTGACCCACATAGCTTACCATATATTATTTGTACTCTGGAGAGCGACAGTCCAGCTGAACACAGTGCCTTTCTCCTTCTGTGTCAAATGAACACAAGACTAAGCTGATAGTATGAGCTGTAATGCATTAAGCAGCATCACAGGCTGTGTGACTAAGGCCCAGAGATGTTCCTTCCCCAGCCTGGTGCCTCCACATGTTTTGATCTACAACTCCCATCAACCCTAGCCATTTTGGTCAATGGGAGGTGTTGTCCAAATATTTTTGGACGGAACCAGGTTGGGGAATGCTGTCTTAAATTAGTGAATAGTCCAGATCTAGCTAGATAATTGCATGTGCTGATGTCATACAGAGGAACCTTGGTTCTTGAACTGCTCTGTTCCTGAACGTTTCGGCTCCGGAACATCAAAAACCTGGAAGTAAGTGTTCTGGTTTTCCAACGTTCCTCGAAACCCAAACATCCGACGTGGCTTCCAATCTGCAAAAAGCCTTGCTGTGAGCCAATCGGAAGCCGCACCTCAGAATCTGTATGTTTTGGAAGTCGAACATCCTTCCAGATTACGTTCAACTTCCAAGCATCCACTGTACAGTGGTACCTCAGGTCAAGTACTCAATTCATTCCGGAGGTCCATTCTTAACCTGAAACTGTTCTTAACCTGAAGCACCACTTTAGCTAATGGGGCCTCCTGCTGCCACCACACGATTTCTGTTCTCATCCTGAAGCAAAGTTCTTAACCCGAGGTACTATTTCTGGTACCTCGGGTACCAAAGGCTGTATATTGTCCCCCTGCTTATTTAACTTATATGCAGAATTCATCATGCGAAAGACTGGGCTGAATGAATCCTTACCAACAAAGGTCTGTATAGTTAAAGCAATGGTTTTCCCAGTCGTGATGTATGGAAGTGAGAGCTGGACCATAAAGAAGGCTGATCGCCGAAGAATTGATGCTTTAGAATTATGGTGCTGGAGGAGACTCTTGAGAGTCCCATGGACTGCAAGAAGATCAAACGTATCCATTCTTAAGGAAATCAACCCTGAGTGCTCACCGGAAGGACAGATCGTGAAGCTGAGGCTCCAATACTTTGGCCACCTCATGAGAAGAGAAGACTCCCTGGAAAAGACCCTGATGTTGGGAAAGACGGAGAGCACAAGGAGAAGGGGACGACAGAGGACGAGATGGTTGGACAGTGTTCTCGAAGCTACAAACATCAGTCTGACCAAACTGCGGGAGGCAGTGGAAGACATGAGTGTCTGGCGTGCTCTGGTCCATGGGGTCATGCAGAGTTGGACACGACTAAATGACTAAACAACAACCACAACTATTTCTGGGTTAGTGGAGTCTGTAACCTGAAGCGCATGTAACCCGAGGTACCACTGTATTATATTCTCTTGCCTTTTGGTAACCCAGAGCCAGACTCAGGAGGCTTCAAATCTGAGCAGATGATTGGTGTGTAGAGGAGACGCAGGATCTTTTCTGCTGCAGTCACTTTCCCGCTCAGAATTGCCACTGGGAAGAAACAATATCTTTATGAGGAGAAATCCCCACGTAAGAAGGTTGTTCTGCAATAAACACTGACAGAATTGTAAATAGTTAACTGTATGAATGGGAAAAGTCACTTGTTACACTAGCTGAATCTAGAGATATATGTTACAATTGGGTTCACTTGGCAATCTGTCAGGAAGCAGTTTAGACTGCTATTGTGGCCAGGAAGGTGGTTGGGATCGCAAGTCAGGGTTTCTATGAGCTAATTGAATCCAGAAGGTTAGACCGTGTGAGGTCCTTTAGTGGTCATTCCATTCAAACTTACTGGTCAATGGTTATAGGCCACTGATGTTTTGGAATTCCAGTGAGAACCAGCTGATTGGTGAACCTGGAAAGAATGGAAGTGCAAACTCAACATTCTTTAAGGCAGTGTTTCCCAAACGTTTTTGGGCAACGGCACACCTGTTAGCCGGAAAAAAATCTCGCGGCACACCACCATTAAAGCCCCGCCCCGTGACGTCAGCGCGCAGCATCACGCCGGGAGGGACGCACAAAAGCGAAAGTTTTTTCCCTCCCCCTTGCCGGGGTGGGAGGAGGCAGCAGAGCGAGGGCAGCTGAGGCGGCGGCGGCGATAGCGGGCGGAGGAGGGGGCGGCGGCGGGAGTTGCTGCTGCTGTTGTTGCTGCTGCTGCCCGGACATGCCGGCCTCCTCCTCCTCCGCTGTCTCGCGCTCCTCCCTTTTGCGCGCGCTGCCCCGCCGCTCGGCACCACCACCGCGGAGCCGCCCCCGGCTCGACGCGGATCCTCGCCGCCGCCGCCTCTCACCGCCCGACTCGCCCGCCTTCCTCCCACGGCACACCAGCCGGTGTCTCACGGCACACTAGTGTGCCGCGGAACACCGGTTGGGAAACACTGCTTTAAGGGTCAGCTAGGCAGTTTTCAAGGGGCTGTGAAGAGATTAATTGAGAGAATAAAGAAAAGACTCTGAAGAGGCAGGAAGCAAACCCGCAGAGGGCCTAGACCCCAGAAGAGCAGCAGGAACTGGTGTCAGTAGAGTTCAAGAGAGATGCAGGGACAATCCTTGTGGCAGCAGGTAGCTGCTGGAGAGTAAGAAGCCATCCTCAAAGCTGAAATCAATGAAGGTGGAAGCCAAGATAGGCTTGCCATATTTCAAACAGTGAAAATCCAGACAGAAAAGTTGTTGAGCTTTTCTGTCAAATTTGCAGCAGCAACAACAAACCCTGAAGTTTTTGAGCTACCTTTAAGGAACATTGGCAAAAACGACAATGCCGACGTTGGTTGCCATACACCTGGATTTTCCCAGACAATTTTTTTGTGATTTCTGCTTCTGACTGCAATATTCCAGATATGTCCAGGAAATTCTGGACATATGGCAACCCTAAAGAAGATCTTCAAGGGGATCTGAAGACTTCGGCAATAGTCATTTGGGAGAGCTGAAGCCAGAGTGTCAGCAGAGGTTGGGTAATCTGAAGAAACAGTGTGCCCTTGACCAGAGAGAAGACTGGTGATAAAGTGCTAAGGAAAGCCTGCAAGGTAACTGTGGGGAGGAGAATCCTGATTGAAGAGAAGACTTCAGATTAAGTTCTCTATGCAGCTGTGATTTAACAAGGCAGAAGGGTAATTGGCTAATGGCTTCTTATAGAGGCAGGATGCTGAGCAGGTATCTAGATTTCTATCTAAAACAAGAGTAAACAACCTGCATATAAACCCATTATTTTATATTATAGTGAGATTTAATAAATCATAATACATTTGTTTGACTTTTAAACCTTGGTTCTCCTGGTCTGCTTGTCTTCTGCTTATATCTAGCTTCTGTGTGTGATAAGAGATGAACAAATATCTTATTTATTTAAAACTAAATGATGGCAAGGAAAATATATAGAAAAGTAAATAAAGCAGATACAGAGAGATCACACCTTGTGGACCAGAGATGGGGTCCTCCATGCTTCGGTGGGCAATGGTAGGATATTTAAAGCACAGCCTTTCCTCCATAACAGCCCCTCAAACTGCTTTTTCTCCTGCAGATTCAGACATGATCTTAAAGTACCGCATACATGTGATTTTGGCCAAAATGGAAGGGATGGAAGCTGAGAAACAGGACTATTTTCAACTAGGCTCAGTGAGGCACAGACTCCCTTCACTGTCATTGTGCAGACACTGTTTCATCTTGCTTCCACTTGGATGGTAGTAGGCAGAGGCAGTACACTTAGCATATAGAGCAGTCTTTCTCAACCTGTGGGTCCCCAGATGTTGTTGGACTACAACTCCCATCACCCCTAGCTAGCAAGGCCAGAGCTCAGGGATGATGGGAGTTGTAGTCCAACAACATCTGGGGACCCACAGGTTGAAAACCACTGATATAGAGGCATACACTATACCAGAGGGGTCCCCGCTAGAAGCATACACCCATACCCACTGCTGGATCCCTTTATCAAAAGAAAGGCACCTTTCACATACAATTTATAACTGAATTGCAAACTGGAAATGAAAATAAGGCTGCACTCATAAGCATATTTACTTGAATGTTAACTCTATCAAGATCAATAGGGCTTCCTTCAGGGAAAAATGTTTCCAATGGGAGTGCTAAGGTCAAGTATCCATGTAGGACAATGCTTGTCCTCTCTGAAACACACTGTACTCTATTTCTGCCCACCTCCCCTTGTGCTGCCACTGTTTAGAGCAGAGGTAGTCAACCTGGTCCCTACCGCCCACTAGTGGGCGATTCAGGATTCCAGGTGGGCGGTAGGGGGTTCTACGCCACATATTACTGCAGCACTGGTGGGCAGTAAGGAAATTTTACCATCAAGAAAAATGCATTAGTGGGAGGTAGGTATAAAAAGGTTGACCACTCCTGGTTTGGAGGATTCCTTTCTTTTCACTGGGGTTGGTGAAGGTGAATTTCCTGGTGGGTTGTATCCTTGGATTCAGAGCACAACTAGCATGAACCTGTGCTAAATATCTAGTGTGGACACAACTTGTTTTGGTTGTGGTGAAGTTGAACCATAACCCCAGATCCCCAATTGGCTGCCCTCAAGTAATGTGTCCATCAAACACAACAACTTCTCTACTGTCACACCCAGAGTTGGGCTTCCTGGATTCTACCTACCCACATACATACACAGCAGAATTCTAACTCTGAAACACGGTTTTCTGAGAAGTTCAGCTTTAATTGAAAGAATGGTTTTACAGCATTCAAGGCTGTGAAGAAAACGTTGAAAATGTGTTGGCAGCATTTGTCAAAGCTGCAACATCTTGAAGGGGCCTGAGCAAAAGCAGCCAATGTTCAGTGTAACTCTCCATTTTCCTATATAGCTCCTAGCCCATCCTGCTCTGCCCTTGCTGACCCCTGATGACTTCCTCCTTCTACTCTTCCTCCTTACCTGATCACAGATTCAACTCCTAAACCTGTTCACCAATGCAGCTGGAAGTTTTAAGCTTCCTGGGAGGTTTTGAAATTCATTTATTACTAGGAATGCCAGAAAACATATTCAAGCTCCGGCTTTGTGGACTTGTATAGCCCACTTCAAAGGAGGGGTGAGGTTTTGTTCTGAAATCCTTCAACTTATATTCAAAGTGACCATTGGAAATGCAGTTTCCCTGTGAGCCAGCCCTTACTAATCAGCATGTAAGGTCAGCCTGCAAGAGTGGAGGAGAAAGGAGGGAAGAGGGGAGGGTGAACCATTTTCAACTCTCCTTGAGCATCCACCATAGCATCTCCAGCTGTCTTTTGCAAGGAATGGAAGAGGCAAGTGGGACATGCCTTAGCAGAGCACTCCTCATTTTAATAGGACCTTCCTGGAATCATCTGACTCCAACTTCACAAGCCACCCCCATTGCTCCTCCTGATCCAACCACCCACTCCATGATACCTCCACAGGGCTCAACAGCCCCTGAAATTTGGAGGTGCCTGCACCGATTTGGCATGTTGGTATTTTATTTCCTGCCAGTTTTGAAGTTTAAAAAAGCAGTGACTCTTAATCCCATTGCTGTTGCCTCGTGTCTTTGTTCTGGTGATATTTGGGGAGGGGTAGAACATTTGGGGAGATATTTGGGGTAGAACATTTGGGGAGGGATAGGAACATGGGTGGCGCTGTGGTCTAAACCCCTGAGCTTCTTGGGCTTGCTGATCAGAAGGTTGGTGGTTCGAATCCCCGTGGCGGGGTGAGCTCCCATTGCTCAGTCCCAGTTCCTGCCAACCTAGCAGTTCGAAAGCACGCCAAAAGTGCAAGTAGATAAATAGGTACCGCTCTGGTGGGAAGGTAAACGGCGTTTCCGTGTGCTGCTCTGGTTTCGGTGTTCCGTTGTGCCAGAAGTAGCTTAGTCATCCTGGCCTCATGACCCGGAAAAACTGTTTGCGGACAGACACTGGCTCCCTCGGCCAGTAAAGCGAGATGAGCACTGCAACCCCAGAGTCGTCTGTGACTGGACCTAGCTGTCAGGAGTCCTTGACCTTATTTTTTTTTATTAAAAAAAGAAGATCTCAAATGAGTCTGTTTTTAAAAGCCGTTCATCAAAACAGTTCTGAGGTTAATCCCGGGGTTTGTAGCTGACCTGAGGCTGAAAGTGTTAACAGCCAGCAGCCCATCCCTACCCTGCTTGCACATAAGCTCTCAATATACCTGGACAAATGAAGCACAGACATTATTGAGAATGAATATTTTCTCCTTCCAATGAAGTCTCAGCTCAGGGCTGTTCTTCGAAAACTATGCTGTACCTTACGCTCAAGATTGCACAGGAAACAGACAGAACTCTTCTTCAGTCCTGCTGTCAACAATGTGGCTCTCAACAATCAGAAGCAGAAACTTTACTGTCCATTGTTAAACTTTAGTGCTTAATGTTTTAATAAACAGACAGGTCCGTCCCTCTGAATCGTTAAGTCAGCAATAAAACAGAGAGCTGAAGCTGCTTTATGATCTTCTTCTTCTGTGCGTTGCTGGCATGTTTGAAAATGAACCAATGGCCTGCGCTTGAAAGCCAGGTTTCACTGTCAAGGTGAAGCACCCTTGAAGTTTTAATGCTGGAATTCGAGAATTCTGGAAGCAAAGTGGCCCATTCTCCCTATGGAAGATGAATTAAGAACATTTGGGAAGAACAGAAATTAAGGTAGCAACTCTCTGTTCTTTCTCCCAAATTTAAAATAATTATGATACATCAAATCACATCAAAAAACTGAAAATGCTGGGCCCCATAGCTCTATGCTGTCCAGTTCCACTGCAGCATTGACCAAGAGCTTCAAAAATGCAGGTAGGCTCTTCTGGATATTTTGTGCATCCTCTCCCAGGACTCATTTACACTTCTGCTTGTGCCATGCCTAGAAAGCACGAGTCTCTATGGTTTTTTGTTTGACCCACACAGCCACACTTTCTAGGCATTAGTCCAAGCGGTTTCCCCCTTGCCACACTCCTTTCCAAGGGAAAACCCACTCCTTAGTGATAGATCAGAACACATGTTGTTTGCTCCAATTGAGTGCTAGAGAGTGGTTTTCCCCAAAGAGAAGCAGCAGGACAAGAGGAAATGTGGATAGGCCCCCAGTTAAAAATGCTAAAGTTGTAAGCTGATGTCCACTTCCCTGGGAGCAAGTCCCACTGAACTCATTTAGCCTTCTGAATAAACATGCTTGTGGATTGGGCTGTTGACAAAGACTTGGGAAGGAAGCCATGTGCAGAAGTTCAGGTTTTATGGAATGAACGGGACCAAATTTCAGATCAAATCATTTGGGTGGCAAACACTGGAAAGGACTTTGCAGTGATCTCAGAGTCCACACTGGAGGCAAGTAATAGTTTCAGTTGTTGTCAACATAATATTCTCACAGCAGATTCCCCCCCCCCATGGGGCATCTCATGTTAGATGACAGTACTTTGGTTTTGTGTGTATATAAATTTCACAGACTCATATGCTACCAGTGTACTGATGCTTGGCGTTTCAGCAAGAGAAGAAGTTAATTGACAAAGTGTGGGCTATATAGCTAGCCAGAATCTGGCAAGAACTACCACTCTGTCTCTATTTGGCACAGAGCGGAAGTTTGGCACGCGAGATACATTGCAGCAAGCATGTGGTGATGTCAGGAAGATGCAGGGCTTTGCTGAATATTTTCCTGTCTCAATTCTTAAGCCAAAAAGTGATGGAGCAGTAGAAGTCGTTCCTTGAAGGTGTATGGCAGGGAGTCTTGGGTTGTAAGGTAAGTTAACAAGGAGTTTACCTTACTGCAGGGGCAGTTAGAGGGTGGAAGACCCTCCTGAGCAATGGGGGGGATGCCTATCAGGGTGAGGTGGAACAATCAACTTCCCTTCCCTTTAAGTTAGGATACAAGCCATAATAAAAAGGAAGATGTCACAGAGCTATGTAAAAAGAAGAGGCAGTGGCAATATAAATGAATAGGTGAGTTTCTACACAGACACACCCCAACAAAAAAAGAAAACCCAGAAATGAAGATGTAAGACAGTGTTTTGAGTGCAACGAGCCAAAGATGTTGGCAATAGGCTAACAATCCTTCAACGTGGGCCCCTAACTTCAGGTAAAATCTGGGGACATCTCTCTCCTGGTGTTCACCTGGAATGGGTGGCTGTACCCTTGTTTGTAATAAATATACACAATTATAGGATGTCTTATTTGTACGTATCCCATTGGAGTTATCTTATGCAACTCCAAAAAATGTACAAGAGCAGCAGGCCAGTTAAATGAAACAACAGCACAGAGCATCTTAAACCAGATTTTGAGCATTGAAGGCCATATTTAGGAGAAGGGGCTTAAAATACACTTGGTTTTGAAAACCTGCTTAAATGTTTGTAGTCTTGGGACCAATGGCAACTCCACAGAAATGGATTTCCATAATCTAGGGGGCAACCACAGAAAAAGCCCTGTCTCTCATATCCACTCACCTTAATGTCTTACATGTAATGAAGCCATCAGGGCTGAAGAGCAGTTCTCCTTACACAACCCCTCTCACTGGTTGGCTGTGGGAGGCCAGTTAGATAAACACCCGTCTGCGTAATGAGGCCTTTAAGTAACCACCATGGTACACTCTGCATAATTTCCTAGCTACAGTGGCTCAGGGGTATGGTCTGAAGGCACATGAGGACACCACTTTGCTGAAGCTAAACTGGTCTGAGTCTGGTCAGTGCCTGGATGGGTGACCTCCTGGGAAAGGTAGAATAAATGTAAGCAAATCAATCCATCAACCAATTCAACCAAGTTACCCTAATGTCTCCTAAAAGTGGATCAGTATGAAGTAGACCGAACAAGGTGCTTCTGGCTGCCAATTATGGGATGCATCTCCCCCCTCCCCAAAAAAACCCTACTTATCTTCTACACAGTTGGCTAGCTAGTACCATGCTGGGAGAGGTTGGATGAGGATTCGGATCTGGAGGCAAGCTCTGGGTTTTACAGGCATTGTAAAAACAGAAATGTCAAAAGAAGGGAGCACGTTTTGATTCAGCTCAATCTTAGCTGTCTCTGTGTATTTGTGTATCTCTCTGTATGTATCCTAACATGCTTCATGGTAGAGTAGAAAACACAGTGCTAGACACAACTGTGTTTTCTATGAGTTATTTGTGTAAAAGTATTCAAAATGAATATGGAATCCTCTTCGCATTTTGCAGAAAGGTAATCTCAAGGCAACCCTTTAAAACAAAGTCTGCATCTTTGCTGACATATTTTACCACTTGCTTTTTATGGGCCAAGATGCTCCCCCCCCCCCCGATAGTGTGCTGTCAACACTGCTTGCAGCTGCTCTGGGATGTTTGTGTGTCTGTGTGACTTGTGTGTGACTTTATGAATGTGTTAATTCTGTAGTGGGTTTAAGTCACTTTGAGTCTTCTGTGCAAGAAGCAACTAACAAGTTAATAAATAATAGTAAACAATAATATTAATGTAACCTTATTCCACATCTGTCTAATACAGGTGCTCAGGCCTTCCTTTGAAACATTGGTCTTCGCAGAAATTGCAATGCACAACTGCTTGTCCTTTTCTAAGATGCACTGCACCACAACTATCTTTCAAAAAGAGATGGAGAAAGAAAGAGAGGGGAGCATGAAGACTGACAAGGGAAAGGAAGAAGAGAGGAAGACAGAAGACTAGATAGATAGATAGTTGATAGATGGATAGATGATAGATGATTCCTGAGTCCAGAAAGTTGAATAATCTGGTGTAGTTATCAATAGGAGAGACATCTCCCTGACACTGTGTCCACAAACAATTACAACCAGAATATTTAATGTAAACAAGATCATTCTTCTTTAAGTCATTGGGGCTCTGCTGCTTATATCAAGCTCCAGAAGACAAAGAGTTGGGAAGCAGGATCATCCATCAACTCTACTGAAAGACCTGCTCCACTGAATCCCCTCCCCTCAATTGTCACCTGGGAGCATCTATTCCATCAGGAGACAGTAGGGGCTGGGAAACAGGGCCTTCCATTGGGTGTGCTGAAAGTCCATCTCCATTGAATCTTCACCCCCTCAGCTGTCACCTGGAAGCAAGTGTTCCATCAGAAAGTGTTGTGCCCTTGGTGTCAGACTCCCTGTCTGCAGTGGATACAGTCATTGCACCAGTACCTCTCTGGCCTCCAACTTGAGCCCTATATGACTCCTTTCCTGTCACCTGGCAGCAGCCATTTCGTTGAGCTACACCACAGGAAGAGATGAGACACAGGGCCACTCCATCAGCTGTGCTGAGAGATCAGCTACATGGCGTTTCTCATCTCCCTAAACTGCTTCCATTCCAGATTTCCTTCTTCCTCCTCTTCCCCTTTTCCTTTCCTGTGTGTGTGTGAGTGTTGTAGATGCTAAGTCTGCAGGCAGGAACTGTCTTGCTTTGATGCCTTATATGGAAACAATCTCTCTTGACAGAAAAGAAGGATAAAAATGCCTCCAATAGATAAATACTGTACAAGTATTTGAACTGATTTGCGGGTCACAGCTAAAGCCCTTGTGCTGGCTGATAACTGAAAATTCTTTTTCACTCTCTCACAACGTAATTTTGTGACGTTATTATATTATTTTAAATATATTTTTATTTCTAGTGGAGAAATGCATGTTCGTCTGTTTATTTCTTTTCTTTAGCGAAATTGTTAACAGATGACCTTATATTTTCTTCACCCTTTTTCATCCTCTCCTTCACCATCTGCATTTACTTAAACCCAAATGCCAGGATAAGGAGGACACACATTTATTCATTGTTTCCTTAAAGTCTTGAGATATTAATACATTAGTAGTTGCTTGGTAGGCTCAGAAGATGATAAAGATTATGGCGCATAATATTGCAGTAATTGTTAATAAATTACAGCTGCACCCTGGAGCCTCTGATGATAGCATTAAAGGGTTTTCCTCTTCTTTTTCTTTTTCTTCCCTATCTTAGAGGGGGGCTTTATTCATCACAGCCACTGCATGTGAGGTGGCCTGCATCAGTAGTCTGATCTGTCCATACATCTTGTTGTAAAATTATTAGCATATTATCCTGGGGCAGTGGCTTACAATTCTCTCTCTCTCTGTCTTCCTAGCTCAGCAAAATGATTGAACCCAGCCTCCTTCCCCAGAGTGAAAGCGAAAAGGAATTTGATCCTCGTACACACCTGATGGGCAGTGACTGGCCTGAAGAAACAATCAACAGTAGAAGGAGTCAACTGAAAAGGAATATCTGAGTGCGGAGCTCTTTTCCATTTCTTCTATTCAAGCCAAAGATCCATTTCTGCACACCGCCATTGCTTTTAGTAAGTGCTTCATGCAAGTGTTTAGTGAGAGGGAAATCAAGCCATACCCAAATATTATCTTCTGCATAAAAAATACACCCAACTTTGCACAGAGCGGATCCAGGTTTGAGGAAGTCCTCAGGAAACAGTTCCCCTCTCCTATGTTAGTGAGCCCCAACTGACTTGGCAGCAGCATCGCTCCACCCATCTGAGGAAAGTAAAATGGCATCCTCTGCTAGGGGACAGCATCTTAAGTGTCTGCAGTGCCCCAGAGCAATGCAATGGCAGCGGCATTGCGTGCAGGTCCAGTTGCCTGGTGCAGAGGACCCAAGGCAGGCTTTTACACTGGTGGACTCTACTGGGCCACAGTCATCCCAGGTGCTGCCTAAGGCCAGGCCTTCCCTTGTGCAACCCCCATGCCCAGTTTAGCCAGCTAGTTTTGTGCTCCTGCATGTGAAATGAGTGGGAAAGTTAGAACTGAAGACAGGTATGATAGGACTGGAATACTCCATGCTAGATCCATCGGTGGCTGCAGGGACTGGGCTGTAAAGAGATGGGCAGATGCAGAGGAGGGAGCGGGTGGCAGCAGCAGGGTCAGGTTCACAGGTGCCAATCTGCTGCATAGTGGAAATATTGAACACTGGTGGAGAGGCGTCTCTTTAGAAAGCCATGCAACAAGTTGTTCAGGTTGTTCCGTCCTTTTACAGAATCATAGAATTGTAGAGTTGGGATGGACCATGAGTTCATCTAGTACAACCCTCTGCAATGCAGGAATCTTTCACCCAATGTGGGGCTCAAACCTATGACCTTGAGATTAAGATTCTCATGCTCTACCAATTGAGCTATGTGGGTCTGTGGCAGGGGTAGACAGTGTGGTGCCCTCCAGATGTTGTTGGACTCCAACTCCCATCAGCCCCAGCATCACAAATAACTCAGTGGGTAACCTTACATGAGGCACTGACTCCCCACCTTAATCCTTAATTCGTAATATATGTGGAATAGTAGTGGCCTACCACACAAGATTGTTGTTAAGGACTGCTGGGATAATGTGCCTGAAGTTCACTAAGCACTAATTCTTACAGTAATGTTACAGGAACAGGATTGACTTCAAGACACAGCTCTCCCTGGGAGCTCTACCCTTGAATGGCTGGGTATGGTCCAGTACAAAAATGCTGCACAAAGGCACAAAATGAGGGTCACAAAATGGACTCTACCTTTGCAGTTGACAAGAAGTTCACAACGGCACCCAGAATAGTTTTCTATGTGGTAGAATCAGAACCCTGGTGCTCACCAGCAATGGAAATTCATTGCCATTGTAGAAGCATTGCACCGAATGATTTCAACTTTCTGTAAGTTTTGTGGGAACAGGACGCAGCTGAAATCCCACACATCGGAGCCATGCAGCTTTTCACCATGTAGAGGAACTCTGTGGCTGCATGCAGATTAAGAAGATGGGAGAGTGATGCAGTCATGGTGTTGGACTAATGCTTGCCACAGCAGGCGTGATGTTCTGGTCACTGCCAGAGGAAATTAGAACCACGAGTGCAGTTCAAACAGATCAGGTTATTCTTGAGCTGAGCAAAGACAAAATGGGAATGATACCAAAGCTGCAAAATAAATCAGTGACAGAGGTGGAGCGGCAGAAGACAAATGAAGTTCAAATTCCTCCTTGTTTATTTGAATGTTTGGACCATTTTCCACTTGATTTATGCATTTGCTTCCATATATTTTTCATTTTTTTATTTATTTTGGAGATAATTGGATTTCGAAGCTTTGCAGCCAGACACTGTAATTGATCTCTAAAAAGATGGATTTGTCGCTTAGCTGGGCACAAACCTGGCAACTGGAAAGGGATATACACAGATATATAAACAATGACACACACACGCAGAGAGAGAGACACTCAAACATATACTCAGTTGGTACAATAAGTAGGTTAGAGGAAGAGCTACAGGGTTTTGCTTTTTCAGCCAGCCAGGAACTGGGCTAGAACTATCATGTGGAGAACATTTTTCTTCTGCACTGGCTTTGGGTGCTGTACCAGTTCTGGGTGCTCACTGATGGTGTTCATGATCGCATGTATAGCTAGATACTTCCCCCAATGCAAGAAGGAAATGAAAGGAGCGGCGGCAATACACTTGCGTTTTCACTTTATAATTATTGTAAACATGTAAAAAGGGGGGCATTGTTGTCAACCTCCCCACAAGTGGATGCACAGGCTCCACCTGTGTGTGAATCTCACACAAATTCCATTTTTGTGTGTATATTATAGCAGGCAGTAGATAGAACAAAGAATTGTGAACGCCAAGATACATATATCTACATCTGCTCCCTTCTTGGAAAATGAGAAGCTTGTGAAGTAAGTCCTACTGTGTTCAATATGGTACCCTCCCTACCTAGTAGTGGTGTTTATGACCGCAGCCATAATCCTGCATGGATGCTGTCCAATAAGACCTTATTTGCATTGCAACTGGAGGTAGATGAGTTTCTGGAAACACGTTTTTCGATTCCCTTTGCCGTCACTGTTGGGTTTGTTCATGATGCACAGAGTATTACCACATCGACATTCAGAGTCATAAATCAAGCGTACAAAGCTCCAAATTTTTATTTTTAAAAAAATCCCAGAAGATTTAAAAGCATAATAAATAGTTTTGCCATCTGGCTGAGGAGCCTTTAAGAATTCAGGTTCTCAGACTAATCTCTATAGAAGGGTTTATGAACTTCATTTTAATGTAAGCTGAGAGCCTGACAGAATCACACGGCTCCAAGGCTTGGATTTTGACAGCCACAAGACTCATAACAATGCCATGGGTTTTGGCAGCAGCTCTGGTGAAGGCACGGCTTCTCTGGAATGCCAATTAACTTGGGCTCAGACAACATGGGTTGGAGGCATACCTACCCGTTTAAACCAGATCTGTACTCTCAGTCAGCTATAAAGCATGGGTGGAAGTCTGATTTAAAGAGGAAAAGGAGTGTGTGAGTGAGGGGAAGCCAAGCATTTTCTCCTTTCATGGAGAAAACTGCAATCCATCAGACTTCTGGCACTTTCCCCCAGTTGATCCAGAGTGGTAGGGCAGAATTAAGAGCACAAGACATATATGGGGAAGGATTGCTGAACCCTCCCCCCATTATCTCAGCTCAGAGATAAGGGGGGAGGGTTTAGAATCGCTTCCCCATATATGCTCTGTACTCTTAAATTAGACTCCCAAGCCTGATTGTTCACATGGCAAGAGCAGAGTCAGGTGTAAGCAAACTGAACTTCTGCCATCACCTATAGTTTTACCCTTAAGACTGCTTCACTCATTATAGTAAAATGCTGTGTGTATATGCAAGCAAAAAATAAATAAATGTATGAACATGTCAAACTGTTGTATATTACACCAGTACCCTTCTCAGGGAACTAGGATTCATTATGGGCCCTGAATGCTTATACAGTGGTACCTTGGGTTAAATACACTTCAGGTTACATACACTTCAGGTTACAGACTCCGCTAACCCAGAAATAGTATCTCGGGTTAAGATCTTTGCTTCAGGATGAGAACAGAAATCGTGCAGCGGCAGTGCAGCGGTAGCAGGAGGCTCCATTAGGTAAAGTGGTGCTTCAGGTTAAGAACTCTTTCAGGTTAAGAACGGACCTCCAGAACGAATTAAGTACGTAACCAGAGGTACCACTGTACACTCAGTAGCAAACACAGATTTACTGCTGTGGGATGTGAGAAGCAGCCAATAGCAGGCTACAATCCTTAAACATGGAGGGGGAGCAGTTAAAATGAGATGACATAAATTTCTCCCAGGTTTGGGGCCATGTTGTAAGATCATAAAGGCACTAGATCCTTCATAGCAAAGTGTTTGTCTAGTCCTCCACCAATATGTCCACAACACATCTGCCTTTTGGCACTCTGGGTTTCATACGTGTGTGTGTGAGTGAGAGAGAGGGAGTGAGAGAGAACAGAGAATCAGGTTTACTGTGCATTGCTGTGATTGGCCATTTACAAGATCTGTGTAACATAGCTGACATATCCATCCCAATCAGTAGTTCATCTTTCAGGAATTCTTTGCCAAAATGCCAGTAGAATATTGTGCTTTCATTCCCCTTATCCATCTACTGTAGTGAAAATATGGGACAATGGGGCAAAACAGTGATCATTCAGCTTTGGTGGAAGCTTTCGTGGCTATTGTCAAAGGACATTTCCATAGCCGTATTATTGCATATCTTTCTACATCCATTGCACTTTTCAGTCTCAGTCTCTTTGGATCCTCTGTGGGCCTTAAAATTATCCAATAGAAATGTTTGAAGATACAGGCCCCACCTCCCTAAATCTAGTTATTTCAGAAAGAGAGAGAGAGAGAGAGAGAGAGAGAGAGAGAGAGAGAGAGAGAAAGCAGGCACTGATTCCACAGCCTGGTATGCAAAGGATTTCCTGGCCTACACTAGGCCCTTGCATCTGTTATGTGTTTGGTGGTGGTAGTGGGGCCTTAGATCAGGAAACAGAAGGACTCTTGTTTCCACCAGACAGGCTCTCTTGTTGATTTCTGGCCAGCCCTAGAAATCAATCTTTGTCCCTGACATAAGATGAGGCTCCTAGAGAGGTCCCTCATCTGCCTCCTGGTTCAACTATAGCATCCTTCTTATTGGTATTCGACAGCACCACTTCCCTTCATAAAAGGAACCTCTCCTCCATTCAGGGAGTTGGGCCAGGTTTTGCTTTACATTCATGTGTCTCGTTTCCCACATCTGGGGGAGAATGAACAGGCATAACTATGGAGACCTCTTTGCTCCCTAGCCATTCCCAGGACAATGTTCTGCCCTGAGGAAAATGTATGAATCTTATTGCCAGACTACCCAGATTTACATCAGCTGTACCATTCTTTCTATAGCTACAAGGAGTCACCCCATTCCCTGACATCTTAGGAAATGGGGGCAGATGGTGTGTCTGCTTGCCAATCCATAAGCAGAGTTTGATGAAACTCCCTTTAACCCCTGAGAGCCTAGTGCTACATTTGGCTTCAGCACCATGTTGGATTTGGCAATGAAGAATGAATTGAATACTCCGTAAAAAAATTATAATTCTTCCTTTCTTAACCACATTCATCCCTCCCTCCCTCAATAACAGAATTTAGTTCTTCAGGGCAGGAAATGTTTTATGTTAACTATCATATAAACACTGAGGGCACTACATATATGAAACAGGATGAGGAGGAAGAGGAGAAATTCCGCAGCTGATGCGAAACTCAGTGGTAGAGCTTTTGTTTTGCATGCAAAAGGTCCTGATCTCAACCCCTGGCATCTCTATGTAGGCTTTTGAAATCCTGGAAAGTTAGAGAGTGTCCTAAACTGGATGTACCAATGGTTCAGCTCAGTCCAAAGCAGCTTCTTGCATTTCTTTGTCTACAGAGTAGACAGTGGTTCTCCATCTTCACTTTCACAGTCTTACAAACCTTTTCGCTAGAGTCTGGATTTTGGATCTTGTCTCTGTGAAATATGTGCTCTATGTCATCTTCAGATGAAGGGTGGTATACAAATCTAACACACAAATAAAGAATGCTGCAGTTAATCGTGGTGAGAAGAGGAACCATTCCTCTTCCTGGTGGGTCTCACACCCACACAGAACAAAGACGTAGAACTTGGAGGCTGAGCAAGCAATATAATAACCCTCCAGAGCTCTATTACAATACTTCCATGGAATTTTTGTGGCTTGTGGGGAGGATTGTTTTACAAATAAATCTCCAAAGAGGTAGGGGAATTCTCCATCCATTGTCCATTGTTGTAAAAGCTAGAAGAGGTAGTATTACTGACTATCCGTTTCCCCATATGGATCCCATATCCCTTTGAGCACCTGATCTTCTACTGCAGGCCCTGCTTTACTGCTTACTATCTAGCACCCAACAGCTGCACCGACAGAGTCCATCCCCAAGCCTGTCAGGGCAGGAAATGGGTTTCAGTGCCTTGCATAGCTACGCTCTGTAGACAAAGCCACTTGGCAAGGGCTGCTAATTCCCCCTCCTCTGTGTTATTTTGTTCAGCATAACCAAGTCTTTGGGGATACAATTTCTACCAGAACTTGTTAACAATTTATAACTATTGGCTTGATCATGGAAAGCGGGAGATTCCTTCATTAAATTAGTCCCTGATCCAGACTCCCTGAAGGAAAATATATTCTTCAAAAAATGCAAGGATTATAAGAAACCTCACAAAGCCAGTAAAAATAGAAGCAGTGAGGGTTGGTGTTTGCTGTCAGAGAAGATCTAAAGCTGTCAGAAAGTGAGCTTTTGTATTGTTCTTTATAGTTTCCACTTGTCATTCTTAAAGGGGCCCTGCTTCAACATATTTTTTTTTTAAAAAATACAAAAACTCATGATTTCTTCAAGCAACCACAGACAAATTATTGAAGCCTGATAGGTCATAGGAAAGTAGACCTGAAAATTTGGTCAGTCAGCTCAAGACCTTCTGGTCATCAGATGCGTTGGGTATGAACCAAGTATTCCCAGTGCTGCTGACATCTTTTTAAATGCCACAGATATAAGTTGGCTCTGTACAAGTCCTTTTGATTCCTCAAGATCAAGGTGGATGTTTCCTTGGTGGATGTTTCCTTGGAACCAAGATGGGGGGGGGGGGGTTGGTCCTATTGTGTGATTGGGTCATCTTCTAATGTATGAGAGAGCAATTCCTATACATTTTTATTCTGAAGCAAGTCTGTGAGTTTATTAGGCCCCAATGAATAAATTAATTCATTAGGATTGCAGCATACAGCGCAACTCAGGAGACAGGGGTGAGATCCTGTAGCAGAGCTTCCATGTGTTCCTAAGCCCTGCTGGATAACTGCATCCTGGCAGGAGCTGGCTTTTTCTTACCCTTTTCTTTGGCTATTTTCTTCTTTTCTTCTTTCACTTCTTCTTTGGAGTCAACAGGAGAGAGAATTAACTAGTCCAGCTCCAGGACTGGCATAGTTGAGGGTTCCTTTTGGGGGACAAAAGGCATTAAGATCTTATAGGTCCTTGGTTCCTCACCCCAACCCTGCCCATGCCCTATTTTTGTTCCTACTGTTGGTGGAACACTGTTGGCAGAATATCTGCATAGTGCTTTCTGTGGGTATACCAGGGGGCATATATGCCATCTTATTGGTGGGTTTCCCTCTTTGTTGGTGGAGCAGCACTTACCCCACATCCAAGGGCATCTCAGCTGGCCTTTGGCTATATTTGGCTATCTTTAGAATTGCTCACTAACTGGAGTCAATGGATTCGATGAGACGTTATTGTGCAGCGAGTGAACAGAAATCCAAATATTGAATGGTTTGTCTCAAACAATGGAGGCCTCTTCAAATGTAGAATGAGAGCTCATGACTCACAGAAATGTGCAAGGGCCTCTCTGTGAAATAAAAAATAAAAAAATAAAAATGCTGCAGCAGGTCCATCTGAATTCACTTCACATTTTGCTGTTGACATCATATGTGCAATGCCCCTTGGAGGATTTTGCTGACCACATCAAAACCACATGCTTTTGACTTTCTCAAAATCCATACAAAGCAACACCCTCCAAATTTACCCCGAATTTTCGCTGTCCGTGAAATTCATTGGCACTTTGTCTGGTTTGGAATACACAGGGTGCTACTGCGAATTCTAAACCAAGTGAGTGGCAAGAAGGCACCTGCAACAGTAAGTGGATAGCAACACATTCAGGCTTCCAACGGAGAACAACAATAAATGAAAACACCAGAGCTGTTACAGTTCATGGGTCAACCTCAAAGCAAAAGCCCCAAAGCATCACTCCTGGCTCTTTAGCTATTTGCCTAAGTAATGTTCTTTCCCGCTTATTCAGTTCTGCATTTCAATCCCAGTAGGGGGTTGAATGTCTCCACCCAGTGCCCATCAGTATGTGAATTGAGGAGGAAAGACTACACCTCATCACTTCTGCCGAATTGGTTTCCTAATTGATGCTGCACATTTTAACAAGCAATCATGAAGAATTCTGGTGGGGGAGGAAAAAAGTGGGAGGGGGAAATGGGCACCTTCAGTGTTCAGGCTGTTAACTGTAATTAGCCTGGTTTCTGAGATGTAATTATCTCGCAATCTCAAAGCAAACACCCTGGAGGGAGCAGCACAGTTAAAGACAATGCGGTATTAAAAATAAATTATTAGAATGATGCCCACTTGCTGCTATTTCAGGATCTGTCCGTATTTCCCTTTCTTATTTAGGTGTCTGCGCTTAGCTACTGTGACTCTTCGCACCCGCCTGTCTGGTGAGGTGCAGCATTTTTCTTCCCTAGTTATATGATCCAGAAAGAGATTGGGGGTTGAGGAAGAGAGAGCAGATCTATCCCTGCTGCACACTATGAACTGCTGTTTCGCTTTGTCACACTGCAATTAGGAAACCACTACATTTGTGGTGGAATTTAATTCTTACCGGCTATTTAATAGATCACACTTTACGAAGTGTTTGAAGTGTTTGAAAACAAATGGGTTGTAAGAAGAACATGATGCAGACGATTCTCCCAAATGCTTGCCATACTTTCAACAACCACTTCCATGAGGACACCATTTGCATGAGGGAAAACGTTGCAAGGTCTCTGGCCTGCCTGGAAACACTGATCAGAGAGACCCTCACCCTAATCCATGGTGTGTTGGAACTGTATGGTGAGAGTTGGTGGTGAGAGAAATCTACTCTGGCCCTTCCGAGACGCACAGGTTGTCTACTTTTCCTTCACATAACACTGAGGAGAGGTGCTGGCAAAAATTATGCCCTGCATTACTGGCAAATCTGTCAAAGAGTAGATGAGTGGAGGTCTGTTTCTTACACTGCACTTGGCACAAGTATTTCACTGTTGCTGTTTTTGCATGCAAACATACCTTTTCATATTTCACCAGCAATTTGGTCTGCCAGCACTTTTGGGTAGATGCAGATGTAGAGCATTCATCCCTACACAGAATCATAGAATTGTAGAGCTGGAATGGACCCTGAGGATCATCTAGTCCAGTGGTTCCCAACTTGTGGGTCCCCAGAAGTTGTTGGACTACAATTCACATCATCCCTGAGCTCTGGCCTTGCTAGCTAGGGGTGATGGGAGTTGTAGTCCAACAACATCTGGGGACCCACAGGTTGAGAAAGGCTGATCTAGTCCAACCCCTGCAATGCAGGAATATCCAGCTGTCCCATATGGGGATCAAACCTGCAACCTTGGCGCTATCAGCACCACACTCTAACCAACTGAGCTATATCTTACAACCTCCTCAGTATAGACTTGTCCAGGCAATAGAGTGCTGTGTGCAGTGAGTCCTGTGATATATTGACCACATTTCCTCAGTGTATAAGTGGCCAGGTCAACAATCTGGAGAACTCCTTTCTCTTTTAAGTCATTGATACAGCTGGTGAGGGATGGGATGGGATGAGAGGCACTACAGAGTGGTAACTAAAGGGAAAATGGGGCTCATACCCTTACCAAAGGAAGGCACAGAGCCACCTCAAGCCTTGGCTGCTACTGTCTGAATACTGTGGGTAGCAGTGTCCTATCTGACATCTGTGGGCCACATAAAGTGTGCTGGCAATTCACCATCTGTATACCTGCATGGTGCTGACTGAACTGCTTCACATCTGTCTCATATCTCCCTCCAGCCAGGATCTGAAGCCTCCTCCATCTCAGCTGCAGCCAGACTGGCTTGAAGACATTTTGCTGCCTGAAAAAAGATGGTGCCTCTTCCCATTCCATCTCCAAAAGATGGCAGCTGAATCTTCCTTTCCCGCTGGCTATGGGGCAGTGTCCTCCACTGTGCCTGAGGACAGCAGGCGTATTGTGAGCAGGAGCTAAAGTAACTTAGAAATGGCTGTATGGGGGAATCAGTTCTGGATGGCACCAGCAGGGAAGAAGACAGGAAGATCTGACTACTTTCGTTTTTGTGCATAGTTGGGTAGCAAGCTATGGCTGAGTAAAATCTGGTCACCTGACACATGCAGCTCTGTCCATTTCCACCCCCAGCATCTGCTGCCTCAGGTGGCAGCAACACTCTGTCTAATGGTAGGGCTGGCCCTGCTTGTGGTTTTGGCCACAGTGGTGGATTTTGGGATCTCAATTTCAGTGGTGTTCTGTGTGCCAAAATTCAGCACCCTTCATTGTAAATCATAATTGTGGCATGCATTTAAAGGGGAGGGGAGGGAATGTGCTTTTAAGGTATGGTGTGTGCACAGCCTTTGTCACAGTCAAATACTGCCTCTTTGCCCATTCTCTGCCAGCTGTTTTGGTGGCTTTAAAGAATGGGTGGGGAACCAATGTTGGTGGGCTTCAGTCATTCCTAATCATTGGGCCATGTTGGCTGCCATTGAAGGGATTTTGTGTGTGACCACATCTGGAGGACCACAGGTTCGCTACCCCTGCTTTAGAGGGTTATTAAGGTTGTAACATGCCATACCCCACATTCCTGAGCATCTGTACAAAATGAAGGTGTATATAAAACATTGAGGGTGGGAATTTTATGAGTACATATGTATATGCAGAATTAGAGCACATCCATGACTCCTGTCCCCATATTTAATGCGAGAAGCAGCCCCTAGCTCTTCCTTTAGTAGCATGCAATTAATGGATGCCTTTTGGATTGGAAGCTGGACTGCTAATGCAACAGACTTTATAGCAGCTTTAACTGCTGCAGCTCCTCTTAGGTCAACCTCATAATTCTTCATACAGCAGGAAGCAACTGCGTCGTCTCCCTTTCTTCCTCTCCTCCTCATATCTAGTCACTCACAGGATGCACAGAGCGAATCTGGAGAGCCCATTAAAAGCCACTCATCTGGAAAATAGTCTCTGGGCCTTGTGCTCATGCCGGGGTCTTAGCTGCTGAGATGAATCTGACAGTAGCAGCAGCAGCAGCATGTCCATGGGGAAGAGACGCGGCTGTTAATGGCTTCACAGATAGACCGTGTGGCAGTTTTCATAAAGTGATTAATAATTAACACGCCGAGCCCGTTCAGATTGGTGGAGGCTATAGATCGGAATCTCCTTCTCAAAGGGATTGTAGCAAAAAGTAAAATGAGAATGAAAACTGCTATGGTGGTCCATGGGAATTTGGGGGCGGAGGGGGCGGGAATCCAGACAGCAACTCTGGCACAATACTTTTATTAGGCTGAACTAAAGTAGTTACAATTTGCAAAGTAGTACGCAAGTTTGCCAGAGTTCTAAATGTTATGGGATGAGGAGGCAGAGGTAAAAGGTGTTTTGCTAGGCATGATGAAAACCCCCAGAATGCCATTTGTAACATGGAATTCAGAAAGGTGGTTTGTTTGTTTGTTTGTTTGTTTGTTTGTTTGTTTGACTTCCTTGCTTTAGACCACAGGATGGGCTACTATTCCCATCCTCAATGGAAATTCTCACCACTATTTGGCCATGTTGGCTGGGGTTGAAGTGAGTTGGAATCCAACAACATCTGGAGGGCTACAGCATCTCCACCCCTGTTTTTGATTATGCTTGGCTTGCACACATAGATCTCAGGTTGCAGCAAGCCAGAGAAGTCCAAGAGCAGCTCTCCCTTGAAAATATGAAAACCAGTACAGTGGAACCTCGGGTTACAAACACCTTGGGTTACAAACACTTCGGGTTACAGACTCCGCTAACCCGGAAGTTGTACCTCAGGTTAAGAACTTTGCCCCAAGATGAGAACAGAAATTGTGCAGCAGCGGCACGGCGGTGGCAGGAGGCCCCATTAGCTAAAGTGGTACCTCAGGTTAAGAATGGCTTCAGGTTAAGAACGGACCTCCGGAACGAATTATGTTCGTAACCAGAGGTACCACTGTAGTTGTTCAGATTTGTTTCTACCACTAATCAGAGCACATTGTCCTCGTGCAAGGCAAAAGCAGAAGTAAAGAAAAATATGGCAATCCTTTTGTTTGTACAGCTGAAGGTTTATTTTAGGTGGTGCATCAGACTTAAGAGTCAATGGAAGCCAAACTGGGTATTAATATTACCTAGTGGTTTCAAGGAATCTGGTTTTCCAAATTAGGCAAAGTCCCATAGCTAGGCAGTGGAATAGCTGGGAGTGTAGGGAATCTTTTTCAGCCCAAGCACATCATTCATTCATAGATAGGGATGGGGGAGAGGATTAGTTCGGTTTTCATTTTTGATGTAAAACTTCCTAATTCGAACTTCCCATAACAATTTGTGTAGCAAAATGCAGCTATTTTTCAAAATACTTTTCTAAATTTAGTGGTGCAGCCCCAAACAGTGTACAAGAATGCACATATTAAGGAAAAGTGTGCATAAAAATGCTTTGATTAGTGCAAACAACACAAAAAAGTGTGGTGTCAGGGAATAGCTTGTAAAAATGTATACATTAGGATAAATGTACACTATAAATTTTTCAGGGACTTAATAACAATAATTATCAGACCAATGTGGAAATGGGTGGAACTGAAATTAAGATATGAAAGATGAAGAAACAAAGAAACTGAAATTGAAAGATTTTCCCATTACTATTCATGGCAACCATTCAGGGGCGACTTGCAAGTGATGGGCCGGGGGTAGATGAAAAAAAAGTGGGTGGAGCAACAAATGAGACTGTTATCTTTCTGGGGTAGGTTGTATTCCTGTCATACAAAAGTCAGAGGTTTCTAACCCCACCCCCCAACACACACACACCTCCATTCTCCTTCCAGGAAATAGGTATTATCATAGTTCATTGAGAGTGTGCACTCAAGACACATGCAGAGCAGAGTGGGTGAAACGTGAAGCATGGACAGGGTACATGACTCAGAGAGAGTCCCAAGGTCCAGACAGAAGCCTGGAGGGATACATTCAGACTCCAACCTAGAGGTTTCTACCCCGGCAGGAAAAGGCCATCTGCCTCCATTTCTAGTTTTCTAGTGGTCACATCAAGGGTGTAAGCTACTTATGTGCCCCCAACCTCTCAGTTGGGCCAGACTGCACAAAAGGTGTGAGTAAAGCATCCCAGTGCTCCTTGTTTGTGTAGACAAGGATTCACATATCGTGATAAAACAAAGCAGTCCTGTTTTAAGACCTTGATGATATAAGCCAGCCCATAACTTGCCGCAACCGCTGCTAATTGCTTTCTTTCAACCCTTTTCTGGACCACCTGATTTATAGTTCCAGCTCTAGACTGGAACCTCAGCAACTTCTTCCTTTCTTGCATGACTCCCCTCACTACGGGCCCAGCTGATGGAGGGGAACAATATGCCTTTGTGCAGAGCAAGGAGAGTCAGGATTAATTTGTACGTAAGCCCTACCCAAAGTGGGCCTACAGCCGGCAACTCTGGACAACCCCATCAATTCTGCTAATGACCAGGATAATGATGGTGTTCTTGTTAGTAACTGTGAAGATAACAAGGCAAACGCTAGTCTCAATTATTGTAAAATGTGCAGAAGGCAATTTAGAATAATAAATGTTTAGAATGTTAGGATTAAAAAAAAGAGAAAAGGTGCTTGCTGTCATTAGCTGGCTCTCCATCTCTAGAGTGTAAAAGGGTCCTCTGGTGAAATTTGTGTAGGAAGGACCTAGAGTGCCTCGTTCCCTAATTTACCAAAGTTATATCCCCATGTTAATGAAGAACTTCCTCCTCTTTGGGTTATGGGAACAGCATGATATGTCACTAGAGCATTTCCGGAAACACAGGACATTCTTATCCAATGGGTGTTTTCCAAGTCTATTCCAGTTACTGACTCCTGTTGTACAATAACCACAAATCTCATTCAAGCATCATATATAAAAAGTTTGGTTTGAATTCCTGCAGTTCTTTCATAGTGGCTTCCTCTCTACCCTATTTTTAATTACCCTGTTTTCTATTTGAAAATAAGACAGTTCCCCAATTGGATTCTTTTGAGGACATGTCCAAATGACCATCTTAAAGGGGGCAGCTTTCACCCCATGTTTCCATCCTGTAGTGATAGCCATGTGCAAATAGTTGAAAAACTGTCACACAGATGATGTAGCACATTACTTTTCTATTGCTCGAGGGGATAAGACACCAGTGGGTTCAAGTTCCAGGAATAGGAATTTTGATTAAACATTGGGAAGGACTTCTTAGGAGCTGTTTGGTAGTGGAACAGGCTAGTGGTCTCCCCCTATTCTTTGTTGTACAATACATAAACAGATGCTGTTCTCCTATCAGGGATCCTGTGGCATCTAATTCCTGTATCTTCAGGGGATCCAACAAGATAATGACTGAGATATATTCCACTTCTATAATTCCAGTATTCTAATATCTCCATGAGCACACCCCAACATTCCAAATTGTCAAGGAAATAGAGGTCAAGCCCAGTGATTCTTTTTAAGAAGAATGAATGAAGTTAAAAGCAAGCAATAAGATCTGCAACAATATCTTCTGGTAGGATTGATGTTCTGCAGCACATTGTTCAATGTGGGCTTGTACAAATCCCACCATTCATTTGGGCCTCAACTTCCCATCTGTAAAGTGTGATTAATAAAGTCGGTTTAAATCTGTTGCTTTGGGGGTACTCTGGCAATGAGGATGGACTAGCAGGCATCACTGAAATAATGACAATGAAGCTTAATGCTTCTGAAATCCATGTCCAGCCCCAAGAGATCTCCAGCAAGGGTATCCAACTGTGAATCAATGACTGTGAACCGTTAGATCAATGACAGCTGGAGTCTCCCCTCTGGGAGTTATTAACAGTCTTGTGGGTCCCCAAAGGCTCTCCTTGCCATTAACTAATTAATGAATTCATTAATGCCTCTTGCATCGGGAAAGGGTTGGTGCACAGCAGGCAGCATTGTATCTTTCTTAGGGTTCTCTCCCCCCCCCCCCTTTACAGAATGGCGAGCCATTAAGTGCTGCCTCTCGTCACTGTGATCTTTTATTGATCCAGCAAGAACCAGCAGCCGATGGCCTTCACCCCAGCTAGCTTTGATGGGATCCGTAATGAGTTGCTACAATAAAGGGTTTATTGCAACAGTAAACCTTCCCTTTGAGATAGGCAAACACTCCTTCTAATGGTGTGGATTTCAGTGACTCTCTGCCATTTCCCCCAGTTACGTGTGAAATGCTCCTTTGGGATTCACACAGAGGCCAGTCGACTGAGAGCTTAAAAGGCCCATTCTGTATTTTTAAGAGGCTGGCACATGGTGTCCATTCTTACCCCCATGCCACAAGTAAACATCAGGTACAGCAAAAGTTTTATATAGAAAATGATTTTGATTGCAGCATTTAGTTCCTCAGGGCCTCTGTGAAACTCTGTTGATTAGAGGCAGCTGCCTCTTCCTCAGCCAGGGTTGTCCCCCGCAATCCACCAGATAAAGTCTGAAGACTTGGGTACTTTTCTCCTCAGCTGAACAGTTTCCCAACTGAGGACTCGTTATAAATTATTTTTAGCTCTTCTATGGCAGGTTTAGACCATTCCCATCTCTACCCTCTAGAAAATTGAACTGAAAGAAAATGCCACCTCAGGATTAAGATTGTGAATTTATGACATCTTCTAACCAGGCATATCTGGTCTCACAGTTGGACTTTTAAAAAACACCTCCATTGCAACACTAGGAAATAAATTGAATTAGCATGTGCAAATATACAGCATCTGTGTTCTCCAGAACTGGCGGTCTTCCTGCATTCCTGGATTTCTAGTAATAATAGTGTCTCATACTTGATCTTATGTAAGAAAGCTGCACAAGAACATACCATATCCTTTAGGGTGAGATCAGGCAAATAACAATTCTCAGCCTGCTTTACTGAGAGAAGCATTCACATGCACTGTGTAAAAGATGCTGCTTTTGCTTCTTCCCTTTTTTTAAGCCTGGTGTGACTGGACCAACCAAAGAGCCACAGCTCATCAGTAGAGCTTCTGCTTTGCATGCAGAAGGTACTAGGGTTCAATCAGAAAGACTCTCTTGTCTGAAACCCTGACAAGTCATTGCTGTTCTGCATATACAGTACTGAGCTATATGGACTAACGGTCTGACCTGGTCTAAGGTCGTTTCCAATATCCCTATGGACCAGCATCATATATGCCATTGGTGTCTGTTCAAAGGTGTAGTTCACTATTATTCATTCAGTGGTAGGAACATCTCTTTGAATTGGTTCTTCTGGCTTCAGTGTTGCTCTCTTTCTGCAGTTTAGTAGGAAAATTCACTGTTGGAAGCTTCCTGCTTAGATGCTAGGGAAGTTTAGAACCAAACCTTTCGTCAAGGGTTGGTACAACCAGGCAGCAGAGACTAAGGTGATGCTCAGTTATTTGGACCTTTAGTCAACATGTAAATGCTGGGTAGGAATTTGGTCCTTATGCTTGTGTGTGTGTTGGCAGGAAGAAGGCCCAATAGCCCAGTGGAAACCAATGTTGAGCCAGTGTGCTGTAGTGGTTAAGAGCGGTAGTCTCGTAATCTGGGGAACCGGGTTCGATTCTCCGCTCCTCCACCTGCAGCTGCTGGGTGACCTTGGGCTAGTCACACTTCTTTGAAGTCTCTCAGCCCCACTCACCTCACAGAGTGTTTGTTGTGGGGAAGGAAGGGAAAGGAGAATGTTAGCCGCTTTGAGATTCCTTCGGGTAGTGATAAAGCGGGATATCAAATCCAAACTCTTCTTCTTCCTCCTGGTGTTTTGGACTACAATTCCCATCTTCCCTGGCTCAGGATGATAGGAGTTGTAGTCCACTATATCTGGATGGTACCAGAAAGGGTGCCTCTGCAATAGCTCATGTCACCTTGTGGGTAGAATGCTAGTGTTGGACCTTGTAAATCAGGGTGCAAGTTCCCCGTGAAACAGGGATCTTCAGCATGTGGCCTAATTGCTTCATTAAGTCTCAGTTCTGCATCTGCAAAATGGGGATAACTAATCTTTCATGTGGTTGTTGTAGTACTAAATGAGGTCAGGGGTCTGTCAAGCACATTCAGTTGCTGTAGTCTTGACAGCTAATGTGCATGGCCAGAGCAACTTCAGTTTCATATTCTTACTGTTATTAGGTCAGGCAAGGAACTATCTAGACTGAGAGCAAAATCTGGGGCTAGAGTGTGGTGTGATGAATAAACATAGGTAGCAGTGTTCCCCCCATCCTGCTCTCTCCTCCCCCACACTCCCCTAGACCCAACTTTGATGCATATGCTTGTCTGGAGAGGAGCAATCGTTTCTAAATGTCAATCTCCCCCCACCTTGCCGCACAACCACCTCTACTCTGCTGACCTTATCAGAGAACAGGATCGATACAACGACCCTCTTGGAGCGCAAAGCTGCACGTGAATGCTGAAGAGAAGCAATTAAAATGGAATTTCAGGGATGAGGAAAAAAGATTTCCTCCATTGTGTCCCCAGGGGAGGAAAACGAATGATCCAGAAGCAACTGCGGCTCTTAGAATTATCATAAACATAATTGGTATTTGATAAAGCAGGAAATGAAACATAATGTCCATTAATCATGGTGACAACTGGAGAGCTCCACGTGCGCCGTGGTGCAGATGTGTCTGAAGTGGACTATGTGCTAATTCACTTCCTGGGCCTCTGGGGAGCTGCCCATTGGCATCTCGGAAGAGCCGCTTAGCAACTCTAGCCCCACAAGTCCCCATGTTGCCGAAGGCAGGGCTTGTGATGTCAAGCTGCTTGCAAGGCAAATCCTGTCTGTGTCACCTAACGCCACAGTGTCCTCCTGTGGCACGAGAGATACACAGGCTTCCCTCAGAGAAATGTTAGCTTGTGTCACTGAAATCCCTCTTCGCTTCCCTTACAACTCCTACATATGTTTTGCCTGAGAAGAAACTTCCAGGCTTGCCCGAACATTTTTTGTCAGGGAGAAGCATGAACAAATAAAACCCATTGAGCTGTTTAAATAATCATATCAAAATCCTTTTAACATCCCTCAGAATTCCTGCAGGTGTTCCTCGTGATAAAATAAATTATGTGCCAGTTTTACCTAGCATCTTAAAGGCTAAGCCAGTTCTAGATGTGCAAGAAACATTAGTAGCAGCAGCAGTAGCAGCAGCTACAACTGAATTGTTGAAACCTCTAAGCAGTTTCCATAGCATTAGGGTTATACCTGGAACTGCCTCCCAGAACGCTTTCATGATTTCAGGTCTCTTACTTCCTAAATTTGCCACTGTGTTGGAGGTTATAGATGGATGGCAGAGCTGTATATGCTTGGTTCTGTCTTTTTGGTCTCTTCCAATTGTATGATTTCATGAATTACTTATGGAACACGGGCAGCATGCTGAAGGTTTTCATGTTAGGTGGTTGACTCTTTAACCTAGCCTTTAATGTACATTCTCTGCACATGCATTTGTGGGTACTTGCATGCATACACCAACCCAAACACACCTGGACCAAAGCAACCAACATTTGAAATTTTATGCTCTTCAAAGCAAACAACAACATTATTATTATTTCAAATGGGTCATGGTATACAAAGCAAATTAAGCTTCTTTGCATCTTTGATTCCGCTTTCTGCAATCTGTTCCTTTAAGTAATTTGGCCTTTTCACAAGGAAGTGCGCGTGGATGCTGATTGCGAATGAAAGGTCAGAAGAGGCAAAGCAAATAGGAAAAAGTAATCACAGGAGAGGCAGCAAGATCCGGGCAGAGCACAAATATAATGCAGATGTCTAAGGGTTTAACTAGAAGATGCTTTAAGGACTGAAATCCCAGGTTGGGGCCATCACACGAAGGGCAAGAGACCCCCTCCACTTTTGACAAGGCAATAGCTGTCTGTTTACAACAGACAGTGGGTCTATTTAGTGCCCGTACTCTTTAAAGTTTTGTTTAGACAAAGCAAAGGAGTACCGGCTATAAACCAATAGGCAGATAAAAGCTGTAGGACAAATAAAAGGCAAATGGAGAAAGGATCATTATACTATATCTTCATTGTCCTATAAAAGGCCTTTAGGGCCAGATGAAACATTTTGCTAATTAGAAGTTCGGCATAACCTTTGCAGCATTTATATAGGGTTATGGGTGTCTGGCTCCGATATAATTTTATTCATATGATTTTCCCACTGCCTCATGTGATAATTTATACATTGTCATGTTTTTCCTGCATCTTTGGGCATGCTAATTAGGCAGATGCAGCACCAAATCAATCCTCGATGGGTCTGCATGATCCAACAGCCCCCATAATCACTTTAGGTGCCGGTACTGTTCCACAAAAAATGGTGACATAACTGATTAGAATGATATGAAACTGTAGCGAATAACAAGCTTTTAATAAGGGTCTTAGGTCTTCCTAGATATGATGCTGCTCTGCATTGCCAATAACTTCCACACAGTGTGCAAATGTACCAGGGAGAACCTTATCTCTGTATGATTGTAAAGCAGAAGTTAACGGAACTGGAACAGAAAATAAGGTGTGTGGGAAGAGGGACCCCAAGAACCCACTTATTGGAGAATAAATTCATAAATCTGGAATGTTTAAATAATGTAATTAAGTTTGCAGGCCACAGCACAGTGAGCCGGTAGATACCGAGGGAGGGAATTGACAGTGTGTATGCAGTAAGGAAGACATGACACCACCTTGGGTTCAATATGGCCTACAGATGTAAGTCAGAATTTGGCATAGGTGTGTGACTGCCTTGATAGCATCATGAGTACAAATAATCACGAATGTGCAATAAAAAGGATTCTGGAGTGGTCCATACTAGAACAAAAATGCAGATATGAGAAATATTCCATTTTCAGCATTATAATTTTCATCCTTTTGTGCAGCTGGATATTAAAAATATACAAATGGGCTGGCTTTCTTCTTTTTCTTTACATTTGTGAACTTGCATACTTTTGTGTGCCTAGGGAGTTGCCCAAGAGTGTAGAAATGGCTGCCTTGTTTTAGGGTGGCCCCAAATAAAGAATCGCCAAGAGTTCACTATTCGAGGGAATTAATTGTGTGTATGTGCCTGTGTGAAAGAGAGGGTGAAGCAAACAAGAAAGTTAATGAAAGTTATTAGGATGGGGGGGGGGAGAGAAGAAAGAAATTGATAAAATGCCTGTGGTGAATGGGCAAAATGAACTTTCAGAAAACTGGCAATGGAACACTAATTGGGAGAGCATGTGTGATGAAGTGTGGACGAGGAAGCAACCCATGATGCTCTTTTCCAGGGACAAACCACATGAAAGTTGGCAGATGTGGGCATTCCTATAGAGAGAGCTGGGGGCATCTTCTGGAACCAGCGTTTGAGTCCAGGAAAATAGCAGAATGATGCCTAATGAGCCTTTGAAGGCTGTTAAGCTGAGAGGCCTTTTGGAGGGGCAAAAAGGAGCACTGTGAAAAATCTCTTTCTGGGAGAATCAAAAAGGTAATCAAAGAGAGGCTCTGCTGTCCTGGGAAATTCTCCATGCACCATGAGTCTCATCTAACCATAGGAAGAAAGCAATAGCAAATTTAGCAGTGCCAGCCGCCACATTCACAGATGGCTGCTCCTCCTAAATAAGCATTACATTAGTGTAAAGGGGGGAGATTAAAGGGAGAAGGGAAGAAAATTGCTGGATTTTAAGGGTGTTGGCATGCTAAATCTCTGTTTGGGGATGCTGTGGGTGCTGGCTATACAGAAGGACACAATGCTGAAAGGATCGTGTTTATTATTTTAGGCATAACACCTGATTTATTTTCCTAGCATTCAGCACAGACTCTCTTAGAGATTCACAACAACGTGTCTGAGGAGGTGGCAAAATTGTAATGGCCTTCTACTACAGCAAATCTCAGATTAATGTATCTTTCAACATGCTTTGCTTTTGCATTCCTGATCAAGTGGCTACAGTACTTGCCCGTCGCATGCTTGCCCACAAGATTATGTTAAACAGCTCTTGAATCCTTGGACATCTCTATTGGCCTGCAGGATAGATATTGTGTCGCAGTCATCACTAATGTTATATGCACATTTGGAAAAGAAACTATCTCTCTTTCATGCACGAGGCAATCCAGCACAATAATGGTCTCAGGATGTTGTATTTGCAGTAGGAAAATAATAATAATTTGTCTGGATGTGTGTGGCAGTGAGGTGGGGAGATTTGCCTAGGGCTTCCTCTCCACCATTGCTAGTGCAATTCTGCAAGCTTTGTTTGTAGCGTGAATGAAACTGAAGTTGCAAAGAGGGCATTCACCCTGTGAAAGGAAGGTTGTTAAGAGACCAGAAGTAGCCATTGTGGTTCCCTCCTTGGATTACCCATTCTTTCCAGTCAGCATGTCCAATGATCAGGGATGATGGGAGTTGTAGTCCAGGCACCAGTTCCAGTGCATCTACAGTGGTACCTCAGGTTAAGTACTTAATTCGTTCTGGAGGTCTGTTCTTAACCTGAAGCACCACTTTAGCTAATGGGGCCTCCTGCTGCTGCCGCGCCGCCAGAGCAAGATTTCTGTTCTCATCCTGAAGCGTATGTAACCCGAGGTACCACTTTACTGTAGTGTGGGGAACACAGCAAATGCTGCAGCCTTCTAGATGCTGATCCTGGGCCTTTCAGCACTAATGATTGGTAGTACATAGAGTACAATAAGTAGAACAAGCAAATGGCACAATACATTAGGGACTAGTCCTAATCATTTTCAGTAGGGCTTGCAGCACTCAGTTTACCTTAGCTGTTCACTGTTGTTTTAGTTCGGAGAAAATCCATATGTGAAAAAGCAGGCCCTCTCTAAAATAATTGCATGAATATTCATTGTCCAGCATAGTAACACAACAGAAGTAGCCAGCATAGTGTTGAATCAAGCATGTGTTGATGGTACCCTATTGAAATTATAGCCCTATATGAGACACTCAACAACCAAGTAAGAACCTGGAGCAGCTCCAGGACAAGCATACAAAATTGCGAGGAGTTCAGGCAAACTCTGCTATGTCTTTGCCTTTGTGGCCAAGGCTGCTCTCAGAAGATTGTGGTTTCCCCCCTAAATGATTAGCAGTCATTTTTCTTCCATGGTTAGTCCAGTGAGCCTCAGCCTCTGTTTTGTTTTTATTAACCTATGACAATGTGTGAAATTTCTAGCCTTCGCTGACTCCCAGCTGGAAAATCTGTTGATGTTAGTTTACATAAGACTTGGGTGGCTGTTTTATGAAAGAGTAAGGAAAGGTACACAAGGGAAGGAAGGAGGCTATGAAACTCTCTGACAAACAGGTCAATAGCACAGTGTGGGGCTTCACACCTTCACTCCTTGGGACCTTTATGACTTCCTGCTTTCCAAGTCCAGTTCTTTGATCTGTGACTATTGGTGACTAAGCCCACTAAACAAGTGGGTCCCAGTCCTCATTCCAGCTTAGCACTCACTGACAGGCTTTTCACAATCATTCTCAGCCTATCTCTCTGGTGCTAGCTCAGCAATTTCTCTAGCATCCTTCATACCAGGAGGACACCTCACATATTTAAAGCATAACATAGAAACTTGGTCCACTTACTTTAGGGAGCTAGGGTTTTTTTTTTAAAAAAAAAATAGATCAAGTAATTAGAAACCCTGGCCTTGTGGTAAGTGATCTTCCATTTAAATCTCAGCTGCTACTGATTTCACTGTGGTTATTATAACAATGTCACAATGCTTATTGCTTTTTTATTTCTAATGTGCTCTAGATAAGCTGATTATAGCATTTTCCTCCTAGGAGACCTTCAATAAAGAGTTGACTGGCAATGCAGATGCCCATTTTATTAGCTGAGTATCACCATGGGCCTGCCTTTTTCCTAGAGAAATACTAATGCATTAGTAACACAGCACAGAAGGCCACTTTGTGAGCAATCAGAAGGGTTATTAAAGTCTTAGAGTTATCCACACTGTAATCCAAAGCCTGCTTTATCGTTCTTTCATATCAAAATAGTGTTTCCTTAAATAAGTTGCTCTACTTGAATTTTTATTATTATTATTTAATAAGTGACCCATTTGGCAAATGCATGCTAATTGCATCCCTGAATGACCACAATTGTGAAGTGCATCCAGCTTTGTAGAATGCTGGAGCTTAAAGGATTTAGAACCCTGATTTACCACACTGCAAAAGCTACCCAGAATTATTTGTGGTTTGGGGGAAGAAAGTTTCTGACACTTCTCCCAAATCATGCAGAGGCACAGAAGATATTAGAAGACCTGGAGCAACATTGCTTCAGAAGCTCCCCACTTTCCAAAATCCCCAGCTTGCAAGTAAAGCTATCACAAAGGGCTACACCATTGAAAAATCCTCTCCAGATGGGCGGTCTTTGCAGGATCAGGCCCCAATATGCAGAACATGGGTAACTAGAGGAAGATTGCTGACAGGATTAATAGAAACAAATATCCACCTCATTGTTAAAAAGGAAGGTAGACATGCCTGTGGAGCACTGCATACCCAGTAATGCTAATGTAATATAAAATGGCTAAAAGGAAGTGGCTAATGTGCACTGTTGTGGATTTATAGCAAGGGGGTAGACCAGGAAAAGCAAGCTAGTAGAGGTACTGGCAATGCTCAGCATTTGTTTCATTTCCATCCAGTTTAGGGCAGCATACAGTTTCTTTCTTTTTGAAATATTTTTTTATTTGATTTTCCAAAATATAAACATACAACAAAACCCTTTCCAAAACTGATTGTCAAGATTACTCTGAATCTCCTGACTCCTCCCATCCTTTCCATGGGTCTTTGTTGTTGTTGTTTAGTCGTTTAGTCGTGTCCGACTCTTCATGACTCCATGGACCAGAGCACTCCAGGCACTCCTGTCTTCCACTGCCTCCATGGGCCCTATTGACTCTAATTCAACTGCATATCAGTACTTCTCCAATTTTTCATCTTCCTAAATTATCCATACATTCTGTTGCGTTACAAGTGTGTTTAAAATCCTGCTAATGTATTGACCTGCTTACAATGATTTTGTACATACATTATGAACATTTCCCATTCTTTTTAAAATTTATTGTCTTCTTGATTCCTGAGCTTCCCAGTTAATTTTGCCATTTTGGCACGGCCCATCAACTTGATTTGCCATTCTTCTCTGGTCTCTTCCTTCCAGCATACAGTTTCATACAGTAACCCAATGTGGTTGAGAGGGAGGCCTTATTCAAGCCAGATTTTCCTGGAGCCTCAGTGACAGCAGGAGGTTCACCATTTCTCAAGAAGACCCTCAAGTAGGGCTATCAGAACAGCAAGGGGGGGGCAGAGCTGGGACAGCCACCCATATAGCCCAGCCACCATTTGTGTGTTTATGGAGCACAGATAATCATAGAATCATAGAGTTGGAAGTGACCACAAGGGCCATCGAGTCCAACCCCCTGCCAAGCAGGAAACAAATGCCTGAAGAGGGCTAGAGTGACTCACATAGGTTCACACAGTGAGATCTGGGTCTAAGTGGAGAGATGAACCTGGGTCTAAGTGGAGAGATGACACACTGCTTCTCACTGGGAACAGGGATGAAGCAAGAGTACCCACTCACACTTTTGATACATTATGAGTCTGCATTGTGCCCAGTTCTGTGGGACCTTTAAAATCATGAGGGAAAGAAGCAGTGTCTCATCTAGGTCAAAGTAAGAAGCCAACAAGAACCTACTGGCATTCTGGGGTTGTGCATTGATGGCCTGGCTACATTCACACGATACTTGTGAAGCATTATGCTACCACTTTAAACAGGCATGGCTTCCCCACAGAACCCTAGGAACTGTAGTTTGTTAAGGGCGCTGAGAGTTGTTAGGAGGTCTCTATTTCCCTCTCAAAGCTGCCATTTTCAGAACAGTTTAACATCAATCCCTCTTCACAGGGAACTCTGGGATTTGGAGCTCTGTGAGAGGAATTAGGGCCTCGCAGCAGCCTTAACAAACTTCAACTTTTGGGGGGAGCCATGACAGTTTAAAGTGGTATCATAGTGCTTTTCCTATAAATTTCTATCATTCTCTTTGCATGTCTGTTCAAAATGTAGCCAGCAAAGTCCTGAAGAGCTCTGGATTGTTTTTGTTAAAGCACACCAACGGATGTTTTTAAATGAAGAAAATAAAAAAAAAGAAAAGCTTTATATAATTTTAAAAACAACAATGCTACATTGTTCTGTTTTAACAACAAGAACAAAGACCCAGAGCTTTTCAGAACTCTGCAGGGAGCATTCTAGACAGCTTCACATCTGTACACAGAGATGCATAAAGGCCTATTGATCAGAGACCTAGTCCTATAAGACCTACTGGAGGATGCAAGCAAATAACAGGAAAAGAAAGTCTAGCAGGAAGTTGCAGAGAGAGAGAGAGAGAGAGAGAGAGAGAGAGAGAGAGAGAGAGAGACAGCACTCATCCACCGCCTAATTATTTTAAGGTAGGAGGGAAGATTAACCCTCACCCTTATCCAATTTCTCCATTGCATACTGCAAGGTGCCTGGGTCAGGGACCATGACAGACTGGGATAAATTGCATTTATTTTTATTGGCTTGTTTTATTTATTAATTTTGCATTGGTATCCTTCCTTTTCTCCAAGGAATTTAGGGTATAAGCTTATCTCATTTCAATCTCATGATTAACGGTGCCTTTGTCAGTGCCACGCAGCAGGGATTTTATCAAGAACAAAATTTATTCAACGCTTGCCTCAAATGGCAATGGGGCTGCTGCACCTCACCACTCCTTCCACCAGCAACTGCCTTGGGAGAGCGAGTGTTAAAATTCATACAAGGAGGGACTTGAGCCCATGGAGGACTTTAGACCTCTTGGAGTGGTGCTTGTGGGTGCCAGCAAAATGCAACGAGAACAAAATTGAAAGTAATCAGGAGCTAATTCACACAAACTCTAAGTGTAGAGGCCTGGCTTAATTGCACATTGTTCTCTACTCGGTGGATCAGCAGAACTATTTGAAAGTATTTCCAACTTTTTCTACATATGCAGGACAATATCCCACATATGCAAGATGTCATTTTTGCTCTGGTATTTTAAAATCATGAATATTGGTTTCAAATCTGCAGAAGAAACACCTGAACAAATCAGAAATATGGTCCTTTTTGCATCGCAGAGAGGGGAAGGAGCAACAGCTCAGGACAGTAAGAATATCTGCCCTCCATTTATTGAAATGGTAGAATTACTCTTCCTGGACTTCTACACTTACCAGTCTCTACATGGGGCACCTTCCCCAAAAGTTTTCCTAGGTGTTTGATGGAAGGGCTGTGTGAGAGTGCCCACTATTCAAAGAGCCTTGCAGCCTAAGCAAGTGTGTGAACTGGCTTTTTTTTTTTTACTAGCAGCTGAATCTGTGATGTGACTCTACTGAAAAGTGCTTGATGTGATGGTAGGTAAGATAGGAACGTTCTTTCCATGCTATTAGATATGTGATGACTTATTCACACCTTGCTTGAGATTGCAGTTATCAAGTGATGAACAGGTAGTCTGAAGCAGCCCCTAGTGTCATTGAAATCCAGCTGAAATTGCAGATGGGAGGAGAAATGTGTTTGATCCGCTTTTAGAAGCAAACTGACTCAATTCACCGGTACTGGGTTTATATGCAGATTGGAATGTAGCTATCAATTGGATTACACCCTTCTCTGAATTTTATTATACATTTTCTGCACATGACATACATATTTTATTGGGAAATGTGTACAAAATGGGTATTTTAGGGAGATAAGCATTGGGAAGCAGGCAGAAATATACATTGTAGAGAAATAAGCCATACAATTGCATATAAAGGGGATACAAAATGCATAGAATTTAAATGTGATTTTTTTTCTTGGTTTAAAAAAATCCACAGAAACAGACCTATAATTGAGCGTGTGTAAAACTGACATGGAATGGGAATAGGCTGATCCGTGCATCCCTAGCAGAAATTCACTTACTTTAATAGGGTTACTGGTCAGGCTATAAAAGAGGATATGTTTTTAAAAGGGAGATGGGGAAATGAACAGAGTGCCCCACTACAGGCTCATCTCAAGTTAAGATTCACAGGGATTCAATTTCAGACTAGATTAATTCATGTAAAAAAAAAAAAAGTAGTGACTTCACAAACCCCATTATTCAGCTAATATTGTAATGCAGTATAGTAATTTGATGAATTCATTCAGCTACCTAGGCTGACCTCCCAAGGCTTTCTAGTGCAAACTAGGAAAGAGTGACTCACATATGAGAATTCTATGCAATTTACCTTCAGTCTTCATAAATGGCTTTCTATGTAAAGGCTACAGAATGAAAACAAACTGGCAGTCATTTTATACCATGGCCACAATCTTTCCATTGGCGGTCCTGGTTTGCGCAAAAATTGGGCCTATGCATGATAGAGAGTGGAAATAAAATGTCAAACTATGCTCTAAGGCACCTTAATTGTTTATTAATTACCACATAAATCACAATGACACCTACGTGCATGCTCTTGATGGCTCATTCACATTGGACTGGCTGCAACACTTTTTCTGGGTTCACACACTAACTATATTCTCTGCTCCAAAGGTTTCCTGACCTGCAGAGCAAAGAGATTCACACAACTGACCAATCTGCAGCTAGAGAAAGAGCTCCCAACATGGTGAACCCAAATGAGGACTAACACAAAAGGTCTTCCCAAGCACTCTGGCAAATTTGGACCATTATGTATGGACTGCTGTTGTCTTTGAACCAGTACTCTCAGAGCCCTCACACAAAAGCTAGGTTGTGTTAGCTACTGTGGTTTGGGACACTTATTCACTGATTATTCCAAGCAATGAGTTCCATAGCAAGAAGGCTTTTACTCAGTGATAGAGCATCATGCACTTGGCATGTGTAAAGTCCCAGATTCATTGGGTTGTATGCAGTGGGTGGTAGTCAAATGAGTTTTGCTCAGAGTAGGTCTACCAAAAATAATGACCATAGCTAACTTAGGTTTATTAATTTCAATCGGTCTACTTTGAATAAAACTCATGCCCCATTGTCCCCAGCTAAAGGGAAGCTACGCCTAGAATATTGGAGAGCTGCCACCAGTGCTTGGTGAGATGTTTATCAGGGGAAATTCACACAACAATGCTGGTGAGAACTGCCATGAGAATTTTGTTCTGGAAATGTGGATAAGTGACTTAAAGATTGGGGGGGGGTGTTAATCAAATCTTGATTAATTCTAACTTTTACTAAATCCAGGAATTATGTGGAAGAACGGCACCCAGGAATTTAGGGGAATCTGGTCCCCACAAACCCATAACGCCCATAACATGAAAGAGTTCCACTGATGGCCAAAGCCATTGTCTTTGCGGGAGTGAGGGTGAAGGTTAATGTATTGCAGCAGCACTGATTCTAATCTGTGTAAGGGGGACAAAATAGTGTTATAGTCATACAGCAGCAACTACAATTTTGACCCACTGGTAGGACTTAACGTGAGATAGATAGATAATAGATAGATAGATAGATAGATAGATAGATAGATAGATAGATAGAGATAGATATGATGCAGTGAGACTTATTTGGATCATCACATTTTGAAGACATTTCCACCCCGCCCTCCCTCCAGACAGTCCTGCAGTTAATTTGCCAGCTTTGATTGTGCTACAGGCGGATGAGAGAGGTCCAGTGTTCCTCTTTTGCCTCAACCTTGAGAACAGCAGGGCCAACGGGGGGAATTGGGTGCTACAGTTCATGGCACGTAGGTAGCCAAGCAGTGGAGCTATCAGCGGTAGCTGTGCACCATCCTGGTATAATTCAAGCTGAGAAGCAGAGATAGCAATCAAAACAACAGTACAGTCGACTCCGTCGCATGACAGAGACAGAGCTGAGGAAGGCACGAGACAACACGGATGGCAGGCAGGAGAGTTTGCGAAGCAAGTTGTGGCACTTCAGAAGACATCCACCAAGAGCCAGGAGGCATTGCAATCTCCCAAGATGGGCTCTTCTAATCACATAAAACTGGAGCTTCCCTTTCTCTCTGCTCTGCCAATCCCAGCTTTGTCATTACTCCAAAGAGGGACCTTGCATTGACATTCAACTACTGCAGGCTATAAACCAATCAGCAATGAATGTTTCCCCTCCATCATTGTGCCTTTTATTTATAGCGCTCTCTGATTTCCAACTTTTCTCCTCTTTTACCTGCTTTTTTGTCCCCTCCCGCCCTCCCCGCCTTCAGCTATTTTCTTTGTTTGGGAATGGATATAAAAAAATCCATCTCCCAGCCGTCATTTCTCATAACGATGTTTGCATCAGCAGATTGGGGGGAGGGGGGGCGGAATCACTTTTTAAAACAGAATTTATTACTCACTGACCCAAAGCTTTGCTATACATCACTGTGGTTTTGAAAGTTAGTTTCCACAGCAACATGATGGAACTTGCCAGGCTGCCTATATAAGCTGTGGAATTTAACTCTTGAACACCTGGATGGATTTCCTGCCCCCCACTGCTTGGTGCATAGAATTAATTGGTGTCAGATGCACATGAGTTTATTTAGGTTAGCTCAAAATCTGGAGAGAGATGGAAACCACGTTTTTTTGTGTTGGTTTTTTTTTTGCTAGCTATTGGCCTAAATTGCCAAGAAAGGCATATGGAGGAAGTTTAGTTGCAGAAAACGCCAGAAAGCCTGCAAAACATGGCCACAGCAAGCCAAAGAGAAATGAAAAACAAATTAAATCTTCTTGTCTAGGCCATCTAGAGCACAAATGATACATAGATGTGCTCTCTGCAGGCTCTGGTCTGATTCCAGAGTGCCTCAGCTGTCATTTTTTTTCTTTTGAAAAGTTCCAAGCCCACATGGTTAGAAAGATAAGTTTGAAAATGGACTGGAACAATTGCAAAACGCCTGTGGAATTGGGAGGGAGAGAAGTAAGCAGACACTCACTCATGATTTTTTTATTTCCACAGTTTTGTATTTCCAAAAATATACTCCCACATTTGAGAGTAACCATTTTAGAATACAAATATTGCCGAGGAAACGCAACAGATCCTGCCGCTTGCCATTTGGCATTTGATACTTTCATAAAAATTATATGCAAATTATATCAATGACACACAGACGCTGCCAAATGTGCAGTATGGTAATAAATGTGCTATACTTAGCCTGTCCTTCTATTGCTGGATGCTTTTGATCTACATCACTGAAATTCCAGGCATGGCTCACAACAGTGGTCAAGGAAGAGGCGGCCTTTTTGCAAAGCGTTCCTCTACAGCTCTCTGTGGTGCTGCTGGGGCACTTGCATGCAAGACCGAAAAATCCACAAGGTGCATCAATCACAAATGCTGTTTAGGTGCTTCCTTTTGGAGCAGTTGGAGGACTCAGGCAAACTCATCCAACCCAATTGGTCTTTTCATGCTCCATGGAACAGCCCTTGCTGTCATTCCCAGTCATCAGCAGGGCAATGGCATGGAAACAGAGACTGTGTACGTAAGGATGACATAGTCCACACACATACCAGTGCCACAACCCCTTCTGGCCTTTCCTTGCACTCTTCTTAAGTGTTTCCACCTGGCTGGACTGTGCCCTTGAACTCTGATAAGGTGACTTGCTTGCCTACATAGAAGATAGAGAGGAATGTGTGCAGAAACTGGCATACTGTACAGAGATAAAATACATATTTGCTGCTCTGCGTTCTTTTGACTCTGGCCTCACCCACTGCTAGTGTGTGGCCCCCAGAAGGGAATGTAGCCCTGAGACTGAAAATGGCTCCACATCCCTGTCCCACAGGGCAAATGTTATAGTCCCTTTTCTTTTTCAAGGACTGCTTCTTCCATTTCCAATTCTGTACTAAACCTATCCCTGCTTTTTCACATCGTCCTGGAAGACTAAGTCAATAGCACTTACCCACAAACTAGTTTTGCTTGTCAAAGAAAGGGCAAAATGTTTTCAGTGTGGAAAACGCCACCTGCATGCTACATATTTATAAAGGATAAGAAAGAGAGCTCTTTTCTGCGTCCATTGAGCCAGCAGTTCTGAAAAGAGCCCCAAACTCAATGGCTCAGCTTAGAAGGGGTCTGGAATGTCCTATTAAAATACAATATGCACAGAACTTATGCTCACTTTTCTTCCGTGATATCACAACCTTATGCAGGTGATCTTAAAATGAATAAGTCAGAAAAACACCGGGGGAATCAAAATACGCAGTAGGAAAATGTAAGAAGCAGGCGGGAGAATGGGAAATAATAAGCTGGCAATCTCATCAGCCATTCACACTATTAAGTGGGGACAAATTTGCAAAAAAAAAACCAAAAAAAAACCCCCAAAACTCAATTACTTAAGAAGCCTTGCATACCCTCCAACATTTCTCCAATGAAAATAGGGACATCCCATTCCAGAATGATAATTATACTATCTATACCCCACACATCCTATTGGGTTGCCCCAGCACTCTGGGCAGCTTCCAACATATATAAAAACATAATAAAACATTAAACATTTAAAAACCTTCCCTATACAGGATTGCCTTCAGACAGCTTGGGAGGTTGGATAACTCCAACATTTCTCCAATGAAAATAGTGACATCCTATGGAAAAGTGGGAAATTCCAGGGATCAAATCAGAAACTGAGATGGCTTCTTTAAATCAGGGATGTCCCTGGAAAATAGGGGCACTGGACCTGAGTGGTTTCTCCCAGGAAGAGGTTGTTGCTAAGCACCAGGGGCTCTTTAGCTCATTTAGGAAGGAGCATAATCCAGGCTTCTTAAATGAGCTTTCCCCCCAATTCATCCTTCTGCCTGCCTGCCTGCTAGTCACTTTTTGGGCTCTTTGTCTCTCTGTAAATTGATAGGCCATTGTTAATTGGAAAATATAAACCAAATGTGCTGTGATTGGTTGTTTTTGGTTTTCAAACATCTCCCAGGATCAAACAATATAACAGCAGAAGGCTTCCAAACAAGGGATATGGTTCATTTTACCAGCTGCCTGTATGCCTGATCCTAATCCTAAAACAAAAAAAACCACCCCATTTTTAAGCCAGTTTGTGGACTCTTTGTAGTTTGTCCTTTCTTCTTGTCTTCAGCATCTAAATTAGGACAGTGGACCAAGTGTTAGGTTTCCTTTATTTTCTTAAAAGCCTGAATTGATGCCCTTTTTATCCTGAATGAATGTTACTTTTGTTTAAGTGTTTCTTTGTTTTGCCCAGGGTTATTCAGAAACTCTCACACCCTTAAAATAAATAAATAAAATAAAATCCCTCCTCTGACTATTTGAATTACACTTGATTGATTTGAGCAGCAGTTTGGAAAGCCATATAACCCTATAGCGTGCTTCTTTTCCTGTTTGTAGGAATCCCAGGGACTCTTTCCCAGAGTACTCTCGACATATGAACAGACACGGACCCTGCAATCATCATCTGAAGCCCTTTTTCGTGTGCCTCCTCCACAAGGAAATATGCTTGTCCAGGGAGTGGCAACATAAGAACAGGTCTTTTCTGTGGTGGCTTCCTATTTGTTGAATGCTCTCTGCAGGGAAGCTCACTTGGTGTCTTCATTACGTATCTTTAGGTGCCAGGCAAAAACGCTCCTTTATAACCAGGACTTTGGCTGATTAAGCTATCGATGACCTTTTCATTTTTTAATTTTTTGTGTGGGAGGTGGCTTCTTTTTTATTTGTTTTTATTATGTTCCATATTTTGTGTTTTCATTTTGTAATTTTATGCTGTAAACCACCCTGAGGTCTTTGGGTGAAGGGTGGTATATGAATGAATGAATGAATGAATGAATGAATGAATCTCAGATGACTGTTTGTAGTTAGAGGTTCTCAGCCTCAGTGGCATTTTCCATCATGAAATAATCAGTGTTAGTTCCTCACTAAAAAGCTATGTACATTCTTAGTGGAAGACAGATAATACTTGAATCTCTATTATAACAAATGGTGATGAGAACCCCATATGTCCTTTTGGTGTGTGTGTGTGTGGAGGGGACACTGTACAGTTTAAAGTTGGCGCAAAATGGTTTATACAAGGCCTTTTATAGCCAACAGTTTAAACAGTTTTGGTTAGCCTAAGTGTGCAGGCTAAGGTTTAACAGCAAGAAAAACAATCCTATTCTCCAAGGGTTTTAGAGAAAATTAGTAATCAGTCTTTGGGTTTCTTGTACTCCTACTGTTGCTCTATTACATGGTATCGCTGTATTTGGGGGATTGTTGGAAATTGCCCTGAGATCACCGTGATATGATGAAAGACAGTCTACAAATTGACTCTATCTATCTAGCTGTCTATATGTTATGAGTTTGTAGGGGGCCAGATCCCCAAAAATTCACGGGTCTAATAAAATTTAGAAATAATCAATGCTTGGAGGGTTAAATTGAAAGTTAGATTTTAAATAATCTGACTTTGCTTTTCTGTGTCCAGGGAAACGCCTGGCAGATGAACCATCGAGAGGTACGTAATGGCCGAGTCATTGACCTAACAAAAGACAAGGAGAGATGCCATAAGCAAAGCTAAAACTTAGTGCCAGCCAGCAAATGGCTGGAGTGCCACCCTGAGCTCTGGGTGGTTAGCAAAATACAATGCCATAGTGAGGAGGGTAGGTTTTGCAGTTTGGAGGATGTAAGTAAACTCGAAAATGTTTCAGTTTTGCAAGCTGGAGAGCAGAAGCCAGCGCTCAAGGCAGGCAGTCTGTTTTACGCTGTTGAGATGGTCTGGCATGATGTTTAGGGTCTCTTTGAATCCAAGGCTGCAGCAATGGAAGGAAGAGGAACCTCTTGAGATGTGAATGCTCTGCACTCTCTCCATTTAGGCTGAGATTGTGTATATGTGCACAACTAACCATATTTCATAAAGACATCAGAGTCTGTGCTGTGCCTCATAGTCCAAAAGGAATCACAGACTCTGTTATACGTGCCTGGTACTCCTGCAACCTCACACCACTCAAAGATTGGGGTGGGGTGTTTTTCCTATCTTCAGAGGGTTGTTTTTCCTATCTTCAGTAGGAAAACATTGCTCCCCATTGATGAATGATGTGCCTAAACCCCACCGAATGCATCACTAAACAACTCAGGACCAAGTTACTTGAAAGACTGCCATCTCCCTTATATACCTAACAGGTCACTGCAGTTTGTGGGGGAGCTTCTCCTAAAAGTTCCAAAGATCTCAGAAGCCTGCTCCATGGTAATTTGAAGCAAGGCTTTTAGTGTGGCTACCCACAGTATTCCTGTTGAGATACGACAAGCATCCATTATGTGCCTTTCTGTTTTTATTGTACATCACTTTGAGATGATTGTCTAGAAGGTTGTTAAGAAGAAGAAGATGAAGCAGCCAGACAACCAATCCCAAAGGTCTGCATACTCTGTAAACTTTGGAGACAAGATGGTGGGTTTTGGTCTTTTGTACCTGTAAATTTACACACACACACAGAAACACAGACAAATATATATACCAATTTTTTTCCGTGTATAAGATGCCCCCGTGTATATGATACCCACTACTTTTGGGGACCCCAAATTTAGAAAATGGGCATGTGCACTATCCATATGCCCCCAGATTTTTAACCTTATTTTAAAGTAAAAAAAAAACCTAGTCCTATACATGGAAAAGTGTGTGTGTGTGTGTGTTCCCCACCATTTCATCACAGCACTCTCCAAGCCCACTTTCTTAATACATTGAAAATATTTTCAGTAGTGATGAAATAGATTTCCCCTTCACGTCTGACAAGATGTCAGGAGGGCAGTAGGCTGTGAGGACTTCCATCCTTCCACCCAGGCTTCTTGATCCTTCTAAGGTTTTCCTGACCTCTGCTGCAAATTATTAATAGGCAACTACTTCTTCTTTTTGCCATATTGCCCGTGAATGTTGCTTTGGAGGTTAACCACAGAAAGTGCAGCTCCTATGGTGTCACACAGGAAATGCTGGATGCCAGCAGCCATAACTCAGCATCACGGTGCCACTTCAAAGAGTTTGCAAATCATGACCGCTGTGCAGAAATGAGTTCCAGGGCAGGTTTCTGTGCTTGACAATGGCTGTTGCTTGAATGACAAGTATTGTTTTCTTGTAAATAAGAGCAAGAACTATACAAGCTAGGGCCCGATGAATCCAAACATGGTTTTCTCCCCCTTTCTTTCATAGCACATTTTGCCCAGAGCCCTTGAGTGAAATACAAGCCCTTCTTCTGAAGGGAGTTTGGAGACAGCCGCTCTCTGCTTTGCTATATGGCTCTTTGCTTCTCTTAGCAAGATTAATGTCATTATCAAACTCATTCTTAAGATGCCACTTCCTCCATTTATCTTCAAGCCCATGTGTCTTTCAGACAATGACATTGACCTCTCCACCAAAAGCTGGAGAACAGGCTATTTATTATAAGCCTAAAATTAAATTGCCTACAATGGTAAGCTTTTTTTCATATGGGGGGGAAATATAATTGCTGAGCAGAGGCAGCTTTGTAAGAGCTGGTGAAGTGTGGATTGTGTGCCAGAATGTATTGGGTCCAAACCTTAACTTGGACATAGACTCAGTAGGCTTTCCTGGACAAACCTCTGTGCTTTAAGCCTCAGCTTTGCATTTGTGATATGGAGATAATGAGATTGACTTTGGAAGCCCTCATTCAGGCCACTAGAGGTAGGAACATAAGGAGAGCCCTGCTGGATCAGACCCAAGGCCAGTCTGGGTTTCTTACCGTGGCCACCACATTCTTCTGGGAAGCGTACAAACAGGATATGACGACAGTAGCCCAAATGGGACTTTCCAATCATTGGCTGCCAAATACAGTGGTACCTCGCAAGACGAATGCCTCGCAAGACAAAAAACTCGCTAGACGAAAGGTTTTTCCGTTTTCGATTTGCCTCGCAAGACGAATTTCCCTATGGGCTTGCTTCGCAAGACAAAAACGTCTCGCGACTTTGTTTCCTTTGTCTAAAAACAAAGACATGTTTTGTTTATAAAGTTAATTTATTTTTCCTTCAATTTTTGAACTGCTCTTTACAGTATGTGTGACTTTAAAGAGCAGTTAATAAACTGTTGTTGTACCAAATTTGGCTTTGTTTGGACTTTTTTTGACCATAGGAACACATTAATTGATTTTCAATGCATTCCTATGGGATTTTGTGATTCGCAAGACGAAAAATTTGCTAGATGACAAAACTTGCGGAACGAATTAATTTCGTCTTGCGGGGCACCACTGTACTTTTAATGGAGGTTATCATAGAATCAGCCTGGGACCTTCTGCACACAAACCATGTGCCTTACCTCTGAGCTGCAGCTTGTCCCATGAGAGAGATGGTAACTGAGGAAAGGGCTTCATCCATGGCAGTGCTCGAGCTGTGGCACACTGTCCTCTGTGAGGCTCACTTGCCACTGCTTCACACAGTGCATAGTTAAACTTGCTCCTGCAGAAAGAAGGGATGGCCACCAACTCAACTTGAATGGCTTTTAAAGAGGATTGGACAAATTCAGGGAGGACAAGGTTACTAGCCACAATGGCTACATTGCACTGTCAGAGACAGCACACCTTTGGATACCAATTGCTGGGATTCATAGGGTGGCAGAATGCTGTTATGCTCATTTCCAGCTTGAAGACATCTGATCAACCCCTGTGAGAACAGGATGATTCAGCAGGCCTGTCTTACGTTATTATGCTATTTTTTTACGTTATTTACATCCTGATTGTCAGGAGTTCAGCCTACACTCGAGTAGGACCCTGGCAGAGAAGCATGCCCGACTGGCATGTTCTCTCCCTCCTGGTTCGGGAGCTTCAAAAGCTTTCTTCCGCCCGAACATCACAGCGACCGATGCCAACAGACACCGGCACACTTAGGGATCCACAGAGTTTGCACAGTTGCATAACAGACCTCAGCAACTCAGCATTTTGGCTAATCTACTTTATTTACATATAAACACACACGGAGCACTGCAACATGGCTCCCTCTCTCTCTCTAGCATCAGACAGCAAAGAGAAAAAGAACAAAGGACAATAGTCCCACTTCAGGGAACACAGTAACACAAACATCCCGTCTTCGTCACCTCCCACTTTGTGGAGTCAAAACATATACCGTCATGTGAAAGACAACAGTCCTATGACTGCAATCATAGATCAGGAAATCTAACACTGATATGGCATGGTGTAAGTCCTGCCCTCCTATTCCATACATCTGCACCAATTTTAAATCCTGTGATGGCCTGGGATTCCGAGTCTGAGAGCGATCCGGAGGAATCCCAGCCGGCACAGGAGTCCCCGCCTCCAGGGCCGGCTGAACTGGGGCAAGGCCTAGATGCTGAGGAAACTCAAGAGCAGGCACCAGGTGAAACCATTCTGGCCCCAGAGGTGCTGGATGACTCAGTGGCCACAGGTGAGCCTCCTCCAGGGCCCAGTAACCCTTCGGCCTCTCCTGATCTGCAGAGGCTTAGGGCAGAGAGGCGAAGGGAACTGGTTGCCCCCAGGAGGAGTGCTCGCCTTAAGGCCAGAGGAGGCGGGGCTCCTGGAGGTCGGGACCGCCCCTGACCTTAGAAGAGGATAAAAGCCCAGTCAGGCCGGCCCCAGGTTGCGGGAGCAACGTCGTTGTTGGCTACGGACCTTCCTGTGTTCTTGATCCCTGCTCGGCTTCCTGTTCCTGACTATCCAGTACTCCGGTTCCCTGCTCGGCCTCCTGTCCCCGACCATCCGGCGTTCCTGTTACCTGCTCCGCCTTCTGTTCCAGTGTTCCTGTTCCCCGCCCGGCTCTCTGCATCGGACCTCGCCCCTCTTCGTGTGGACTCTGCTACACTCACGGTACCTTACCCCTGGGACCAGCACAGTTTGCTCCCGCCGCACCCGCACTCCCCCTTCGTAGGGGTGCGTTCGGGAAGAGTCAGAGGCCATGGCCGACCAAGCGGCTAGACTGTTGGCAATCGCCCAGGAGAACCAGGCTTTGAGGCACACCGTGCAGCAGCTCAGTAACGTGGTTACGGCACTGCAGCAGCGTTTGGACGCCCTACCGGCTCCTGGGGCCGACGCCCCGGCTTCTGGCAAGTACCCAGTGGCTTTGCCTGAGAAATTTGATGGGGCCCCGGCCAGCTTTCCCATGTTCCTTGCCCAGGCCAAGCTGTATATTCAGGGGCGCGCCCGGAATTTCCCTGACGACCGCACCAAGGTGCATTTTTTGATTAGTTTGTTAAAGGACCAGGCGGCCAAGTGGGCGTTGCCGCTGCTCAGGCAAGACTCCCCCTTGCTGACAGACTACGGGGGGTTTTGCAATCTGTTGGAGGCCGCGTTCGGCAACCCCCAGAAGGAGAGTCAAGCCAACCGGGCGATTCGGCGGTTGAGGCAGGGCAAGACCACGGTGGCCGCATACACCACAGAGTTCCGGCTGCTGGCACAGGACTTGACCTGGAACGACTCGGCTCTCCGGGACCAGTATCTTGAGGGGCTTTCAGATGAGATACTGGACCAGCTGGCCACAATGGAACGCCCCACCACGCTAGACACTCTTATTCAATGGAGTCTACAGATTGACGATCGGCTAGAGGACCGGCGTCAGGCTCGGGACCGCCGGCACCTCCAGTTCTTGGCCCCAGTGTCTACCAGCAGCCCCACGGGCCCAGCTAAGTCATTGGAGGAACCTATGCAGCTTGGGGCAGTGCGGCCACGCCTCTCCCCCGCAGAGAAGTCACGGCGTCGGGAGGGGAATCTATGTCTCTATTGTGGCGGAAGCGGACACTATGCAAGGTCCTGTCCTGAGAAACGCCAGCCGCAGGGAAACCACCAAACCCCAGTAGCTGATGGCCCTGGCTACCTGGGGTCCCAAACAGCACAGAATGGGGCCGCACCAATTGAATTACAACACCTTATGGTTCCGGTACATCTATACCCTCCAGGAGGGCCATGGATTCTTACCCATGCGCTGGTGGATTCGGGCGCAACCCGCTCTTATATGGACGCTGCTTTTGCTGCCCAGCATCGGGTGCCACTTCGGAACAAGCCAGAACCGGTGCAGGTGGAGGCAATCGACGGACGGCCCCTGCGTTCGGGTGCCGTCACTCAGGAGACCCAGCCCCTGGTCCTGTGCCTCCAGCAGCACCGTGAGATGCGAACTCTGGATATTGCCTCCATGCCCCGGTTCCCCCTGGTGCTTGGGATGGACTGGCTGGAGGCTCACAATGTGCGGATCGACTGGGTCAAACGGACTGTACACTTCCCAGACCCCAGTTCTCCTGCTGAGACTGAGATGCTAGCAGCTGCGCCCACTGAGGAGGTTGCTGCAACGCTCCCCGCTGAATACCGGGAATATCACGACGTGTTTGAGGAACGGGGGGCAGACCAGCTGCCGCCGCATCGGTCCTTTGACTGTGGCATAGACCTCCAGCCCGGAGCGCCTCTACCGGTGAGTCGCTTATACTCGTTAACAGAACCAGAGCGCGAGGCTTTACAGGACTTCTTGCGCAAGAACCTGGAGCGTGGGTTCATTAGGCCTTCTACCTCGCCCACTGCTGCGCCAGTGCTCTTTGTGAAAAAGAAATGTGGGGAGCTCCGCCTTTGCCATGATTACCGGGCCCTGAACAAAATTACCATCCCGGACCGGTACCCCTTGCCCCTTATTTCGGAGTTACTGGAGCGGGTGCAAGGGGCGCAGGTGTTCACCAAGCTAGACCTCCGGGGTGCCTACAATTTGATTCGGATCCGCGCCGGGGATGAGTGGAAGACCGCATTTGGGACCCGGTACGGACAGTTCAAATACCTGGTTATGCCCTTTGGTTTGTGCAACGCGCCTGCTGTGTTCCAACGGTACATCAATCACGTGTTCCAGGACTTACTAGACAAGTACGTGGTGGTGTACTTGGATGACATTCTGGTTTACTCCCGTGACCCGGCGTGCCACGAAGGCCATGTCCGGACCGTGCTGCAGCGCTTGCGCGAGCATCGTCTATATGCAAAGCTCAGCAAGTGCGAGTTTCATCAGCGGTCAGTGGACTTCCTGGGTCACCGACTCTCACCAGGTGGGGTGCAGATGGATCCTGGGAAGGTGGCAGCGGTTCGAGAATGGGCGGCACCTCGGAACCGCAAGGACCTACAGCGTTTCCTGGGGTTCGCCAACTATTACCGGACTTTCATTGCGGACTATGCTCACCGCACCACCCCGTTGACCCGACTACTGCGCCCCAAGACGCCGTTTTCCTGGGACAAGGAGGCGGAGGAGGCGTTTCAAGGGTTGAAGGCCTGTTTCCAGAGAGCGCCAATCTTGCAACATCCGGATCCTTCTCGACCCTTTGTGGTAGAGACTGACGCCTCCAGTATGGCTCTCGGTGCCGTCTTGTCTCAGCAGCACGGACCGGAAGCGCCACTTTTACCTTGCGCCTTCTATTCCCGCCAGCTCCTCCCAGCGGAGCGTAACTATACCGTGTGGGAGCGGGAACTACTGGCCATCAAGGTGGCCTTTGAGGTTTGGCGCCATCATCTTGAAGGAGCACGACACCCGGTGGAGGTGAGAACCGACCACCGGAACCTGGAATACCTCCAGACCACCCGCAAGCTGAACCAAAGGCAGATCCGGTGGGCGTTGTTCTTTTCCCGGTTCCAGTTCCGGATCCGCTACATCCCTAGCTCCCAAAACCAGAAGGCGGATGCCCTGTCCCGGAAACCCGAAGACAACGTAGACACGGTTCAGCAAGCAGCACCCACCATGATCCTACCACCAGCGGCATTCCTGGCCACCCAGGAGGTTGAGCCACTGCAGGCTCGGGTGCGGGAACAGCAGCGGGTCGACGCTTGGGCCCAGGAACGACTCCGGGAACTGGCCGAAGGATCATGCCCTCAGTATCCAGGGCTGGTCTCGCATCAGGGTCTTCTGCTGCACCACGGGCGCCTGTACATCCCATCAGGGCCGCTGCGGGCTGAGATTCTCCGGATGACCCATGATGCGCCAGCGGCGGGGCACTTTGGGCGGTATCGGACCACCCATTTGGTAAGCCGTGAGTTTTGGTGGCCCCGTTTGAAGGCCGACGTGGCTCGCTACGTCGCTGGTTGTGACGTCTGCAGGCGGGCCAAGGGGCCTACCGGGCGACCCCCCGGCCTTCTTCAGCCGTTGCCGGTTCCACCACGTCCTTGGCACACGGTGTCTTTGGACTTTGTAGTGGAGTTACCCCCGTCTCGTGGCTGCACCTGCCTTCTAGTTTTCTCCGACCACTTCACGAAGATGGTGCACTGTGCCCCCTGCCCATCCGTACCCTCAGCTAAGGAAACCGCGCAGCTGTTCCTCCAGCATGTCTTCCGCCTGCATGGCCTACCTGAGCGTGTAGTGTCCGACCGTGGCGTTCAGTTCACGTCCCGGTTTTGGCGTGCTTTGCACCAGGCCCTCGGGACAGAGGTCTGTCTCTCATCTGCTTACCACCCACAGACTGATGGCCAGACGGAACGGGCGAACGCGGTGCTGGAACAGTACCTCCGGTGTTACTGCAGCTACCAGCAGGACGACTGGGTCGACCACCTAGCATTGGCGGAGTTCGCTTATAACAACGCGGTGAATGCGTCCACCCAGCGGTGAATGCGTCCACCCAGCAGACCCCGTTCCAAGCCAGTTATGGTTTTCATCCACGGTTGTTTCCGGATGTGCTGCCGACATCTGCGGTCCCTGCGGTGACAGAGTGGCTTCAGGAGCTCCAGTCCCAGCAACAGCTGTTGATGGAGCAGCTGCGCCAGGCCAAGGAGGCGTACAAGGTCCAGGCCGACCGCCACCGCCAGGTGGGGCCGGAACTTCACGTCGGTGACCTGGTGTGGCTTTCCACTCGCCACCTCCACCCTTCTCGACCTTCGCGGAAGCTGGACGCCCGGTTCACCGGCCCGTTCCCTATCGTGAACCAGGTCTCGCCTGTGGCTTTCCGTCTCCGGTTGCCAGCACACCTGAAGGTTCACCCGGTATTCCACAGGTCCCTTCTGAGTCCGGTGGCCCCACCCGACGAGTTCCACCCGAACCGTCCCCGACCGCAGCCAGTTTTGGTGCAGGGAGAGCCTGAGTACGAGGTGGAACGCATTCTGGACTCCCGATACCGCAGGGGAAGGCTGCAGTATCTCATTGACTGGAAGGGGTATGGGCCAGAGGACCGTTCCTGGGAACCAGCGGCCAACGTCCACGCGCCTGCCTGCATCCGAGAGTTTCATGCGGCGTACCCCAGCAAGCCGGGTCCGGACCCTCAAGTGAGGGGGGGGCCTGGGAGGGGGGATGGTGTGATGGCCTGGGATTCCGAGTCTGAGAGCGATCCGGAGGAATCCCAGCCGGCACAGGAGTCCCCGCCTCCAGGGCCGGCTGAACTGGGGCAAGGCCTAGATGCTGAGGAAACTCAAGAGCAGGCACCAGGTGAAACCATTCTGGCCCCAGAGGTGCTGGATGACTCAGTGGCCACAGGTGAGCCTCCTCCAGGGCCCAGTAACCCTTCGGCCTCTCCTGATCTGCAGAGGCTTAGGGCAGAGAGGCGAAGGGAACTGGTTGCCCCCAGGAGGAGTGCTCGCCTTAAGGCCAGAGGAGGCGGGGCTCCTGGGGGTCGGGACCGCCCCTGACCTTAGAAGAGGATAAAAGCCCAGTCAGGCCGGCCCCAGGTTGCGGGAGCAACGTCGTTGTTGGCTACGGACCTTCCTGTGTTCTTGATCCCTGCTCGGCTTCCTGTTCCTGACTATCCAGTACTCCGGTTCCCTGCTCGGCCTCCTGTCCCCGACCATCCGGCGTTCCTGTTACCTGCTCCGCCTTCTGTTCCAGTGTTCCTGTTCCCCGCCCGGCTCTCTGCATCGGACCTCGCCCCTCTTCGTGTGGACTCTGCTACACTCACGGTACCTTACCCCTGGGACCAGCACAAATCCACAGTACTTGCCCAATGCATCTTTTACTACAGGGTTCTTCAGTTGGAGTGTGAGTGTGTGTGTGTGTGTGTGTGTGTGTGTGTGTGTGTGTGTGTTGGAATCTTTCCCTGAAATCCAAATCAATATACAGCTAAGGAAGCCACAGAGCCTGCTGCCACAGTTTAAGTGTGTCAGTGTTTCCATCTCCACTGGGGGAGCTCAGCTGACCTCTTGACTTCCTCTGCATTTGAGCCGCTGGTGTTAATAACAACTTTTCTCACCAAAGTGATGGGCAAATCATCTACTTCAGCTGGCATGTTTTAGCTGAACTGAAATTTGGCAGTCAGTGATGTTTTAGCAAGGGGGAAAAAAACACCTCTGCTAATCATTTTCAGCATAGACACATCTGAAATCACTGTAACCTCAGGCAGTCTTGGACATCAGATGCCTGCAGGCTGACTTCAAACTGATTATCCCTAATGACAATCTTGATAGAGAGATTTCTGTACAAAGATGAACAGGCACTTCAGTGATGTTGCTCCTCACATCAGGAATGTATTTCTTCATGTTACATTTAGGACATACATTAGACAGAAGGTGTCTTATGTGCAAATACTATCCAAGAGTCCCTTTTCCTAGCCAGGTGTAATGTACTAAGATAATATGGTTCTTCAAAGAAGCAGCCATCACATGTTGGGGTGAGGGGAAGCTGGGTCATAGCCATCAGACCCGACTCCTTCTCCACACTGCCAATGCACGTACCAGACATACCCCATTAGGTGCAGGGGAGAAGGTCCTATATATGTAACAATCTTTGCACACCAGGCTCCTTCTTGTGAGAGAAGACCAGTGCTGGATTTATGTATAAGCTAAACAAGCTATAGTTTAGGGCCCCACTCTCTTTGGGGGACCCCCAAAAAGGAAAAAAACCTCAATGTATATTTCCAAAATATTAGAAGACATCTGAAGGCAGCCCTGTTTAGGGAAGCTTTTGATGTTTGACGGACTATTGTATCTTAATATTTTGTTGGAAGATGCCCAAAGTGGCTGGGTATAAAAAATATATTCTTATTCTTATTCTTATTCTTATTCTTAAAGATAAAAAACAAAATAAAACCTACATACAGTTAGAGCTTAATAATTATTTCACTATTAATATACTTCTTCTTAATTGTATTTCACTATTAATATAATTCTATTAGGTCCATAAATTACCATATAGCATATATTTAACACAAAAAACAGTGACAATTTGTTGTTGACAAAGGACAGCTAGACATAAAAAGGCCCCATTACTTTCAGTAGCTTAGGGGCTCATCAATCCTAAATCTGGCCCTGGAGAGGACCCTGGGCCAGTCAGGATCCCCTCTTGCTCTGAGGAGCTCTAAGCACTTACATTGTTACCCATGCAAGGCCCTTTCTATACTCACCCAACATAGTGATGAGGGGGCATGAGAACGGAGCATGATGGGAGCAGTGGCAGGAATCATGGGTCTAGCCCTCTTTCCCCTCTCAGTACATATATGTTTAATGGCAACTAGACTCCAGTTGCTGAGGAGATTTCTCCTTCAAACTCTCCCTTCTGATTAGTCAGTTCCAGCCCCAAGTTTATAAGCACAGTGTTTCCGAACATCTACACACATAAAAAGGTAAAGGGACCTCTGACCATTAGGTCCAGTCGCGGATTACTCTGGGGTTGCGGCACTCATCTCACTTTATTGGCCGAGGGAGCCAGAATACAGCTTCCGGGTCATGTGGCCAGCATGACTAAGCCAATTCTGGCGAACCAGAGCAGTGCACCGTTTACCTTCCCGCCAGAGTGGTACCTATTTATCTACTTGCGCTTTGATGTGCTTTCGGATTGCTAGGTTGGCAGGAGCAGGGACCGAGCAACGGGAGCTCACCCCGTCGCAGGGATTCGAACCGCCGACCTTCTGATCGGCAAGTCCTAGGCTCTGTGGTTTAACCCACAGCGCCACCTGCGTCTACACACATATCTGCCATGTATTAACTGGGGACACCGTATTTGTGCTGGGATTTCCAGGACTGTCTTACGAAAAATTAAAATGCAATAAGGTCATGCTCTAAACTGGTCATCTGGTACATTCCTTCTTTTGTAAAAAAGAAAAAGAAAAAAAGAGAAAATGTTTGAAACTTGGAACTGTTTTCTTTATGAAAGTGGGGGAATCTGGGAAACACTGTAATTATCTAGAAATAAATTTGTGAGTGCTAACTTACTGCTAGCTCCAACTAGTGGGATATTGCATAGATGCTTTTAGTTATGATTGTTGGCAGCTGGTGAAATACAAAGCCTTTCCCCAAAAGTAGCCCCTCTCTCCGCAAGTCTTTATTCCACCTCTTCCTGGCAGCCATCACAGAGCGGGAGCAAATATTTTGAAACATTTAAGTATTTATTTCCCTCTATAATTTCCCATTGTATTTTCCGTAACTTGTATTTAAAAGGGGAGGGGGATAATCTATTTTCAAACAACAGGGATAATGATTTCTGGGTGTAAAGTACACAAAGCCAATGAATCTGTAGTTGTGCTGTAGTCTAGGTATTGAATAAAACATGACTATTGACTGACTTTGTATAATTGATTGTGACAAATAAGTGATTATAGATGTGAAAAGAAGGGTGCTGTTTGTATATTTTTTGCAACTAATCTTAGCAATAATTTCCATCGCTCTGTAATTTATTGGCATTGGGATGGGCAACAATGAACACAAAAGAGCAATCCGCGTTTACACTGTAATTTAATCTCCAATAATAACTTCTAAAAATATAACAATAAACTATCATAACCTCAACATGGATCTTGCCTTCAAATATTCTAATAATTTAGGAATAATACACAGTTTCAGTGAACGTACAAGAAAATAGTGTGCCCTTTATGGTGCCTGCTAAAAACATTCTTGTTTAGACAAGCCTACCCAGAAGTCTAGAACGTTGAGATAATTTTAATCCATTTTAGTATTTTCACTTTTGCATGGTTTAAAGTATTGTTGTGATTTTATCCTGATTTCACTATTTTATCTATTTTTTAAACTGCTTTGAGGGTTTCCCCCCACACACAATCAAGCAGTGTATAAATAGTTTTATGAAATATAGTTCATGCATTATATTTTTCTTACAGAGGAAAACAATGCCCAACCTGGGGATAACATAAATGATGATGATGTAAGGAAGGAACTACAGCTCAGGATAGGAAAAGAGGTGGTATGGGAACACCTAGCTACGTTAAATGATTTCAAATATCCAGACCCCTTTGGTTCCACAGTTCTGGAGCAGGAAAAGGAAAGAGCACCAAGGAAACACTTGCCCCTGTAAAGCACTGGCCTAAAATCTGGCCACTCCCAGCAAAAGGAGTTGGATGCCCTGCTCCCTTTTGCTCCTCCAAAATCTCCAGTTATACTGTCTGCACACGGACAGGCGAAACAAAGGATAATGGAGATAGTATTATACCTCCTAGTGCCTGAGGATTTAGTACCCAGGAGAGGGAGTGATGGTTGAAAAGGGGTGTAGAAGGCTGTGTAATTAGGATTAATGGGATGACATTAGGCAAGGGAAAATTTACACTGAATATCAGGAAGGGAGAAAAACCACCTGACAGTGATATTTATGAGTCTGAGGAATGATGTCCCAAGGGAAATGGCTTGAATTGCTTAATTTATTTAATCTCCACTATCAGACTGCCAGGAACGAGCCATTCAGAGCCCATTTTAGGAAATCTCTGAATTCACATATGCAGGTAATAATCAAACAGTAGTCATATCTTGTCCAAGATGAGAAAAAGCACCTATGACATATGTGGCCAATCAAAGTGGAATTTCAGAGTAGCTGTGCTCACCACATCTGAATTAATGGATGGGATTTTAGAGCGAGAAGGCCTATTAACTGGATCCAATTCTGAAAATTATTTTCACTTTGGACTGGATCTTTACAAAATACCAACCTGCAGGCAAGGTATTAGGAGGGACACAATGAGGAGCTAAAGTGGTTGAATCATATAGGTGGGAATCCTATGGCAAGATTCACCAGGATGAACAGTCCAGGTTGTAGCAGATCTCATGCTCAGCTGGCTGACTCCTGCCTCAAGGAGGCCCAGGCAGTGTTACGTCCCAAAAGATACACTGGGGTAAGTTGCTCAGCTGGCTGGGCCAAATCTAACTGAGCCCAGGTGGGTGTAAGTCCCCCAAGAGGGGGGTGTAGCGGGGGGGGGACCAGAGAGTTGGATCCTAAGCACATTCAGCGTGGACCTGGCAGCCTGGCATAGAACACTATTTTAAAAGGCTTTCCCCCCTTTGTCAGGCATAGGCAGAGGAACAGCTCCACAGCTGAATGCAGTTTGGATCTGGTGTAACATTGTTGTTGTTGTTGTTGTTTAGTCGCTTAGTCGTGTCCGACTCTTCGTGACCCCATGGACCAGAGCACGCCAGGCACTTCTGTCCTCCACTGCCTCCCGCAGTTTGATCAAACTCATGCTAGTAGCTTCAAGAACACCATCCAACCATCTCATTCTCTGTCGTCCCCTTCTCCTTGTGCCCTCCATCTTTCCCAACATCAGGGTCTTTTCCAGGGAGTCTTCTCTTCTCATGAGGTGGCCAAAGTATTGGAGCCTCAGCTTCACGATCTGTCCTTCCAGTGAGCACTCAGGGCTGATTTCCTTCAGAATGGAGAGGTTTGATCTTCTTGCAGTCCATGGGACTCTCAAGAGTCTCCTCCAGCACCATAATTCAAAAGCATCAATTATTCGGCGATCAGCCTTCTTTATGGTCCAGCTCTCACTTCCATACATCACTACTGGGAAAACCATGGCTTTTACTATACGGACCTTTGTTGGCAAGGTGATGTCTCTGCTTTTTAAGATGTTGTCTAGGTTTGCCATCGCCTTTCTCCCAAGGAGCAGGCGTCTTTTAATTTCGTGACTGCTGTCACCATCTGCACTGATCATGGAGCCCAAGAAAGTAAAATCTCTCACTGCCTCCATTTCTTCCCCATCTATTTGCCAGGAGGTGATGGGCCCAGTGGCCATGATCTTCGTTTTTTTGATGTTGAGCTTCAGACCATATTTTGCACTCTCCTCTTTCACCCTCATTAAAAGGTTCTTTAATTCCTCTTCACTTTCTGCCATCAAGGTTGTGTCATCTGCATATCTGAGGTTGTTGATATTTCTTCCGGCAATCTTAATTCCGGCTTGGGATTCATCCAGCCCAGCCTTTCGCATGATGAATTCTGCATATAAGTTAAATAAGCAGGGAGACAATATACAGCCTTGCCGTACTCCTTTCCCAATTTGGAACCAATCAGTTGTTCCATATCCAGTTCTAACTGTAGCTTCTTGTCCCACATAGAGATTTCGCAGGTGTAACATTATGACGGCTTAATTTGCAGTATCTTGCATTATTAGCAGTGTCCTGCTTATTGTGTTGGTAGGATTGCTTCCTTAGCTACCATGCGTCATCTGCTCTGCTACACAGGTTGCAATCCTATACTCACTAATCTGTGAATAAGTCCAATTGAACTCAATGGGACTTTCTTCTGAGCAGACATATAGGCAGCGCCGGATTTACATATAAGCTAAACAAGCTATAGCTTAGGACTCCACTCTCTTGGGGGCCCCAAATCATTTTAAAGGGGGAAAAAATCGGATGTACATTTCCAAAATATAAGATAAAAAACAAATAAAATAAAACCTACACACAGCAACAGTGTTTTGCGTTGTGTAGGCTCCTATGATGTAAGTAATGGGCCTAAAATATCACTGGTTTGCTCATTTCTATATATAGGGTGTCTACATTCTGCATGTGCAAATGGCTTTAGATACCTATTAGGTCCATAAATTACAATATAGCTTATACTCAACACAAAAAACAGTGACAATTTGTTGTTGACAAAGGACAGCTGGATATATAAAGGGTCCCATTACCTTCAGTAGCTTAGGGCCTCATCAAACCTAAATCTGGCCCTGCATATAGAGTTACAGAATAATCAGTAAGTGGGAAATAGATACATAAAAGAGATTGATCAAGTCTATTCTTTGGTGAGAACTGAGCCATCTTATTACAGAGGGTGTGGAGTGTGAATATTTAAACAGTCCACAAAATCAAAATTGCACCTGAATCAAAATAATTTATTTCAGAAAACTTAAATATACCAACATTACAATCTTTTGGGTGCTACGTTAAGACCTTCCTATTGGACCCAGCATTGTGGGTGTTTGGAAAAGAACAGCAGGTGTTTTGTTGAGGAGGCAACTAACAAAGTGGAAATGGCTTTTGCCCTCACTTGCTGCAAACAGGCCCAAGTGCTCTTGCACCGTTCCACACAGGTACATGCACAGAACAGAAATTGGCAGGGGAAGAGTGATAGAAGATAGAGAGATGTATTTTGTCAAGCTCCACCTTCTGGTATGGGTGCCAAGCAGTGGGATCACAATCAATATCCATGACAAAAACATGAATATATGGAAGCTTACATGCCAAAAATGCACACAGAAAAGTCAGGTCGGAATGACCCATTTGTGATTTAAGTCCTCTGTTTGGAAGCACACTCACAATAGTTGGAAATCACCTGCCAAATACATCACCAACACCTAATTTATTAATAAGGCAATCAAATACAGGTTGTAGCCAAACAGATACATCTGAACATAAATCATATATAGAGATAAAAACTTGATATATGCAATAGGTGCTTGGTACTTTTCCATGAACTCTGATTCTACTTAGAGACGGAAATTGAAGCAGCCAGATAATTCTTGTTACATCTTTGCCAATCTGTAAAAACTACTTGAATCTTCTTTCCATCTTCTGCATCAATTACTGTTACAATCCTGGTGGGTTAAGAAAAAGGAAATAAAAATAACCTATGAACTTTCAATTTTTTAAAAAAGTCTGACAGGTTCAATAATCAAAGGATCTACTCTCTGGATAAGTCTTGAAGCTAGATTTAAAAATAGGCAGTGTCACATAACTCAGAGTACAGTAAAAAGAGAAATCTTAATGCATCTGACCAATTAAAGAATTCCATAAATGGAAGGAAGGAAGTCCTCCCTGACCCCTGTACCAATCAGCCCTTGACCTTAAACATGATAATTGATTACTTTCATCTTACAGTAGCATGTATAATTACAAATGTTATTATTGCTCATAAAATTATCTGGTACTTTCTAAAATCCTTCTATAAGAGTATTTGACTCCTTGACCTCTAAGATAGTGAATTCTGTAGGATTTTTTTAAAAAAACAGATGGGGAAATATACTATTGTAAGTGTATCTCTCCACCAGACTGCAATATTTTTAACAGAAAGCAGAGAAGGAAATTCCGAGCGGCAAGCAAATCCTTTCCTGCCTAGCATATATATCTCTCTGACACATGGCATAAACATCAATGAAAATGGTGCAAATATTGATAAAAAAGAAAGAAAGCGAGTAGCTTCCAAGTGCTACCACTATCCTTCGTTTTCAATTATTCGCCCTTTAAGTTGATGGAGGGGTGGAGATGAGACTCCAGCCCAACACCGCTTCTTCTTTCACTCGGTTAATAACGTGGCTGTCAGGACGGAGACTAAAGGAAACTCATCAGTTTTTCCTCAGAGCCTATGAAGGTCATCGTGCAGCACGACCTCAGCAGCCCCTTATATACACACATATTTGTGTACAATATGCGCTGAGAAACTGGACATCTCCACTCAGTCTCTGCATAAGAGCCCATTTCAGACTGGAAAACATGGAAGCTGGGCATTTAGTAGTGAACAAAGTAAAGAAAGATTGTTTTCACTCTGATCCCATTCTCTCTGCCAAAACCATGGTGCAAGGTGAGAGGGGATGCCTCTTTATCATTTTATTGCTGTCCTGTACCAGCCTCCCATTGGAACCTGGGCTGGCATATTTCCTCCCCTCTGTTCTGGGCATGTGCCCTTACCCCATTCTTAGTTTTGTTTCCTTTTTTGCCCTCCCCACCATCAGGGCGCTGATTGCAATAGGACTAAAGTAGTCAACCTTTCCACCGCCACTTGGGAAAGTATCTGGCCATGGACTTCCCTTTCTGAAAGCAAGCCTCCCTTTCCAGCTGAAGATGGAAATCCACTATATCCGATGGCCACTGGAATGCTCTCCCTGTGCTCACTGATGCCTCAGGACTTTAGGGAATCCCTGATCCAACTCAAGATGCCTTGTTGGTATCTCAATCCAACTCAGGAATGTGACAACCTCATCCAAATCACGCCATTCCTAAACATGTTTTATCTCTAAACACTCATTTTAAAACACCTTACAAGGGCTAGCCTGGAGTTTTCAGATCATCTGCAAGGGCCAAGCCATACAGAAACCATAGGAACAGTTGATCTGCAGTATTTCATGTCATTTTACAGTTCAAATGCAGGAGTGTTTATTCCCTTCCTACAGAACTGTGTTTCTGTTGGATTCTGAAGACACTCTTTACACTGGTTTTTCCACACATGTGAGAGATATTTTAGGACCAACCGATAGTGTCTTTATTGTAATCTGTTGCTACTTTATAAAATAATGTATTCTTAAATTGTTGCAACTTACCTGGGGGCTTCCTCATGGCAGACAAGTAAGGAATCTAATCACCATCCTCATAAAAAATATATATTTGATTTTACCTGCATCTGTACAGGGGATTCTTACTCTCTGCTTCAGCAGCTTCTACAAGCCTCCCCATCTTCTGTGCCAGAGGATGGAGCTTTTAAAAAGAAGCTACATGGCTTTTGGCTACCCCAGTCCCTGCAGCAAACTAGTTCTTCCCTGCACATACAATATAATATGCAGAATGGAAATCATGCTACGGAGGAGCATTGCACAATCCGTTAAATGTGGCAGAAGCATGCATTGATTAATTGTCTGGAGAAGCTCTAGAGCATTGCTCAGTGCTGTATTTTGTTACATCATTGTGTACCAAATGGGTTTATATATAAATAGCTGCTCCAGGACCATTAAACCATTGTATCATAGAAATAGAGAAACCTCAAGGGTCAGTGACTCCAACCCTTACCAGTGAGGCATGATTCATTACACCTAAACCATTTTTGACAGATGCTTATTATGTTGCAGGGCAAGCAACAATGATAAGACAATCTCCAATGGTGAGTGTAGTTTTACCTCAGCAGAAATGGGTTGTGGACAGATTCCCTCTCCCTCTCCCTCCACGCACGCACGCACGCACACACACACGCACACACCAGGGAAGTGGTGAAACATGGGAATTGTGCATGATGTGTGTGCTCACCCCATTTCCATCTCTGTGAACAAGTCATGCAGTTATTTGTAGTGCTCCAAAATTGCTTTGACTGAAGATAACAGTGAAACACACACACACACACACACACACACACACACACACACACAGTACATGTGTATCCCAGGCAATTATGCCTCCATCATATCAGCTTCAACATGTCTCTAAAAAAATGATCATCAACTACAGTTTTGGGATCGACTGTTATACCAAAGGATGAAGACTGCATTTGTTCGCTGCTATTTGTTAAGGGTTGCTGGGAAATGTGACTCTGAGTGGTAAACTACAAGGCCCAGAATTCTTTAAATGGTAAAATGTGTTTTGAATGTGCTTTTAAAGGTATGACTAACATAGCCATAGTGTGGGGGCACATGAATAAGGGCCTCATGTAATTTCAGGGTCTGGGACGGTTCGTATGGGGAAAGGCGGTCCTTGGGGTATTGCAGTCCTGAACCATTTAAGGCATTATAGGTCACTTCATGGAATGGTCTGGAGAGAACCACAGTCTCATGTGCCTTCTGTCCTTCCTTCTAGGATGGTACACTTCACCTTCAATGCCTTATCTCCTTTTGTGCACTATGAGAGCTGCATAAACAGAGCTTAATGGTCAATATCCATTGCACTAAGGGTAGGTTGGAAATTAAACAATATAGAGGATTGGTTCCTGTGGGAGTGTAGAAATGTAACCCTTTGTTCAGATGTGTCTCCCTTTGGAAACATTTGTATGCACATCATGGACCTATCTTCACATTGTCTCCGCAACCTATTTTAGTGTTTCTTTTTTAGTTAGTGAAATGGTGTGAACTCTCATAACCCCTTTGTCCTTCCTTCTACTTAGTGGGAGTCTTGGAGTAGAGTGTCTGTGGAAAACAGCCAGGACATCACACTAGTATGCCTTTTTCAACATACTGTTGTTCCAAGCATTAGCAAACCTATAACACTTAAGCCACAGATATTCAATTTCACCAAGGCCTCTTAGAGACCCTAAAATATGAAAGCATCACAGTAGGTCCATCTTGCCTACTTCGGCCTCCAAGCAGAATCAAAACCTCTCTTCTAATTTCCAAATGCCATCCTCATGTTAGTTACTCAGCAGTTCTCTCTTATATAAGCCTGGAATCAGGCAGAGAACAAAGGGCCAGTTGTCTGACTGTTGTGAGAGGATGTCAGAACAAAGCTGACATATCTAAACTCGCTATCTAATTAAATCTTTTTAATTATCTCTACCAGCTCCAGATCTCAGTGTGTGTTAATAAAAAGAGGGATGCACCTGTGAAGTAGTTAACCATTGGTCACCCAGTCTGAGGAAAGGCTATCATAATAAAGGAGAGAACAAGGAGGAAATGAAGAGAAAGCTGTAAATAAATGGTGGTCTCATGAAAGGGAAGCCTTTACTACAATATTCATTAGTTTATCTCTTCATTCATTGCCACATTAATTTAAAAGAGAGACTGTTTTAAACAGCCAAAATGGCTCCAATGATTGCGGGTAGGGTGGTTGTTCTTTTTAACATCACAGGGCCTCCACACAGCCAGCTTCTGCTTGAAACTTCTAGAACAAATCAGTATTTCAGCATTTGACCCTGGAGAGGCCAAATGCAGTGAGGGAGTTTCTGGCGCAGTCTCGCACTGCTTCAGATACAGCCAGAGCCGCCTTTCCCATAGGGCTTAGTGGTTCATTGCGCCAGGGCACTGGCCTCTCAGGTGCACCCAGTGAGTGGGGGAGCTGCACGGCTTTGCCAGCAGCCTCCCCTTTCCCTGCACATCCACCAGCTGTGCCCCCCAACTATCTGTGGTAATTTAGGGGCACTGGGCGGATATTTGCACCCTGGCACCGCATCTGCTAAAGATGGCCTTGGATGCAACTTCACTCAGAAAAATGCATTGACTACTGGGTCTTGCCCCTGCACCCCATCTCCAAGCATTTCTGTGCCACAAAACAGTTTTAGATGATGTGGTTAAGCTAAACTTACTAAGAGTGCCTGCTGTTTGTGTAGTAGCTGAGTCACTCTGATGACATCATACATAATAATGCTGTGATGTTGCACTGGTACAGAGGTATTCGCTTGCCTTTGCCCTGGGTGAGCAGAGAAAATATTGAGACCTACAACGGGATGCGGGTGGCGCTGTGGGTTAAACCACAGAGCCTAGGACTTGCTGATCAGAAGGTTGGCGGTTCGAAGCCCCGTGACGGGGTGAGCTCCCGTTGCTCGGTCCCTGCTCCTGCCAACCTAGCAGTTCGAAAGCACGTCAAAGTGCAAGTAGATAAATAGGTACCGCTCCAGTGGGAAGGTAAACAGCATTTCCATGTGCTTCTGTGGTTCGCCAGAAGTAGCTTAGTCATGCTGGCCACATGTCCCGGAAGCTGTACGCTGGCTCCCTCGGCCAATAAAGCGAGATGAGCGCCACAACCCCAGAGTCGGTCATGAGTGGACCTAATGGTCAGGGGTCCCTTTACCTTTACCTTTACAATTTGTCAAATTGTCTTTTAAAGCCATGCAAGTTGGTGGCCAACATCACATATTGTGGGAACGAATTCTTTCTTTTGCCTGTCCTGAATTCTCCAGTGCTCGGCTTCATTGGATGTCCCCCAAGTTCTAATATTAAAAGAGGGGAATCCTCTCTCCACTTTCTTCACACCATGTATAATTTTCTATTCACCTCTGTTATGACCCCAGTTGCTTGTCTTTCTTCTGGACTAAAAAGCCCTACATGAAGTGCAGTCAAAAATTACCTAACTACAAATACTTCCCATCTATCCTTGTGGGAGTTTAGACCTTAAGACTTGCAAAACTGTCAGATGATTCTTTGGGGTTGCCTGTCAACCTGTCCCTTCCCTAGATATTGTAGCTGCAGGATTTATCCCTCCATCTTTCTCCATCTTCTGGCACCACTCCATCTGCTCTAAAAGCAATAACCTCCATTTTAGACAGCTGTGGCGGGTGGATTTTATGACTGTTTAACATCACGGAAGCGTCCCAAAGTAGCTTTTGGATCCAGAGGGGGGTTCCAGGGACTTCACCTTGTGCAAGTGGGCAGCCATTAGAAGCCAAGTGCTGCACCCTTACGAAAGAGATAACAGACAAAAGGAGATCAATAATCAGACTGTGCATAAAAGAGATTTATTGTTTAGCAAATGGATAGTGAAAATGTCAACTTTTAGTGAGGGCTAATGCTTGTAAGGGGGCTGGGCCAGCCTCATTTCTGCCTCGGTTTTACTTTGATTGTGTGGGGAGGAACTTATTGGAAAAATGAGATTCTAGTTATTTAAAAGAAATGAATGAGACCCTTGTGGCTCATCCCCAAAGCTAATTTGATTCAGGAAGAGCTTTCAAATGTTCCTTTGGAACACCAGAAAAATACCTTCTGAATATCAGTTGCTTGGAATCACAGTTCTTGAACTCAAGTCCTTGTTTGTGAACTTCTCATGGGCATCTGGTTGGCCACTGTGAGAACAGGATACTGGAGAAGATGAGCCTTTGGCCTGATTCAGGAGGGCTTTTGTTAAATTCTTAACTTCAACATTTATTTTTTTTAGGGTTCCCTATGAATACACTTGACAAGTCCAGTTGGTTAGCATGGCATCTTCTTCCTACCCCTATGCAACCACCCATTCCTCCCCAAGCAGGTGGCATCTTGGAGAAGAGGGGGGGGATGTGTAAAATGGGCTGGGAAGGCTAGGAATACTTGAGGAATTCTAGTTTTGTCAATTCTGAAATGAGCTGATGTGATACATACTTTCTGGACTAATTGCAGATTGGATCTTAGTTCTCTTCCAGAATATTCTGAAGCAGGTCTCTGCTCAAAAATATATATCAAATTACATGTAGGAATGCATATTTTGAGGGGAAATGCATGTCATGTTACCTACCCTAAACCCACAAATTACACACATTTAACTTGTGCACATATGAGCTTGGCAAAAAAAGGAAGGAAGGAAGGAAGGAAGGAAGGAAGGAAGGAAGGAAGGAAGGAAGGAAGGAGAGAGCAGAAAGGGGTTTCCTTTTGAAGCCACCATCTTGGGAACTGGGGCATATCTGGATTCATGTAAGTAGCACCTCCAGGTTATCCACTAAGATTGTAAGGGTCCCTGTGTATCAACTCAAGGCATATAAAGCCACCAAATTACTGAAGCTAAGCAGGTTTGTGTATGGTCAGTGCCTAGAAAGGAGACTGCCTGTGAACTTAAATGTATGTGGCAGGATATACATTAAAAACAAACAAGCCTGTTGATGGTGCATATTCCTGCAGTCAATCACATGAGAGGCACTGGCCCAAAGTGGAGATGTTTGATTCAAAGAATCATTTTATGAAATAAATAAATTATAAATAAATTATAAAAGTCTGTTCTGCTCTAAACTTGCATAGAAGCCTTGACTATGCCAGAACACTGATCAGCAGTAGTGCAGTGGAAGGGAAATGTAGGCAATGGGAGCTCTGGGACTTTTTTCACAGCAAGAGTGATTATGTAATCTGCCAGTGCACCAAGGTAATTGACGGATTCTTCCTGCTGTGGCAAGTAAATGAAGTGATAATGGGGCTTTCAAGTTTGTTTGTGACAGATTAGCATGGGGAAAACCAGAGAATGAGGGAAATTATCAAACAGAGGCTAGATATATATTTTTTCCATTTACTACTTTCCCCTTTCAGTTTAAGTGGTGATATAGCCTCACAAGACTGCCTTTGCTTCAGTTGACTGAAGATATTTTGTTAAAGCTCAGTGTGTTTTACAAGTTAAGCTGGTGAAGTCGTGTGTGTGTGTGTGTGTGTGTGTGTTTATACCAAGGGTTGCCAGCTTCCTTGGGTCCATAGGTCCATTTGCAATCCAGAGAAACTGCTGCTGGCACCACACAGAGGCCACAGCAAAGCACACACTGCTGGTTACACCAAATTGCTTCTTTCAAGCCTAATTTCAGCAATGGGGGAGGGGTCTCTATGGGTGCATTCACACCTGTGAACACAATGATGGCAATTCCTGGGGTGTGGGTGGGTGTGTGGGTGTGGGTGTGATTTAATAGATATAAAATGGATCAGCACTATTGCCTGCATTTTTGGACCATCTTGGGGGGCAGGACTCTGGGGACTGTAATGATGTGCTGCTGCAGTTCAAAATTTACTACTTCACTGCTGATTAGCTTCTTCCATGAATTCTCTTACCTGCATTGATTCCTTCTGGTGCATTCCCTGGGGTTTCTAATCACTGACCTCCAGCTTTACTCCTGTCCTTGACATTCTGCTGGATTGCCTTGGCCTCTGGTCTAATTATTTTCCTGCGCACCCAGTGTGCTCCTCCACCTCTGCCATTGTGCAGACTCTGAAGCAAAACACCATCTGAGGGCATTTGCAGTGTAGTCAGGAAAATGACAGGAGATATATATGGCTAGAAGATGGGGCCATTGAGCTCTAAGGGATAAATTAGTTATCTGGACTTGACACTCACAGGATCCATTTACAAGCCCTCTTAGAAGAATGTGAGGATGCGGAGGAAGAAGACACTCACCAGTGATATCTGAATTTTCCACTCACCAATGACAGCAATAGGGTGGCCAATAGAATTTAATGATTATGAAAATCATACCAGGCACAAGCATTATTTGGTGGTCACTGAACAGGCAACTTTTAAACAACATCAGGCACAGTTGCTAACCTTATTACCTTCACTTTGACCTGGGGCTCCTAGACTTAGAATAATAGAATTGTAAAATTGGAGGAGACCATGAGAGTCATTTAGTCCAACCCCCTGCACGTATCTTTTTGCCCACTGTGGGTCTCAAATCCACAACCCTGTGATTAAGAATCTCACGCTCTACCGACTGAGCTATCCTCCAATAATTTCCTCCTGTCATAATTCTGTTGCAGTTTTCTGCACAACTCTTGGGCTGTAAGGTGACCATTGAGAGCTATGGTCCTCCTTTTTACTTCATTCCTACCTTGCATTATTGTCAAGCCAAACATTTGTGCCCAAAATGATGTGATCCTGCTAGGCAGCTTCCAAAGATCAACTGGAGTGAGGCTTACTGCTAGAAATAGACTGCTAGATTAGGTAGCCCTTTGGGTAGACCTAGCAAGGCAATGTTATGTTTTTAATGACTATTCACGATAAAGGACAGGATAATTCTCAAGTGATGCTCTTCAACCTTGGGTCCTCAGATGTTGTTGGACCTAAACTCTGAACACCAAGGTACCCTGGGTGCCTCCTTAATATAGAGGAAAGGAAAGGAGCACGGTAGTGTAGCACAGTGGTTACGAACATTCGCTCTGAAGTCACTAACCCAAATCAAAATCCAGTCATGAATTCAGTTAGGGACCCAGAAGATTAAAGGGGGTTTAAGGTGATCCTCCACACACATTCAAGGACTGTATGAGAGGAGCTGCAAAGCTGTATGGGATAGCAATGCTTCCTCATAGGGGAGTAAGAGTTATTATCTAGGAATAACTTAAGAGTTATTGTCTAGGGAAATTACTTCACCCATGGACTCCTTGTTTTTATAAATCTGTGGTGTCACAAAGAAGACCACATACCTTTGGTCAGTGGGTATTATATGGGAAAATATAGATGATAAATTGCAGCAGTATATAAACACAAATGAATATTAGTTTCCATAAACATACTCTCCATGGAATTAGCCACACAATGAGTATCTTGCATTATAGTGCCTGTAAGCTTGAAGAAACTTATTAAAAGAATCTGGGTAATTTTGTAATTCACACTTGGACTGCAAATCTGATGGAGCTTGCAGTAATATTTAATGAAATATTACATTGTTTAAAGTGTTCCCAATGAAATATGCTCTTAATTGATTTTTGACCTGTGAAAAACACCACCGAGAGAGAAAGAGAGGGAGGCAGGGAGATGAGATAAGATATTACTCAGACTTCTGTTTCATCTCCCAAGCACCATTTTCTTTCCTGCATGTCCTTTTCCCCACATGAAAACAATGTGACAACGACAAGCACAGCATGGAAGATGCCACAGGGCCGCTTAATAAAATCGCTCAGTGGGACTATAATATGGCAACACTATTAACATGGTAAATAACATGGGTGGATATAAAAATATGTAGGACTCAACTCTCATACATTGCCCACAGAGTTCCAATATAAAAATACAGTAGCTTTTATTGTGAGTGCATGATGGGAATATTTTCTTTTGGTCACACAGTTGTGCACTGATCACTCTTTCTGGATCCAGGACATGTTATTATTGATCATTTTTTAAAAATTAAATTTCTATTCCACCCTTCATCCGAGGTCCACAGAGCGGATTACAATATATAAACACAGAAATACATAACATAGTAACATAGTCCCCATGCCTGCAGCCCATTGTTGGCATGGCATTTCTCATCTCATGTCAAGTCACATGCCCAAGTCCCACAGTGCCAAGGAGCCTTGATTGCCCTAAGATAGCCAGGACACCCAGACTAGTGCACAGAGATGTCTCTTGGGAGCAGAGCAAGGCCAGAAGGCCTTTCACCTGTAGCACACTGCAAGTTTACAGGGAGCCGGGTGTTAAATCATTCATAGACAACATGGTTCTGGGTCAGAGCTCCCTTTGTGTGATCTATTCAAAGTCAGCCCTCGACACAAAGGAAAAGGTCGTAACTCAGTGGTAGAGCATCAGTTTTGCACACAGAAGGTCCCACATTTAACCCCCAGCATCTCCAGGTAGGGCTGGAAAATATTCCCTGTGTATAATATCCTGAGCAACAGGGACTGTTGGTCTGACTGGTATAAGACTGGTATAAGTTCCTCTGTGTCTCCAGAAACCCAGCAACAAAAATTTGGAGAAGTATCACATTTGCAGAGCCATCATCTGCTATTCTTCCTTTGACAACTATTCAGATTCAAGACAGCCGCTTGCAGAAATCCAAGAATCTGTCATTTCTTACCTAAGTATTTGTTCCTTTTCAAAGCATTTGTTTTCCAATTGAATGTGTATGTTAAATATTTCACTAGCAAAGTCATTGTTTAAAGTTGAGCCTAAGGTGGGATACAAAGGTAATTAAAGGATGGATGGATTGTCTAATAACGCTACATGGTGCAAGCCACACATCCTCATAGAAAGGTCCCTATAGAGCAGGCAGCTCTCCCTGGTGACCCTAACAAGTGAGTCCCTCTCAAAAGGAAGAGTTAATTCAGTAGGAAGAGCCCAGCCTAGTCCACGTCTCATTGAATAACAGAATGGAGAGAAGTTCAGAAAGAATTATGCTTTCTAGTCTCAAATATTTTTTCACGAACTGAGAATTTCAATCAAATGAAGACTCTGACTTCTGTGTACTCAGAATCCCACTCTTTTATTGTCCGCTAGGCATACTTCAAAATCATAGACAATTACTCATGAAAATATTTATTTTTTTGATATCTCTCTCACATTTCTCATTCTCTCAGCCTCTCCCTTCTTCCATCAAGGTGAATGTAAGCATTATGCCTGTTAAGACTGCATGGCACAAACCTGTTCATCTGTAGGAAATTAAATAGGGATCAAAGCCAAGTCAGCCTGCCTGTCTTTGTCCCTTTTTATCCCCATCTCGTTTTTTTATTGTATTTTATTTTATTTTCTATTAGAATAGTCATTAATCTTCCTCATGGATGCACCACACTGACATTCGAGGTCTTGACTTCCATAGCATTGCCGAATTCGATTCTTCTCCCTGAGTTTTAACCCACCCTTCACAGCCTCACCAGTTTGTTACACAGTTTTTGATGAGAAGGCCAGGGAGAGTGAGGTCATGCGAAGCGGAGATGAGAGGGAAACAAGAAGAAGGGGAGATGTAGAAACTCCCACAAGGAACTCCAGATCCCACTGAAAAGGTCAATGTGTATTTGAATCATCTGCACTGCTCCATGACACAGATATACACTCAGCCCCAATGTAGAGATACTTGATAAAGAGGGTAATGGAGTGGAAAGATTGTTGCAAGAATGAAATAGGCCCCTCTTTTCCTGGCCTCCCATGATGCACCATTTTGTTGCCATGGTGATTTGAAAAGGGATTTTTGTTGTTGCCGCCGCCGCTGTTGTTGCTGCTTTGGAGGGCCCTCTCTATTCCTGCTAACCTTGACCTTTTGCGGGGGGTTTTATGTGAGATAAGGAATTCCATTTCTTCTTATCTGGTCATGGCTGACTGCCTGGCTGGCATTGATGAAGGCAAGAGGTGTATCAAGGGCTGTCTCAGTGCACAGATGCCAAATGGATAAGCAAAAGAAAATAATGTAAGGGTGGTTAATTAAGGGTGATACTGCAAAGAACATGTTTCTTGGGTGCTTTTTTTGCTGAATAATGAATTCTGTATGCTTCAGAAAAAGAAGAAATTATTAAATATATATGAGAGCAGGAAATGAAGGTCAGGGTGGTATGATTGGAAATGTGTCTGCGATCAACTACGAAGATGCCTTGGGGACCAACTGATAGGGTATCCAGGTTCAATTAAAAAGAAGCACGTGTTGCCATGGCCACAGGTTATGTTCAATAAGTCACACAAGCCACTTCCTGCTTGCCTTCCCAAATGAAGAGCGGTTCACGAATGGGAAACAACTAATGGTTTAGAATAAATTTAGGCAGGTTGAATGTTTCAGTGACACTGAATGTTGGAGTTAACCAGCCAAACCTTATAGAGTGGTCACTGATCCACCCAGGATAACAAAAGACAAGAATCAACCCCTCAAACTGACCTTTTCATCCTTGGACCTACTTATTTCAGACATGACCTTTGTTCTTGAGACAGTTGTCCTTCTGGGAAATCTTTTGAGCACTACTAAGAAGCTGCCAAGCCATTTTTTACTACACATCCGAGGTATAAGCTTCTGGGTTTTGTTTAACTTTTAAAAGGAGCAGATGAGCAAGTCCACGGGGACATCACAAAACTTATGCGTATTTGACAAACAGGCTAAGCTTGATTGTAACAGCAAAACGAAAATCACATATCCACTGAAAGTGACACCCACCCACACACCTCAGTGAAAGGAACAAGATGTTGTACTTCTCAACAGAATAAAATTACATTTGATAGTGAATGAGAAAGCCTTGCTGGATTCAGACAGCTGTGCACTTCAGAGTGACTGTCTATTTATAAGGAAGACCATGCAGCTCGTTGCCCTAACAGCAGTTTCTGTTAGTGATAGAAGAAGTGCGTTTAACAACAGCAGTTAACAACTAGTATGTGTTTGTGGGGGACATTAACTCACAAAAGACAAATAAACAAATATAGATGTTGGGTCACGTCTCACACCTTGGTGGTTGCGCCACAAACTCTGCCCCTGCTTCTTGTAAAATGCCCCATAGTAAAATGATTCTAAATTATTTGTATAGAAACACAAAGAAGAGCCAGTTTGGTGTAGTGGTTAAGAGCGGTAGTCTCGTAATCTGGGGAACCGGGTTCGCGTCTCCGCTCCTCCACATGCAGCTGCTGGGTGACCTTGGGCCAGTCACACTTCTCTGAAGTCTTTCAGCCTCACTCACCTCACAGAGTGTTTGTTGTGGGGGAGGAAGGGAAAGGAGAATGTTAGCCGCTTTGAGACTCCTTAAAGGGAGTGATAGGCGGGATATCAAATCCAAACTCTTTTTCTTCTTCTTGCTAAAGCTGTGTTGTCTGGGCTTGGAATGATAAGTCCAGACATCCTTTCTGGTTGGATTCTCATGGTGGAAAAGAAAGGACAAAGGCATTTGTGTAATCTCACTGTATACTAGTTGTACAAGCATAGGCGCCGACTCCATGGGGCTTGAGGGGGCCCGAGCCCCCTCAAAAATTCGTTTGGGGGGGCTCAGCCCCCCCAATAATCTCGGGCGGCGGTGGGCGCGTCCGCGGCTTTTATAGGGCACCGGCGCGGCGGGGGGCGCCGGGCCGGGGGAGGGGGGCGGCCGGCCTGTCTCCTTGGCAACCCCATTGAGCAGCGCCGGCTCCCCCGGGAGGGCCATCCCCCCGCGCCGCCGATCGCCAACAACGCCGACGCTGTGGCTGCCCGAGCCCGAGCCTGAGCCTGAGCCCGACCCGGAGCCCGAGCCCGAGCCTGAGCCCGAGCCCGTCAGGAAGGAAGGAAGGAAGGAAGGAAGGGAGGAAGGAAGGAAGGAAGGAAGGAAGGAAGGAGAAATGGGGAGGGAGACGAGGGAGGAAAATTGCGCGCAGGGTGAAGAAAGGAGAAGGGCGAACGAGACGAGCTTCCAACCCAAAAAAGGGCTGGAAGACTGGGAGGATGCAGGATCGGGAAAGAAAGCGACGCCTTCCCCGCCCGCGACGTCGCCCGCTTGTCATTGGCAGCGCAGCGGGCGCCCAGAGGGGCTGGGCACCGGCGCAGGGCCGCTCCGCAGCCGCGGAGGACAGCTGCGCGGCTAGCAAGGTGCGCCGCGTAGAGCGCGGCCCTTGTGTGGCCCGGTGGCCAGGCAAGCTCGGGCGGGGACCCCCATGCGAATCTAAGACGGGAGAAGAGGGCAGAGCAAAGGGGGTCCCTTCCCCAACCTCCGGCTCTGAGACTTCCCTGCGCCCCAGAAAAGCGAAAGGATTTTCTCTTCTTCTTTTTTTATAAATATTTTATTAAGGTTTCAAATACAAAGTTAGAAACATACACTGAAGAAAAAAGTAAAAGAACAAGAAAAAGAAAAAAAAAGAAAAAGAAGAAAAGAAAACCAACCATTCAACACATTTTTTATATAACTAACTGGACTTCCTCGCATCTCCCTTACCCTGCATTCTTTATAATAAAGATATCAGCAAATTATTACCTCGTTTCGTACCTTATTTTGTACTTTTCAAATACTATACCTCTAAATTTAACATGCTTTTCATCAGTTACTTATATCTTAAATTAAACATAGTATTACCTTAGATTTTGACCTTTTCTTACTTAAAATATAATTTCCTGTTTCCCAAATCTAATTGCTGAAGCTATAATTTCCGAATCGTGTAAATTTTTAACATTCATACAACTTATATTGTTTTTGTAAATAGTCCTTAAATTTTTTCCAGTCCTCTTCCGTTGTTTCTTCTCCCAAATCTCGGATTCTGCCAGTCATTTCAGCCAGTTCCATGTAGTCCATCAATTGCGTCTGCCACTCTTCCAGTGTGGGCAAATCTTGTGTCTTCCAATATTTTGCGATAAGTATTCTTGCTGCTGTAGTTGCATACATAAAGAAAGTTCTATCCTTCTTTAACACTTTCTGGCCAACAATGCCCAAGAGGAAGGCCTCTGGTTTCTTGGGAAAGGTATACTTAAATACCTTTTTTAACTCATTATAGATCATTTCCCAGAAGGCCTTCACTTTTGGACAAGTCCACCAGAGGTGAAAGAATGTCCCTTCAGCCTCCTTACATTTCCAACATTTATTATCAGACAGGTGATATATTTTTGCAAGCTTGACTGGGGTCATGTACCACCTATAAATCATTTTCATAATATTTTCCTTCAAGGCATTACATGCCGTGAATTTCATTCCGGTGGTCCATAACCTTTCCCAGTCCTCAAACATGATGTTATACCCAATATCCTGAGCCCATTTTATCATGGCTGATTTGACTGTCTCATCCTGAGTGATTTTCTCTTCAACCTGCCCTCCATCCTCTTGCAGAAAACTCTTTGCCTGCCCTGCCCGTATCTCGTTTTTGCTTTTTAATTCCACACACGCACCCTTCGGACTTTGTGGCAATCGGGCGCGCGGGTGCGTTTCCTAAGAGAGTGAGGACCCCCGCCTCCTCCCCACCTGCTCCCTCGCCAGCCAGCCAGCCGCGCGCCCTAGCCGGAGAGCCCCGGCCGTCCCCGTCGCGCAATCGGCTGGATCTCCCTTCAGCAGGCCGTGCTCACAACTCGGCCCAGGGACCCCCCAGCAGCGGATCTCCGGCCCAGCTGAAGAATCCGGCAACAAGCCCCCTCCTCCCCAATCGCTCCGCCGAAATACGCTCCAAAACCCCCCAGATAGGCCGCCGGCCGCCAAGTCTATTGGCGCCCTGAGCGAGGGTCTCTCCCCAACATCGCCACCTCGAACTGCGTTCTCCCGGCTACCCGAGCGAACCAGCGGCAGGACCCCGGTATGGGCCCCCCCAATATTTTTTATAAGTCGGCGCCCCTGTGTACAAGTGACAATAAAGTATTTCAATTTGGTTACTCTTCCTCCCAAGGTGAGGGGGTGTGACCTAGTTAAGTTTGGCAGGGCTGCTTAGTCTATGGTCTTAACCCCTTTATGCATTAACTGGAGCTAAGCATGCTGGTTATATGAGGCCAATATTTATCCCACAGTTTTAAAGTATCATCAAAATAGCAAGCCAATTTCATAATGAGTTTAGAAGCAGCAATATTCACCCCCATCCCTTTTGAAACAGCTGTTTGGAAGACTTGCAGTAGCTCATGTTCTGTTGAATATGTGAAAGCAGCCCAACACCTGTCAATACTACAGCAGTACAGAACTGGCAACAGTTAGAGGCAAAATGAAGGGAGATGTCACAGAAATTTGCAAGGTTACACAGTTCTTCTTCTTCTTCTTCTTCTTCTTCTTCTTCTCCTCCTCCTCCTCCTCCTCCTCCTCCTCCTCCTCCTCCTCCTCCTCCTCCTCCTCTCCCCCACCACATACTACTACTACTACCACTACTACTACTACTAATAATAATAATAATTTATTTGTACCCCACCCATCTGACTGGGTTGCCCCAGCCATTCTGGGAGGCGTCCAGTATATATAAAAACTTAGTAAAGCAAGCCAGTTTGCAAACATAGCACAAACTGATGACATTTTGTCAGCTGTTCTCTCCCCTTCCCTTTGCAGATTTTCAATCAACCCTGTTCATCTTGGGGGTTTGGGGTGGACATCAATTAAATCCCTGCCCGCTCACAGTGTTCTAATAAAGCAGCTCTTTGGGCAGAAGGGAACAATCCATTTCTCCTGGGTTAAAATAATGCAGAAGGGAAGAGGAGGAGAGATCGCACTGAGAGCCACCCAACAATGACCGCTCCCCGCTTAAAATGGGGGGCGCCCTTTGCGTGGACGCGTGCAGCCCCTGGATCTGGAGCGGCTCCAACAGCATAGGCTTGGCTTTGCCTTCCCTCAGGTGGGATACCTGGAGGTCTCCACCTACCTCAGTCAGTTGTCCAATACCACCTGGGGGAAGCGTTGCCAAGGAGACCAGGCCAGGTAGGGGAGGGATTACCTGCCCACACAATAGAGGGAGGATCTTACCTAGGAATCCACACTTGGCTCCAGAGCTTCTCCCACCCTACCCACCCTCAGTTAAGGTCTTATTTTGCAGGTTAACTATTCTTCACAGGTTTTGCAGGTTAACTTTTCTTCAAAGGTATGCGGGCGCTGCTACGTTAAGGTCGCTGTTAAAGGGCCGGAAAGGAATTTCCCTGCATTGGCAGGTTTCGCCTTTCCCGTAGCAAAACGTCACAACTTTGGCGGTATCAGGCCTTGGGCGGAATCCTTTTGTCCATCTTCCTCTTGCGGCGGCGATACCAGGGTTCCCCGTTAAAGGGGTTTTCTGGAGGGAGGCTTTGGCCGTACACCAAAAGGTCGTCATTGCTCCCTCCTGCGGCGGCGGCGTTACGGGGGCGGCCATCTCTGCTTGAACATATGTTCTCCAGAGCCGGCCCATCCCCCACACACACACTGGATAACCCTGATGCTCCCTAGGTCCCCGGCTGGGGACCGGGGAGGGAGAACGCCCAATGCCTGAGCCAAGGTCTACCCACATTTGAAATTTAATAAAGTTGTGGCCAATTTAATCCCATAGCACGTTGTCTTGAGTCGTTATTCACATGACGGGGGGCCGTGCAGGATCTGGGGACTCCGCCTGTCCACGCAAAATGCACTCACCATAAACACTAAAGGATGAAGCCCCACCTTTTCAGCATGTTGCTGTTGTCAGATGGATGTAATATAAATAATGTTCTGAAACAAGAGCTATGATGGCCCAAGCCTTGAGGATGCCAGCTGGATATGAGGGCTTCAGCCAAAACCCCTGCAGTCTATTGCTGAATCTTGAAGCAGGAGTTAGAATCTATGGATTGCATTGGGGCCCAGTTTAGATAAGGCCTTTCTGATCTGCCTTCAGCAGCATAGGCAACAGTGGTCTTTAAACTCCACACAGCTTCTTAAATTGCTTTTGTGCACATCTTGGCCCAAGGCTCCCTGGAGTTCTTGCTTACTTGCAGAAATGCTCCTGACCCATCAGTCACTGGCAACTTGCTACATTTCATCTTCAAGTGTGAAAGGAAAAACAGTCATAAAAGATTTATTGAAACAAATATCTTTTTCAGGGGAGAGTGTGGTTTCATATGATCGCCTTTTCATTTTGTCTCTCTCTCTCTCTCTTTCTCCTGAGCTTACAATTTGAACAATTGCCCAGGCTTGTTTGCCCATTCCCAGCCTGCCAAACCATTTTCAATAATAAGATCCATCTCTTCCTCCTCAAGGCTACATTGTCTTCACATCCTCTGAGACTGGAAGCCTCGACTCCCTTTTATCACTTGAGCCACATGCGTTTTGATTGTAAACATCATGATAACACTCTTGTTAACCCCTCAGAAGTGAAATAATGCTAGATAACATTTTGAGTAGTGATACTCACACCACCATCCCGCACTGAGATTACAAGGAGCAGGCAACCCACAGACCTGTTCTTGATAAGGATCTCACTACTGTTGAGAAACAAAAGATGAAACTTCTGAAATAATAGCCTTGTCCATGTTACCTTGCTCATATTATGCAATATGGCAATGCTATTTCAGCCCAAGTCACTATCTTCTTTTGAGAAATATTGAGAAATAACTGATGCCAGCAGTGAAGCTAGAGGGATGATGTGTCTACTTTACAAAGGCTGGTCCTCTGTTTTGAGGGCTGTTTGACTCAAGCCTAGTTTAAAGATAAATAATTGCCCATCAACAGACTTCCACTTGGACAAAAAGACTGAACAGGCATACAGATCACCTGGTCTGTCTTACCCACTACGGTGAGATGTACTACATTTCTATTTAAATTGATCATTTTTCAGTTTGCATATATACATATAAATTAGCCTAACCAAATATTGTGCAAATATGTGTCCTCCTTTTTTCTATTTGGTGATGCATGTACTACCTTAAACAAAACATTTCTATGGTTCCTTGTGCTCAAAATTACAAGGATTGTGTGAGTAGTAGGCATGGGAGAGAAATTTCATTTAGCTCATACTTAAAGCAGAATTGATCAATTCTGCACTTTCAGAAACAATGTGCAAACCCAAACACATCCAAAATTCACACTGAATTTTTCAATGCAGTTCTCCAACCAACAAGTGCTAACAAAAGAGCTTCTAGGTTGGCAGGAGCTGGGACAAAGCAACAGGAGCTCAACCTGTTGTGTGGACTTGAAATGGGTTCTTTACCTTTTACCTTACCTACAATAGTATAAATGTTAGGTAAAAGTGTGCCTAAGATGAATATCTTAGTAAAAATAACATATAGAAAACCATTATATTAGGAAAAATTGCTCACAAAATTGTGTGCATTTGTCAAAATTGCATACAAAAATGTGCTTTTAGGGGGATGCACTAAAGTACTGAATATTTTTCATGTGGATTTTTCAAAAAAAGAAAACTTGTAAATTGCTGCAGAAATTTAGAGAACCAAATTTAAGACCAGAAAAATGGAGAAAACTGAAATTGACAGATCCTTCCATCCCTTGTTGTTGTTGTGTAGTCATTTAGTCGTGTCCGACTCTTCGTGACCCCATGGACCAGAGCATGCCAGGCACTCCTGTCTTCCACTGCCTCCCGCAGTTTGGTCAAACTCATGCTGGTAGCTTCGAGAACACTGTCCAACCATCTTCTCTTCTCTTCTCTTCTCTTCTCTTCTCTTCTCTTCTCTTCTCTTCTCTTCTCTTCTCTTCTCTTCTCATGAGGTAGCCAAAGTATTGGAGCCTCAGCTTCACGATCTGTCCTTCCAGTGAGCACTCAGGGCTGATTTCCTTAAGAATGGATACATTTGATCTTCTTGCAGTCCATGGGACTCTCAAGAGTCTCCTCGAGCACCATAATTCAAAAGCATCAATTCTTCGGCGATCAGCCTTCTTTATGGTCCAGCTCTCACTTCCATACATCACTACTGGGAAAACCATGGCTTTAACTATATGGACCTTTGTTGGCAAGGTGATGTCTCTCTTCCATCCCTAGTCAATAGTAAAATAGTTTTAACATATATTGCTCTTTCAAGGGAAAGCGTGGGCAGATATAAATCTCTTCCACAGAGGTGAGAAACCAGGTGTAAGATGCCACTGATCATCTGATATATACATATACAGTGGTACCTCGGGTTAAGTACTTAATTCGTTCCGGAGATCTGTTCTTAACCTGAAACTGAAGCACCACTTTAGCTAATGGGGCCTCCCGCTGTTGCCGCGCCGCCGAAGCACGATTTCTGTTTTCATCCTTAAGCAAAGTTCTTAACCTGAAGCACTATTTCTGGGTTAGTGGAGTCTATAACCTGAAGCATATGTAACCTGAAGCGTATGTAACCCAAGGTGCCACTGTACATATACATATACATATACATATAGTGAACAGCATGCCACAAGTTAGAAAAACTCCAGCAGATCCTGATGTGGGACCATCTTGCATGAAACATACCTGCACTCTTACTCAGGTGCATTCACTCTTGTATTTGAACCAGGACTAAGGAGGCAAATGGCTCTTTGGCATGATGCATGTCCTTACATTGGCCAAATGCTCTATTGACAGTGCTGTTGCATCTATCGTTGCATGGTATGTGTTCCCCAGGCAGCAATGATTGTGAACGCCTGTTAAAGCGAAATGTTTTTGCTTGTACACACAGTATTAAATCTCTTGCTCATGTGATGCAAAAGAACTCACCTTGCCGTTTCCTGCCCTAGGACGTGCTCGGTTTCCTTTAAGAGCTAGCACCATAAAGGCCAGAGCTGATTAAACACAGAAAATAAAACAACGTTTGGGTTAGTTGCTGCATGACGGAGGCATGGAAAAGGTTCACAAGAAGAAAGTAATAAAATGCAGTCACTTAGGTATAAGCTATGGAGTGACTCATTTTCAAATGCCATCCTGGAGGACTTCCTGCCATGCCCCCGAGGACCTTGGTTAACCAAGTCATTTTGAATAGGATTTATTAACTTCAGGGCGTTGATTGAACTGCTAAAAGCACTTCCCCAGGGATATGACAGGCATTTATAAAAGCCACAATGTGGCGAGCTGCTCTGGTCCTTGTAATCTTGATCACAGGGGACCCTAAAGTGATGGTTAAAGGACAAACTAGCCTGTGCAGTTTACTTACCCTACTGAAAAGCCCAGAATGACCATATTAACATTTTTAATGATGTTAATGATATCATGGTGTGTGTTTCCCCTCTTAAGACATTTGCAAAAGCCACAATTAGTAAATTGCAGCAGTCCTTGTAATCTTGAGCACAAGGGATCTTTTTTTTAAAAAAAACATTTTTATTAGCAATTTCAACATAACAAAATATCAAAAAGTATCATATTCATTATTTTCCCCCTTTCCCCCCACCCTCAAACCCTCCCTCCCCCCGAGACTTCCCTCAGCTCCTCTCTCTGATTTCTCAACACATATTCTCTGCATATTATAAAATTATACAGTACATACAAAATTATACATTATCTATCTACCATGTTATCAACCAATAAATTTGTGCATGTTTATTCAAATCCTGCCAAGGAGTCCAGTTCATTTTGTTTTAGATAATTTGAAAAAAGCTCCCATTCTTCCATAAAGTCACAGTTGTCCTTGTCCCACAATTTGTATGTCAATATAGCCAGCTCTGCGTAGCTCATCAATTTTTCTTGCCACTGTTCTTTTGTTGGGATTTCCTCGTTCTTCCATCCTTGTGCTATCAAGACTCTTGTTGCTGTTGTAGCATACATAAATAAGTTCTTTGTTTTCCTTGGCAGGTCTTGTCCTACAAGCACAAGGGATCTTAAGGTGATGATTACTGGACGTACTGCTCTGTACAGTTTACTTGCCATCCTGAAAATTCCTAGAAAGATTGTCTTAATATATTAAATAATTTTAATAATATTGGGGTTCTTTCCTGTCAATAAGTATATTTCTGACCACAGAATTATAAGGAGTTGAGCCTGATGCTATACCCATTTATTCATAAGTAAATCCCGCTGAGTTAAGTAGAAGATCTACCTACAGTAAGTGTGCAGAGGATTGCAGTTTTTAGATATCAGATTAGTAATAGGAACATTGGAAAATGCTTCATACTGTGTTGGAGCATTGCTCCATCTAGCTCAGTATTATCTACCCTGACTGATAGCACCTCTCTAGGGTTTCAGAAGGGAGATGTTACCAGCCCTACCTAGAGAATGAACCTGATACCTTCTGAATGCAAAGCAGATGCTCTACAACTGAGCTGCAACCCTTCTCTCATATTAGTATGATAGAGACAGTCATGACTGGAAGAAACTAGCCCATTTAATCTAATCTAATCTAATCACCTGCCCAATTGCAAGACCTTCCACCCATCAGCCACCTACACAATGTGTTGGTGGGGGGGGGAGATTATTGGGTTGTTCTTGTTTTTATTTTTGCTATGTGTTTTTACATTGTGATTTTGTCTTGTGAACCACCAGCCCTCTCTAACTGTTCTGTGCAGCAAGCCTCCCTAAAGGTAGCTCAGCAGCTTTGTGAGACCCTGCCCCAAAAAATCTTAATAACTTTGGGGGATCCTAAGGTCCATTATCTGACTGCTGACTCAGGACCCTAAACGTGTTTTTATAATCAACTTTTATTTTGATCCATGTTTATTGTAATGTTCTGTTGTTGCTATGGCCAATGGCTGAGGTGAATAAAGTTTCTCCTTTATTGTTCCTTTAAAAAGCTCAACAACTTTGGGGGACCTTTCACAAAAAACTGAAATCTGTGGGGGTGACAAAAAAATGTCCACACCGGGTACCACCTGACCTTGCTATGCCTCTGCTCCCAGTACCATGTGATTACTCTGACACAGCGATGACAGGACACTAAGCTGAGCTGCATTATTGTATAGTGCACTACCTGCAGTGACCTAGGGTTAAAAACAGTAGATTAACCTTCATTTGGTTCCCAACTACAAAGCATGAACTTCTATCAATTAGTTCTGGAATATGTTTCTTTTTCAGCTTCCATTTTAATGCCGTTTGTTCTCGATAAACATCAGCACAACACAACTTTACTTTGAAGTGGCATCAGCAAGTGCAATAAGCACTATTTTTTTTAAAAAAGCAAGAGGTTAATTTCAAAATTGCATTTACATTCTATTCTCTATTATTTTTAAAGTCAAAAATACAAACATCTTGTCCATAATGTAGAAACGATAGAATATTGCCAAAAAAAAAAAAAAAAATTCAAAGTATCCAATTGAACTGATAAGGAATGATATATTTGATTCTAAAAACTAATAAAACCATTCCATTCGGAAAGCAAACTTTGTCATAGCTGTCAATCTACCTTGTCTAATATGACAAATATCAGTTAATTTAATCATCAGCATAACCTGGCAGGGTGGCAGGAAAACTGGATAACTTTTAACAATATTTTCATCTACTTTTTATATTTTTATGGTAATGGACTTTCTAAAGAATGCTTACAAAAAGATGAGAATTTATACAAAGAAAAATATTCAAAACTAAAGCCCATGATAGTTCTGTGATCTTTCCATAATCGCTTCCCACTATTCAGAATGTGTCACTGTGAGCTTTGGCCTCTGCAAACTGTAGCACAGTGGCTAAGAGCTCCGGATTTCAAGTCTTTTAATGCATATTGGGGCCTGTATTGTACATTGCCAACACCCTAGCCAACTCATCTCAGTTCATTCCTCTGGCTAGCTGGTAGGGAACCTCATCTAGCACAGTTCAGACAAAGCCTCTTCAAACTGAACTAGCACAGTCATTAGAAGGGTCATTTGTCTCCAAATGTACATTGAGATCTTCAGCGGAAGACCTCCCGTGGGTGTCACTGTTGAGGTAAGATGGGTGAGGTCTATGAGAGGAGGGCCTTCCTGGTGGTGGCGATGGCTCTGTTGTGGAACACTCTCCCCAGTGAAGTTTACTTGTCACCCACCTTATTGTCTTTCAGCACCAGCCTAAGATCTTTTTAGTTTCCTGGGCATTTTTGCTGCAATTTTAATCCTGCTGAGTCTTTCATGCTGCCTTTATGATTTTGCAGCTTTTAACTTTCATGTTCTTATTTTTCTTTTTTTGTGTTGGCATTTTAATTGTTGTAGCATTTTTGCAAGCTGCTCTGGAAGTATAATTGAAGGGCAGTATAAAACACTTAAAATAAAGAAAACCATTACGCTCTCCAAAACCTCCTTTGATAAGATGACGCTGCCTTTGCCACACAGACAGCGCCGTCCTATTTTCTTCAGCTATCTGAACAAGTCAGCCTCAGTTAGTCACCAAAGCCAGAAGGAGCATCTGGATCGCTGGAAGAACATCCCACTTTCCAGCCTCCCCTTTCTTGCTCATGCCTTGCCTGTGTCTACAGCTCGTTTTTCTTTGTAGGCTCTAATATGTGTTTAACATGTATCTTAATTATTTGATTACAATGGTGTAATTATATAATTGTAACGTATTGTGTGTGCTGGCTGGAAGGAGCCTGGAGACGCTCAGAGAGTGACGTTGGGTAAACAGGATAATAACAACATCGAGAGGAAGAATAAACGCAATAAGGGAGGCTAATTTGGAAGCATTTAAGGAAATGGATGTTTTGGAAAAAGAAAAGTGGCTGTGAGGTTTTCTGTCGTCTCTTATGCCCTACAGCTCAAGTTGCCAAAATAAGAAAGATGGAAACTTTGATTGCATCAGTAACATTTCAAAACCAGGGCTTGAATGCTACTGCCGGATCCCTAAGGGGTTTCCTTAAAATCTACTCATTTCATGCTAGGAACCTTGCAGCTTTTATCATTGTTCCCAAATCTTGGACATGACAGTCATAAAGCTTGGCATAAGGACATAGTTAAGGAAAAGGTATTTTGTATTTTTACCTATAAACAGGAAGGGAAATGAATGTCACTAAAGACTAATTTTCAAACGGTTCATATGAATGAAAGTAAGTAAGCAAGCAGGATAGGCTGAAGTCCTAACCCTACTGAATTCAACAAGTCTTACTACTGGGTAGTCATGATTAGGGATTGTGCTGCCCGTGAAGAAGGTGCAGAGGGGTAGTTACCTACAGTCTCTGTCACAATTGGTAGTCATTGTGCATGTTTTTCCCATTCCTATAGCCTTCAGTGCAAAATTTATGGAAGAAATAAAAATGAGTGTCCTTTCCTTTATTTCCCACTTGAAAAAATTATGACAATGTTTTAATTTCCTTCCTTCTTTTCAGGAGATTTGGTAACAGATTTTATATTCCCATCTATTCACCGTCTTTCCATTTTCCTTCCTGGGAATGTCTCTATGTGCTCTGGGAGACCATGGGGAAGGGGAGCTGGTTACAGCAGGAGTGGCTTCTTCAGTAGTCTGCTTCATCTCTACCTCTTGGGCCGCCCTCCTCTCCAGCCTCTGCTTCTGACTCTGCTCTCTGCCACAGACTCTTCCTGCTCACTTATCCCTGTTATCTCTACACCTTCCATTACCTCCTCCTCCCAGTCTTCTCCCCATAACCACTCCCCAAGCTCTGAACCTTCTTTCCTTGGGGGTTCCCCAGCTGGTGCCTCCCACCACTCCTCCACAGTCCATGACAAGATACTATCAGCATCCAGTGGTCCTAGAAGTGGATGGGCCCTACTGCAACTTCAGAAAGTGCAATGGAGGTGCTGCAGGGCTAGCCATGGATCTGCTGGGACAGCAAAATTTTAAAAAGTGGGGGAGCCCAAGCCAGCACAATTTAGCAAGGCATTGGATACTGTAAGAGGTCTGCTGCTCTGTACCTTCCCCACCCCCTCTTTGGATTGCATTGCCTGAACAGCTTACGGATCAATGCAAACAAGGTAGTCCATGTTCTCAGGCTTACAATCTAATATAGAAGGATGCAAATGGGGGAAAAATGGGAGGGACAGGGATATAAGCAATATCAGATGCAAGTTCTTAGCTGTAAGTTCTCCTAAAGATCAGCTGCAGGGGAAAAGATCAAGGATGGTCTCTCAACTGTCCTGATAGAGTGGCTCTCCATCCCTTCTCTCCGCTCCTTCTCTTCTCTATAGTCTGATGTAACAGGTGCTGCCAGAAGCAGTTGTTGGACAGAGGAGCCTGGCTTCTCAGCATCCCAACCTGAATAGGCCTTTAAATGTCACCTTGTATGCTTCTCCCCTGCCACACACACACCTTATTAGGAGTCATGATGCGGATACAAAGTGTAAGTAAATGTACGTTTCACAAAGCATTTAATGGGGATGTCAAACCATATCCTTGGGACTTATAGAAGGTTCCTAGTGATGGCTTTAAGTACCATTTGAATGCCTGCGAAAAGAGACTTCTCTCTTGTTGTTTTTCTCTTCCAGTCTCCCCCCCTTCCAATTTTCTTTCTTTATTCTTGACCTCTGCTCTCTCTTTCCCTAGCAACTCTACCTCCTTGGAGAAGCCCACCTCACACTTTGAGAGCTATTGATGTAAACAAACACGGAGGACAAGAAGCGGAGTTTGGGTCATGTCAGTAGCTGGGACCACAGAGGGAATATTGTCAGAGGGAGGTTTTGGTGTGCAGGGGCCGGTTTGCTGCACTCTTGAATGCACTCATTGTTGGCAGGATGTTCCCATGAGCATGTGACACAGTTCAAAAGTGGAACTTTCCATACACAGCTGTATCTAAAATTCTGGCTTTTGCCTCGTGGAATGCTCTTAATTAACCACACAAAGCATTTTGCAAAAATTGTAATGAGAAATCCTGACCTGTTTTCATGGATATGAGTAAATATCTGGTTTCTTCAAAATGGGCATTTCACAGCTGCTAATACTGTCAGTCCTCCGAAGTTAATAAACTTGCCGAGCTAATTAAAAATTACTGCATATCCATCAACGATGCTAATATGATTAGTCAAGGGGCAAACTCTGTACCATCAGTCTGGACTCCTGGCTACAATGAATGCAGAAAACCTAGGCTGCATTATTCACACACAGTCCATAAAACCTCACTCAAGAAGTTCACATCACATCAAATTGGATTTACAAAAGATCCCTTCCATTCCAACTCCGATTTATAGTTCACGGCAGATGTCAAAGCCGAATTCCTCAGAACACCATGAAGCCTTTCCAGCTGGTTAAAAAGCAGATTTGATCAGTGGTGCATGTGCCAATCTCAAACACTGCAGCGTGATGTCCTGTCCGTAGTGATTGTTTAGAACCGGTTGTTTTCTCTCTGATCACTTCTATTTAGTCCTTCTACCTCAATTTTGTCTGCTTCTCACTGCCAGTAGCAGTTGATGGCAACAGGACTTGACTGTCAGGATTAGCCTCCACCCTCTGCTGAAATGCAGAAAAAAGTGTCATGCTACCTGAACGCCCCTGGTCATGCCCAATGGTCAGGGATGATAGGAGCTGGAATCCAGCAACACCTGGAAGGCCATGAGCTCCTCATTGCAAACCAATCCTCCCATGCTATAGGTTAATGCAACCAGGGCAACACTCTGCCATCCAGTAATTGACAACACTGAGAAGTGACCTTCTACCTAGCACCAGAAACATCCAGGAAGCATGTACTAGTCTCCTTACAGAAAATAGGTTTGTTATCTCCACTCTTTTGTCCATCTCTTTCAGTAAATATGTTTGCTCCCCCCCCCCCAACGATTTAGCTGCTTTCAGACTCCTGGACTAAGTATGATTTACAGAGCAACCTGCTAGCAGATACAGAAACAGATTTCGAGAGGTGCAGGTAGTTCCCCTGCACAGGACACCAAGCCAAGGGGGTGCTAAATTGAGAAGATCCATAACTGAGAAGATCCATTTGGGAGCATCAAATTTTGGCCTTTCTCAGGGCGCCATATTACCAATGATTACCGAAGTCCACCCCTGAGCAGATACTCTGCTTTACTTACAGTACACTTGGAACTCCCATCTGGGTGACCAACTTTGCACATTTTCGCTATGCAGTCATGTATGGTAACCTTACTGTGTATGCCTGGTCATCCTGCTTTGAGTCTAATCTACCATCAAGGGCACTGTCATGAGTCTCATGGCGGTGAAATGGAGGGGTTGGTCAGATCAGGGCAAGGGGTGAGAGGAGCTCAAGGAGTTCCCAGCCGATGACTCCAGGAAGGGACCCAGTGGGTTGGGATGAGCAGCGTAAGGCTGCCTGCTCTGCCTCTTGTATCCTAGCGACAGGGCTATTCCCATGATGGTCGAACCAAAACATTTTATAGTGGGCATCCCAGACATCCATCATGGCTCCATTATAAAACATACAAAACATAAGAGCTGTCTAAGGGGGATGCAGCAACTTAGGAATCTGATCACAGGGAGTTACCCTGCCTCCACATGCCAGTCTCCTCTGCAGCCCCAACACTGAGCCAACCCACACCCACCGTGCCTCTGGCATTACTTTCCTCACAGAGCTACAATTCACTGAGTTCCCTGGGAAGAGGGATTGACTGTCAAACCACTCTGAGAATTGGAGCTCTGGGAAAGGAACAGCAATCTCCTAACAGCTCTGCATGCCCTTAAGAAACTACAGTTCCCAGATTTCTTGGGCAGAGGCCATGACTTCTTAAAGTGGTATCATAGTGCTTTAAAAGATATAGTGAGAATGCAACTTCAATTATCTCTAATTCTACAAAGGATTCCAAATTGCATTGGCCCTCTAGCTGGAGAAAGCACCACTATTTTCCAGGCAACAACAATATATTGCTGTTTGAGCACTGTGGGTGGAGGAGAAGAAGCTATCGCTCAACAAGAATGCTTCCATGACTGAAATTATCTGGAAATGAATAAAAACTGTGCATTTGTTGTGTGATAGCTGTGGAAAAGCCTATGTGCTGTGGTTTAATCAACCTGCTACAGAGAGTGAAGCTACCATAAAGATGAATGGTTCTATTTTATATTGATTTTGAACAATTGTAAGTGCCAGCATATAGGGACTCACACAGCGGGTGGCGCTGTGGGTAAATCCTCAGCGCCTAGGGCTTGCTGATCGCATGGTCGGCAGTTCGAATCCCCGCGGCAGGGTAAGCTCCCGTCTTTTGGTCCCAGCTCCTGCCCACCTAGCAGTTCGAAAGCACCCCTAAAGTGCAAGTAGATAAATAGGTACCGCTTTCTAGCGGGAAGGTAAATGGCGTTTCCGTGTGCTGCGCTGTTGCCGGCTCGCCAGAGCAGCTTCGTCACGCTGGCCACGTGACCTGGAAGTGTCTCCGGACAGCGCTGTCCCCCGGCATCTTAAGTGAGATGGGCGCACAACCCCAGAGTCGGACACGACTGGCCCGTACGGGCAGGGGTACCTTTACCTTTACCTTTAAGTGCCAGCATAAAGTGGAGGACTATGCATTCTGGAGCATTAGGGCCCAGGCATACTTAGTATGCCCAAAAGATGGGATAAGCATGAACTGGAAAACCTCTCAAGAAGAGAATAATGCAATGAAATCCTGTATTCATTTAGAGGTCACTGTGTTAGGCTTACTCTCTAGTAAGCGTTTAGGACTATAGTCTTAGCCATGTAACACCTGGGCCTCAAAGATGCAAGCAATTACCTGTGGGAAGTTATTGCCTTATGTCTTTCTTGCTGGGTGATTGAGTTGCCTTTTGAAAAGGAAAAAGGAAAGGAAAGGAAAGAGGGTACTTTTAAAATATAAAAGAATAAGAATAGATGGGTTGAAGTCACCATCACACTCTTCCAATTGTTCTGTCTCAGCAAGCATTTCAGTTTGCAAGATGGAATGGTCCCCCTCCCCCCCTGCTGTTCTGGGGGTGCTCTTGAATCCCCGGAGCTATTTGGGGGGGACATACAATGGAAGGAAAGCCCTGAGAGCCAGTGTGGTATAGTGGTTAAGAGCAGTGGACTCGTAATCTGGTGAGCCGGTGAGCCGGGTTCGCTTCTCCACATGCAGCTGCTGGGTTACCTTGGGCAAGTCACACTTCTCTAAAGTCTCTCAGCCCCACTCACCTCACAGAGTGTTTGTTGTGGGGGAGGAAGGGAAAAGAGAATGTTAGCCGCTTAATACTCCTTCGGGTAGTGATAAAGCTTGATATCAAATCCAAACGCCTCCTGTTGTGCAGGCAGAAATCCTTGCACAAGCTTCCATTGATGGCATTCATTACATGGGCGAAGCTGGGGGGGGCAGGCTTTAATCAAGTAAATAAATAGAAATACTTAACAGCTCAGTTCTGCCCCCTCTCCCAATTCTGGTTATGCCCATGGTTCATTCCTGCCCAATGAACTTTCTTGTTTTGATTTGGTTTCCCTATAGACATTATTTGGGTTGTGTGTTTTTTAATGATGATGGTGATGGCGACTCATTTCATTTCTATACTACTTCATATTTTTAAGGGGGGGGGAATCTCAGAGTGGTTTCCAACACATTAAAACATCAAATAAAACAACCCAGAATAAAACATTACTGAAGAAAGTCAAATATAAAGTATACTTACAAAGCAACATAATTAGCAGGAAACTAAAATAGTATCTTAAAGATTTCAAAATAAAACCTTATAAAGGAGGTCAACTACAGAATGCACATTTAGCTCAGCAAAATTAACCAAAAAATATCTTAAATGTTTCAAAAGGAAACATTACTAAAGCAAGTAAAATATAAAATGCACATTTAAAACAGCATAATTAGCAAGAGAATAAAATATTATCACAAGCATAGAAGATACCTGCTGTGTTGCTGCCAATCCTGCGATTGGTGGCTCATGACGGGTGGTGGTTGTGAAGCTGAGGCTCAGTGACCTGGGTTTGCACTAAGAGACAGCCAAGATGGTCTCTCACCTCTTCAGCAGCCTCAGCTTTTGTAGCTGGAGTCAGTCAGGGCTTTGCCTTCCGATGCCAGGTGGAAAAAGGCCAGCAAGGCAGGGAGCAGGTCTTCCAGGACTCACAGCTAAGATGAACATGTTGAAGAACTGATTGCCTGGCTCTTGCCATACAATGCCCTCCCTGCAGATGTAGCTGAGGTTGTTTGGGTGATCCACAGGCCTGGCAGGCTGCCCACGCAGGCCTGCTGGTTGTCCAGATGCCAGGTCTGGGAGCTGGCAATGAGGTCAAAGAGCTCCTTCATCTGTGAGGAGGCAATGGAGGACTGAGAGGTCCTCTCCTCCAGGGCAGGCACCAGGATGGCCATTGTAGCACCAGGGTGGGACTGTGCTGGTTGTACATCTGGTGGCTCTGGAATTTGTTCAGCAGATCAAGGTACCTGCTTGATTGTCATGAAGCCTGACAATCCCAGTTGCCAACGTACTTTCTCAAAGTGAGGAGGAGATGGTCCTTACTGCCAAACAGAGCTGTAGAGCTCAACTGTACAAAACTATCCAAATTTGTTCTGGGAACCATCTGCAGCCTGTTCTCCAGGGCGGTGACTTTGGTTTCAAAGTCCTCTTGGCCATTAGCAGTGGCAAAGACTAGCTAGAGTAACCACAGGCACTGCTGCACAGAGGTCCAGACACCCAAACCAACCATCTTGGCACCCATCCTGGCTCCCTCTCACAGCAAGATAGTTTCTTGCATTTGTTGTGAGATTTGCATGCAAACCTAAAAGGACTTCAATAATAATAATAATAATAATAATAATAATAATAATAATAATTTTTAGAGTGACAAACAAATGTATTTTCCTAATTTCTCTGACTGAGAGTGAGTGAGATCTACTCCAGACCTACACGACAAGTGATTCGTTTATTAAAGCGTGTAATTAAATTTTTAAAGTTTTTGTGTCATTTCCTTTCTTTGTAATTCCAAAACCTGTGTAATCTCCCTAAACCTTTGAACTGTTGTCTGGTTAACAAAACATTATCTGTTTGAAACTTGAGTACATTTTCTTTTCTTTTCTTTTTTCTAAGGGAATTCATATCTCTGGAGCAGTTAGAGGGAATAGGCTTTTTGCTCTAAGACATAAATTAATGGTTAGAAACAATCTTGTGGCATATTACAGCCAGAGTCGTGCCATTTTTAAGTGCCATTCATTTAATGGGAGAACACCACGGCTATCAGCCTCTCTGCTAAAATTCCAGTACACACATCTTGAAATCCTGTGATCACCAGACCAAAGCTATTTTCTTATTATTTCGCATCCTGGTCCACACCAACTGGGAACAGTATGCTGGTAAGAATAGACTATTTAGTTCCTTTACTGTTCACCCATCCAAATGCTTGAATCCCAGAGACAATCACTGATCTGTGCCAGCATCCACATCTCTAGTGCCAACATCTTAACATACCTAAATTGTCTGTCACTCTGACTTGATTCTGTTTCCGCTCATGTGTTCCCAATAGCCCAAGGCAGGCAGGCATACAGCATATCCAAGAAGAACACTTCTTCAGAAGCAGGGGGCATCAAAATACTTCCCTCTAACAACACTGCATTTGTATTTTTTTGCTAGCACATCTGGAATTTGCATCCACTTCTATTTGCATTTGCAGGTTTCAATGTGCTGTACAGGTCTTTTGTCATCCTCTAGGGACTTGAAGCAGACATGTTGTATATTCAGTAGACAATGCAATAAAAACAATTTAACATTTCCCAGTCACCTCGGAGCACAGTATTCCTTGCTTGCTTGCAGAAGCAGAAGAGAAGCACATTTAAATAATGCACAAGTAACATTTCTGATTTTACCTCTAGTCCTGCCTGTGGAGTGGAACATCTCTTTGCATAGGTCCTTCGTAGCTAGATTTTGCAAAGAAAACGGAGGGGAGCCTTCTTATCTACTCCTATAGTTTGAGAATTCATAGAAAGTGATGGCAAGTAAGCTCTGCTTTTCCATCCATCTTCCTAGGCCATGTTTTTCTGCATGCATTCAGATGTTCTCCTTGGCACCAGTTACCAAGTGAACTAAGTGTGTGCTTGTGTTTTCTGTAGATGACCTGCTTTCTGTGAAAATATTAAACATCAAATTACAGTATAATGAATTGGGAAAAAAGTTTAAAATAACTTTTGTAAAAACAAACAAACCCAGAATCCTTTTATTAGGAATTGTAGGTACTGACATTCCAAAGGAACAGAAAAGACTTTTCATGTATGTGACAACAGCAATGCGGATGCTACTAGCCCAGAGATGGAAAGAAGACAAAGATCCTGTCCGGAGATGTTACCTCTGATGCCGCTTGCGTTCCCCATTGTTCTGGACTGGCACCCCACGTTGGATGGCACTGGGAGCGTGCGCCGACAGCGGGAAAGCCAGCAAAGGAACCCGCAGCTTGGCGCACGCAACAGGATGCATCGCACAGTGCCCACAACATTACACGACACTCCGGTAACACAAAGGTGGAGCCAAACTGGTGCTCATGCCAGTGTGTTCACACCACGTCAACACTGTGTTTTATTAATGGACTGTATTTTTTGAATTACTTAAGAGCCACCAATAGGGAGCTCTACCAGATTGTGCTTTTTTGGGGGGGGGAGAGGGAAGGGGGCGTTGAGACAAAATCGCTGAGCAGCTGATCAAGCGATCGGAAGGGGAGATAAGGGACTCTAGCTATAGCGGAGGCTGCCTGGGAGGGGGGAGGTAAAGACAATGAACTTGCAAGGAGAGGAGACAGGAAGATTAAAGCAATGAGGAGAGAAATTAGAAGAAAAGGAGGAGCAAAAAACTGCTCCAGCTAAAGACACTAAGGCAAACAAGAGGGAAGGTGTTGAAACAAAGCCGCTGAGCAGCTGATTGACAAGGGATCGGGAGGGAGATAAGGCACTCTAAAGGAGTCTGCCTAGGAGGGGGGAGGTAAAAGCACATAGATCCTCAGAATTTTTGCATTGGGCTACCCCAAACTCACCATCAAATCACATATCATGTCTGTAGCCACAGCATGAACCACAAAAATCATACATCCACTGTTTCATTCAGAATATTTTTTTCTTGTTTTCCTCCTCTAAAAACTAGGTGCGTCTTATGGTTAGGTGCGTCTTATATAGCGAGAAATACAGTATGCAAAAAGGCATGTAGTGTTTTAATTATAGCCATGAAAAATTGCCCCATTCATCAGATTTCTAATCAGCTAGTTCCTTTCAATAAGAAAGTAACTGTTATTTTATTGATTAACTCTTAGAAGACCACTGACATAAATCAATCCCACAGTCTTTGCATGCATCATATTTTTTACAGTGGAGTAATGTCCCTTAGGAAGAAAGGCCTCCTGCCTATGAAATCATTATCTCATGGCTCTTTTAGATAGCTTGCCTCCCTCGACAACTGCTTCATAATTCCCTAATTACCATCAAGGCTTTCTGACAATAAGAGCTACTATCTGAAAAGCCACAGAGCCACATTGTATTTAGAAAAGGTTTCCTTGGATCAGAACCATAAATTAAGAGGATGCCAACTGATTTATTACTTCAGCTCTTAGGAATTAGAATATAAGAAGCATCCTTATAGGAGATCATCGATTCTTCTAGCTCTGTACAGTTCACAGTGACTGGCTGTGGCTCCCCATGGTTTCAGGGTCTTTCTCAGCCATAGGACTGTACACTGCGGGAGTAGACCACTTGGTAGGACAGAGCTACAGCAATAGCACCCTTTCCTGAAAACGGCATCCAATTCTGGCAGGAAATGAAAAGTTATAGACTTTTCCATTCTTAAAAAAAGACCTGTTGTATTCTGTACGGGGTCTTTTGACTGCAAATTTCATTCACTTCTGTAAAAAGGAAAAAAAGAATATTATAGTCATTTATAAATTCCCCATGGAAATGGGAAACAGCATTGTTTTTAACAGATCTAATTTGGTCCTGATTATTAAGTTGAATGAGAAAGACAAAGAGCAGCTCTGAAACAGACCAGGCTGCTTCCCGAAGTTGTATATACAGATACCAGTCAAATCTTGTGGCCAGGGCACACCCCTACCCAGAGATGCTGGGGAATGAAGCCAGGACTTTCTGCATGTTAACACCCGTTCTGCTGCTAAGCTACAACGGCATCACATTGGCTCCATCACTCTAGCCCTCATCTCCACAGTTGCATTTCCATGATTGGTATTGTCATTGCCTCTTGCGAAAATAGAGCACCAACATCTTGTGTCCTCTGGATGCTACATCAAAAAGAAGCACAGCTGAATAGTAGAGCAATCAGCCTTGGAGGAGGGGTTCATTATTCACAAACATTCCAAGGAATCTTCAACTTTACTAAATATGTTTAGTGTATTAGTATACTGAGCTACTGCTGCTAGTAGAGATGTTGTAGGAGAGGGCTAAGCAAGAAAGATGTAGGGACCCAGAAAAAGAAAACGAAAATGCCAAGTATACAAGGGATAACTGCATGACCCTTGAAAGTTGGACAGCATTCGGAGAACTTCAGTAATAGTTGCAAGGTAGATATAAGAAATTAGATTTATTAAGAATAAGTTTAATTATGATAAAAGTGTGTATTGGCAATAAGTAATATGCATTTGAAATATGGAATAGACGGGAGGTTGGGTCTTTAGTGTTAAGACCAATAGATGTTTTATTGCTTGCTAAGAAAATTATGTGTCTATGGTTATTCTTGCGTGTAATCTGGTATTTGTGGTTTTTTTTCTCCCTTGTTGTATCAATAAAAATCTTTTAAAAAAAAGAAAGAAAGAAAGTTGGACAGCATATCAAACAATAATCTGGATATCTTATCTTCTGTCCCAAGAAGCACTCTGCCAACCATGCCACTATAGAATATCTTGTACTTTTCTGCTCATAGAAAAAGTAGTGAAAGGAAAAGCAGTACTGAGGCTATTAAACCTGGATTAAGTGTCTGAGAACAAAGCCTTTGACAAAACATAAATTTAGAAACAAGGATGTATTTGATGGGGCTGGGCATCCCATTTGTTACATCAGATGACCACTGTGCACACGGTTAATTAAACAATAAGACTAAGATTTATCTCTTTGTTGCCGGACCGCTGTAAATTATACATACTGAATGGGCATTCTGTTTGGCCTTGAGAAATGGTTGCAGACTCTGATATCATCCCTTTAAATACACAGCAACAAAGAAAATGTAATAACTCTAGCATTAGGGTGTTCCTCTCCACTTCTCTCTTAGCAAGACCAAGCAAAACTGCAATACCATTACCTTGAGCAAAGTAATCCTTTTGCTCTCTGAACAGACAGATGATAAAACTACCAAAGCAGGACCTATTAAGGCCCAATACTGTTTTATTTTAAACTCTGAAATTCTGCAAACTGTCATGGATAATAGGTACAGAACAGTAGCTGCAGTGACTGGAACTGTGAATACAGATTCCGGAGCTACTCTTATTCTGCCACCAGATCAAAAAGTTTTAATTTTCACTTCGATAACAGTAGCTCGGTGGTAGAGCATTTTCTTGGTATGCAGAAGGTCCCAGACTTAATCACCAGCATCTGCAGGTAGGACTGGAAACACCCCCTGTCTGAAAACCTGGCGAGTGTCACTGCCAAGAGGCAATACTTAGCTATTTGGACCGATGGTCTGATAATATAAGACCGTTTCCTTTGTTCCTAACATGTTAGCTTTTCAAAATGTCTGAAGGGAAGAAGAGGAGTTTGGGGTGGGAACCAGAAGCATTGTTGCCCACCTGCTCAGGCAGATGATGAGCAGCACCAGGGAACAGCCACCACCTGCCCTCTCTTTCTGGGGTTGGGGGTGAAGATGCTGAGGGAGATCTGCTCCTCCTGTTTGTGGCAGCGACACACTTAGCAGTTCATCTGGAGATGAACCTGGTCTGAAGGCTTAAAAGGGGGCCCATCACACTAGAATTGCCATTATCCCAGCTTCACCTCCTCCTGCAAGGCTAGTATTTGATAAGGTTTTGTCGGAACTTGTGTTCAGCTGAGCTATTCCTCCGGTCGAACCCTCTGACGTTGACTAATGACCTGAGCCTTTGATGAGGCTCCAGGCACATTCCCCCAATACGCAGAGTATCCAGCAGCATGCAGAAGGACGAGAAATATGAGCTACATTGCAAAGAGTTTTATTTCCTAGCTACGCGGACAGAAAAGAAATACACTCTCTGTGAGAGCAGAGAGGCAACTGAAACACAAAGGAACAGGAAATCAGTAACATCACATCCGTCTCCCGTCTTCTGTGAGACTTCCAACAGTCTGGAATCCCTGGAATGTAAACAGAGCCTTGTGACTCCAAGCACTGCACCAGTGGCACAAGCAGAAACCTAACACTTAGCAGGCAGAGAATCTGGAGATGAACTTGGTCTGAAGGCTTAAAAAGGGGGGCATAACACTAGAATTACCAATATCCCAGCTTCATCTCCTCCTGCAAGGCTAGTATTTGATAAGGTTTTTGTACCTTTCCTTTCATCCAAAGATTTTAGAAAAGTACACATGGGGTCTGTCCAGGCATTCTTCCACATAGTGTGTTGATTGCTAGGGGGAGGTAGTCACAAAATACCCCTTCCATGCATGCATACAACATGTGAGTGGGGCCATGCTGTTAGCAGTACCCCCCACTCCCACTGACCGCATGTCCAAACAAAGTGAGAGTGGTACCCAACATGCATTCAGGTGGATGTGATGAAACCTTTTCCACATGAGGGGAAGGAGGATCCTGGGCCAATCAGGAATCCCCTCTCAAAAACAAAACAAAACATGGAAGAGGTCCTGTATGAGCATAAGCCCTCTTCACATGGATGGATCCTGAATCAGTGATGTGGTTGGGGCTGAGGAGCACAACCTCCATGCATGGTAGCGTTTGGGTAAACTCTTTGCAGCTGCCCAGGTGCAAGATAGACCAAGACCTGCTTGGATTCAAACATGAAATGGAGTCAGGCAATGTCAGATGATTCTCAGGAGCAAGAGAGCAAAGCATGATAAGGAGTGACACTAGTCTGTGACTGAGGTAAAGACGATGTAGAAGATTTGTGATGAGATCGCCATACTTAAAAAACACTTAAAAGCAGCTATTGGAGTTGAGGGGATATGCAGGGAGAGAGCTCTTATTTCTTGATCTATTAACACCACAAACTGCGGGAGGCAGTGGAAGACAGGAGTGCCTGGCGTGCTCTGGTCCATGGGGTCACAAAGAGTCGGACACGACTAAACAAAAACAAAAAGGTATGTGGGGATCATATACCCAGGTCTGTATCATCTCCCCTATTAATTTGGGTATCTACTGAGCAGGGGTGCCAACTTGAATAAAATATGGGGGGGGGTAAGCCCCACCCTTTATAATTGATCACAAGACGTGGCATACAAACACCATTTGAATGGCAATGCCCATCAACGTGGGGGAGGTGCTGAAATATTTTATTGGAGGAGATGAAGGGACCTTGGACCCTAGAGGTTGGTGCCTATGCTACTCAGGGTTCGAGTTTGTTGATTAAGAACCGAGTGGGCCAGAAAGTAAAGCATAACCAGTGATAAAGAACACAGACTCAAGACTGTATCCGAAACTAATCAATTGGCTTATTAATAGGCAACATTTCATTCAAAGTATGTCCTTATCTGCATTTGCAGGATGATTATATTCTGAATCAAAACACAGCAACGTAAAACAATGCAATATAGCAGTATATATTACAGAAAATAAAATGGATTACGAGTGGTGTAAGATTATCTTGGAAATTGCATTGACAAGGCACTCATCTGAAGCTTATTTCCCACCCGAACAAAAGATTTGAGCTCCAAACTTTAGCCAGCCCATCTAGTTGTCAAATAAAATTACTAAGCTTCCTAGCATATGCCGATTTCTAAGTTTCCTAGAATGCTCCGGAATTGGGAATAAAGTCCATAGTCACACAGCCGAGCTGGGACGGAGATGTGCAAAGGAGCTGGATAGACGGCAGCAGCAAAGAAAGAACAAGTGACAATGAAATTATTGCACTGTTTATATTAATCAGGAACCAACCCATGAAGCTGGAATTTTCCACTTCTTACATCAGTTTCATTACTTACGTAGGTAAACCACATAGGATATAGATTGGGTATCTATACATCTATCCAGGGAGGGGGGGTGTAGTCTGGAAACTTTGCCTTTCAGCATTTCTTCTTTAAAAACCATGGTCACTTGGGAATATTTCAGCACATTGCATTCTCAACAATGTTGTGATTCCACATTTGCTGAGTCACCATTACTGTTTTCTCCTTTGTGTTCTTGGGCAGCTTATTACATTGGTGTTACGATGCTTTCCAGAATGCCAATTCGAACGCAACCCTCAGTGGGACTTGGCAGAAAAATCCAAGCAACTTGCACAAAGTGGCACAAAATTGTAGTTTTCCATGCTTGTCGTTAATTTTGGTCCAGCTAGCTCTGTACTGTTTACAATGACTGGAAAGGGGGTCTGCAGAGTTTCGGGAAGGGAATCATTCCTGGCTCTACCTAGAAATGCAGTGGTAGAAGCAAAAGGTCTACCCCGATCTATGACTCTTCCTCAATTTAAATTTTAAATGTCAGCAAGTGTTATCTTTCAACTCTTAATTCTTCCACCTTAAGCATTGCCATTCCCCGTATAAAGACCATATCTATCGAGATGGCTCTTTCTTCCAAACATATCATTATTGTACAGTCTGCTACATTCCCAACATTGAGGACAGCTGAAAACGAGAGTAGAAGCAACTGTTCATGACAAAATGTTTTGCAATTTCACTGTTAAATATTTCACAGATGAGGAACTTTGCATTGTGTAATATTTTTGGTTCAGCTTGGCCAATTTGTGTCAAAACACATTGAGCTCCAAATTCAATTTTCATTTCTCAATAACATTTTGGAAACTGAAAGTTGGAAGGGGGAAAAGCATGAGGCTTGCAGTTGAAAGCAAACTATACACTGTGGCTTTCCTCCCCCCGGATCCAAAAATGAAATTAGGATAGTTGTCACCCCAAAAATGTGAGAAATTTCACACACAAAAAGCTTTCTAAGTGTTATTAAAAATATTCACAAGTCATCAGAGGAGGGAGCAATTTATGTGTCATTCTAGAAAGATGCCACTCTAGCCTAGCACTATTTCTCTGGTAGTCTGGAGAACATTTATAATTCCTGTGGGTTTGCTTAGGACTCTTCCAGTCTTTGTGACTTGGAGAGATCAAAAGATAAACCCACATGCATTCCTACTGAGATTCCTAGCACAATGCTATGTAGGTTTACTGAAAGGAAATTGCACTGTGTTCAGTGCAGCTCAGTCCCTAGTATGTGTGTTTACCTGGGAGTAGTTCTTGTTGAGCTCAATGTGGCTTGCTTCTGAGCAGACATGTACAGGAGTGCCCAATTAGTCAGCAGGGAACAAGAAAATCGCCCATGCTGAGGGTAAGGATCTCCAGTGTAGCCCAGCCTCAAGACAACATTTGAAATGCCCCTTCCATTTGCTGATGCTCCAGACAGTTCACATGTGTGGTCTGAACCCTGGCTGAAAGCAAGGAATCAAAAGAAAGTCAGCGACTGCGGCCAGTCCCTCCGCAGAACAATGCAAGCAGGGAAAAGGGAAAGGATGAAGGAGCTGCTAACTCTAGCAAACATCAATCAAAGCCAGATAAAGGAAGAAGTAACAAGCTCACTTAAAGTGTCACCTCACTGAGAGCAATTTGATGTATTCTTCACAAAGGCAATTATTTATTCATAAATAAAACAAAAAAGGGTGATTTTTCAAAGGCTGCATTGTGCGGAGAGGCAAAAGTAACAAGGAGCCCACCCAAGGAGAGCTGTCTGACATTTTCTCCCATTGTTGGTATGTGTTTTCCCCCCACCCAACATCGTAAGAAGGACTGGTTTAATTATTTTAAATGAGAAGAAAGAAGGGCACAGCTACAGCAGGAGCACAGTTATCACTGCCTGATCTAAGATACTGTTCTTTACACGGATACAGTTCTGAGCAACACATACTGAGCCCTTGAAAAAGGCACCTGCTTGGGGGCTGCTTCAAAAGTTACAAAACTCAAACATAGAAATGTTGAAAATTGTGTGCAGTCCACATGTTGTTTTCCACACATTACATTCTATATGTAGGGTGCTCGCTATTTCCTGCATTGAAAGTTCACTGCATGCAAGAACATTGTCATTTTCATGCCTTCATATCAGGATCATTGTGTGATTGTTTGAAATATTTCTATTTCCACTATTAAAAAAGAAGAAGAAGAATACCAAGAAAACTCACAAACTGCTGCAAAATCAGTAACAACTTAAAACAAAGACCCAACAAAATTCACGTCAGCTGGAGACCAGTTTAAAACTAGTGGAGTGCTAAACTACTTAGAAGTCCTTAAGCAAATCCCAGTTTGTTGTGGTTTTCTTAGCTATTGCAAATTCCCCTGAACATTTTGAATTGAAAAGTGTTTAGAAATGTCTTAAATAAACAATCATTTTGGGGGGAGTGGCATCTTTAGAAAACAAAACAGTCTTCACAGGTGTCTATAAGTTTTGGTGGCTAACAGGAAGGAGAAGGGTCGTACCAATTGCAAGAAGATCCTATCTCTGTTAGCTTCACCCCTTGACCTCAGAAGGTTGAAGTATCCAAAGTTCAGTATCTACAGATGATCACAGCAGCCAAGCAGTTACAAATGTCATGCATCAAGCACACTAGGTGTCAGGGATTGGGCAGAGGAGGAATGGTGAAGAATGCCTCCCCAGCCTGACCCTTCCAGAGAAGAAGACAGTTCAGAATTACAACAGGGTCACAGCTCAGAGGCACATGAGGGGGGAAGCTGGGAAATAATGGGAGAGGAGGAGGGAGAGGAAGCATCTGGAGAAAGACAGCTGACAGACACAGTGTTTTAGAAAGCATTCCAGACCCTCCCTCCCAGAACCAGATGAGTCTTGGAAGTAGTAGAGCAAAGGTCTCAGAAGCAAAGGGCCCTCAGCACCACCCATAGGGGAGCAGGTGATGAATGAGGAAGTGGGAGAAAAGGGGAGTGGAGAGTCACTCGGGACAATGCCATTACAGTGGTACCTTGGTTTACAGCCATAATCCGTTCCAGAGGTCCGGTTGTAAACCAAAACAGGTTGTAACCCAAGGCGCGCTTTCGCCAATGGGACCTCCGAAAAAAATTGGTTGTTATCTGAAGAAATGGGTTGTAATCCAAAAAGAGAGACACACACTTCCGGTTTTGACGTGGTTGTAATCCAAAACGGTTGCAAACCAAGGTACGACTGTATTCCAAGAAGCTGCATTCCAAGCCTCTCTCTAGAAATACTGAATAAAAAGCAGATGCTAAGGACAAACCTAGACAGCATCTTAAAAAGCAAAGACATCACCTTGCCAACAAAGGTCCATATAGTTAAAGCTATGGTTTTCCCAGTAGTGATGTATGGAAGTGAGAGCTGGACCATAAAGAAGGCTGATCGCCAAAGAATTGATGCTTTTGAATTATGGTGCTGGAGTCCCATGGACTGCAAGAAGATCAAACCTATCCATTCTTAAGGAAATCAGCCCTGAGTGCTCACTGGAAGGACAGTTCCTGAAGCTAAGGCTCCAATACTTTGGCCACCTCATGAGAAGAGAAGACTCCCTGGAAAAGACCCTGATGTTGGGAAAGACTGAGGGCAGAAGGAGAAGGGGACGTCGGAGGACGAGATGGTTGGACAGTGTTCTCGAAGCTACCAGCATGAGTTTGACCAAACTGTGGGAGGCAGTGGAAGACAGGAGTGCCTGGCATGCTCTGGTCCATGAGGTCACAAAGAGTCGGACACAACTAAATGACTAAACAACAACAACAAGGACTTTTCCTTGTCTTGTCCATTCCTGGCAACCTGCCGTGGGGGTTGGTTCCTCTGCTGCCTTACACTAGGTGGGCCTAGACCACTTAACCTGCAATTCTTTGGTCTTTCAGCAGGGATCCCAGGAGCTGCATGATGTGGTTTGGATCTCCCTCTCCAATGGGGAAGAAACTGGTTCACCTTTGGAGAATGTGATTTGGCCTCATGAGGTCCTGCCCCACCAGCCTAGGAACCTCCACAGTCCTTGCCTTACCAACACTGGAGCTCCTATGTTCCCTCTACCAAGGCAAAAGGGAGTGTTTGAGAGAACCAGCACACCCCTGAAACAGGGGAACATCTAGACCAGACCTGGGAAATCAGGAAAGAGTACAAAAAAAAAGGAAGGGGGATGAATGCAGCTCCTCGCTCCTTTCCATCCTGCCACTGCACACCCCCAGTAGGACTTTAGAAGTTTTGGATCATCATCTGCCTTCATTTCCCAAGACCCATGGGTAGAATTGCTCTGCCACAGTACAATCATCCTGCCCAGTATTTTAAAGCTAGACTACACCTGCCAATGCAGTTTTGTGCAGAATGGTGGGTGGACGAGCAGGAAAACTATGAGTGGACCCAGCATGATACCATGAGATACAGTTGAGTTATCCCTAAGACGTGCTATGCAGACTTCTAAGTAGTTGCCACAAGCTGTGTCATTGCACAAACCGGCCAGTACATCTTAAAGGCAGAGTCTACATTATACGCGGGCATATGCTTCATGCTGGCAGTAGAAGTGCTGGGCAGCAGCACTTTTGTAGCCAGACCTAAGTGTACTTCTGCACTCTGCTGGTGGTCCACTCTGAGTGAAGGGGAGGACATCAGGCATTGCTCTTGCCTTGATGGTGCTGAATCAAAGTCAACAGCATTCAATCAAAGTGGCAGAAAGATGCACTCAAAGCTCTCTGAGAATAAGCCTCCAGTTCTTAAGCCATTTGACTTTCACTGCACCAAGACGGGGGAAAGATAGTCTCTGACCTGAGCTGTTTCTTACTTCCTTGTTGCTCTTTTTCTGATACTATAAGCAAGATATGTTGTTCTTCGCTGAAAACCATATGCTTCTTTTCTTGCCAAAATGGACTGTTCACATTCAGTTTCTGCAGCAGGAAAAAGTTTCCACCTTTTCCTTTTCACATGTAACAAATTAGTGGTGAGCATAACATGCCAATAACAGCCATGTTGAGCCTTGAGTGCTTAGCAATCCTTTTTTTTTCATCTATCTGGCATGGCGGGTGGGGGACTTCTGGTAACTGGAATCCCATGACATTTCATTAATTCAGAAAAGCTGTGCTGTCGCAAAGCATGGCCAGGGTACACAGGCACACAAATATAGGCAAACACACAATGCCAACAATGAAAGGTTCCAGCTCATTGCCCCTCTCCCCTGTTCCAGATCTCTCACCATCCTTGGCACAGACTCTGGGATTCTCTTTTTTCAAAGCCTGTTGTTACAAACTGTTTGATTTGATGGTTGATCATGCTTAATTATTAAATGGTTAATAAATAATAAATAAGATGAGAAATATTATTTATTGCTAAATGAAGACATCATTTACAAGGAAAAGGAGGGTTTGGAGGGGCCTGCTGCTCTGAGCTGCCAAGGACAGCTATGCATTAATCAAAGAGTTGCTCGGCTTTTCTCTCTTTGCCCAGATCTCTTGGGGATGCAGGTGCAGCTTCCATCGGTGGAAAGCCCAAGCAGACAGATACCAACTGGGAATTAGATCCTGGGGGAGAACCTGCTGCTCAAGTATGAAAGACAGGACCACCTGTTTTAGAGAGCCCTTGGGGACACATATAACCATTGGGTGTGCAGGCAGATTGGACTATGCAGAAGTGAAGGAAGAGACAAGTCTGTCAATATCAGCTTCTCATTTTTACACAGTTCATCACATTTCTGTGTCAGTTTGAATTTTTTTTTGAAGTCCTCATAAAATTCATAAACATTCTTGTGTGCATTTTCTTCAATACATGTACACGTTTTTCCAAGCAATTTCCCCCAGTTTAATGTATTTTCCATTATTTTCACCCATATTTATTTATTTTTATGCCCACTTTCCCCTAATATAAACGTTTTGGGGACATGCTTCCCCCCCCCCTTTTTCTTTTTGGTTCAAGAACTGCATCACCAAATTCAGAGAAGCACAAATTTTGAAGGGTGGGTCTGTTTCTGATCACACATTCTTTTGGAAAGTGTAAAAGAAATGTGTTTGTATTAAAATGTGAACTGAACTTCTTCTCCTTTCCTAGCTGAAATATGTTGGGAGCTATTTTGTAATATTGTGCTTTTGATTAGTGAATAAGTAAATGTGAGAATGAGGATGGTTAAGCAAGGGAAACAGTGTAACACTGCAAGGATAAAGATGGTTTGATATCAAAAGATTCAAATATTGTAAGATTGCAGAAATGACACAAATACAGAATGCCCATTGATGAGCATGGCAGATGTTCAAATGACCGTTGGAATATTGTATTAAGAAGTGAGAATATCACAATATATGACCAAAAATATAGTTTTGGGGTTGCGAGTTCACCTTTGCTTATGTAATTTAGATGGCACATTACTGTCTTAAATGCTGAGAGAAAAGTTACATCAGACAATCCCTTTGGGAGATAAGATACAGCATCTTCTAAAGCTCTCCCCTCACCACTTACATCAGTACAGATATTATGCTGATTACAGTTAAGACACCTGCAGAAACACATCCACTCTAATCACTGGAGCACATCTGTGGCCAATATTTCCAGCAGGCAGGCACACACGTTCTCAACAACCCCCTGTTAAGGGACAGTAGGAATATTGCCCCCCAGCCTCACATAAATGTGCAGAGAGCCCCTAAAAACCTATAACTGCTGCAGCAGTGTAAGTATTTAATTCTAAAGATCACTCTTTATATTTTCGTTTTCTACAAGTGAGATTTGCTTCATTGTCTCCCCCACAAATTTTGCTTACTACAAAAAATGTCTGCTCCCCTCCTCTGTGGAAAACAAGGATGTGGGCACAGATTTATGTGCAGGCAACCTGAGCCGAAACCTCTCTTAATGAGCCTCTCACAGAGTGGGAAGTGCACTCACGCCAACTCTTGTTTTGCTAACATTTCACCTGAACTGACTTGCTGCTGCAATGCACACCGATATAGATGCACGGCAGTTCTTTTAATCCACAGAGGGCATTTGCTGCCCTTTCAGTCCGATCTCTCTCATAGAACAAAAAGCTTTCTTGGTCTGCAGTATCACCACACCTCTACTCCTCACCCTGCAGGCCCTCTGGGTATATTTCCAGGTCACTGATCAGCATGTTAGATCCTGGGTCTAATTGCGTTTCGTGGAGGAAAAGGGATGCTATAGGGAGACGACGTTCCAATCTGTAAGGGGTCAGAGAAACACGGCCTTAGGTACATTCTGCACTCCTTTGGGCACTCCAGAGAAGCACTCAGTGTTCTCATGAACAAGCTGCTAAAAGCCCTGCTTGGTGGAGGGGAGTGTTTTTGTTTTTAATACTACAAAAGGACACAACTTTTGATTTCAGGGGCACTCTGAAGCACAGCAGCAACATTCAGACAGCAGCCAGTCTAAGCAGCAAATAACATACAGCACTGGAGCCATGTGTTATTAGGAAGCCCCAGCACCCCCTTCTGCTATGCAAAGAGCCATCAGGAGGGTGCCATTTTCATCAATAATCTTCATTGTTTTCAGACCCGGGGCCCACCTTTAACCTAAACATGTGTTTGAGGATGCATTTCTTAATTTCTAACCATATATTTGCATGGTGGTGATGCTGCTTTTGCACCTCATCTTAGATCAGGCCTTGAACCCATAGTGGGTCTCAACCCATCAGTTGAAAGAGGGAAGAGGAACCGTCTAAGTTCTCCCAGCACTAATGGTTATGTCACCGAGATTGTACCACCCACCCACAAGAGGTCACTGTCTGGTTGCTCAGGAGGAAACAAGTTTTGCAGATGTGCTAAAACCTTTAGGGTGGGAACCTAATGAAGTAATTTTCCATCCCCCTCCCAAAAGCAACCCAGTGCTCAGTGGCCATAAGCAGTTGACTGACAGCGGGGGAGGGGGGGGAGAGATGGAAAAGCAGGTGGAATGGGAGTCAAATGGTGTATCTGTCACCCTTATCTCAGCAGTGCAACCTTTTGTTGCAGTTCCTATTATTATTATTATTATTATTATTATTATTACAGTTCCCACTTTTAAACGCAAAACTCTTTCAGTTCCTGCACTGTCATTTGTGCCCTAAATGCTTATATTAGCCAATACACACACACACACACACACACACACACACACACACACACATATATATATATATATATATATATATGCAGGTTTTGGTGTCTTCGGGTGTCTTCCCGTGTAAGAGTTGGGGTGTCTAGGCGACGTTTCGACGACGTCTCACTCGTCATCTTCAGGCTGGTGCTTTCGGCTTCTTGTTACTGGAACAGAGCAGGATCTCAGTGTTTGAGTTCCTATAAATACTGTTGAGGGGGTGTGGTGTATAGCCTCCAACGTTCTGGGCAGAGAGGAAGTTCCCAGGTTAGTGTGCCTTTTCTTCTTTTGTTCCTTAATTACTTGAGGGATATCTTGAGTGATTTCTTGAGTGATATTCTGAGTACCACTTAGGTGGGTCATTAAGTGTGGATTAGTTGCTAAAGCTTTCGTGTCTTGACCTCTTGAGCTTGTGAAGAGTTTTTCTGAGAAGATGGCTGTACTGCACTTAGTTGTGCTCTGGCTTGGCTTCGTGTATAGGGGCGAGCTGTGGTTTTGTGCCCTGTGCCAGCCAGATCTGTGTAGGGATTGCAGGGGGGTGCAGCATCCGGAGGTGCCACTATGGTTTGGCTACTGGATGGTGTCTGTAATTTATCTGTGGAGAGGGTCTGGGTTTGGGTCTGGTGTGGTTGATTGGTGATGGCGTTCTGTGTGCCTCTGGTTCTGGTGTCGCTTTTTATGCGGAGGGCTAATTTCCAGATGTCTGGCAGGCGGGACGTGTCGTCACGCTTGTTCATGTTGTGAGGGTGTTTCTCTATCTCGATGGCTTCCATGATTATTCTCTTGTGGTGATGTTCCATGTTAAAGAGCAATTTGGAATCTGCAAAATTAATTTCGTGTCCTGTTTCTTTCATGTGTTGGAAAAGAGAGGAAGTTTTTTCTTCTTTTTTGACGGCATTCTTGTGTTCTGCGATACGTGCATTTATTCGTCTGTTTGTTTGTCCAATGTACGTGGCTGGGCAGACTTTGCAGGGTATTTCATAGACCCCTTGGTTTTCCAACTGGATTTTATCTTTGGGGTTTCTGAGGATATTGGCTATTTTTTGGTTGGTGCAAAAGGCTGTTTTGATATTGTGTTTATGGAGGATTTTGCTAATTTTATCTGTAGTGCCCTTGATATAAGGAAGGAGGGCCATGCCATTGTTTTCTTCTGTGTCTTGGTTTTTGGGGGGTGTTTCTTTTTGGATTAGCTTCGTAACCCTGTTTTGCTGGTATCCATTGGCGATTAACACATTTGAGAGATTCTGTAACTCAGTTGTCAAGTGGTCTTTGTCAGCCAGGCGTTTGGTTCTGGAGATGAGAGTCTTGGCTACGGAGTTTATTTGTGCAGGGTGGTGGTGTGATTGTGCATGTAAGTAGCGGTTGGTGTGTGTTTTTTTCCGGTAGATAGTGTGTCCTAGGGAGCCATCAGGTTTTTTGTAGATTAGGACGTCAAGGAAGGGAAGTTGGTTGTTGGCTTCTATTTCCATAGTGAATTGTATTTTGGGGTGTAGGCTGTTGAGATGTGTGAGGAAGCTATCTAGTTTTTCTTTCCCGTGTGGCCAAATTACAAAGGTGTCGTCAACATATCTGAGCCAAAGTTTGGGTTTGTGTTCTGACTTGTCTAAAGCATTGGTTTCAAAGTGTTCCATGTACAAATTTGCGATGACCGGTGAGAGGGGTGATCCCATAGGTGCTCCTTCTATCTGTTTGTATCTTTGTCCAAGACACCCGAAGACACCAAAACCTGCATTCCTGTACCCGTGAAAATCTACGAAAGCAAATATATATATATATATATATATATATATATATATATATTCACACAACCTAAGAAGCCTAGAGAACGACTCCTGAATGCATTTTGTGTTCTAGGGCTAGTTAGTCACACCTCTCATTAAAACGAAATGGCCAAACTGGTTTACCCTTCTTTTCTCACTCAAAATTCTTAAGATTGAAGCACCTTAAGAAATGTATTGAGGCTCGTAGCTCACTGATGGAACACATGCATAACGTTAAAGGGAATTATGTCCCAGGATGAAGCCCTGGCTTCTCCAGCCAAAGAATGTTGGGTAACAGGGCAACAGGGTTGGCAAGGACCTCGGCTTGAGATGCAACCAAATGTCTTCATCAAGTTGAAGGCAGATCCATATGTTGAGTTCAGAAGAGGCTGAAGGAATGAACTGGCAGCCGTTTCTTTCAAAGGCATCTGGGTGTCAATATAACTCCACAATAAAAGAATCAAGACTTTACATAATCAGGAGAGCCAGGTACGAATAAGATCATCCTCCCTTCTAAATTCTAAAAAATCAACTACTGAACTAAGCATCTATTTCTGCAGTAAATGTTTGCATATTTAAACTCTCTCCTGAAAGCCCACCTGTACTATACTGCCTATAAAGCATCTGATCGTAATTAAGCAGCTGGTGTATTGCGATGACTGTTTATTGCACCATTCCTAACAGTCTTGCTTTTTACGGGGGTTGTATTTCCTTCTTGTGAGATCCATTCAGTGTGCGTTTCTCAACATAAATTTTGAGCCCACTAGAACGAGGTCTTGGCCTGCCATATGGAACAATCAACCCTCTCCTCCGCTACATGCTGTTCTGGGGGTTCTCCTGACCCCCCCAGAGCCAAATTCAGAGGGTCTGGTGGGAGTGGGGAAAGCCCTGTTGCATTAGCAGGCATCCTTGCCTGGGCTTCTGCTAGCAGGACTAGTTAGCTGAACCCCACCTTTTAAGGTTAAAACCTTTAAACTGGTCCCAGAGGGAAAATAGTGGAAACCAATGTGCAAGCATTGGGCGGTCAAACCCCTCAGTCTCGCTTAGTAATTTTGGGTCCCTTCTGACTAGATGCAGGTTCCACATTGCCATAGCCTAAATATGATGCTACCAGAGCATGAACAATTGTGGTCAAGCTATCTCTATCCAGGTATGGCAACAGAGAGCTAGTGTGTCAGCCAAAGCTGATAAAAGATTCAAAAGGCAAACTGCCTTAAATGCAAACTGTGCATAATGAAGAGCAATCACTCAAACTTAAAATGCAACAATAGATCCATTAGATATCACAGTGTGTTTTCCAAATCCAAGAACGTCTTTACGGACAATGTAACCTTTTAACAATAAAGGAGATGTCACCCTGACATAAGGATTATTATTTTTAACAATGTAGCAACAGGATGGTTTTTCTTTTCTGTATTCTCATCATCATGTGACAATATTAATTAAATGCATCTCTAACCCTGCTGGGCTTCTTTAAATATTTGCAGTTCTCCACAGCGCTGTTTGGTTAATGAAATGAAATTAATGAGCTCATTAGATTCTGCCTTAATCTTTCAAATATAAACGTGACAGTCAGGCTCACTCTTCCTATTCTCTATCTCCTTGCAGTGAAATGTGATTCGGAGGAGTAAAAGCTGAATGCTGGAATTATCTATTATATGAGCAAACCAGGCAAGGCTGCAGATCTGAAAAAGGTGAGGATTACATTATTGAATCCTAGAGATTTAAAGTTGAGCCTCCACAGTCTTATTTAAGTGCCCATGTCCCTATTTGTGCCAACCTTTAAATGTTTCTCAGCTGGGGGAGACCATGGACCTAGTAATTCTTAGACTTCCACCAGATGCCTTATTCACACTGATATAAATGGTGCTTTCATCTAAAGAAACGAATTTACGTAGGTTTGTTGCAGCTTTCATGTCAGTGGTGGTATTCAATTTTAGGTACCAAACAAAATCATGGAGAATAGAGTCTTTCCACGACTATTATTCATGAAGGCAATGTTGAACCATCATATTCACGGGCACTGTGCCACCAAATACCAGCTGCTGGAGAGGAGCAGCAGGAGAAGGTGCCTTTCATGCCCTGCTTGTGAACATCTCAAAGGCATCTGGTTGGCCACTATAGGAATGGTGAATAAATCTCTAAATAAATAAATATAGAACTAAACACAGGAACAGACAGTAGTTCTGCCACTGGCAGAAGCATGCTCGATATAAGTGCTCCAGCAAAAAAATAGATCCTATCAGCATTCTGTTTTATAAATTTTAAGGCAAGAGAAAGATATCAGCAAAGGAGGTAAAAAGGAAGGAAGAAGTAACCAACTAATTAATGAGCAGACTAGAATCCTCCAGGGAAGGGTATGCTTAACATATTGGAAGTCTCAAAAGTGAGCATTGTGCTTGTGGTTTTCTATAAAGAAACAAGCCTATTAAACTAGTGTTTGTGAAATAAGCGACAGCTCCCAAATCCATGCTAAAATATCCTCATTCAACTGGGGAGCATGTCCCTCTGGACTCCTATGGCAGTGTGGTTTAGTTACAGAGCATCTCAGCTTTTTGCTTCTATACATTGTCCATAAGCTAGTGACATGGTTGTCGCAGCATGAAGAAGTCCTCAATCAGGAGATGTGGTAGATGAGCACACATTGCTGTTGTACATTTTGCTACCCTATCCCCCTTCCCCTTGCATTGTGAGCAACTGAGTGCCTCCACATTTATATAACACATTTTCCTCCAAGGAGCTCAAGGGGGTGTACAGGGTTCTCTTCCACTCCATCTTATCCTCACAACAACCCTGTGAGGTAGGTTAGGCTGAGAGATGATGGGCCAAGGTCACACAGTGAGCTTCGTGGAGATTCAAACCCTGGTCTCCAAGTCATAGCCCAGAACTCCAACCTTTACACCACACTGGCTGTCATTTAACATGTCTTAAGTTGGTGGTGCAATTCTTGTTTTTCATTGTGGTGGTGTTTTTGGTTTCTCTTGAGTCCCTCTCTTATGGCACTCGTCCTATCGATCTTAGACTATGTCTTTTGGGAGATGCCCAAAATTTGTTCCCAGTACTATTCTGGTAGTTCTCCTGCACAATATTAATGGACAAAGAGCGCCAGAATGACACTAACATGTAGTGGCACATAAATATTAAATATTCACTGGCTGTTCCTTGTGGTTCTTATAATATTTGTGCTGTTGCTGTTGTATTCTGCCCATGCCAACTACCATGGCCTGGAAGACAGCCCAAGCATCTGGCTGATTGTCTGTTGACACCAGATATGAACCTATGCCAAATTGCTGAAGAAAGAAGAATCTAGTTGCCTATGCAATGTTACTGAAAGTGAGACTAGTTGCAGGATCTGAGCAGTTGCACAGAAAATAGTGCACTCATAAGTAGATTAAAGCATATTCTTCTGAAATGCTCTTTTGTATACAGATATATTATGGTCTGCCACTTGCTTTTCAATGCTAGCATCCCCATGAGCCACTGATATCATATGTGTCATGGATAGGATACATGTATATGCTATGGGTCATAAGTTGGTGGCAGAGCATGTTTTCCATGAATGGGGTTCCGGGTTCAATCCCTGGCAAATATCTCCAGCAGTAGGGCTGGGCAAGACTGTTGCTTGAGATCTTGGAAAGCAGTTGCTAGTCATCATAGACACCACAGGTCTAGATGTACCAGTTATCTTTGCTTTAGTGTAAGGCAGTGTGGTGTAGTGGTTAAAGTGCTGGACTAGGACTTAGGAAAAACCTGGATTCAAATTCCTATTCAGTCATGATGGTCTCTGGGTGACCAACCTACAGAGTTGTTATGGGGTTACATATGGGTGAACGAATGTGTGCCATATGGAATTTATTGGATGAAAAGTGGGCTATAGACACACTGAATAAATACATTCAGCTGAGTCTAGCCATAAGAAGTAATTATAATAGCAAGGTTGAATGAATTTGTTATAAGAGCACAAGCACATTCCTGGCTTATCATTTGAGGCAACTACAAAGGCTTTTATTAGATACTGTATGTGCTGGTTTGTGAGCATATATATGTGTGTGTGTGTAGCAAAAAAAAAGTATTTTTGTTCATGGGAAGGAAACTAGTAGCAGGATGCTGACTGTGGCAGTTCAGAATATGTTCTTATAACTGTTTCTGCATTTCTGAAGTGCATTTCTCTCTTATCTATGCTGTTTACCCATATGTTCAATAAATCATTATTCTTTATCTGATATGATGCCTGTGCTGCATTTTAAGCGAGGCTTATAGTTACAGGAAATGCAGCATGGGGAGAATATAAATGACCAGGTATAGCAAATGGTTCATCCACGCACTCTTAACATATCAAGGAACTCAACTGGCACCCTGACTGTGAAAGGAAAGCTTGGTTTTCTGGAGAAAGAGAAAAGAAGACTTAAAAATTTAACAAAGGAAAGCCTTCTGAAGCAGCCTGCACTACCGTCAAACAGCTTGTACACCATCAGAAAGTTCTTCCTGGCACTTAATCTAAACCCTCTTTCATGTAACTTGAACCCACTGGGTTCAAACTCAAGTTCTACTTGCAGTCTGAAGTGGTATCGTCCTCCCTAGCACCTCAATATGCTAAAACTTCATTTTGTTGTATCTTTGGAACAGGTCACTCTTGCAAAAGCAAACATACAAGCAAAAAGCACCTTCTTTAGCACAAACAGCCTTTTCAATGTTCACCCCTGTTTGCCTATGGTTTGACTCCCACAAGAGAAGATGCAACTCAGATGCACAAGGGGAGGATGGTATGAGATCCTTGGCTGTTGCTTACACTAGAAAATATGAGTGCAATGCAGTACCATGGCAAACATTTCTCTTGCTTTCTCTGCCCCCACTCGGCCAGGCCATTCTCCATCAACTACTGAGAAAGAAAACGGCATACAAAAATTGGAAAGAATAATGTGGTGAAATTCTCATGGATTGTGGGTGGGTGCCTACAGAGTCCTGTTTGTTAGCACCCTTTCTTTCATTCTATGAATAATTTCACCACTGATCTGAACTCCACAGCCTTCTTGAGTGCCTGTGCTTTAAAGCTCTGGGGAAAACAGGTAACTCCTCCCATGGGAACTCAGGGAGACTTTGGTTTGCTGTAGATATACTTGCAGGGCAGAAAGACGCATACACCATCCTTGGCAAGCTCTCAGTAATGAGGTAAGCAGAAATCCCTGTATTGACTGGAATTATCTCTCATTTTAAATAATTTATTTATTGATACTTACTCAAAGATATATGAAAATACATACCCATTACAAAGTATCTTTTCATACTGAGATAAAACAGCCACTTAGTCTATAACAGAGCGAAATCAGAAGGAAGAAAAAACAAGAAAATGAGAAACATAAAGAAAGAGAAAGCAAGAAAAAAGGAAAAGAAAGAAAAAACTTAAGAAAGATAAGGGAAAAAAATAAAAGGACTTCTGATTCTCTGTCCTGAAGCTACATATTATATTCGTTCCTTAACATCCAACCATTCTATCTTCTATAAACCAGTATTTTTTCAATCTTCAAATCCAGATACTACAAGATCGTTTTCTCTTTCACACAAAAAAGTCCATAAGAAATTTCCAGTCCTTAACAAATGTCCATAATGATTTTTCTGTAATTAAACTAATTTGACTGGAAAATATCAATGAATTCTAAGTACCCTGAGAATGAGGTGGAAAAATTGAAACCTCTTTTGCAGAAGAGAACTTTCAGAGCAGGACAGAATTTGGCACAGCATGTGTCCAAAATGCTCCTCCACCAAATTTAGGGAGTTGCTTTATAGTGAGTCAGACTATCAGTCCATCTCGCTCAGTATTGTCTATACTCACTGGCCAAGTGGCAGAGGTTCTTCAGAGCTTTTGGACAGGGAACTTTTCCCAGTCTGACCTGGAGATGCCTTCAGCATGCAAAGCAGATGCTCTAGCACTGAGATATGGCCCTTTCCCAAAAACCTTCTTTTGGCTTTGTGTTACTGAGCTGCAGCAGGAATATTAAGAGTGAGAGGTGCCTCCTACAATTTCAGAATCCACATTATTTGAGGAAAGTGCTTCCTCACCCCACTCCACACCCCACTGGCTGCTACTGCTAGCAGGGGCTTGGATAAACATATAATAGTTCTTTAAAACGTGTGACATAAACGTGGAAGGGGGCCCCTCAGGGATAAGCTTTAGCTCTGCCCCTTTCTGCTTCTCGAGTCAGCTTCCAACATGTAGTCCAGACAGTCTTCAAAAGTAACAACCTTTTATACTCATGAAGGCTCCCCCCTGAATTTTGGAACTCTGGAAAAATTAGGATTGCATGGACAGGCAGAGTCCCCCCAACCCCAGGCAACCCCCGAGCAGAATAATGACTCAAGACAATGTGCTATGGGGTTAAAATTGGCCACAACTTTGTTACGTTTCAGATGTAGGGAGACCTTGGCTCAGGCATTGGGCATTTATCTTTCCCAGTCCCCAGCCGGGGATCTGGGGAACATCAGGGTTATCCAGAATGTGTGGGGATTGGGCTGGCTCTGGAGAACATATGTTCAAGCAGAGAGCCTGCCCCCTGTTTCGCCGCTGTTGGAGGGGAGAGCAATGACAACCTCTCAGCGTATGGCCAATGCCTCCCCTCAAGACCCTTTTAATGGGGAACCCTGGTATCACCGCCACAAGGGGGTGTGGGTCACCGCTTCACGCCCCCCTCCCGCATTTAGGAAGATAGACTAAAGGATTCCACCCAAGGCCTGAAACCGGGAAAGTTGTGACGTTTTGCTATGGGAAAGGCAAAACCTGCCAATGCAGGAACATTCCTTTCCAGCCCTTCAACAGCGACCCTGACATAGCAGCACCCGTGTACCTGTAGAGAAGAAAGTCAGATTTGGAGGGATGGAGTCCCGCTTGGATTGGAGAAGGAAAGTTGGATAGATCCCCTTATGCAGGGATGTTCTGGCTTTTGGGATCTGGATTTGGGTCAGGGGGAGATTGGAGTTGTGGGGGCATCTAGCTTTGGAGGGATTCTGAAACACGCTCTGAAATATCTTTTGGACTTTAGTTCTGACTATGGAGAATGGGCTGACCTGTCGAGAAGGAATAAAGACATTGTTAGGTTGGAGTTTCCCCGAGATCTACCCCTCAGTTCCAAAGGAAGGAAATTAAGAACAAGATCAGCAGAAGATAAAGTAAAGTACATGTATAAATATGAAGAAGATCTGCAGAAGGGACATGGAAAAGAGTTAAGAGCCTTGGATAGAAGATCACCAGGTTGATGGACCATATGGAATTGATAGAAAGGACTGACAGAATCCGAGACCAGGGAGAAGAGACGGTGGAAGAAGATTGGAAAAAAGTTTAAAAATTTATTTAGAGAAATATTGTAAAATTAATGAGTGTTAGAAAAATGTTGGAATGAAATTATACGGCTTTAGTAGAAATGTTATAAGGAGTTAAGTATAAATAAGTTTTAGGGTTTTAATGGTAAGATAAGGTTAAAATAAATTAAGACAATTAAATGACAGAAAACAGTGAAAGATGGAAAGGATTTGCTGAAATAATTAATAACTAGAATACAAAAAAGGGAGGTGTGAGGAGGTCGATGAAACAAGTTAATGAAAGATAAAGATATGGAAATATTGGATGTGTTTTTAATTGTTTTTTGCTTTTGTTTTTGTTCTGATTTTTTTTTGTTTTTTTTGTTTTTTATATGTATTGTAATGTATTGATTTGTATTGTTTACTTTTTCTTTTTTACTTCTTTCTGTAATTCTTAAACTTTTAATAAATATTATTTTTTTAAAAAAAAGAGAAGAGGTTAACCTGCAAAAGAAGACTTAACTGAGGGAGGGGAGGGTGAGAGAAGCTCCGGAGCTGACTGCTGCTTCACAGGTAAGTTTCACCTTCTGTTGTGTGGGTAAGATGGTCCCTCCCCTTACCTGGCCATTTCCCTGGCAACACCTCCCCAGGAGGGATTGGGCGATTGGCTGAGGTAGGCAGAGACCTCCAGGTATCCAGGCTGGGGAGGATGAATCCAGCCTGAACTACCAGGAGTTGCACTGGGATCCGGAGGGCTGCGCACGACCACGCAAAAGGCACCCCCATTTGATGTGGGGAGCAGTTATTCTGAAATGCACAGAAAACCTTCTCATTTCTCACTTCATCCATTTCTTTGTATGCCACTTTCCCACAAAATTGCACCAAAAGTGACTCATACAACGTATTACATGGAAAACATATCTCACAATTATTATTTTTTTAAAAAGTGTTAGAAACTATTAAGGGGGGAATCAAAATGCCAATAAATAACCCATACAACACTCATAAAACAATATAAATTAACTAACCTAACAGTTTAAAACTAAATAGGAGAGTGAAAACAAAATAGCAGTATACAAAACAGATGATGTATCCAAGAGTTTTTGAAACATCCCATTTCACTTCGGAAACTGCAGCTGCCAGTTACAGAAGGCGGCTTTGCTTTTCCTGATGGCAGCCAGTCATTACTGGTGCCAACCCTCACCATTCCATGCACCTCTGTGGGCTGCTCTTGTATCCTATTATCTTGCTCCGTTGATCAGATGGATGGCGTTGGAGTCTAAACACAAAAAAGGTACTATAAATTTGTTAACGGCAGCAGTAGCTCCCTGTGAGACATGGAATAGGTTGGCACAAAAATTGGGGTTTGATCCACATGCACAAACTTTAGGTCTAGAATTGGTGGGAAACCTTTCGTTTGAAGGAAATTGGTTGATGGAGGTGTGTTTACTGATTGGGGGAAATGATTAATTTCTACCCTTTTCTAATCTGAAGGAAGCACACACTCTCCTGTCAGCTGCAAGCTGGCAGTATTTGCAGTTGAAACATCTGTTAGCTACTTTCTTTGGACCTGAGGCACTAAGTGCCTCAGAAACCTCTGGATTGTTGGAGGACTTACAGGCCCTAAGCCATTGACACGTCTTTACCAAACCCTAAGCAACAAGTCTAAACCAGTTCTAGAGGGACCCAGGTCAGAGTGGGCAAATGTGAGCATCCAGGGAATAAATGCCCTCTGTCAGGTTGATTTCCACAGATATTAGATTGTGTGTGAGGCAACAAATATATATAGATAGTTGAAGTTTGTTGGACTCCACAGCGTCTTCTTAGGAAAAAGTTCTCTAGCACTGATAGGTGCTGGTGTTGTAGTGCCCTGATTGCAATGCTGCCAGATGTTCTGGTTTTGTCCTGTAAAATAATAATAATAATAATAATAATAATAATAATAATAATAATAATAATATATTTATACCCCACCCATCTGGCTGGGTTTCCTCATCCACACTGACTGGGTGGCTCCCAACAGAATATTAAAAACACAATAAAACATCAAACATTTAAAACTTCCCTAAACAGGGTTGCCTTCAGATGTCTTCTAAAAGTCAGATAGTTGTTTATTTCCTTGACATCTGATAAGAGGGTTCTCCATAGGGCGGGTGCCACTACCAAGAAGGCCCTCTGCCTGGTTCCCCCTTCTCTCACTGTAAGATTTAGCAACACTCTGATATGATGCAGTTTTAAAGTTCGGGCCCCTTTATACATGGGCTTATCCACACTTCCTCTTGTCCTGCCGCTTTCTCCTGGAGAAAGCTGTTTTTTTAGTGCTCAGTCAGAGTAAATGGTAATTCAGGTTTCCCACAGATTGCTGTTTGTTCCAATTTATCAGTAAAGAGTGGGTTTTCCTTGGAAAGGAGCGGGGCAAGAGGAAAACTGCTGGGGCCCGTGCTTTCTAGGCACGAAGCAAGTGAAAGTGCGCACAAGCCCAGTGTTAGCCAATGATAGCGGAGGCTGGGTGGGAAAACATTTCATATGATAACAGCATGTCATATGATGAGTATTTCCAAACTTTACAAAGAGAAAAGGGGGGACGGACTTATCTCAGAGGTGTTATTGTCATTAGTATCCTGGGAGGTGAAGAAGAATGTCTATTCCTGCTTTCGGTTCCAGACCATGGGTAACTATGGTCCCCCACCCTCCAAATATGTACAGATTAAAGAACTACTGGTCTTGATCTTGACTTTGTTATAATGCAGCTTAGAGGTGATCCCCCTTCCCCAACCCACACATGCTCTTTTTAGGAAGTTTCTGGCATGCCTGTTAAGCTCAGGACTCGGGGACAAGAAGGATCAAAGAGTAATTTACAGGGAGGTCAGGACCGTTTCTTCCTTCCGATTACACGTAAATTGGCACCCCGACCTCTGCTTTGTAACCCTAAGGCTGAACTCTTAACTCTCATTTGCAATGCTGAGAGAGGAGGAGGAATCAAGCTTTATGAAAATCCGTTATATAGCACATCTCTAAAATAGGCAACAAGGAAGTGTGACATCCAATTTCTGGAGAAGGGGAAGCATAACAGTAATTAAATTTTCTGATCTTGTTAGCCAATTTCTCCAATCACTGCCCCAGAACTGGAGATGGGGAAGGGAGAAGGGACATGATTGCGTCAGCAACGCTGGTGAGGGAAATTAGGTTTTCACGGATTATTGGGTTAGTTCCACTTCTCCCGCTTTTTAATTTATTTGTCTGCATGTTCCACAGAGCTGAAAGGCCGAGAATTTTTCTCCCATTTTTTTTAATTAAGTCAAGGGGTGTGTGGATGATGAAAACTTGAGAAATGTGGGAGGGGAATGTTTGAGAATGAGAGTACAGGAGACAAAAATCTGATTTTTTAAAAGTCTCATTTCATCACAATCTTCATTGTTGTTCCATCTTCAAAAACAGGAGATTTCTAGACAGAATTCTGTTTAGAAAGCTGACAAAATAGCTTCTGGATATTTTCTTCCTCTTCAAGGATATATCCACCTGTTGGAGGTATGTGTTTTTTAAAAAAGAATGAAAACATACTAACATATTGCCAGCTTTTCATTTCTTTGTTTTCCCTTTACATAACAAAGAAATCAAACCAAAAAAAATCAATGTTTGGACCTCCAGGGTGTTTCTCAAAGGGCTCAAATGTTGACACTCTTTCCGATTGCTTTTGAAATAAGAAGGAATTTCCCAAATGCATGTAACAGAAATGTACGGGTAAATTATGTGTGATTATTTAAGACTAACTAGGGAGTGGTTTCCTAGAAACAATTTGCAGAAGCTGCTGTGTTCCCAAAATCTCTGATTTAAGCTTTCTTTTAAGCAAAAACTAAAAACAATTACCTTAGGAGCATTTGGCATACAAGCTATGGAAAGCAGATTTTGAACAATTCTCATTTTTACAAATAATAACAGTGACAATAACAACAAGCCACTGTGGTGCAGCTGATACATTGCCAGATTTTAGGCACAAAAAAGTCCACTTAGAATGCTAGATTAGTCATGACACTTAGTTGTTGATGGCCTTGAAAAGGTCACAATCACACTGTAAGCTATCCTTCAGGTTTGTTGAATGGACAAACCAGCAAGAATGATAAACTCCTTCATATGAAGAAGGCCATGATCTAGCAAAGCCAGCATATGTATACCAAGGATGGGGAACTTCAAGCCCAGGGACCAAAAGTGACCCTCCAGGTTTCCAGACTCTTGGGACTCTCTCCAAGCTACACCTCTTAACAGCCCTGCCTAGCACCCTCCTTGAGGATGGGGTGTTGTTGTTTTTTTGCCTGACTGGAATGAGTCCTTGAACTTTGATGGTGCTTCTTGCATGAATGGATGGAGGATAGAAAGAGGGGGCAAGTGTGTGTAGAAATCCACTTACCTTCCATAGTCAGGTGGCATTATATCCTAGCCACGGCCATATCTGCGACCTGGGAACGTCACCTGGGTGCATTCGAGCCTGCCTGTAAATTGGCCAATGATAGGAAGGCATGGGCTGAAGTTCCCCAGGAGGGTGGACCCAACTGACCAATAAGCATCACTTGAGTCTGCTTCTGGGGGGGATAAATTGAGGCCTGCCCAGGCTGCCTTGAACCCAATCTATTTATCTGCTGTCTTGTCTGGTTATTTCATAGGAAGGGAGCAACAGGGTCACAGGGCCCTGGCATGCAAGCTATCCTGCTCAACAAAGATAAAATTCCCATTCATCGCTTTGCCCACTTTTGCAACTGCCCTCAATTGCCACTGGCAGGTTGCCCAGACATGAATGTGCCCCCAGGCTACATAAGGTTCCCCACAGCCTCAATGGATATTATGGGACTTCGGCTGGGCCTACCATTATGCAGAGTGAGGCAGCCGTGTCAGGCAGCTGATTTGGGGTGTGGTGAAAGCAAACGATCATATATTTGAGGTGCCTGGGAGATTTTCTGACTTGGTACTGTGCAATTTGACTTATGGGAGGGGAGATACAGTGGTGCCTCTGGTTATGAACTTATTTTGTTCTGGAGGTCCGTTCTTAACCTGAGGTATCACTTTAGCTAATGGGTGCTCCCGCTGCTGCTGCGCCACTGCTGCACGATTTCTGTTCTCATCCTGAGGTAAAGTTCTTAACCCAAGATACTACTTCCAGGTTAGCAGAGTTCGTAACCCAAAGTGTTTGTAACCCGAGGTGTTTGTAACCTGAGGTACCACTGTATATGCTGCTGCTCAGGCAGTAGAATGTCTTGGGCCAGGCCTACTATGAGTGATAGGCTGCAATAAGTAAGCACAAAGCATCCATTATTTGCTAGCTTTGTAAACATTTATACGCACTCTCTCTTTCCATCTTTCTGGAAAATCCCAAATAGCCCCAGTCCTACCATTAGGCAGAGCTAGGCTGCTGATTTGGGGTGTCATTAATTGGCTGCTATTTAGTAGTTAATTTGCTGTTATATTCTGACTCCCTGAGAGAGCTGCTTGTGGGATTTTCTACCTCAGGTGCCAAATAACTTGGCCAGTCTTCATCGGCCATATGCCCCTTGATGAAGCAGGAGGATGTGTTTGCTGTTGTACCTCCAGGCAGCAAAAATGTCTTGAGCCATCCCTGTCTGTGAACCCTCTCACCCCATCTCACCCCCTGCCATGAAGCTTGGTAAAAATACATTTAAGAACAAATAGTTGTGCTATTTGGGGTTTGGGTGCCCCCTTATAATTAACAGTTATTTCCCCACTACTCATTCCGTGTTGTTAGGAGAAGATGGGCAAACTGTGGTGCCTTATTCTGCCTCCATCAACTCTGATATTGTCTGGTTCAGTGTCTACCCAGTCCCGATATCTTAGTGCAGTAGGAGGCAGTGAAGTATCCATATCCAATCTGACCACGACATTTTAGCATTCATTAAGTTTATAGTAGTCCTTAAGGTAGCTTTTAAATTTTCTCCATTCTTCTTCCACCGTCTCTTTTCGTTGATCACGGATTCTGCCTGTCATCTCGGCCAGTGTCATATAGTCCATCACTTTCATCTGCCATTCTTCCAAAGTGGGTAAATCTTGTGTCTTCCAATACTTTGCGATGAGTATTCTTGCTGCTGTTGTGGCATACATGAAAAAAGCTCTATCTTTCTTTGTCACCAGTTGGCCGACAATGCCCAAGAGAAAGGCCTCTGGTTTTTTAGGAAAGGTACATTTAAGTACCTTTTTCATTTCATTATAGATCGTTTCCCAGAAGGCCTTAATCTTCGGGCATGTCCACCAAAGGTGATAAAAGGTACCTTCAGTCTCTTTACACTTCCAACATTTGTTATCGGGCAAATGATAGATTTTTGCCAGCTTGACTGGGGTCATGTACCACCTGTATACCATTTTCATAATGTTTTCCTTTAAGGCATTACATGCCGTAAATTTTATACCGGTGTTCCATAACCAATCCCAGTCAGCTGACATAATGTTATGTCCAACATCCTGAGCCCACTTAATCATAGCCGATTTAACTGTTTCATCCTGTGTGTTCCATTTCAACAACAAATTGTACATTCTAGATAAATTCTTAGTATTGGGTTCTAACAGTTCGGTTTCTAATTTTGATTTTTCCACCTGGAAACCGACTTTCCTGTCCTGTTTAAAAAATTCCATTATTTGGCGATATTGGAACCAATTTTCTACTTTATGCTTCAATTTCTCCTGACTTTGTAGTTTGAACTTATCTCCATCCTGTTCTAAGATTTCCCAATACTTCGGCCATCCGACCTCCATATTGAGTTTCTTCACTGCTTTAGCCTCCACTGGTGACACCCATCTAGGGGTTTTGTTTTCCAATAGATCTTTATATCTTATCCAAACATTAATCAATGCTTTTCTGACAATGTGATTTTTAAAGGCACTGTTAACCTTATCATACCAAAGATATGCATGCCAACCAAAAGCATTATTGAAACCTTCCAGATCCAAAATGTCCGTGTTCTCGAGGAGCATCCATTCTCTGAGCCAGCAAAAAGCTGCTGCCTCATAGTACAATTTCAGGTCCGGCAGGGCAAAACCCCCTCTTTCTTTGGCATCTGTCAATATTTTAAATTTAATTCGGGGCTTTTTGCCCTGCCAGACAAATTTCGAAATGTCTTTGTGCCACCTCTTGAAACATTCCATCTTGTCAATAATCTGCAAGGTCTGAAACAGAAATAACATTCTAGGCAATACATTCATTTTGATTACTGCAATTCGGCCTAACATTGACAGTTTCAAATTTGACCATATTTCTAAAGAAGTATCCATATCCAATCTGACCTGCCATAGGAGAACCACAAGATTCCCTGGGTGTTAAAAAGCAAAAACAAATTGTGATGGAGAGATATAAAGCAGTCGATGAAATTGCTACAATCTTTCTCACAATAAGTCAAAAAGAACCACGTTACCTCAGGTAGATCACACATTGCTTGCAAGTATGATCTGACACTCTCTGTCACTCTCTTTCCTAGTCACATTTTCCTGGAAACCCTTGAGACTGGCACCTCCCGAACAACGCCTGGAGGCAGATTTTGTGTAGCAAACCTGAAATTAAAATTTCACCCTTTGGTTTTGTTTAGCAACTAGGAAACCTGATCCTGGTAAGCTGCAAAGTGGAAGTCTGCAGCTCTGATTAGAGGCCCCGGCTTGCCATTGGGAAGGAGGCCCCCTGTGCCTACAGCTGCAGCAGGAGCCAGGAGGGTCCTAATCTATGGCTGAGCATAAGGAGGAAGGCAAGGAGAACAGCAGAGGGGAGGGGAGAGAGAAAAGAAAATGCCGCCCTCCTTTTTTTGGTTCAGAGAAGAATGTGCTTGTTCTGCTTTCAGCAATGTTACAGCCAAGAGAATGGGGCCTTGGGGAGTGCTAGGATCACAGAGCCCAGGTGTCTGCTCTAAGGAAGGAGAAAGTCTCCAGGTTTCCAAGCAGCATTTGCCAGAAGTTTAGTAATTGAAGTTCATCTTGACCCCTGAGTGCTTGTTCTGCTCTTTGGGAGGAAGCAGAGAGGCTGGGCATAATCGGAACAAGCTCGTAATTAAAAGCTTTTTAGCCTTTATGAGTTCCCAGCTCACATAGCTGCGGCGGGAGGAGTTGTTTTCATTTTACCTCATTATGTCTGGAGCAGCAAAGCCACAATGAATGTAAGTGGGCTTTGCCAACTCTTGTCGCTTGCTGAATAAAGAAGGCATCAGGGATGTGAGCAACGGCAACAGAGTTCATATAAATGTTTGGGTTTGCTGGCAGAGATTAACCACCACCAGGAAGCAATTTGTTGGGGAGTGTGGCAGGGCGGTGGAAAGCAGTGAAATAAAAATTTAGCTCTCCCAGGGCTACGGATTGGCAGTCCTGAGTACTCGGATCAAGTCAGTAACAAGCACTATTCACAGTACCATCATAGTTCATTCATTTGTGCACTGCATTTTCCACAAATGCACTTGGGCTCGCAGAAAATAAACTGTCTACAATAATTGTGCACAATCATAACATATCAGGATTTCATTTAAAATAAACATCCATGAACAATAGGCAATGCTTTCACATCCCAAAACAGCCTCAATGTTGTTGGTGCTAGTGCCTAACAATTCCCCCTTTTACACCTAGACCAAACAGGCCAGAAAGCCCCACCACAATTCTTCTGGAAGCAAGTTCCTTTATGAAAGTCTCCTGGGGCCATCAGGTGGAAAAAGTCAGTAGACATAGTCTCTCTCCTCTCCCACAAAACACTGTGCTACACACTCTCTGGTGACATCCTCTGGAAATCTCCACTCAACCGTGGGTGCAGATGAAATTTATTCCTGGATTCTAGAGATGGTCTTTCTCTCACACATATACAGTACACACTTCAGTGGAACATATAGACAATGAAAAGATCAGTATGTCCTTGTGACAGAAGCCAGCTGGGGGCATTGTGATGGGTAGCCTTATATCCTCTCCCTCTATTGTGTTTATCATTGTTGATAGCATATTAGGCTTTCATTTAAAAACAACAACAACCACACACACACACACACACACACACACACACACACACACACACAGTGATCAGTCTGTCAGCCCCTTCCCTTCATTCCCCTCTCTGTTGACCCTTTAAATCTTCTTTGTAGTAGTCTCCACTTACTTATTTATTAAATTTCTGTGCCCACCATCCTCCCAAAGGAGCCCACAACAGCCCTTATGTCATCCAGTCACATGCCCCTTTGCATAGGGGTCAGAGGATTGTGCTGCATCTTCCAGTGGAGCTGTCTATAGTGCAGAAGTAGTTTATGGAATGATTACTGTGTTCACACTGCCCTCTCCCTTTGCCTTGTCGGCTGCAGGAAGTTCTCTATTTACTTTCAGTTCTTGGTGAGTAGGAATTATCTGAGTTGCTGTCAGCTCGGATGCTACGTATCCTTCCTGACCTTTTCTCTTTGGTGACAGAAGGTGTGTATGATGTCAATAAAAAAGACAACAGATTCCCTGACTTTCCCTGTTGCTTGGGGTCTTAAACCTGAGCCAGGAGTCACTAGCATCACTGCTGCTTACCTAGATGGGGCACGGGCAGGGTAGTGGTGAGGGCAGGGCTGCTCAGGAACACTGGAGAAGCCCATCTGGCATGCAGCCTAAACCACACAGCTTCCCTGTACCATCCAGGTAAGCAGCATCAACGTCAGTGCCAGGAGGGCAACACCAACCTTGAAGGGGCATTTGGCACTGTCTTCCCTATTGGCACCCTAGTATGAGTCTCCCAGTAGGCTTACCTGGTGGTGACACTCCCAAAATCAGCACCAGGTAGTGGCCATTTTTAATTTCCCACAATGCCTTGAAGCATCTAACATAGCATCACAAGAAATTAACATTTAGAGGGATGCATTTCCATTTCCCACAGTGCCCAAATAGTGACCCTAAGCCTGGCTCCATGGGGCACCAAGGGAAAACCCATCAATAATAGTGGGCAGTACATGCATAGATTTGGCCACAAAACCATTTTAGCCCACAGCTCCTCACCATTTGACAGTTTGGCTCTACACATATCGTCCTGCTGAACTCAAATTGGGTTTTTACTCCCAGGGAAGTGGGTACCGGCCTGCAACTTAAGCCATGAACTGCATCCAAATGAAACACCCCAGCCAGTATCTGGATGAGATATGATCCCTTTGCTTTCATGGTGCCCTTGGGTAGAAAAACGCAAGGTGCCTCGGTGTGATGGCATCCTGAATGCACAAGGAAGGAAGAAGTAAGAGCATGGGGTGGGGGTTGAGGTGAAAGAAAACTGAAAGGAACACCTGCGCTCAGATTCTGGGATGACAAAAACACTCTGGCAATGATTTGCATTGGCTACAGGAACTCCTGCTGTACTAAATCAAGGCAAAGAATTTACAGCAAATTAATGAAACTAATTTTCTGACTGGAATCATCTTCTGTGAATTATCATGTCCTTACTCATTAAATAAATTATCTGTGTCTTCCAAGACATTAAGAACGCATCGTAAATTACACTCCTTCATAAATAATTTGTTTCTGCACAGGCTTAAATATATAACAGAAAAAGAATATAAAGGGGGAGGCGGGAGTGTAGCAGTGAAGGGGAGACCAACAAGTGAACATGAAGAAGACTAGAGAAAGGAGGGCAAGGGAGTAGAATGTGTGTGGGGGGGGGGGTCTGTGAAGCAGAAAGTACAAGGAGAATAAATAATAGAATCATAGGATTGTAGAGTTGTAAGGGATCCTGAGGCTCATCTACCGACCCCCTGCAATGCAGGAATGTGAATCTGTCCCATATGGGGATCAGACTTGCAACATTGGCATTAATCAGCACCACACTCTAATCAACTGAACTGTCCAAGCTGAGAGAGACAAAGCCATAGAAGGAAGGGGGCAATAAATGGTTAAAACAAGGACAGAAATATCATGGAATCACCATGATGAATAAAGAGTGGTGAGAGGGGAGTGCAGGGGATCTGGCAGGTTGGGCTGTTCAGGAACAAAAGGGTTGTTCTGTGTTAAGAATGGGTAACTAGAGTTCCTCTCAGGAAGCCAGGAGATGGGGACCAGAAATACTGCTCAGCTGAGGAACACGTTTGGCCTGTTAATCAAGGCACACCTGGTGGGTACATCAGTTTGTCATAGCACTGAGTCTGCTGGGTGTAATCTGACTAGAGATGAATGGGTTCCAGTAATAGCAGCCAACAGGGAACCATCAGTGAGGGTTCACAACTACCTAAAAGCTGTAAGAAGTAATGGAAGGAGAGTTGACATAGCCTAGGAGAAAAAGGATAGTTGGGTGTTCAGCTCTTCCATTTAAGATAAGCACCACCATCATCATACAAATAGGGGTAGACAAAATTATGGTTGTCCTTTCATGCATTTAGCAGAGAGCAGCATACCTGCTGAATTTACAGATCTGAACTGCCTCCAGATCTGAACCTAATATACAATCTTGTTTGGTTGCCATCAATGTAAGAGCCATGTTGATAACAGGTGTGTACAAATGAAGCAGTAGAAAGTTGCATGCTTTTTGCTCAGATAGGCAGTATCTAGTGCCCAGGTTTTTGCACTTGATGTACTTGGGGATGTCAAGGGGACAGCGCATGTTGTCATGGATGGGTTATCCAGATTGACTTTGCCTAGAATCCATTTATGCAAACCTGGCTTCCAGAGACAGATTCAAGGCAGCACAACTGGTTCCACAACACTGGGAGCCAAGCCTAGTGGATGCCACAAGGTATCACAACTATGACGTAGTGAATTGAGCAGAACATTGAGAGGTGGGGGGGGGGGACGAACAAATTTTGGCCTCACACAGGACACCACTGAAATTTGAAAGCCCCCAGTGCTCCTCTGTTAAAACAGTTGACTATTCATATTTAGTGCATTATTCCCACACACTTCCTCTTGCTGCATAGGATAGTGTAATATGTAATGCAGCTTTAAGTCCAGAAAAGGATGATGTGAACTGAAGAAAAGGCAGCTGCATTTTTCACTCATTCTATTGCGCTATAACAGTGAAGGCTAAGAAGTGCAGTCAACGAACCTAACCAATAAATGCAAAGGTGGGGAGTGACGCTGTGTTCCTTTGGATGCTTTTCGACTACAACTCCCATCATCCTTGACCAGTTAGATTGAGATTGATGGGACTTTAAGTCAAACAACATTTGGAAAACCACAGGTTCCCCATTCCTGCTCTATTGCCTTCATGTTTTAGCTCTCGATGCTACACGCATTTCATGTTTCCACCAAGAAGCAGACAGGTTTCATACTTGTCCAGAAATTGGAATTCCTATCAATTTCTGAAATAGCAAAGAAACCTATCCGGGTGTGAAGCAGATTTCTTTTTCACAGCTTTATCGTTTTCTGCTGTGTGTCAAGATGGTGACAGAGGCCAGCCCAGTGGGAGATGCTGAAAATGCCGCTGGAGCACCAGTTGTTTTGCATGTGTTTTTCTTGCATAATTATCCCCTTGGAGCTGGTGATCGGAGGATCCCAGGGGTGCCTGAACCCAATATGGTGCCTCTCAGCAGGCTTGCAAGCTCTGCGCCGAAGGGCTGAGAGGGTTTGGAAAAGGGGCCTTGCGCTCAACATTTTTATGTTCTCGAAGTCTCAGAGCAGGAAAAGTTAGCTGCTTGTGAAATCCCTCCATCTGTGATCTTATTTATCCATGCTGCCAGGGCTATTTGTTTTGTTTCAGCCTGGAAACTATGCTTGGATCATGGCTTAATTGCATTGTTTGCTGAATTAATTGTTCTGTTTGATCTGCCTTTCTCACAGGATGCCTGTGGGAACAGGATGATTTGCCTAGCTAGGAGGAGGAGGAGGAGGGTGGGCTATTCCTTTTTTTTAACAAAGAAATGAAATACAGGGCCTTGCAACTAGCAGAGGAAAAAGAAAATCATTATGGACCTCCTTAGCAAAAGAATGTGTACTGTAAAGATCAGCATCATGGGAAAGACATACAAATCAAAGCACACAATAGGGTAAAGAGAAGCTGTGTGTTCAGAGTAACATTCAGGATGTGAATTGATTTTTATTTAACAGCTGGAGATAATGGGTCTGTGCCATAATTACTACCCTTATCAATAACCTTGATGCTGAAATTTAATCCCCCATACACACACCGCCCAGACATGGAGCTTATCAGTTTTACGCTCGTGGCACAGGAGGCATTTTAAACAGAACAGGAGGAAGCACCTGAAACAGTTGTCAATATCTTGTGAAAAGGATAGCAGCAAGCAGGCATTTTGAGTCCAGGGCCCTACTAAGCTGATTGAGAAGGAGGGCCCCCAGGTGCAGGAAGGCTAGTTTCTCACATTTTTAAATGAAGAAAGTAATGCCCTATCAATCTTGCGAGAGTAAAAGCCAGTCTATATTTTAGAATTGCTAGGTTATGCAGATAGGATGCCAGAGAGTCGAAATGGGAAGGTGGAAAATAGTCATACCATGGGCAAAATGTCCTTATTGTGGCCAAGTTGTTCTGACGCTTGATGAAATCTGAAGTTTTTTTCATGCAAAGCATGTTCTGTACCTCTGAGCTACTGCTTTTCTTCCATTGTAACCAGCTCCAATAACCAGCAGACCTCAGGTCCATATTCATGTCCACAAGCAGTACAATTTAGATTCCCTGCAGTCACTAATCATGTGCTGAAAGAGTGGGCAGTAGACAATCTATGGACACAAGAACAAAAGCCTAGAGCATGAGGAGATGTAAAGCTTGTGCAGTCAGGAAACTGGCAGATGGTTCCGATGGCAGCCGTCCCTGTTTCCCCCTGAATGGAACGGATTTGACTTTCCAGAAGATCAAGAAGTTTCCCCTTCCCTGGACCCTGCTCATTCTGAGAGCCACGTCATTTTCTGCTCCGTTAAGCAGAGAGGGAGGAGTTGTTCTGGCCAGCCATGGCAAGCTCAAACAGAAGGGAAGGAGGAATTCTTAAGAAACATCCAGATGGCAGCTTTTGTGGCTCTCTGGCTCATTCTGGCTCCTGTGTGGAGCAGCAACATGGGACAAATCAACCTTCACAGCTATACTGCAGGTGCACAGCTGCCCGGGTGGGTCTGTTGCCTTCCTGCTCTCCACACACAGATATTTCAGGACTGACCACAGCCTATTTCTGCATGACTTCCCATCCTGAAGGGCAGTGAAGGCATGCTAAGAGAACAATTACAGGGATGAACAATGAAACCATCCCTCTGCTGTCGCTGCTATGAGTCTCAGTGCTCATGCTGACCTAAAACGAAATAGAAGGCATCTTTTGGAACAGATATTTCTAGAGAACCTTTCTGGACCAAGGGAGGAATTAATGTAGATGGGACAACATGAGGAATCCACAAAGAGCCCACTGTTCTTCTGTTCCGTTGTTTGCAGGGTGTGTGTGTGTGTATCCCTCATTAGCACTTATCTTTGCTGTGAGAATGACACAATAAGAGCCACCGCACTTCCACTGCTCTGCTTGGGCTTGCAAAAGAGAGGGAGCGCACAAATGGAGCAGGGCAACAGAAGCCATGGTTATATGTCTTGTGATTTGCTTGTCATGTTGCTAGAGAGGGCCACTATTGCTGGGGACTAGGCAGAGCCCCCAGTCACTGGAAGGGTGAAAGGCTGACGTGTCCGCATTTGGGTGGATGAGTGTGCATATACATTACTCCTTAACAATGCAAGCACAGTTTTTGTGCAATGCAACTTCACATTTTGTTGTTGTTTTAAATGAAAGCTGTAGTCAGAATGACAGGGGAATCAAAGAACTTAGTGGGGGCAGGAGATCGAACAGATATGAGGCTCATTTGAACCTCTGTGTTACTTGTTACAAGTCTTCATACTCAGCAGTCATTTTACTAAAATAAGCAAAGATATGTAATTCTGCTTTATTTGTACCATTTGAACAATTTTTCTTACTAATTTTTTATAGCAATGAAAAATTCAGATATTTAAAAAGTGGACAGTCAGTTCTGTCCAGCCCACAACATCTTACCTAATCATGTATGGACTGTAAAATGGGAGTAAGTATATATTTGGTGGGTCAAGAAACTGCATGGCTGCAGGTGACTCACAGGGAATGATCAAGTACAGTCTGGAATTTTATTTTATTTTATTATTTGCAAATTTCTAGTAGTCATGGTTGCGGAGTACTGGCTGAAAAACAGGCAGGCAGCTTTTGTGTTAGAGTGCTTAATGAAAGTTTGCTGTGCTCCCTCCTTGGGACTGTAGCACTACTCTGAAATCTGGGGAGATAGTTAAAGGTAAAAGTAAAGAACCCCTAACAGTTAAGTCCAGTCGTGAACAACTCTGGGGTTGCGGCACTCATCTTGCTTTACTGGCCAAGGGAGCAGACGTTTGTCTGCAGACAGTTTTTCCAGGTCATGTGGCCAGCATGACTAAGCCACTTCTGGTGAACCAGAGCAGCACACAAAAATGCTGTTTACCTTCCCGCCGGAGCGGTACCTATTTATCTACTTGCACTTTGACGTGCTTTTGAACTGCTAGGTTGGCAGGAGCTAGGCTGAGCAATGAGAGCTCACCCCATCACGGGGATTCGAACCGCTGACCTTCTGATCAGCAAGCCCTAGGCTCAGTGGTTTAGACCACCTGCGTCCCCAGGAAGATAGTTACCCCTCTACAAACTGGAATCATGTGGCTCTATGGCTTTACACCTTCTGCATTGCGTCTGCTATACTAACTCAAATTCACAGCCACAAAATAGACATGGGGTAAGATATATATTAGGGGATGACCCAGTCAGATGGACAGTAAAAAAATGAAGAGTTTCAGACCAGATATTTATGTGTTTTTGTGTATGTGTGTGTGTGTGTGTGTCTGCAAGAAATATACGTGACTTAGCAGCCACCAAAATAAATAGTGACAAACCTGCCCATGGGAGTGACTCAGAGCTTGGCTTATCAAGGTTTCCACCTTTTCAGCATCATCTGCAATCATCTTACCATGATCTAAAGGCCAACTTCCTTTTGGACACTGCATAACAGATAGGAAGGCAGAAATGCGAGATGGTTATTGATCATGTCTTTTCCACACCATTTAATTATATTCACAAGAGGATGATGGTGTAACCTGACCTTTCTCCCTCTGAATGATAAGATTCCCAACACTTCGCTTAGCTCTTACTTGTTGGAATTAACACTACCAGCAGAATAAGAATAGATGGTTCAGCTGAAAGGTAAGTTGGGATGCTTGAGGAATTTGATGTGTGTGAATTCCAGTAAGAATTGACCCAGTCTTGCTCTGTACTTACCAGACAATGTTTGGATCAGAATTTAGTTATCTTTTCGATTCTCTGAATTTCCTGATGCAGTCCTCTACCAAGGGAGGGAAATGTGTTTGAAAAGTGTATTTTGAAAGAAAATGCATATTTTAGAGTGTATTTAGAAATGCATATTTTGTGAGGAAAATGTATTCAAAAATACATATTTAAATACTTGTTTAATATGTTAACTTTACAGTGGTGCCCCGCAAGACGAATGCCTCGCAAGACGAAAAACCCGCTAGACGAAAGGGTTTTCCGTTTTTCGATGCGCTTCGCAAGACGAATTTCCCTATGGGCTTGCTTCGCAAGGCGAAAACATCTTGCGAGTCTTGCGATTTTTTTCGCTCCCCCCCCTTTTCTAAGCCGCTAAGCCGCTAAGCCTTTAATAGCCGCTAAACCGCTAATAGCGCTAATCCGCTAAGCTGCTAATAGGGTTGCTTCGCAAGAAGAAAAAATCGCTAGACAAAGAGACTTGCGGAATGGATTATTTTCGTCTTGCGAGGCACCACTGTATAAGGTTTTTTTAAAAAATATGAAAGATAATGTTACTCCTACTCCTACTAATATTTATCAGCCACTTTCCTCACAAAAGTGATCCAAAGCAACTTACAAAAATAGCATAAATGTTAAAATACTAAAAATTATTGCAAACAAAACGAAGAAAAGCCAAAAAACCCACATCTATACAGATAAAAAGACAGGTGATACTGATCTTGGCCTTCTACAAGAAGCCACAAATAATCCAAATCCATCAAATTAAGGTCCAAAAATCTGGGTAAAAATGAAAGTTTTTGCCTGGTGCCTAAAAATATATAAGAATGGGTGATAGGTACACCTTCCTGAGGAAAAATTCCGCAAGTGGGGAACCATCACTGGAAAAGGCTAGTTCGTGGCAAGATCTCCAATGGAAGGAACACACAGAGAAGGGCCTCAGATGATGATCTCAGGGTTGCAGTCAGTTCACGTGAGGAGAGGCAGTCCATGAGGTATTGGGGTCCTGAACCCCATAAGGTTTTACAGGTAAAAGAGCCAGTGTGGTGTAGTGGTTAAGAGCAGTAGTCTCGTAATCTGGGGAACCGGGTTCACGTCTCCGCTCCTCCACATGCAGCTGCTGGGTGACCTTGGGCTAGTCACACTTCTTTGAAGTCTCTCAGCCCCACTCACCTCACAGAGTGTTTGTTGTGGGGGAGGAAGGGAAAGGAGAATGTTAGCTGCTTTGAGACTCCTTAAAGGGAGTGAAAGGCGGGATATCAAATCCAAACACTTCTTCTTCTTCTTAAAAACCAGCACTTTGAATTGAGCCCAGAAAGTAAGTGCTAGCAAGTGTGGTCATGCCAGAATTTGTGTTATATGTTTGGACCATCCTTCTCTGGTGAACCCATTGCAGTAATAGTGCATGATTCTTAGTGGTTATTCAGTTCAAGAATCCGCATGTTTGTTTATATGTTTATTTATAGGTTTTAGAGAGTGTGTACTCTACATGCATCCTTTTTCGCATTGAGTTCTTTCATGCTGATTCTTTGCCGGAAGGATAATTTGGCGTGCAATCTTGTTGACCTGTAATTTGCTCATTTTACTGTACAAAAGTGGCATGACCACGTACGTTCATTACAAGAAGGAAAGGAATAATGTGTACAGGTTGTCCTTGCATATTACAGAGAAGTAGAAACAGAACGAGGGTGGGAAACACATGCATCCCACTTGCCCTTCTTGTATAACATGAAAAGGATGAACCAGTGCATCTCATCCAAAGTGGAATGTGAGACTTCTAACCATACAGATCTCATGCATCATATGAGGTAGGAAATGTTCAAGTTCCTCATTTGCATGTCCCATAGGAAGTGCAATGAGATGGTTTGTGTGGCTAACTTACGTTTCCACTGTCGCCCAACTTCTGTGCAATGTTCAAAACCAAGCGAAGGCCATCAGATTCAGAAGATCAAGGAGAAATTATACTTTCATGACTATCTGAAAACGTAAGGCAGAGAATGAAATGCCTATTAGTGCATGGAAAAAGAGAATGCACATCCTCACTCCTGCACAAAAGCTAGAGCTTTTGTAGCCGGAAGCATAAAAGGTTTGCAAATTTTGTAAACTAATTCAAAATACAGAAGCAAAAATGAATACTGGATCTTCCGATGGCAAAAAAACTTTGCCAAAGTAGACACCAGCCTGAGAATATATGCCCAAAAGGTAACAAAATTCAAAACCCTTTTCAGACATTAATATCCAGTGTTATCTAAGCATACAGGGTGGGCAGTGGGGTTGCAGAGATAGGTGTGCTAGCGACATCACTATCCAATCATCCTTTTTAAAAATATATATATTTCATTTTACAATTAACATTTATATTCAATAAAATAAAAAACATACAGTTATAGGATTCTCTGAATCCTTGGACTTCTCTGCTCCCCTCCATCGGTTCCATTGTAGATCTCTCCCCCCCCCCCCAACTGCATTGTATACTGTTTTCCATTTATCTTCAAATCTCAATGTTTACCATAGTTCTTGTTGCATTACAAGTGTTATTAAAATCCTGCCAATGTTTTTAATTGTTTACAGTGTTCTCTAAGGTAACTTACAATTTTTTCCAATTCTTTATTAAATTTGTTGTCTTCTTGGTTTCAGATCTTCTTGGTCATTTTTGCCATTTCGGCGTAGTCCATTGTCTTTATCAGGCATTCTTCTCTGGTAGGGACTTTATCTTCCTTCCATCTCTGAGCCAAAAGCAATCATGCAGCTGTCATCACGTACATAAACAGACTTTTCTGCTCTTTTGGAATTTCTACATCACTATCCCATCGTCATTCCCCTTGCCCTCCACGTGCTGCTGTGCAACTGCATTATACATGTAGCACCTCCCTGTAAGTTTTAGAACTCTGGTTTTTCAGAGTTCTATGATGTGCATGGAACCTCCATGAGTCCTGAATGTTCCCTGTTTCATGCATTTGACCACCAACTCATGGACAGAGATGAGAATGGCTGTGGACAGAGTCACCCCCACTTGTTTAGTGGTATCTCCAACTGAAGAGGGGCCATCTTCAGCAATCTCCTTCCTTAGAGTGCAGTCTCACAAATGTGTACTTTGATCTAACGCCATTCTGTTCAGTAGGTCCTTACCCCCTTGTAAGTGAGTTAAGGATTAGATATTGCTATGTTTAGATTAAATGGCTATTCAAGAATTCCAAAGATTCACCTTTCCTATAGCTATCCCCCCTAGCTGGGTAATATAATAATCACCTTGCTAATATGAACAGGTTACTTTCAGTGATAAAATAATCATATAACCTGCTTCAGAGGTTACTTTCATTGAGGAATCACTGGTGCCATAATGTATTTCAGAAATCAAATTTGAGGGCCCAGAACCTACATTACCAAAATGATGTATTGGTGGGGGTCATTGTTCATGCACGTTCAGAGTAACCTGAATGTGCCTCTGAGCATGTGATGACCGAGACAACAGCCAGCAAGTTCCCTCTTCTTCAAATGCCTCATAATATTAAGGGATGGCTTGCTGAGTCAAAAGATGTGGTGTGTTTTGCCTCTTTTTCAGTAGGTTTGAGCCCCAGCACATCTTCCTTGGCTTGAATAGACTTAAGCCCCAGGAGAGAATGTAGCTCAGAAGAAGAGGGCAAAGGGTACCATGCTCTGCTTCCACTCCCCTAGTGATGTGCTCAATAAAATGTCATAATAGCAGAGAAATTTAATGATAAACACAAATAGATCAATAGCATTAAAGCAGCTTTTAATAGCTGCCTCAGGCTTTCTGTGCACTCCATTCAAAATTGTCCAGTAGCCAGTAATTAATGATTCAGCCAAGTAATTACGTTCTTGATTTTTCTCAAAACTAAAATTTAAGGGAAAGGAGTCTGAGTGCTGCTTGGGCTATATAGCAAATCAATTTGTTAGATGATACTATTGCATGTTTAGAATGCATTTAAAATAACCCGTGGGGAAGGGAGATGAAAAGGTTTGCTTGGCCTTGCTCTCTCTCTTGAAGTAATTTCACATCAGATTCTCCTACTGTATAGCATGGTGTGTGTGTGTGATTTTTGTAAACTGTTATTATTATGGTCCAAATAGTACACCTCCAACATTCCAGCTATTCAGATTGCACCTAATTTTGCACCCCACCCCCCAAAATATAATAACCCTGGTCCTAAAGGTTAGTCTTCTGGTTGAGCTGGGATTTTCATAACATTAATGGTGGTTCTTAACCTACCTTACTGAGGTTGTTTGGGAAACACTGTGTTAGGCTTCCTGCAACTCATTTGTTGGAACTTTCCAATGCTATACTTTTAGAAGTACATAAAGAGTTATACAGTTATTTCTCCACTTTTATATACAATTACCTAATTGTTCATCATCTGTCCTCTGATATATATTTTCCTGTAGACTATGTAGGGCCTGATAGTTTATAACAAGGGTGAGCAGAGGCAAAGATAAATGCTTCCTCTGTTGCACAGCAAGGGAGAGTGCCCAGGGATGCCACCTACTAAGAAGTCATCCTGTATACAGCCAATTAAAATGAATGGAAACAGGGCCAAAATGCTCTTCAGCAAAGATGTAAAACAGGAACGAAGAGGGAAGGAATAAGGGCTATATCTACAGCACAGGCCTAAACTGGTTTAACACTAATTTCCTCCTCCCGGGAAATGACAGTTCAATGGGAAGGGCTCAGAAGTACAGAGAACCCTTCAAAATTATTTGGAAAAGCCGTGACACTCAAACTGGTATAAAAAAGGGGTATAGATAGCTTTGTAGAACTGCCTCTGTATTTTAGACTGCAAACTCCTTGGGAATAGGGACCTGTCTATCTTTGCATTTGAAGCTCTGGATGTCACTGTGTAGCATGCACACAGAAGGCAGGGATGCCTGAGGAACCTGATCATTGTGAATTGTGATAGGAATTGTCCAGATTTGTACCTCCTGGACCCCTGTGCAGTTTAGAAGGTAGTTATCACACATACCACACTTCTTCAGACTTCATGATGCAGTTCTCAGCTCATAACCCTGTATCAAAACAAGATAAAAATCTAGTTAGAAATGAGTCTTTCCTAGGAAACGAAATTCAAAACATGCACATTTAAACATATATTTGAAATTAATGTGAATTTTCATATGGATTTTTTAATGTTAAACCCCCTCCCCCCCAGTTAATGCAGAAATGGAATGCACTTATAAATTAACACATTTGAAAGGGACATGGACTAGGAAAAAACTGATCCATTTCTAACTGAGGGTGATATATAAACAAGCGCCCAAATCAATGTGAACATATTTATATTACAGGCTTAATATTAGTTTTATGCAGGTTTAGTTGTAATGACTCACATAAACACAGCTCTGATCCTCGGATGTGTGGCTTGTATCCAAAGTAACACTAAATCTCTTATTCCATTAGTGCAAGAACGTCCCCTCCTCGCCCTGCAGCCCCCCTAAATCTCTCCTCGGGAGTTCCCCATGGGGAGGGCATAGGGTACATGGGAGAGGGAGGAAGGGGAAATTTTATTGCACAAATCTTTGCACTAACAGAATGTGGGCATTGGATACCATCTCAAAGTTTCATGAGAGTGCTGAGAATACTGGCAAACATCTATAGTCTTTTCCTCAGATCCCTGTTTTCCTCGGGACTAACCAGCTAATCTGTTAAAACCAGATTGATCCATTATATAGATATGCTCTTTGTTACTTTTCACTGTTTGCCTCTTCATTTGACCCCGTGTCTATTGGGAGCTAATTTCCACCTAGAAATAAACTGTTGTATGAGGTTGAAGGAGAGGGAGAGGAAGAGGGAGAGAGGGGGAAAGAGAGAGGGGGGCAGGCAGGCAGGCATGTGGGGGTAGGAAATCAATAAGTAAATTAAAAAAGTAATTTTTCCATCCTCATCAGTAATGAATTATTGTCTCTGTGCTCTGAAGAATGTAACTGCAGCTCAGGAGCTTAGCATTAAGTCTCTCACGGACCGCCCCTGTGCACTTTAATCCTTCCAGCAGCATGAAGGACTGAGTGACAATGAACTCCTCGCGTGCAGGAAGCACCATGTTCCTTTCCCTCTTCCCGCTAGTGTATCTTTTAATTGGCTGAAAGTGTCTTTTTCTATGTCAAGTCAAAGTCTGTTAACTCCTTCTCACAAGGTGGCAACGAGAAGAAAGACACAGGAACAGAGAAAACCCACTTCCAGAGGAAAGGCTCGTTGGAACTGAGCCATCTATAGAAGGTTCTTGGTGAGCAACAGGAGTTGCACTCTGCTTCAAAGACTGCTTTTTTCTCCTCCTGTCGCCACAGCAAATGTTTAATCTGGAGCAAATTGCCATGAAGTGATGTGAAACTGCCCATTTGCTAGTTGGTGCAGAAAGGGGGAATGAAAGCTATACAGAAAGTGAGGCCCAGCAGGGTCTCAGCCGAGCAGAGCTGTGGCCAGAAATATGTGCTGGAGCTCAGTGGTAGAGAGCATGCTTGGCACACACAAGGTGTGAGGTCCAGCCTCTGGAATCGCTAGGCTTCCACACAATTGGGATACAGGCACAGTTGGGTGTCCTGATTGCATAGGCTTTATGTTTGCAGACAACCATGCTAACACATGGACATCTAAAGGCAGGGCGAGGCATCAGGCCTGACGCCTGGGGCAGGAGCCTGGTTCCACAACCCACTACTCACGTGATTACCCCTTCACACAGCAATGGACAGCGTGAGCTTTGGCTCCACATCTCATCTCTGCCATAGGCCTTGAACAATTCCTCCTCTTTCTCAGTCGCTGTATGTAACGTAGCAGTGGTAATGATGCACCTCAACTGACTCGTCGTATCAGCAACCACGATAAAGACTGTACAGCTCCAGAGAGTAATGGAAATTTAAGTGTCCCCAGAAAGGGAAAAATCTGACACTGAGCCCCCAAAAGAAGATCACATCAAGATTTGTTGCTGGCCACTGGGTCAGGGCCAGCCCTACCATTGGACTAAGTAGGGCAGACTTTGCCTCAAGCAACTGATTTGGGGTATCATAGGACAGCATAGAAGGACCTCAGGAAGCAGAATGTATTAAGCCAGGAGTGCTGTGAGCAAGGGCAGCCCTTAGACTTAGTCAAATTAATTCATTTCAACTCTAAATTTTACTCTGGGTAAAATTTAGCTGCATGCCACCCATAGAGTTCTGCATCCCTGCCTGCATAGCACATGGTAGAGTAATAGCAGAGCTGCAAAGAAGGCCTGCAAAACTTTCTAGGAAAGCTCAATGATGTTAAGAGCCAAGAATTTGCAATTCACCTCCTATTATTTTACCACTTCCTCCCTATGGTTAGCTGCTTTATCCCCTGTCAGTTTCTGTAGTATTCATTTTTATGGAGAGCTTAAGGGGAGTCACGTCTGCTTTTAAAATGCCAGTAAAGCAAGGCACTGCTTCAAAGTACAATGTGTGAAGTATACATAGGCAAGACTTCGGGTGACTCATGGTTCACTCAGGCTTAGTCATGGAACCTCTTTTCAATGCAATGAGACGAAATAACAACGAAGAGCACACCTGAGAATGGTCACACAGGGCTTTCCCACCGCCCACCCCCCAGTGAATGAATACAGCACACTCACACCTTTGTGCAAGGTTTCCAGATCAGAAGGCATAGCTTGCAGGAATGCACCAAGGCAAGCGTGTATGGATGCAGCCTGAATGAGGCAGGTGGGTTTGGAGTTCTGTGGCACACAGGCAAGAATAACTCCCAAATCACAGGAAGGTATCTGCATGAGGAGAGCTGGGGCAGTGTAGTGAGCTGGGAAATCCCCAGTCAAATCGCATGGCGTCCAGCCACAACGACACTAGGTGGCCTCTGGCAATCCTCATAGCTCCCTATCGGCAATAAGAAGATACAGTGCAATCAGGAGGAAGCAATAAAATGAAAGGAAAGAAACTGCAAAATGTTGGCTTTGGATTTCATTTAGCTTTCCTGGAAATTGCAGCATTGTCTTGTGCCCTCCGACCCTATGCCATGGGGCGCCAAGCTGCCAGAAGCAAATGCATTTTCTGCCAGTGGGGCTCTGCGAATACACGTGCTCACCATCACCTGGTCTTGCACATAAGTTGCTGGAAACCTCAGGAGGAAAGAAGGCTCTTGTGCTTAGGTTGTGCTTGCAGGTTTTACACAGGCATCTGGATGGCCACTGTGAGAACAAGGTGCTGGGCTAGATGGGCACTGGCCTGATCCTGCAGACTCTTCTTCTATTCTTTGCCAGCTTCACTTTCTTCTTCTGGCGTGGGCTCAGCCGGTGTACCTATGTGTGACATGCCCTTCAACATCTTGTGCTGTTAAAGATATCAGATTGTTTGGGTGAAAACATGAAAAAGCAGGAATTGCTGCAGTTTGCATGTTTGTCTGTGGTCCAGAATGGATAACAGTCAAGTTAATATAATCAGTATTTGTTCACATCATTTCTGTTGTTGTTGTTGTTATTTTAAAGGCCACAAACAATATGTACCTAATGAACGTTCTAAAACATTGTTTTGCCATTTCCTTTACATCAAAATGGATTAAGTTATGTAAATAGTTACATAAGTAACATAACATTAAATAGTGGGCAGCAAGGTGAAGAACGTAGAATTTGGCAGAAACTGAATTGCAGAGGAACAGACACAGCACTGATGGTGACTAATACAGGTCAGAACAGAAATCACTGCTACCGGTATTTTACATCCTTATGTTATATTATGGTTAGCCTTTCAAACAATCCATAACTGACCCAGGGCTATTGTAAAGTTGAGGGGGATTATAGAGGTGAAGCACTTTGAACCTTGTAATGAGCTATGTAAATGTTCTGTTTTATTAATGTTAGACATTTTAGATTGTAGTGCACCAAACAACCAGATCAATGAAACTTGCCTGAATGAAGAAATGCTCACAGTCATATTTTGCTTTGACTGTACTCTGCTGCAATGGATACTGTAGAAAAAGAGTGAAGAACTCTATACATTTCTATTATTTTTTATTTATCATTGCATTTATATTCACCCCGCCTTTACGCTAAGGAGCTCAAGGAGCCATACATGGCTTCTCCCTTCTCCACTTTTATTTTTCCAATAACTATGTAAGGTAGGATAGGCTGAGAGACAATACCTGGCCCCAGGTCAACCAGCAAGCTTCATGGATGAATGGGGATTTGAACCCTGGTCGCCTAAGTCCTAGTACAACAATTTAACCACCACACCACACGGCCTCCTGATATTTTTCATCAAAGGGAGCAATGCCTTCTAAAAATTGCACCATGCCTACCTGCTTCAGCTTAGCAAAGTGCCTGCTTGCGGCCTGAAGTTGGGTGAGGAATCATTTAAAGCCATTTTATAAGCAAAGAGCCTCTAGAGGCTTGTGTGCTTGAAGAGCGTTTTCAACAAATCCCAGAAACTAGCTACTCTGGTCCTATGTATAGAGTTTATTTCCAGCTCTCATAACATTGCTCAAGGCCTCCAAACTTCCCCAACTTATGTGAGGTTCTCATGCGGTTGCAATTGGTTTTTACTAGAAGTGAAACTATTAAATTCCTGTACAGCCCTTTTGAGAGCTTAGGAAGGAAGTGTTATAAACCAATGGGTGGATGTTATAGCAAACAGGAGATGTGTGGTATGTCTGGCCAAAGTTGACTCACTAAGCAAGCCTTTCTAGAGTGGTTTAATCCTAAATTTTATAGGTGGTGGGAGAAAGGAGATGCTGAACTCCATAAGGAGAACGAGAACTCACAGGAGAAAGTTCTCCTGTAGGTATCTTTTGCAAATGCTATAAGTTTTCAGAACCTGACCATAAGAAAGCTGCCACCCACTGAGTGCTATGCTACTTTCCAGAAACATGGAAGGCTTCCATTGTTATCGAAAAATAATGTTTTCTTCTCTTTCCCATCCCACCCCCTAAAACTCATGAAACTGAAGGAGCGTTAAAAGCCAAAAACCAGCACGGCAATTAAAGTTTGTTTTATGAATAATATTTCTTATGTGTTACATTTGCAGCATCTCCCATCTATTTATTTCCAAGAGAATTTTTTCATCCTTCTTTCCTGTTTGTAAAAGCAGGCAGTTTAGTTCAAGTTCAGTGTTAGATTTTGCATTAAAGCTTGAGTTCATCACCTCGGGTATAGCATTTTGTCACCACCCTGGCAAAAAAATACTTACATCACTCCAGTCAATCAGATTAAACAGGAGAAATGGCAAATGAGGCTGAGGGGAGAGAAGTAGCAGTAATGACGGGACCAAAAGAATACATATTTATGTTCTCAGCAAGTGTCAAACAGACAAACAAAAAACCCAAGAAGTGCACTTTGATGCTCACAAACCTGGAACAAGACGAACAGTTTCTGCCCAGCCCTCATTGAGAGACTCAGATAAAGGTCATTTTCAGCACTGCTAATAGAAGGGGAAGAAATGGAGGCAGTGAGAGATTTTACTTTCTTGGGCTCCATGATCACTGCAGATGGTGACAGCAGTCACGAAATTAAAATACGCCTGCTTCTTGGGAGAAAAGCAATGACAAACCTAGACAGCATCTTAAAAAGCAGAGACGTCACCTTGCCAACAATGGTCCGTATAGTTAAAGCTATGGCTTTCCCAGTAGTGATGTATGGAAGTGAGAGCTGGACCATCAAGAAGGCTGATTGCCAAAGAATTGATGCTTTTGAATTATGGTGCTGGAGGAAACTCTTGAGAGTCCCATGGACTGCAAGAAGATCAAACGTATCCATTCTTAAGGAAATCAGCCCTGGAAAAGACCCTGATGTTGGGAAAGATGGAGGGCACAAGGAGAAGGGGACGACAGAGGATGAGATGGTTGGACAGTGTTCTCGAAGCTACCAGCATGAGTTTGACCAAACTGCAGGAGGCAGTGGAAGACAGGAGTGCCTGGCGTGCTCTGGTCATGGGGTCACGAAGAGTCGGACATGACTAAATGACTAAACAACAACAACAAAGGTTCCATTGACAGCTGGGATAGCTCAGTCAGTAGAGTGTGAGACTGTTGATCTCAGGGTCATGGGTTTGAGCCCCACGATGGGCAAAAGATTTCTGCATTGCAGAGGGTTGGACTAGATGATCCTCGTGACCCCTTCCATCTCTATAGTCCTATGATTCTATGATTTAAAAGGGCATTCTATAGATGAAGAGTTGTATCCAATACTGCCATTCCACTTGCACAACAGACTTCCACTTTCACAAGAACACTTCTCCTTTCTCGGCCCTGCAGCTCCCCACCCACCACCCTCAAAATGGGCTCCAGAGGGTTTAGGAACCGCATGTTCATTGTTAGATACAAGCCAGCATTTGTGGACCTTGAGCCTGCTAAGGATCAGCTCTGCCACTGAGCGACAGCTCCCCCTGACTGCTTGTTTATCTTTGCCAGCAGATGATATTCAGGGTTTCTTTGTACTTTGCTTGGTCTGCCTCTTCAGTCAGGAAATTTGAGAAGTAGATTCTGGAAGTGAAAGCTTAAGTGAGAGACTCAAAGACTCTCCTCAGACAGCATCAACAGCAGTTACCAGCGTCAATGGCAACCTTTTGTATCAGTGGCCTTCAGGGCTGGCTTTACTGTTAGGGTTAAAGGGGACCCCTGACCATTAGGTCCAATCGTGGATGACTCTGGGGTTGCGGCATTCATCTTGCTTTATTGGCCGAGGGAGCCGGCGTACAGCTTCTGGGTCATGTGGCCAGCATGACTAAGCCACTTCTGGCGAACCAGAGCAGCGCACAGAAACACTGTTTACCTTCCCGCTGGAGCGGTACCTATTTATCTGCTTGCACTTCATGCTTTCGACTGCTAGGTTGGCAGGAACAGGGACCAAGCAACAGGAGCTCACCCCGTAGCAGGGATTTGAACCGCTGACCTTCTGATCGGCAAGCCCTAGGCTCTGTGGTTTAACCCACAGCACCACCTGCGTCCTTCAGCTCTACTGTTAGCCAGAGGGAAATAGCTGCCTCAGGCTACTGATTTGGAGAGTCAGCAAAGGGCAGCAAATAGTTGTTCAGTTAATTATTATTGAATTTTTACTTCCAGGGATGGGGAAAAGCACTGTTGGGGATTTTCCACCTCAAGTGTGCCAAACCTTGGATATAATGTACTTTAACTGGGGTAGGTGTGGTGCCATTTTCTGCTCTGTATCAGGCAGGAAAAGGCCATGTGCCAGCCCTGATGGGCTTATTCCCCCACCCACCCACCCACCCAGGTAGTAATGATGGAGTGTTTGCAAGCCAAAACACTTTGAAATCCAGACAATTCCAAATGTTGCAATGCAGTTCTCCAGCCAAGTAATGTGTAAAGAAAGAAAGAAAGCACGTTCTAGATTAAATTGTGCATCAACATGCATGTATTAGTGAAAATAACATACACAAATACATGGTGTTAAGGGAAATTGGTTTGAAAAAACATATTAAGCAAAATTGCATGGCAGAACGTGTATATTCAAACATATTTTTTAAAAAACAAATCACAAATTGTTGTGGAAATGTGGAGGCATGGATGTAAGATTGGAAAAATAAGAAACTGACAGAAACAAAAACCGACATATGCGCCCATTCTAATGCAGAACATGGACATTGGGGTGACAGTTTCTCTTTGCCTCTTCTTTGGCAGCTTAAGGTATGTGAGAAATCAAAGCCCAGCTCCCAAGTGAGATAGATCAATGCAGCAGTTCTGATTTACACTTGCATAGGCCCTGGCCCCAATAATTTTCACTCAGGGACAAAGGAATGAACCAGGAAACACCTCTGACCTGAAAAGTCCTGAGGAGAGGCAGAGAGGGAAGAGGCAGGCAGGAAAGCTGACAAGGACAGCTTTACGATTCAAGCGAAATTGCTGCAGTCCCAGCACTTCCTTACGAATCTCTGGGTTCCACATAAGTGGCGGGAGAGAAGGAGGAAAGCGAGAAACAACAATTAACTCTTCTTATGAATTAATTGCCCATTTTATTTTGAGGCTAGGATGCTCGAGAATTCACGACTGTTTCGTTTGGAGTGTGGAGCTGGCACTTCTTCCAAATGTCCCCTCTTCGCCTCGCCTGCAAGCTGCGATAATTGTTACATTATGTGAAGGAAGAGTCCTGGGCATGCAGTAAAAAAAAAAAGTGTGTGTGTGTGTGTGTGTGTGTCCCTTTGCTTCTTTTCCTCCCTTAAGAGGCATATGAAATGCTGAGGGTAATACTACTACTACTACTAAAATGGTTCTTGGCTGGAAGAAGGGCTATTGTTCTCTTGTGCTGGAAATGAATTCCATCCATGGGGCCCGGATACATCACTCACCAACTCCTCTATAGCAAGGTGGCCTCCAGAGAGCCAGCTTCACAATATCCCCTTGGCCAGTCAGCACTGGCAAGGAAAGAGCAGTGTGTGTGTGTGTTCAACGGTGCAGTCAGGTAATTTAAGACTTTGGACTTAATGGTCTTACTGGAAGGGGGGAGCTCTTTAGAGGGTAATGGGCATTACCTGCATTTGTAGGAGGCTGGGCCTTTCCAACTCTGTGACTCTACTTGGAAATGTGCATGTATAGGTCCTGTTCATTCTGCTTTAAGACCTCCACCTTAAAGTCCTGCCCTGATGGCACCACTATGTGTGTGTGTCTTCTACATCAAGAAGGACATCTTTGAACTCACCGGCAGAGCATACATTCTGCCTCTGCACTAGCCCTGTATTGGAGGTCAAATCTTAGGCAGCTATGAGCTATTTTCCCAGAGCAGGCTGGTACTGTAACAATCAGCATTTACAATACAGCAAGATAACTAAAGCAAACCAGACCCACCCCCTTTTTAAAGCCTTCTCTTATTTGTACCTTTAACAAATTCCCCAAAAGATATATTCTTGCTTGTTAATAACCATTAAAACACCTTCGTTTTTGCCTTTTACAGCCTTTGTACACAGCAGTTCCTGTAGCTAGCCAAAAAGCAGAGGGAGTCTGCATACCATTCATTTCATTAATCAGCTATATAGCCTAATATAAGTTTATTCACGCCCTTCATTTCTGCAGGCTTTGGATATGCATGGAAATATATTTCTTCCTTATTAAACAGTATATTTTTTTTAAAAAAACCTGCCATGTGTGCCAAGCTCCATCTGGAGGGGAAGCCAAATTCAATTAAAAAACACACCTTAAACCTGGCATTTTCAAACTGTTATTTGTTAAATAAAAGCACCAGCAAAGTGTTGTGTACCCGAGATAAAGCTGTAGAAGTCTGCAAATTTTGCGTTAAACAGAGATCAAAGGTAAATAAGGTAAAAGCTTTCCTGTGCAATCTAAATGAAAGGTTCTGACATTTGGGAAAATGTAAATAGCAGGGCTCGCTTCTGTACTGAGATGGAAAATAGAGATTGAACAGAGACTGAAGATGGAGACAACAGAACAGGATGATCATATTATAACATACATCAGAACTTTTATCTCAGAAGTCAACAATTTCACACCTCAATATTCTATTAAAAACCTAATTCTTCCCCTCATTGCTTTTCTTTCTCCGCCTCTCCATTCCCTCCTGTGGTCACTCGCTATGCTCATGGATTCCATTCCATACTCTATGGAGCTCAATGATTGGATTCAGGCATATTCTGGGGAGGCTATTTATTTAATATGGATTTCAGTTTTGGTCCTGGTGCAATTTTCCTGCAAATCCATAAACTCCAGGCTTTCAAACAACATAGGGACCAAGTGTGGTATGTGGGTTGTTGACTAGTCCCTCTGAACTTTTGAGGCTGCACTCCTAAGCACACTTAAGAGATAGTAAGTCCCATTGAACTCAAAGGGACTTACGACTTCTGAGTAAATAAACTTGGGGCTATTTCACAGTGAGATTTGCACCTCTAATGTTGTCTCATAGATGCAACTTTCGCAACACCTGCTGTCACCTCCAAAAATGGTCATGTGTGTGCATCTGCTGAAACATAATGCTCAAGCTAATTTATGTTTTTAATTAGCAGTGTGGAACTCACAGGCCTAATTGGTCTTGGCTCAGATCCCAGGTTGGCCCACAAGGCCATTTCCCCCAAACCACAGCCACCTGCCCCCACACCTGATGTCACATGGAGCACAAAGAGCCATGGCTGTCTATGCACTTCCAGCTATGCATTGACGAGGGAGGCAAGTGGGGAGTAAGTTTGCTGGGACTGGCTCCCCATGGGGAGCTCAGTAGCACAGCTGACTTCTGTCCAAAAGCAGGCAAGGAGAAGCCCAGCAGATTGGAAGTCACTGCCTGTAAACTGATAGGCAGTAACTCCAAGCTCGCTGGACCGGCTGCATGACCAAATTCCACAAGGGAATGTATAGGTTTACTCCTGTAGCAGAACACTGCATTTGAGGTGCGGTGAGAATTCTGTCTGTGATGTCAGATATAGGCGGTCCATTTGCACAGGCAAGACATGGCAAAACTTTACAATAACACTGTGATGAATGTGCATGTGTAAACCAGTCCTTGATGGCTGGAAGATGAAAGCTTATCGTTTGAAAGCAAGGAGTGAGATGGTAAGGGGATATGGCATGAAACGCTTTGTGCTTGCAAATTTTATTTGCTGAGGGTTGCATGCCTTGAAAGTAATCTGTCAGGAGTCACATGCTTGTGGTGGGTGGAGCCAGAAGTGAATGGGGCCAATTCCTTTTCTCTTTTTCTGCCACCCATTTTTCCCCCTTTGTCTCTTTCAAACACCCCTTTATTAACCTCTCTTTGCCTGTGGGCTGCTAGGATGAGGCTTGATTACTCTCACTAGAAGTTTGAGCTGATGGCTTACAGAAGGCTTTCCCCCTGTACTCTTCCCACCTCTCCATCTACATTTGTGTGTGTGTGCGTGTGTGTGTGTGTGTGTGTGTGTGCGTGTGTGTGTGTGCGCGCGCGTGCACACACACACACACACACACACACTTGGGTTGTTTATATATGTAACTGGTGTTTGGGTGTGTGAGTGTGGGTATGTTACATTGTAAATCACTTTGAGACTCCTCACAGGAACAAATTAATAAATAGAACAACAACAAGTTGGTTGAGTTGCCCATCCATACCAGGAAAGTGATATTGTAAAGCTGTGTGCTGCACTACAAAAGTAGGCAGCCTATATGATCCAGGCATAGAACCAATTTCACCCTCCCTGCCCTCTCAGCACCTCTCCTGCTCCGTCCCAAGTTTCCCCAAGGAAGCCGACCTCCTTCCTCCTTGGTACGTCCCATGACATTTATTTTCCTCCTTTCCTCCCCCGCCATCGCTGCTGCTTCTGCTGCTGGGAACAGAAGGCTGAGGCAATGAACAGCTTCAGAGATACCAGGTACAATATGTAGCAAGCGATTAAAAAAAAAAAATCCTGCAAAGGATGCGTTGGGTAAATTAATGTTGCCTCCAGAGCCATGATTTGCCTGGTCCCAGAAGAGCTATAATGAGATGTGACTTCGGAAAGAGAAAATACACAGCGAAGCAGGGAGAGGGGCTTGGGTTAATATATGCAAATTGACTGGCATGTAAATCACCACAAAGTTAAAAATAATCCATTGCATAAGGAGGAAGCCCGTTTTAAAAAGAGCTGTACATTCATTAGGCTTCCTCATTGGACCCCTTGAGGTCCGCCCCTTTTTTTTCCCTTTTAAGACTTGGCTTTTCAGAAACTTTGCAAACTTTCTCTTTCTTTCCCATACATTGTCTCTGCTGATATGGAAATTGTCTGGCAAGGCAGCCTCTTGCACTCTAGCCTGCCTTTCCTTTTTAAAACTTATCTTTCCTTTCCTTTCTTTCTCACACAGGTGGAGATTATCTGCCTTTCCCCTGCTGCCAGTCTTAAATTAGAATTCCCGCAAGATGGGAGAAGCCTCTTCAGAATCATAAAAGAATTCAAAGTGGAAATTCATTAATCTTTTAAAAAATACCATCCACGTTTACCTGCCATTACTTTTCTGTTTTCCACCACATGAAGGAAAACAGCCTTAGTGAATGGCTAAAATGGCCAGCATCTGACATCTCTCCCATACTACCTCCATGCCAAGATATACCCATATATATTTTGAGTATCTCCTGCTACTTAAAAATCATGACATTGATTTTAAAATATGATGAGAATAAGTGCTCAGCATCCATTAGGCAAAGTAAAAAGAAGTCCATTTTTGTGTTTTTTAAAGTGTTGTCGCTTAACTTAAAACCAATCTTCAGGGTAATGAGACCCAGAAGTTCTATATTATCTGTCCTAGCAGTGAACCAGGAGATGTTCAGCTACTCATTGAGTTCTCCACATTCCTCATACTTCTTTCTGAACTCTTGCACACAGGGGAGGCAAAGTGAGTTCAACTGTGTTTTCCATTTTATTTCGCTGCAAGGAGAACTTTGTGGTCTATTTTACTCTCACGAGACGTTTCTCAAGGGATGGGTGCATCAGCTTATTTCCCGACTGTCAGTTTCACATGTTTTCATTCGTAAGTCAGTTCTGACTTATTTGTACCTCAATCTGCAATTTAAAAGAAACTGCACAAAAAACCACATTTTTTTAAAACTTCTTTTTTTAAAAAAAAAAAATCACGTTTTGCATGCATTTAACTCTATAAAGCACATCTGTGTACACAACTTATCTGTAAAGTACACATTTTGGTACAATTGATTGGAGAACTGCATTTCAATTCAGTTGCAAACTGTATTACAAATTCAGAAAAGTGCAAAACCTGAAGGAGAGCTGTGTTCTCTGACCCACATAATAGTCTGGGATGCGTGAATTAGGTTGGTTGTCCTAAAGGTGCAGCCTGAGCATCCCAAAGGCAGCAAAATGTCCTGGGCTAGCCTTGTGGCTACCATTCCCTTCTGCTTGATGAAACTCTGAATACCGTAATTCAAAGGATGCGCTTCCTACATCAAAACAAACTGACCCCGACAAAGGTGCTTCCTCGCCTATTTTGCACCTGACATTTTACAGGACAGGATCCCCAGCCATAATTTCAGAGTGGTGTTATTTGAAAACATACCACCATTTACCAGCCAGATGGTGACAGAGATGCTATGTTAGCACATTCCTGCCTCACCTGCTAATAAGCGAGGGATTTTATTGCTATACCAGTTAATTCCGTCTCTCTTGGGAAAGCCTTTCTTCTGTCCTGTGTGTGATAAGAGCTGTAAAATTCATATGGAGACTAAAGAAGTCTAATTACAGCAATTAGCATTACTAATTTTATTTCAACTATAACCCTAAATCAGTGCACAAATAGAAATTTATTCTTGCAAACTTAACGGAGGAAAGAGGTGAAATTTAGGATTCAGCGTGAGCCATTTAAATTGGACTCACACACACAGGCAGACAAAGACTGATTTAAACAGAATAAGAGTGTTAAATCTTGTCTCCCCTTCCATTTACCCAGGCCTACCTATCCTGCAACGTGCGAGATGAAAATAGGCAGACTTGTCTCACATTAACTTGCACCAGCACACACAATTACGAAATTATGGAAATGTTAACTCAAAAAAGGCATTTCCCCTGCCATCTACAAGAGACACAATTTTACATTCAGATTCTTCTTTCTATTGTGAGCATACTTGTGCATCATCTAACAAAATAATTCTGCAGGATTCCAGAACATGGTATAGTCCAACTCCCCTGAAAGGTAGGATATAAAACCCAGCCTTTACAGCAGGTATAAGGAACCTGTGGCCCCAAAGCTGCATGCAGCCCATAGCCTAACTGAATGCAGCCCCCTACCTGATTTCATGAAGAAACCTAGAGCAGCAGGAGGCGAGAGCCAACAGGGAAGCAATGGAATGATTAGGAGAAGACCTTGGGAAGCAATCAGTTCAGACTTCTAGCAAGGAGGGAGGAAATGATGGAGAGTGCCAAGCTGGAAAGGGCAATGGAAGGATGCGGGAAATCCTTCTGCAAATGATTAGTTCAGATGACTGGCAAGGGTGGTTGGACCCTTCCCTGGCAGCCCACTGTAGGGAGGGATGAGGGCAGTGAAAGAGGGAGAAGGTGGTGGAAAAAGGAGAAAAGGGAGCGGCCCACCCAGTCCCCCCACCCTTCAACTTTTTGTTGAATTTTTGTTACATGCATAAACATATAGACCCTGAAAAAAACAGGTACATAACAAGGGAAGGAAGGAAGGAATGTAGCTGCAGAATGAAATAGCAACAGCAAACCAGGATAGCAAATTGCAACCATACTACACTGTATCAGGTGGCATTTAAATGCCTCAACCATAACAAGGAATGAGATGCAATAGGGATGTGGGAAGATCGCTCCCTGTTAATAAATCTAAAGAAGGGAAAACCAACCTGCATTGAAATGGTCAGATTGAGCCTCTCGCCTGATCAGCCGCCCAACAAAGAGATGTACCACTTTTGGCTCTTGCCCCAACTTCCACCAGCAAGCAGTCACCAACAGCTTGTCCATGTGGGCTTGCAACCTTCAATGAGGGGAAAAGGGTCACTACCCCTTCTTTACCAAATCAGTTTCCAAAGGAGAAGAAAGACTTTCTTTCTTTCTTTCTTTCTTTCTTTCTTTCTTTCTTTCTTTCTTTCTTTCTTTTTTGTCATGTACAGGTTGAGCAGGTATTACCATACTGCGGAAGCAAGCACGTCAGAAAGCAGTGTCCATCACAAAACGATAGTCTTTTCCCCAACTGCTGCTCTTGAGCCAAATTCCTGACTGCTGCTCTTGAGTTCTTATTGAGGGTGAACAGATGCTCCTGTCCTTTAATAGTCACACAGCAGGAGGCGTTTGGCAGGTGCAGCTGTTCACCCACTGCATAACATAACTATTAGAAGAACAGGAATCCTGTCACCCCATCTTGCACCAAGACCCCAGACCAAGCAAAGACCTCTTTCAACCATATATTGCCTCACTTTCTAGATATTTGGGGATGCTAATTGCATATATGTCTCCGTACCTTCTATGGCCAGGCTATACCAAAATCTATGGAGTGAGCCTCCGGACTCACAATACAACGGTTTTTGATCCATTGTCCTTCTACACAATGTAATAAAATACAACGGTTTTTGATCCATGCTTGGAACCAGGCCTGCTTGTCAATATCAACTGATCAATAGCAATTACTTCAGCAACAGGCTCAGCTGCCATCAGTGCTGTAGCCCCGATAGTAATTCACTCCTATCTGATCACTGTAGTTTTCACCAACGATACGAAGAATGAACTACTATGTAAGCAAGTGTAAAGAAGTTTTCAAGGTGTTTATATTGTTTTATCACGTGTTGTTGGCTGCCCTGAGCTCCTTTGGGAGGAAGGGCAAGATGTAAGTGTAGAAAAGAAGGAAAGAGAAGCATGTCAGGGCATATCATCGTAGTTTCGCATATACACTACTGAGGTCTGAACTGGCAGTGACTGACCAGGAATAAAAGCTAGTGTGTAGCAGCTGTGGGAAAAGATGAATGCTGTGCTAAGGATCCTTAGGAAGTGATTGTTGGAAAAATGGAAATAAAAATTGACAATATCATGCCCTTACGCAAATTTATGGTGAGACTCACTTGGAATACTCTGTATAATTCTGGCCACTTCACCTCATTGGGGAAAGGTTCAAAATGGAACAACCCAAATGATCAAAGGGTTGGAGCAACTCCTGTATTAGGAATGGCTGCAACCTTTGGGGCTTGTTAGCAGTGGGGGACTGTGGGCCTCTTGTGCCCCATTTCGTAGCATTGTTGTGGCTCCCTTCAGCATGGCACCCAGTGCAGCTGCATCAGCCACACCACCTTAAAACCACCTTTGTTGTTAGTGTAGACCAGCAGTTCTCAACCTGTGGGTCCCCAGATGTTGTTGGACTACAACTCCCAGCATCCCTGAGCTCTGGCCTTGCTAGCTAGGGGTGATGGGAGTTATAGTTCAACAACATCTGGGGACCCACAGGTTGAGAAAGGCTGGTGTAGACAGAGGGAAGCAAGTAAGGGGGCCATGATAGAGATGTACAAGATGATGTATGGTGTAGAGAAGATAGAATCACTGAATTGTAGAATGGCAGGGACCCTGGGAGTCATCTAGTCCACCCCTCTGCAGTGCAGGAATATTTTGTAGATAGGGTTTCTTTTCCTCCCTCTCTCATAACAGTAGAACTTAGAACCACCCAATGAAGCTGAATGTTGGAGTACTAAAGACAGACAAAAGAAAGTACATCGCACAACATATAAACAAAATAATGATGGCTACCATGTTAGATGACTTTATAAGAGACAGAGTCATGGTGATTAAGGCTATCAGCTATGGTAGCTATATTCTCCTTCCATTGTTGGAGGCAAGTATACCTCTGATGAATACCGTTTGCCAGGAGTGACAAGCGGGGAGGGTCCTGCATACAGATTCCCAAAGACACTGGATTAGTCACTGTGAAAACAGGATCCTCCCTGGACTAGATGGGCCTTCAGCCTGATCCAACAAACCCAGACATGCCCCTCAGAAACAAATCGGCTCATGGTACTTGATTGCAGATACAGAGCTTTCAGAATGTATGGCCTTTGGCTGTAAGTAAGGGTTATGAGACTGGAGGTTTTATCAACTGCACACTCAGTGATAACATTGTGCTCCCTCCTGTTCCCATTCTCCACTTGTCACTCGAACTGTTTGCAGCTATTCCAAAACAAACAGAGAGAAAATTGGACCATCTCACCGGCATTGTCATTCAGAAGGTAAAGCTGCCTCCCTTTCATGAATCCAGCTCTCTGGCTCTTACAGGCATATGAGATGCCATGTGGGACATTGTAAGAGTTTGGCAGCTTAGCCAAGATGAGAGGGGATGCTAAGTGAAATATAGACTCCAACACTCAGCATTAGGTTTAGTAATCTAGGGCACGGCAGGTGGCTATTTTCATAAACTGGAGCACCCCCACAGGACTACATAGCAGGCTCCGGAATCAGGAGCCTTCACAGCTCAGAGCACAAAGCTGTGCCATGTGAAATTCTCATTTTACAAGGCTGCAGCAGCAGGAAAGGCTGTGAGGCAGCTGCTGGAGACAGCTCCAGTCACCTCTCTGCCTGCTGTTAACTCAATGGCTGGCTTCGTTATTAACTCTGGCATGCTTTCTTCCTCTTCGTTGTGCACAAGGGGCTATTAATTCATGCTAATACAAGGATTCCAAGGATACATGGAATCAATGCAACAGAGCCCCACTTGCCCAATTCAGCTTCCACACCCTCAGGCTTGAGTCTTATCACCAGGAAAAGAAGGTGTCTCTCGAGAGCTTACGGCATATCAGCAAAGGTTTAGATTTGTATCCATGCTGCAACTGTAAAAACGAAAACGAGTCAAGGCAACCAGCTGCTGAGCTGGCCCAAGATGACGCAGGAACCAACATTTCAATGCCAATTTGATTCTAAAGCTCCCCTAGTTGTTTCCTTTGGCTATTGAGGTGACTGCCATCTTAGATGACAACTCAGAATTTGAATTGGAGATCACTCTCGCAGTGGCAAACAAGCATCCATCTCATTCCCATTGTTTTTGCTGTCCCTTCCAAATATTCACCACAACATGCTGTTGCTGATTTGTGTTTAATGCAGCTTTGTGGCTGTTTTGTTTATTGGTTTATTTAGAATATTTCTAGAATGTTCAACATGAAAAGATATCTAAGAGGTGTACAGCATGCAATAAAAACATGGAACAAGGTATAAAGCCATTAAGCAAACAATATAAACAAAAACAGTAAAATACTGTGGCAGAGCTATTTATTAATTGAATTTGTATACTGTCCTTCATCCAAAGATCAGAGGGTGGTTCACAACAGAAAAGTACAAAATGAGAACAGAAAATGGGAACATGCTAGAAAGATACAAATTTTAAAGGTCTAATCTTAGAGGTCAGGAAAAATCTGGGCACAGAAATATGTATTTTTAGAATTCCTCTCTAAACATATAACTGATATGAATTGGTGTATATATTTATATTAAGTTCAATATTGCATATTTTATGTTGTATGCCAGCCTGTGCTCCTGCCTTGAAGGACTATGTAATAAAACCTTCCATTTCCTCAGTGAACCATATGACACTGATGTACATTTGATGCATGTGGATGCTGTAGCAGAGTGGCAGGCCAGGCCTACCATTAGGCAGAGTGAGACAGTTGCCTCAGGCAGCAGATGGTGGGAGATGGGGAGTGGCAGTGAGCTGCTGGAGGGCAGAGCTGAAAAGTTGGTAGATCAAGACACTCAATCTCAGGAAACCCATGTTGGGTAAAAAAAGATTCCTGCAAGGAAGGGGGTTGGACTAAATGAACCTTGTGGTCCCTTCCAACTCTTTGATTCTATAATTCTATGCCGTGTAGCTTTGCACCAGTACACTAGTCTGTTTCTTTCAGTTTTGGTTGGCTTCTTAACATGACATGGAACTGGAGGCAACCTCTTATTCTTCACTTCAGGCAGCAAAATATATTGAGACTACCCTATGTAGAGGGATCACAGTTGCTGGTGTTTCCCTGCAGCACGTACCCTTACAGGAGAAAAAATATATCTATTTCCCTGCCTCAAAACATGTGAAGTGGCTCTCACAAGCTGAGGCGAAAGGTCTAGAACCTCTGGAAAAACAGGGGCACTTGACTTACACTTTTTGTGATCCAAGCTACAGTAAAACAGTCATTTTGTTTTACACTCCCTTCCACATGCATAGACAATGGAAACACGAAAACAAAGGAAACTCTCTGAAAATAAGCAGCATCCACCTTAGACAAATTAAACAGAAATAATGACTTTCCATGGCATTGTATCACCCCTGGAATGCATTGCCCCAGGAATCCAACGAGACCTGAATTGGCCCAATAGGATTTTAAAGGCTTGGGTAAACTTTATGAGCATTAATAACATTTGCAGCTATGCAAGCTTATAAAACGTTACAGGGCTAATCAAACTTCATGCTTCAGTGTGTAAGTTGATCACCTAGAGAGGGATTTCCTCTTTGCACACCTGGCCAGAAACACTGTGGGGTTTTATTGTTGTAAAGGTTACTACAATTCATTTCTTTTCCTTCCTCTGAATCACCGGCGGGCGTGACTGGGCACTTTTAGTGCCCATGAGACTCCGGCCATTTCCCTCTTTAGGAGAAAGGGTCATGTCCACAGACAGGAAGCAGGTATAGGTGGAGAATGGCGTATTTGGGTGCATCCTGAATGCCATGAAGATTCTCTGTTGGAAGCCAAGCGAGCAGAACATATTACAACAATGGGTTTAACTACCAGTTAAACTAATGGTCTACTTGTTCCCAGACTGAATTTAAAGTACTGTTTTTCACATTTCAAGTCATAAATGTTTTGAAACTTGGCTATCTGTAGGACTCCCTGCAGGGGTGCTGTGCAGTGTTTCATCGCTTAAAGTGAAACAGGAAGTGCTGTTTTGCTCTACTGCTGTCACTGGTCTTGCCACCACCTTCCTGCTCCTGCCACCAATGCCTGTTCTGCCATCACCACACACCCTGTCCCATCCGCTACTGGTGGAGAAGTGGCACTGCCATTAGCATTGATTTTGGGCAAGATCTTGCACAAAATGGCTGAGATCTTGCCCAATATCAGCATTGATGGTGGCAGTGCTTCTCTGGTGCTGATGGAGGTGGTGGTGCAGGCAGGTTACCCACAGGTGTGCCACCTAGGGGTCTTCTGCTGCTTGAAGCAGCAGCCTCACCTGCCTCATCTCTGAATGGCTGCACCTGTAAAATCTGTTGATGCATTAAGATCATTATCTTATACCTGGCTTTCTGACCCATCACTGAAAAATGTCAGACTGAGAGGTCTTGGTAGTTCTGGATTTATGAAATGCACTCCATAAGGAAATCCATGTGGCCCTGTCCTTTTTTTAAAAAAAAACAACAACATTGAAAACATTGCAGTTTCAATCTGCATTTTATTTATTGCTCTGCTATGGATTCATTTGAAAGAGCCATCACTTCAGCTGTCAGAGGGAGGAACTGTCCTGGCCTCAGTATTATCATGAGCTCTGCTCCTGGATCTGTTCTGAGAGAAGAGTATTTTCGGGGATGAACTGCTCTTTATCAAGACAGGCAGAACTGCTAGTGACATCAGCTGTGCCTTTAGGAACTGCCACTTTAAGTGGTACCCTTGTGTAACATTCGCATACATGGCAAACTAGACATGTAATTAAATGTATGATTGCATCTTGCATTCATGAGTTCCTTTAAAGCATAGACATACATAATGGCAGAAGAAGTAAGAAGACATAGCCATGAATGTAGCCCTAAAAGGTGGCACCCCTCAGTTGCTTGTTTGTTTAGGATGTTTGTCCCACACTGCTTCCACAATAGCTTTGTGAGGTAGGTTTCCTCATTCCTAGTATTGAGATTTGATTCTGGGAGTAGTGACTTGTTCAAGAGCACCAGTGAGCTTAGTATGACCTTGCAGATAAAGGTATCCACACATTTTTTGCCCCCCTGTCTCCCTGCAGGTCAGGGATGAGGGAGGTTTGGCCCTCCAGATGTTGTTGGATTCCTACTCACACCAGCCCCTGCCGGCATGATCAATGGAGAAGGGTTGTAGCTCAGGTCAAAGGACCACAGATTAGTGGTAGCCTATCTGCTTTGCATACAGAAGACTTCAGATTCAATCTCAAAGCAGGGCTTGGAACGACCACTGCCTGAAACCCTGGAGAGTGATTGTATATGCAGTACTGAGCTAGATAGAGCACTGGTATGACACTGTATCAGGAAGTATCCTATGTTTTTATATAAGAACAGTTGTAGGCCAACAACCTCTGGAGGGCCACAGGTAACCCCCATCCCTGCTGAGGTTTATCAATCACTCTGGCAAACTATATTCCCAGAAAGTGTTAGCATCCCAGGCAAGTAACTGAACAGCAAAATGCAAGGCTGACCTAGTAGGGATTTGATCACAGATCTTGAGGTACTATGAATCTAACACCTGATCGATTGGACCACATTGGTTCAGTCTGCTCTCCCAAGATACTGCACAAACTTCCATACAAGACGGATCCATTTTTCAGAAGCTCAGGAGATTCAGGGAAACTTTGCAAAGTGACTTGCTCATAAGCAAATGAAACAGATTTGGAAAGAAAGAAGTGGGGTTGGGGACAGCACTAGAATGACCCGATTTTCCTCCAAAAGAATTACATGCTAGAAAATAGAACCATTCCTTCTTGGAAAATATTCCATAATTATGCATCGTAAAAATAATTAGGTTATGGTGAATTAGTACAAATGTTTACAACAAAATTGCCATGCAAAACATTATGGGTAATAATATGCTAATTGCTGCAGAAGCAAAAGCTGATTATGTTAACAGCAATATCAAAAATTGCCAACTCGGCGCTTCTAACCAAGGCTCAGTACTTTCTACAGCATCTGGGAGGCAAACAAAGCAGGCAGCCAACAGGCTGACCCAGGTGGCACCTTGGCAAAGCACCTCCGTGCCTTGAAAATGCATGCAGACTACCAAACAAAATCTCAGCACCACTAGGAGGCTTCTGACATCTGCCCAAATACTTTAAAAGACACAGAAAACACTGTAGGGTGCAGTGCCTTCATACACTTCCAGCCGTGTATAACACTATATTTCTGGATGGTAGAAACTGTATTTCTAAAGCTTTGCTGCTTGTGAAGGAGGGAATATTGTGGCTACGGCTGTGGCTGCACACATTATTATCCCTTACCTAAAAAATGCCAAGTAGCTGAAAGGCTAAGGCAGGGGTGAAACACCTGTGGTCCCTCTAGGTGTTGATAGCCTGAAGCAGCATCCCTGACATTGGCCATGCTGGCTGGGACTAATGGACGTTGGAGCCCAAATATCATAGTGAAGGCCACAGGTTCTCCACCACTGGCCTAGGGAAAGCTACCTACAATGAAAGGGGAGACATTTCACTCTCTGGAAGAAGCAAATGAGCTATAGCATCTCCATCTTTTGAGGCTTCACCAGCTGGGACTGGGCCCCAGGTGAGGCAACATGTTGACATCACTATCTATTTTATCAGCTGGACTGGGACCCTCGCTCTTATATTAAAGAACAAGACTTGCGTTTTTGAAAGCGTAGGAAAGGAGAGAGTTCTTATATTGCTGGTGTTTTTCATGGGTGCATTTAAAAATTATTCTGTTTATATACATTTAGTCGAGTATTTGCAGCCTCAGAATTGAGAGAGGGAACTGAACGGGCATATAACAATGTATTGTGACTGACAGCCTTATTTTTGGATAAGGGGGAGAAAAGCAACATGAAATGTTAAAGACTGGGCAGAATTTATTATATATAAAGCTTGTCCTCACTACTTTCTTCAAACCATCCCAAATTGAATGCTTGAACTTTACGTCTTTTAGAGATAAAGCTGGACACTGATTTTGAATTCATCTTAGAAGGAATTGATTTTAGAATGCATTTCAATTAATTGATTGTGATTTTATGTAAACTGTGTTACTTTTATTGTTGTTAGCCGCTCTGAGCCCGGCGTCGGCTGGGGAGGGCGGGATATAAATTTTATATATATATATATATATATATATATATATATATATATATATATATATATATATATGAAATTTTTATATGCTAGCTGGAGCCTATGGGGTAAAGAAGAGTATGATATAGTCATTGTATTACCCACTTTGAATATGGTCTCATAAAAATACAGGAGAAAAATATATTGTGTGCAGAAAGAAATAAGCACTCCCATTTATCTACCGGTGCTGTTCCACCCCAGTCCTGCCCAGGTAAGCAGTAGCAACATCAGCTTTGGGAGGGGGCTTCATCGATCCATCCCACCAAACATCTTCATGGTGTGAAGAAGTGGACATTTCTACAGGTGAAGCTTGCATGAGCCCTAGCCAGGAATGGGGGGAGGGATGGAAAGAGAGATGTGGAGCAGCAACAGCTTTCTGTATCTCACAACATCTAATTCTACTATTAAAATGCCCATAATTTAAGTCATTTAATGAAAAAGCTTAAAATATTAGTCCCACCATTAACAGTCTTTGCTGTGGCATACATATAAGGATTTAGCAAAGGAAAAGGAAAATATAATTCAGATTTTAGAATTTTCCCGAGGAGACAAGAAAGTAAATCAATTATGATCTCATTATGTGCCATTTTCTGTTTGAGGGGAAGAGGGGATGGAGTATTGCTAGAATAGAGATGGCACAAAAAAATTAACCAGGTATGAACTGATTATGCAAGCTGAAATTATTACATTCAACGGCTGGAATGGATGACTTTGCTTCACACATACCTTTATCATATCACACACAGATCAGGGCTAAGTCCCTTTGCCCTCTCCTCCCACATCCCCCATTCTTTTAGGTGATTTATCAGAGCTCCTGTGTTGTGAAGTGCATACTAACAGACAATAGCTATGGCTGCATTTGCAAGTCATGCTGACGCAAATCATGTCTACATGTAATACAAATGTAAGAGTGTCATCACACTGCAGTTTGTTTGGCCACATACAGGTGGACTACACCATGCTAGGGGGTGGTGCATGAGTGGCCCAGGCAAGCATCAGAGGCTCCTCTACTTGCCAGCCCTGGGAACCCTGCCCCCAGGATCCAGATCCCCAGGTTGGCTGATACTGCTAGCCACCCTCCTCCTCCTCTGGTCTGCTTGGGATCCACTCCTCCAACCATCACCGATCAGGATATGTCAGCCCAATAGGAGGAGCAGTACAGGAAGGAAGAAGGCAGCCAGAAGCTATTGACAGTTACCCTGGTAATCTGTTGCCACTGCCACCATTTGGGATGAAAAGTACGTAGGCCTGGATAAGGTGTGGCAGTCCCAGGTTAGCTGGCCACCACTTCTGGCCTACTTCTTGTGGTGCTCCTCCTGCTAGGTCAACTCTTTGGCTGCAGCACTGGTATGAGGTGGAAAGGGGAAGGTCTAATGAATCAGTTGGGGGAGTGGGTAGTAGGTGTGATCTAGGGGGTGAGGTGGTTGGCAAGGTGCTGGGGGTTGCTGAGGGCAAGATGTGGCTTGGTGTGTTTTCTGAACCCAGGATCCTGACTGGTTAAAATCAGTGGTTACATGGTTCACTGTTTTGAAGCCCGTCAGGAATCTGGCTGGGAATGGTTAGGTGGAATCTCTTATCCTGTTACCAATTCTTCTCAGTGTAAGATTAGATGTGAATAAGCATGGAAGTATCTGTGTATGGGAACAATGATTTCAGAAACCGGAAACCTCTGCACCCAATGCATAGAAACTAGTTCAGCACAGATGTGGAGGTAGGATTTAGAAATACACATTCTTATTAAACAATCCAAAGGCAATGCCCTGGAGGGATGTTTGTTGTCTTCCCTCATGTGTTTTGAATGCCTCCAGCATTCACCATCATCAGCATTTCAGATGCTCCAGGTTGAGATCCATAAATTAGGCCCCAGGCTTTCCTCACCCATAATGCAATTAAAGCACACAAGAAATTGGTAAGGAGCAGCATTTTAATAAGGAAACGTTGTAGACAGTTTCTGCACACCACTTTTGAATTCCCTGAACTGATCAATGCCATGATTTTTAACTAATAGTTTCCAGACAAGCAAATGTCTCTCCTCCCCCTGTCTCCCACTTGACACCAAGGATTTCTGCTTACAGAGGCAGCCTTTTGCCCTTGTTTAATGCTCTCATGCTTGCTGCCCAGGGTGGGATGGACACATCACCAAAAATAGGAAATGCATAATCAAAAAAAGAGGACAAAAGAGGTCATCGATTGAGTAAAATCTGCATATTCTAGTTTGTATGCATACATGCAAACTGATAAATAATGACTACAGTTTTAATAGAACTGCAATACATCTCACCATTGTGGAGAAGATTACAACCTGGTGAGCTGTGTGCCTGCTACTGCCCAGGTGGCTAATGGCCTGTGGGCAACTTATAGTTCTTTAATGTTAAACCAGACATGGACTGGACCACCCTTCAAATCGAGGACTCCTTCAAACAGAGGTGTCTCCTCTGACCAGCTCTTCAAGTAGGGCACGTGGCCACTCTCCTCATAGGTTCTGCTGCAGTCCTGGCTGCCCTTCTTTTTAATGAGGGCATAGGCTGAAGTGTTTGGGGCATTTTCATTCAGCCAAATGAGTACTAGGGGGAAGGATGCCATAGGGTTTTATAAAATGACACATGGTGTGTTGAAAGTGAATATAAGGTTTCCTTCCCCTCTTTTCTTTTTCATAACATAAACTAGGGGTCAACCAATGACATTAACGGGCAATAAGCTGAGGACAGACAAATAACGTTCTTATTCATACATGTACTTAATGTATGGAATTAATTCACCACTATGAGCCTGGTGATGGTTACCAGCTTTAAAAGGGAATTAGAGAAATCTATCTATCAAAGGCTATTAGCCATGATCACTAAGAAGAACCTGCCAGTGCAGACATAAAATGCCACTGGGTACCAGTTACAGGGGAAGGCTGTTGCCTTCATTTCCTTTTTGTAGGGATACTCGAAGTATTTGATTGGTCACAATAGTAAGCAGGATGACAGCCTGGATCAGTGGTCTGACCCTCCAGATGTTTTTTACTACAACTCGCAGGATCAAGGAAAGGCTGTGGCCTAGTAGCATGATTGGTATGCTAAAATTCTCAGGTTCAGTCCCCCACATCTTCAGCTAGGGCTTGGAGAAACCCCTGCCTGAAACTCTGGAGAACTGCTGCCAGCCAGTGTAGACAATACTAAATGAGATGGACCATGCCTCATTATAAAGCAGCTTCCAAGTTCATATATTCCCTGCCCATTGGCCATGCTGACTGAAGCTGAGCAGGGTTGGGTCTAACAACATCTTGAGGGCCGCAGGTTCCTCATCCCTGATCTCAATGAACCTTTGGTTTAGTTTAGGAGGCACCTTCTTAAGTACTTATGACTTTTTGTAAAATAAAAAAGAGGTGTTGTATACAGTATATTAAAAACATATTATGTAGAAAGATGTTTCAAGATTTGCAGCCACAGAAATGTCTGTGGCCCTGTGGAGCAGGAAGTGCTTGGCTTCTCCCTATGGTAGCAAAATGTCTAAGGCTACTCCTTGCTGGCTCATCAGGGAGGCTTTTCGGGGGTCAGAATGCTAAAAGTCTACAGCTCTGAATTCTTCTGAGGATGTAAAGAAGGAAAGCACAAATTAGGCTATGCCTGCAGCTGTGTCAGCCTTTTCTGATACCATTCCCCACGTAGCTTATAGCTACTATTGGCTAACAAATGAAAAACTGACAAATTACCACGTCTGGATGGCGTCCACTTGAGAGTGCTTAAAGAACTCAAATGGAAATGGCTGGTCTTCTAACAAAAATATGTAGCAATCCTAAGTGCGGCCTCTGTACCAGAGGACTGGAAAGTGGCCTTATGTAACATCAATTTTTTAAAAAGGGATCAGGGAGATCCTCTAAATTACAGTCCCTTTAGCTTAAGGACTGTACCAGAAGAGCTGTTGGAAAGCATTGTTAAAGAAAGAAATACAAAGCATATGGAAGAACAAGTCTTGCTGAAGCAAAACCAGCATGGCTTCTGCAAGGGTAATTTCTGCCTCACTCTCACTAACCTTTTGGAGTTAGATGATCCAGTTGACGGTTCGGGTCAATGAATGAATCTGGAGACTACACAAGCCTATTTGGTAGAATAGAAATGCTTTAGAAATGCTTACGTCTCTATGATGTAGTGATATGTTCTGCGTATGGCTTTTGCAGGCCGTTGATATCTTACAGCACAAGGAATCTTTCCTGCTCACAAATCTAGAATCATGTTGATCCATGATAATTAGGAATTATGCTCTCTAGGACAATTTTCACCAACCAGACTGGCTGAGAGGAGTTGTAGTCCAAAACATACAGAGGACACCAAGTTGGCAAAGGCTGGTCTCGGGTCTCTTCCAGATGTCAGTTTTCCCCAGCACAATGGATCCAGAGTGTTTACCAACCACAAACCACCCATTAAAGCAGAGTATGAAAAGAAATGCCTGTTTCTATCCTTGTGGCCTACCAAGCAGAATTGCCACAATGAATGGTTAGACGAGGACTCACTGGTCTCACACTTTAAATAGCAAAAGCAGCTTGAAACCAACAACAACAGAAAGTACCTAATTAAAGTGACACTTTTCGATTTCAAGGACTGTCTTCCTTCTTTTGTTGATCCTAGCAACAACTTTGAGAGGTACCCTAGAAATCTGATTATTGACAACCTACAAAGAAGGAAAACTGTAGCTGTGGGATTCTTGCCTGCCTGCCAGAGCACAGCAAGGATCAGTGAGAGGATTGAGCTGGCTTACAGGAAAAGAGAGGCTTGATTTGCATTGGGTGAATGAGACAGCAGCCAACTCCGGGAGGGAGAACTGGAAGTAGCAGCTGGCTTCAGTGCCTCCAGCCACAGGGAAGGAAGCTCATGGTAGGTAAGATAAGGAGGATGTTGGCAAGGAGGAGAAAGCTTCTCCTGGGTACTTCTGATCCTGTGTTAATCGAACATGCACACAAATTTCCCCTAACCCTTAACCCCACTGCAAGGGTGGTACTACTTTTCTTTAAACTGAAGAATGGGGTGGTAGTTGTTTTTTTAAAAAACCCAACAACAACGTCATCCCTTGGGGTCAAGACTGCTGTTAAATGGGGAGAATATGTAGCAGTTGTTTAAAGGCCACCAGTCATACTTCCCTAATGGTCTTGGTTTTTCAATAACTCAAAAAACATTATTAAGAAATCATGCCTGTCCGGCATCTACAGTGCCTTCAGAACCACCCAGGAACCATCACATTCCTCTTATGCCACTTCTTCCTCTCACTCCACTATCTTGTACACCAGGTGTAGCTCACTCCTGACCTCCTAATATGGCCTCCCTGTCAAGCCATTTTTCATGTCATGTCACTGGCCTTGCTCCACCCCCCTGAATGGTTTTGCCTGGCTGGAATGTGTCCTTTAGCTCTAATAATGCATATCCCTTGCTTACCAGGATGGAGGACAGAGGGGCTGGTGGGCTGGTGTAGCGATTCTCCTATGGTGCAAAGATAGAATTTATATTCAGTGCTCTTTAGCATCTGTCTCTGCCCACTACTGCCATGTGACCCCTAAAGGTTGTGGGGACAGAAATGTTGCCCTCAGGCTGACAACGTTTCCTGATCCCTGATCTGCAACCACACCTACCCATTCTCACCTCTCCCTCTGGCTCCCCCATTCCCCAGCTTCTTTTATCTTCACCCTGAAGTCACTGAGTCCCCAGCGGGCAGGATTCACAACCCTATTCCACGCTTTTAATCTTTCAGTGAAATCAGGGTTTACAGTTTGGGGAAAGCTGAGCCTTTACTGAAAAGTGTGACATACTTCCAGTGAGATCATGTTAAAAATCACTCTCTCTGTGCTCTTACTGGTGCCCCCCCACACCTATGGGAGGCCCACTTCTTGAGCTGGTAAAACACACACACAACCCACTCCACTAGGGCCTGGCATCTCACAGTTGCTAAGGAAACTCCATATGTTTCTCATCCTCACCTTCCACTCCTAATGGGGCTCATACGTACATAAATATGTATGAGTTTGCAGCATAATGGAAGCTGCCATAGCAGTCTTAGAGAGGGAAGATAATTAGAGACAAAGGAAACAAGGAGGGGGGAAGAGGCCTGCACATGTTCAAACCCCCATAATCAAGAGTATTCCTCCCTAAACCCTCATGATATTGCTTCCACTGCATCTTCCATCCGATGTAAGAACACATTTTCTAGCCAGAAAACTACGGCAGGCACTCTGCTACGAACCCATGTGATTCAAGCATTAGGGATTATCAAAGGAAGATGCTGATAGTTATACATCCTGGGTCAGAACATTTGTGGATGCAAAGCTGTCTTCTCCAGAGCAACCTTACCAACCCTGTAAATCTGCAAGGGGAAGGCCTAAAGGACATGAAATATATTGGTGTCCTTTAATATATATAAAAAGCAAGAAGGCTGCCTCTATGACTTAAGTCTGAATGTAAAACACTTTCCCTGCACACGTGATTTAAAAACAAAATACGGAAGGAAAAGAGAGAGAATAAGAATTCCCATGGCGCTAAGTTCTGCAAGCTACAACTGCATTCCCCCACCCCTTTTCTATCTTTGAACTGTTTCTCCGTCAGAATTCAGATTGTTATTTAAGAATCCATCCTCCCTAGAGTCTGTCCTCAGGGGAATGGGGAGCCCAACACATCCCTCCGAGAAGCAAGAGCAGAGTCCTCGTTGGCGATGCAAGTCAGCAGTAAGAGAAGCAGCCTGAGGGTGAAAATGGAATATTTGGTTAGCATTCTGACAAGTCATGAATCAAAAGTGAGTGAAATTGCTCTAGGGCCTCTTGGCCTGTCAGTTGACAGCACCCATTTGGCAAACCTGCAGTGCTGTAATTCGGTGCACCGCTGGCTCTGGGTACACAAGCACAAAGTGTGATGTGCAAATTGATGGATATTTAATCGACAGCGTGTACTGACTGCTAGCCACAGATTAAGGCCGGGCTGTTTTCTTTCCTAGCCAGAGCAGACAGCGGGTTTACTCAGGCATTCTTGATGGATTTTTCCCAGTTGTTATGCTAGTTGAGTCCCTCTCCCTTCCAGAAGGCACCAGCCGCCTTTCCTTCCTCAGCCCCTAATTGATTCCCCCTCCCCCCAATAGGCTGGTTCTTATTAAAGGAGCAGCAGCAGTAAAAAAAAAATTACACGGCTGAAAATCCGGAATCAGTTTCCTCCCCACACAGAATTCTACTCCGATGTTGATACTTGAAGCGGGATACCACCTTGCAGGGGACGAATGTTCACTTGCTCAAATTAACCCCCCAAAAGGGAAAGGGGAATTCATTGTAGATCATAATATCCAGGAAGTGGCCTCGTGCCCCTGGATAACTTTCAAAATGTCACTTTTTAAAAAAAGGGATACTGGAATGGGACACACATTCTCCCTTGGTACCACCCCCTTACCCCCACTCGGATGATTGGTCTACAGCTGATAACTCACTTGTCCTCCTGTTTCATGTTGTCACCAGCACTGCCAGCAGCATCAGCTGACAATGAGGCGGTCGGGCGGAGCTTCTCGGCACCATACTTCTGAGAAGCCCAGAATGAACATTTCGAGTCAAAATGGAAGCTGGCCAGCATGTGCAAGTCTACACTTTTTTAAGACCCCCCCCCCATCTAGCTCCTAGCTGCTCCTAGCTGCTCCTAGCCACAATTGGTCAAGTTACGGAGTGGAGCCAATATATATATATATCCTTTTCTTCAATCCATCTCCCGTGTAGCAGCAGTGGGCTTTACGCTTTCCAGACAGGCCTCTACCATTATACGCATGCATGTTTGAGTGAGGTCCCTTCTGAGCGGCCCTAGTCCCTAGTCATAGGAATGGGGATATTCTGTTGCTGGTGCAGGACTGATTGGGAATAATAATACAGAACAAAGAATAATGTCTGGAATTTTTATCCTCTGAAAAGCCCATTAAAGGCTATGGAAGACTGGCGTATTGCTGACAGGAATGGAAGATGCTTATCTTTTTAAATGCAAAGCTCCAGCGTTAGGGTAGCACATTAGGTTTGCCCCATGGTTAGTGTGGCTGCTCTATGATAACATGAATTTGTGTGAAACTGCCGCCACTGATCCATTGTCATGGATCACTGACTTTCCCCCTCACAATGGCAAGATGGAAGGTGAGCAAAAATCTATTATTTGAGCATAAGATGAGCCCTGATGGAACATACCAAGAGCTTATGTAGACCAGTACCTTGTTTTCACAGCAGCCAACCAGATGCCTTTGGGAAGCCCATACACAGGACAAGAGCACAATATCACTCTCTGCACTTGTGTTCTCCTGTAATTGGTATTCAGGGGCACATCTCCTTCAACACTGGAGATATTAGTAGTCATTGACAGCCTCTTACACTCCATGCAGAATTAACAGGGGATAGAAGTTGCTCTTCCATCCCTGCATGTAAGATCCAAATGGGATTCTTCACATTTTCTCCTGCACAGAAACAGTAGGTGCAAGGCGTGTGTGTGTGTGTGTGTGTGTGTGTGTGTGTGTGTATCCCCCTTATATTCTCCCTGCCTTTCCACCATGTCCAAAGACAGTTATTATTAAGTTATGCTGCTCCTGAAAAAAAGGAGAGAATCATCCACCAGAAACACAAACTGGAATTTGGCAAAACATAATAGGCTGACCTGTGCTGAGGAGGGGTAGGGGGTAGGTTGGGATGGTGGGCGGTCTCTTTGTAATTGTGTTTATACACTGAAAATCAATAGAACTTGTTTTTTGTTGTTTTTTAAGGAGATAATCTCTCTGAGTTAATAGACATAAAAGCACTTTTACTGTATTCCTTACTGCAGCTAGTATAGCTCCAGTTGTGACCAGAGAAACAGAAGTAATCTGATCTGGGTTACGGTTTCCATGCCTCCAAGAAAGTGGTTGTCTGTGAAGTTTCTTAGAAAAAGCCATGATTTCCAGAGACATTATCTCATAAGTTTCCATTCTTGAAACCAGAATCTTCCAGTTTTCCTTGGGTTGTGACAAATGGCTACATTCCAATAATGATTGATAATGCTGTTTAGTTTGAATGCCTGTGTAGATCAATATCCTTGATTTTAGATCCAACCCACTTTCCAAATGTGTTATCTTTTTTCTTTTCTCTTTACAACACTCATCTGAACTAGCTTGCTCCTTGGTCAGTCCCAACCCTTTTAAACAGTGGAATCATCTTCTAAGTAAATTCTTGACTGCATGGCTTTGCCATTTACCTCAGCGATGGAGCTTATCTTGCCATTGACTCAAACTACACAGGCAGGGTGGATCCACACTATACATTTAAAGCACATTCAACACACATTTAAAGAACATGACTCCCCACCCCCGGCAACCCTGGGAATTGTAGTTTCCCACTCACAGAGCTGCCATTTCTAGCACCCTTAACAAATGACAGCTCCCATGAATATTTGTGGAAGCCATATTTGAATGTGTTGAATGTGATATAAAAGTACTGTGTGGCTATGCTGTCTGCCTCCAAAAGAAGGCCCATTTCAGCTTGTCTCAAATTCCAGTAAATATTGGGCATCAACCCTGTCCCATCTCTCTTTTGGAAGAATGCAAATCAGATGACCAAAGGTACTCTGCAAGGGACTAATATTTTCTGCAAAGTATTCCTCACATGCTCTGAAACTCAAAACTTTACTCAACCACATAAAACGTAACTTGTTTAGGTTGACTGACTTTTTGTTTTTTATCTGAAAACCTCTGTGTTATTTTGTCTCTTCCCTTACCTTTTCCCCCAAATAAATTTTCTTATAAACATTGACAGCTGGCTGTTATCGGTTTAAAGAAGCATTTCTCTGGAATTTCTCACTGAACTCTCCCTCATGTGCTAGATGGTATGGTTGTTAAGCTTGTGATCTAAGCATCTTTTTTCAAGGTTCTGTTACATTTTGTGTCCTTTGGGCTTTTGGAAAGTACATCTAAAGCTCCTTTTCATTATGTCTAGAACTAGGCTAGAGGGAGGGGTCAGCAGGGCTTGGAATCACAGAGAGCCAGAGAGAGTCTGGCATGTCAGTCTGGTGGTTTTTTAAGGCTAGATTCAGCCTGCCATACCTATCATAATGCTTTTTTGAGGGGAATCAATTACCTCCCCACAAAAAGGGAATCCACTCCATACTCTCTCGCAGGAGCACAGCAAGGCTCACAGAGACCATGCTTTCCCCCACAGCCTTTTCCACATGAAAAAAAGATTAAGGGGGTGGATAGGGATGGCCATATTGGAGGCATTGTCACCTATAAGATGGATTTCCTGGGCTCTGATGACATTAATGCATTAGGCTGCAGCCTTTTGGAGTTGTGTCTGCTACAATGTGTATGATTGGTCCCCAGTGCCCATTAATCTTGTGTACCATAATTTCTCAGTGCTCAAATTGATTAAAGGGTTTTCAGCAGAAGGGACACAGGAATGCTGGAACTGTTTGCTGTAAGTGTTTACTGTGACACCACCAAAACAGGTCTGGTCTCCATATCACACAAGCAGGACTGTGGGTTATTTTATGTGATATTGTGGGGGGGGGGGGGCGGAACCACTACCCCTTTTACTTTTGGAAACATGAGGGAAATGGTACATGAAGATTCAACAGCTGTTCAGTTTAGAAGTAAATCTGCTCTCAGCTTGCATGATTCCAGCAGGTAAATTCAAAAGTACTGGGATAGTGACAAATAAGCAGGTGGTTCATTTTGATTTTGTTTTCTTACAGAAAATGATGTGAATTTAAATGCCTTAGGCAGCTTGCTTTAGGTTTTTCAAGGTTTTTTTGATATTGGGGCTTTCCATGTTTCTCTAGTCCAGGGGTAGGCAACAGGGTGCCCTCCCCACCAAGCTTCCTGGCCTGCAACTTTACCCCTGACCATTGGTCATGTCGGCTGGGACTGAGGGGAGCTAGTCCTACAACACTTGGAAGACCCACCTCCACATTCCAACCAATACTGGATCAGAATGAGACCTACCCCACCCCCCAAAAAAGAGGGCACATTTACTACATGATTGCTTCTCTCATGACCCCTCTCCCTCAAGAACTAGCAGGCACTGGGACTGTCCTTCTGTTTCTCTAATTCACAATTCCTCATCCCATGTGCTATTTGCCCTTCAAACGTGCTGTTGCAGCAAATCTGGAGACAAGGAGCAGCTGGGGCTCTTCAGTGGGGAACCACTGAAGGACTAAAGGTCAATACCTCTCACCCCATGAGCTGCAATATTCCCAGTCTGGTTCCCACTCCCCCCACACACACACACACTCCATGACTGCTATCCTATATGCAAAGGGTAGCCACCCTGGCAACCTCCAGATGTTTTGGACACCAAATCCCATCACCCCTCCAGCCAACATGGTTAAGGGTCAGGGGTGATGGGATTTGTAGTCCAACAACAGTGTTGGCTGAACCTGCTATACACAAATAGCGAACAAATATTCTCCAAGTGTGGAGCCTTATGCAGTCAAAATGGTATTACTTAAACATGAGAGGGAGGCATCAGCAGATCCGGGGGAAGCCTGTGCTTTTCAGATGTACAAAAATTATTAAGAAAGAAGCCTCTAGCAGTGAAAGCAGCCTAGTGAAAGCTGAGCATGATCAATAGTCATGGAATACTTGTAGACCGATGCAGGAGGGGGGTGAGGCAGAAAAAGAAGCAGAAGAGGGAAATGGCATGGCTGACTGGCTGGGATCCTGAACAGGATCACTCTATCCTGCACCATTTATGGTGTGGGTACCATGCCTTGGTGCTTTTTTAAGAAAGGGAAAGCCCAGGGGAGAAAATTACATACTATGCTTATCATCTATTCAGGGCCTTTGACATTAGCAGAAAAAAGAACTACCTAAATCTATTCCTTTGACCTCATACCAAATTACTCAAACCCAGCTCAGCCCAGTAGGCTTTGAGAGTTGTCCAGTGGTCCTAAGGTAAGGCAGGTCTCTCCTCCTGGAAGCTTCTCTCCTTCTCCATCTCCCTTTCCTTCCTAGGCCTCCCACGGGCTTAGAAGTTTGCTGAATGAGGAGGGGAATTATATAGAGAGATAGATTTTAACAAAGCCACATTCCGAGACATTACCTCCAGGGCTATGAGCTGTGTGGCTAATGAATAGCTTTGCAGTGTTGAGGCTCAACAAACAGCTCAAAGCCTGGCCTCTTTGCATTGCAGCGTGGAAAGTTTTGTTTCCTGGCAGAGGCGTGCTGGTGTGTTGCCATCTGCTCTGCCCTGTTCATTATGCACCAAGTCACCATGGTCAGCTCCCAGCAGAAAGTTAAGACGGAGGTAAACTAGTATTTGAAAACAAAGGGGGGACTCTCTCCATCCTAATTAGCGGCAGGTTGAGAAGTGCAGCAGTGGGGGTCAAAGGTCACTTCCCAGAAGGCTTTGCTCAGGATTCCAAAACACCCACTTAATTCAAGCAGCTTAGCACACAGAGTCAGACTAGAGCAATTATGCTGCTTGAATTTCCCTAAGGATGGTTTTAACAATGCAACTCTTAGAAAAAGATTACTGCAGGAGCTCTTTTATTCTGCCACCTTAGAGCAGGAGGAGGTGGAATATAGGTTACTCCTTGCTCCAGAAGTGTTCCATTTCTGTGCCTCTGCATTAGGAGGCAGCATCAGAATTGTAAGGAAATTAATTAAGGCACATTTTAACTTTTTCCTCCTTAAAACGAATACCAGTAAGAGCCTCTGAATGTTCTAGGTTTATCCTTTTCTCTTTTTTTCATGCTCAGTGTCATCATCCCGATTCATTTTCTAGAGAGCTGGATTTTACCCAGGGATATGGGATCACTGGTCTCAGTCTAAATATTCAGTATGTTCTTTAGTCCAACATTCACAATGCCTTCCCCAAATTGAGGTCTAATTCTCTTAATCTGAGTTAACATTTCCTTCTTACACATCCAAGGGGAGTGAAGTCACCATTTCAAATCACAGCATTACATCACTGCTAAAACTTTGAGCATAACTATCTTCACTTTGTTCCAGGAGAACTCAACACCATTATAAGTAATTGGCTATCAACTTGGATTTGCAAATTCCCAGGCTGAAGTCTTAGCTTGACCCTCAAGCATCTGGCCTAGAGACCCGTGATTGCCTATATGGAATCTATATTGGCAGTTGCCTAGCAAATGGTGGAGTTTTTGGGGGGGAGGGGAGCACAAATGCTATTCTAGTTCCTAGTTATGTTCTTGTTCTAGCTCTTGTTCTGCTTGTCCATTGTTTGGGGACAGCTTTTGTGATGAAGAGTGTTCTAGATGATTCACATGGTTTTTAAGTTCTGTGATCATTATTAAAAAATAAGCTCCAGCAATTCTTCCTTGATTGTCACATGACGTAGCAAACACACATGGAAGTGTAGGGATAATGTATACTGCCTGTGCCCCATCTATGTGTGTGAGCTTGTTAGTCTGAAGAGGGCCTATGAGCACCCCAAATGTATAAATGTGGGTCTCTCTTCATGCAATTGTGATGCTTGCTTTGTCAGTGTTTGAAATGCACAGAAAGATACATGCATATAGTTGTGCAAGTGTGTAGGTTCTAGTGATGCAGATCCACCCTGCTGGGGGACAAGTCTCTTTAAAATACATAACTTCTCTCTTTCCTTCTAAGTGGGGAGACAGCATCTACCCCACCACTTGGGAAACCACAAACTGAGCAGCCGGCTGAGAGATGCTGTCTGGCAGAAAAGCTGAGCAGTTTCTGTGTATGTTCTTATTGTCCTGTGATTATTATTACTACTTTTAATGGTAGCTGACAACATTTTGCTTTTCTTCTGTCACATTTGCAATAAAGATGGGGGGAAATTTGTGCTAATCAGCACCTCAAATCATCCATCTTTCCAGAATGTGTTAAAGGTGCTTTCCTATGCAAATTGACCCATTGACTGTGCCAGGCAAATTGTTACTCACAAGCACTTGGGTGGAAAAGACCTCAGGTGTGTGGCCTTTATTCCTAACACCTGCACCTGTTAACAGATTTAACCTGCTATTTCTCCACTTGAAATGTTAGAGTATGTGTCCATTGTTTAGCTAGATCCGTAACATTTGTATCCTTTCTTAAAGTATTATTTTGCCTTTCGTTTATTAGACTTAGTCTAAAAAAACCCCTTAAATTTGGCTTTTCAGTTGCAGTGCATTCTGGGACAGGCTCGTGGAACCTCCTCCATACTTTGGCTAATTGATCTCACTTTCCACACATTTTTGTGAGGCAATTTTCCCCCAATATAGTTATTAGTATGCTATGTTTACTAGATTTACTATGTTTACTAATATCTTTATGCACACTCTGCTTTTTTATATGCATATGTGTGTACATTAATTAGTGGTCAAATTGCCTCACAAAATTCAGGTAAGTGCAGATTTTGAAAGATTACTGTGCTCCTGTTAGTTTATTATTTCAGAAAATGAATTATGTAAGTTCACCTTTAATTCCAAAGCTGAATCAAATTTCCCACCCATCCTTAGACAGCTATGGCAAGGGTGGAAGTGCTTGCCATGCTTCACATCTCTCTTCAGACCTTGCAGCAAACACAAGTAGGTCAGAGCAAGGCCTGCCATGAACCTACTTCCTCTCCTCCCAATGTATCCAAAGAAACACACTGAAAAAAGTTCATGGCACATCCTGACATCATTTCTGAAGGCCTGGTGTTATGGTATTGCATTATTTATTGAGGGCATCTGGTGGACAATCCCCCCCCCCCAAAAAAAAAATAATAAAAAATAATAGTGTGGTAAGACACTTACAGTGCAATCCTATTCTATTCAAAGTAAAGTCTGTTGAGTTCAATTGCTCACATTCCTAGGTGAGTGTATGTACTACACTGTATAGGACTGCAGCTTGTGCCCCTAAGTTTCATTAAATTGTGCCTAATTTCTTCAGAGTTAAGCTGCACACACACTGTACACTTAAAGCACATGACTTTCCCCAAAGAATCCTGGGAATTGTGGGTTATGCCTCACAGAACAACTGTTGTCAGCACCCTTCACAAACTACAGTTTCCAGGATTCTTTAAGGGAAGTCACTTGTTTTAAATGTGCTTTAGAAGTATGGTGCGTACACAGACTAAGACTGGCGTCCACTGCTTGGCTCCTTTGTCGCCTGGGTTCTTTGTGAAGTTGCTTTGTACCACGGAGTCCATTCCCAGTAACCTCTGGTGTGTAGTGCCGCAAAAAGCTAACCCCTGGGCAATAAATCCATTCCTCTCACACTCGAGCAAATAAATCAGATCTTTTCCCAGTCTGGTGTGCCTTGATTATAACAGGTATTTGAGGAGATATATCTAATGTACACACACACACTGTGAGAAGGAGGCATTCCTTCTGATTATTAATGTGTAAAGATGCACTCCCATCCTAGCCTCTACCCTACTTATGCTTCCCTTTGGGGAACACCCTTTCACCTTCCACAACAATTAAACTTTCATCAGTTCAGCTGGGTAAGATAAATCCTGTTTATCGTGATTGCTGCTCTGTATGCTGGACATGAAACAAAAGGAGAATCAATATGTCGGCCTTTTCTGATGGCTGTGCTTTTGACTGTTCCTTTTGTTGCCAGCTGAGACTATTGGTACTATTGCTGTATGTTAATGAATCTGTGTTGTCCCATTAACCCACAGTCCATGGGCTTGCTGGATTTTGCTGGGCCTTTTCTTCCTTTTCCCTTTCCCTTTCTCTCCCCCCCCCCCAAAACCTCTCCCTCGATCAATATTTGATGAGGGTAATTTCAAAGACTTGTTTAGTATGATCTCCACATAAGGAGTCCTTCAGAGTATTTATCACGTTGGAGGGATAATTACATTCAAATCCTGAGACACTGTTGCTAGGTTACTGCCGCTTGCCATTCCTCTAGCTTTTGTGTATTCAGAGTTCGGTCTCCCCCACCCCGCCCCGTTCGCTCCTCCTCCTTTGCTTGAGACCCTTTCAATATCAGGATTAACAGGGGGAGGAGGCATGAGGCTTAAGCCAAATGACCCTTTTAATGAAGCATAACAGGCCCATTATTGCCTCTGGTGAGCTCCATAGGCCATATTGGACAACGGCCGCCCGCTGGGGCCAGAATCCGGTGTGGAGATGAAGGGCTGTTGAATGATGCCGCTGAGACAGATTAGGGATGTGGGAGGGTGATAAAGAGGGCATATTGCTTCAGCAGAAGGCTCTGGGGATGGTACGACTCCATGGCAAGAATAATAACAGTGCCTTTCCTCTCCCCCTTCAGAATCCTGAATGGGAACAGAGTAGACGAGGACTTTCAAGTCTCCCTTAGAGGATGGTCAGAACTGGGTTTTCTCTACAGAAACAGCCTAGATCCATGTGGCACCTAGGATGGAACCAAACCGTTTGCTGGTGAGCACCAAGCACACAATTGTTGTCGGGTTTTTTACAGCATCATACCCTCCAACCTTTTTCTGATGAAAAGAGGGATGTCCAATTCCATAAGGATAATTTTACTATTTATACCCCCACATTTGACTGGGTTACCCCAGCCACTCTGAGCAGTTTCCAACATATATAAAAACAGAATAAAACATTTTTAAAACTTCCTTATATAGGATTGCAGCTAGGGGGTCAGATAACTCCAAACCCTCCAACATTTCTCCAGTGAAAATAGGGACATCCTAAGGAGATGTGGGACATTCCAGAATCAAATCAGCAACTGAGATGGCTTCTCTAGATCAGATACTTCCCTGGAAAATAGGGACACTTGATCTGCAGTGTTAGACTACACTTTGGGTAAAGTGTAGTCTAACACTGTAAGAAAAGCCTTGGCCTGGTATTGGCCTTATTTGCACATCAGGCACCAAACCTGGTAGGGTGTGAGCGTGGAGGAACAACAGAGGGTAAAAGGGATTTGAGGTCAGGAGAATGGAGGCCATCCTATTACAGGTTGTCTTTTTCATGAATGGAATTCGTGACCTCATAATGTCAGTGCCTAGAGGTTGCAGTTCAAATGTCAATCCTACTCTTTTGCCCCATCATGGTTATGAATATAGAGTAGGCACCAGCTGTTTAACATCCAGTCTTCTGGCTTTGTCCGTGTCTAGGCTTCCCTCTCAAAGGTGAAGCTTTGGAGCCCTGATCTTTACCACACTGTCATTTGGTTACAAGGGACAGACATGGTGTGAAGATTGTGACATCAAATTGTCCAGCTGAAATGTAAGAGGGCTGGGCAGAGATGGGGTGAAGACTTAGCTTCACCCCGATTTCCAGAAGCTAAGAGACGGTGGGATGAGGTTTCAGTATGAGAAGCAAGAGAGCGGTGAGGAGGGATAGACAAATGTATCTCTCTCCAGTCTATAACACATTTACATCTAGAAATCTATCTCTTTCCAGACTATGCAACATTTACATGTTTCTTCCCATAATTCTGTTCTCCTCAATTTCTGCCTTAATCTACATTTTTAAAAAAATGCCTCAAAACATGTATTTAATATGTATTCGAATGCATATTTGGATGTCTATTTTCTCTGAACATATATATGTATATATTTAAATGTGCATTTCCAAATAAATATTTAAATCCTTATCTTGATGTATTAACTCTCACCCAGACCTCTGAGGATAAAATTATGCCACCGGTGCGCTTTTTCACTGCTTCTAGGGCATAGTCACTTGCACAGTAGGAAACAACATCTCCACATTTCATGTATTTACAGCCACTCTCTATTTTCAGTACAAAAGGTGCCTGTGACGAAAAGGAAACAAGGAAAATTAATTTTACAAGCAGAATGTTTTGTTGTTTGCTCTCACAAATGTAAGTAGGCGAGGCGGGAAAAACTCCTAACAAAAACTGATTCAGTGATGTAGATTTTAAGTGCCCAGACAGGGGGTAGACTTCAGCTATGCACTCTTCCAATTGCTCTATTTGTGAAAGCATTTCTGCTTTCCAGATGAAATGATTCCCTTTCTGCTCCACCATGTACTGTCCTGAGAGTTCTCCTAACCCCTCAAAAAGCCAATTTCGGTGGTGCAGGAGCATGCTGGGGGAGGAAAGGGGAAAAGCCCCATGATACTAGTGGAAGTCCTTGCTCATGGCTTCCACTGACAGGGCTGGTTGGGTGAATCCCACCCAGGGTGTTCTTTTTGAAAGAAAGAAAGCAAAACCTGGGACAAAAATGATTCCAATTTTTTCAGTTTTTGCCGCGGGGGTTTTGTGTTTGCTCCAGCCAATTTTAATTTATTAGGATTTAAAAAATCACATGGCTTTTAAAACAAATAAGTGGCACCTCGGGTTAAGTACTTAATTCGTTCCGGAGGTACGTACTTAACCTGAAACTGTTCTTAACCTGAAGCACCACTTTAGTTAATGGGGCCTCCTGCTGCTGCCGTGCTGCCGGAGCACGATTTCTGTTCTCATCCTGAAGCAAAGTTCTTAACCTGAAGCACTATTTCTGGGTTAGTGGAGTCTGTAACCTGAAGCGTATGTAACCCGAGGTACCACTGTAATTGATATAGGTAGCAGAAGAAATGAATGCTGAGCTAAAATGGGTTGTTTTTCACAAAGGTTCCCCAAACTGTAATAATAGTAACAACAACAACAATAATAAAGCAATCCCCATTTCAACAATTTGAAACAGGGTTGAAAGTGTTCAACAATTCAGAGTGAGTGCTCCCCGCCTTCATTCTGAATTTGCCTTTGCAACAAAACAACATAGCTCATCTTGATGAGCTGCATCAAATGTCAGGAAACTCCAGAAGTTGTTGAGTGACAACTCCCATCATCCCTAGCCATTGGCCATGTCTTCCAGGTCTGGCGGGAAATGTGGTTCAGGCTACATGATGGCATTGTGCTATCATCATGTTGGCCATGACATCCCCTGTCACTGCAATCCTATAAGCAAGAAGAAGGAAGCACTTTTCGGGGGGGGGCACAAAAGCAGTTGCTGATTGGAAAGCAGACAGAAACTGAACCACTATGAAAAAAATGAACAAGGGGTAGGTGGAGAAAAATCATCCCTTTAATACCCAAAATGTTTACTTGTGTGCAGCTGCTGCACTCAACTCCACCCCCCAGCTCCTCCAATGTCCTGACACCTCCCCCCCCATTCTTCTTTAGCAGGTGGCACCTGTGGGTACTAGTGGGATATTTTCTTTGCCTTGGGTGCCAGAATGACTTGGTCATTCTGTATCACAGTATCACAGTATTTTAATATTTTTTGGAAGCCGCCCAGAGTGGCTGGGGAAGCCCAGCCAGATGGGCGGGGTATAAATAAATTATTATTATTATTATTATTATTATTATTATTATTATTATTATTATTATTATTATTACTACTACTACTACTACTACTACTACTACTACTACTCAGCCTTGATGTGACAAGACACCACTTGCTGTTTTGCCCCAGGCAATAGAATACCTTGGGCTGGTCCTACTCCTGCCGTCATCTGCCAGCGCAGGTTGTTAACAAATGAAATATGAACTAGTCGTGGTTAAATATGGATTTACCCTGCCAACCTTGCATTTCTGGGATCTGGCTGAATGCATATTTGGTCAAGTGAGAGGTTTGGCTTACCTCTTCTCTTTCTACCATGTCTAACTGAAGATTTGCAAGTTTGATTTCCCAAAGCTTTTCCCATGAAAACGTTTGTGACAGTACCATTAAACTGCTTAGAGACCATTATACTCAACAGAATATACATTATTTAGCTAAAAAATCATTTTACGTAGGGCTGCCTCTAAAGACAGTTTGGAAAGTTCAGCTGATGCAGAATTTGGGAGTCAGGTTGCTCACTGGGGCAACGCGGTGTGAGCATATTACACAGATCCCGGCCTAGTCTACTGGCTGCCAATTTGCTTCCAGGCCCAATTCAAAGTCCTGGTTTTGACCTATAAAGCCTTAAATGGCTCAGGAACACAATACAGTGGTACCTCGGGTTAAGTACTTAATTCGTTCTGGAGGTCCATTCTTAACCTGAAACTGTTCTTAACCTGAAGCACCACTTTAGCTAATGGGGCCTCCCGCTGCTGCCGTGCCGTCAGAGCACAATTTCTGTTCTCACCCTGAAGCAAAGTTCTTAACCCGAGGTACTATTTCTGGGTTAGTGGTGTCTGTAACCTGAAGCGTATGTAACCTGAAGCGTATGTAATCCAAGGTACCACTGTACCTCAAGGACCGCCTCTCCCCATATGAACTGACCTGGACCCTGTGACAATAATCTGAGGCCCTTCTTTGTGTGCTCCCATGAGAGATCTGGAGGGTGGCAACACAAGGACGGGCCTTATATGTGGTGGCGGCTCCCTGTTTGTGAAGTGCTCTCTCCAGGGAAGCTGGCTTGGTGCCTTTATTATACATCTTTACACACCAGGCAAAAGCATTCCTCTTCAGCTAGGTTGATTAATATTCTAGGACCTTTTAAATGTGTTTGTGGGAAGAGGAGTTATTGTTTTGTTTTGTTTTGTTTTTAACTATTCACTTTGGCTTTTATCCTGTATTTTTATCTTGTAAACAACTCTGAGATCTTTGGATGAAGGGTGGTATATAAATTAAATAAATAAATAAATATATAAGCAAGCATGCATGCAATTTACCAAAACTTGATACATATAGGGCAAAATGATCCTTTAAAGCTGAAGGATGTTCCCTCTGACATAATGGTGAAATACTGTAGCATGAAAAATGTGATTGATTTGCTGCTGTTTCTTGGCTAAATAATCCTCACGTAATATAAATAGAATGCTGCTGGGGTTACATTCTAGCAGACTACATTCCTCCCACACCAAATTGTTCCGCCATATATCTAGATCCTAGATATAGGGATGTAAATAGAAAGATATCTCACTACCCCCACGGAACACCTTAGTGCCACAGGACTCTCTAAGGGGCAGACACTTAATAAAGCATAAATTATCATGATTCATCATCTTTAACATTAGCTTTGCCCTTTATTGGCCGAACAGAGCAAATAGTAGATAGACAGGATTTGGGGGTGGGGGTGTTTCAACACTGTTCTCGGGAAATATTATTCTATCCACAAGGTTCAGAAGAAGAACCAAACTGCCTTTGTTCTCTTTCGGATTTTAAATAATAAGACACACTGTACAATAGGGAGTGTTATCACTAATCCCCACAGCAGAGCTCGAAATGAGCTTACAAACTGTGCAGCAGGCACTGTGGGAAGAGCAATTATGCTAACAGCAACAACAAAAAAAGCCCAGGTCTGAACTCCCCAGGTTATATGGAGGGCGAACATGACTGCTGTCAGTTTGCAACGGCAACGAAAACCTCAGCTGCAAATAATATACACAAATAAAAAGCTGCCTGCTACACTGCCTATGCTGGGTGAGAGGGAGGGATTTGAATGGAATCTATTAGATTAGTTCCCAAATTCAGTCCTTCTGCTCCCAAACATTTCATAACTTCACATTCGATTAGAACAGAAAGGTCATTGACATTCATCATAAACGTGCATAATGTGAGCATTTTGGGTCAAGAGTTCAGCAGATATCAAAATCAAAGCGTAGTGTATTGACCACAAAGGGGAAAAATGTTTGTTTTTCATTGCCTCGTTTTGACATATTCGGGGCTTCATGGTTTGGCTTCTGAACAAAGACAATCCTTGTGAAGGGAAACAGGTTGTTTTCTTACAGTAACTGGCTTCTTTACATTGTATAAAACAGCCTTGAAACAGACACTTCACAATCTGCCTTTGCATCCAGGTAAATAGTTCTTGCAGAAATGACCAGAGTGTGTATGCCTTTGCAACAGGGATTTGGATGCTGTTGAACTCTAGCTGCCACCAACCCCAGCCTGCATAACTAGTGGTCAAGGATGGCAAGAATAAGTGTTTAGCAACCTATTGAGGGTCACAGATTCCCCAACTTGCTTAACAGGATCAGAGTCAGAGAGATAGGTAGATCAGGACTGGACGCAATTCCATCCAAAAGCCTGCATGAAGAAAAATAACCACAGACACTCAGATTATAAATTCAAAGAGAAAAGATGTAAGGTTTCAATGGAATGGAGAATGAATGAAATGATTCTCAAAACATGGCTCAGATGTTGAGAGTGATTTGGCAAATGACAACCACAAAACCACCACCAAATTTAAAGCCAGTATTCTGTTCTAGGAAAACCAAGTCCATATGACTAAGATGAGGTGTGAGGACCTTGCTGGTGGCAAGTCCTTCATGTGTGGAATAGTGAAAGTATAAACCAGCCTTCGCCAGCCTGGTGTTCTCCAGAGGTTTTATACTACAACTACCCATCAGCACCAGCCGGCATTGGGAGTTGTAATCCAAAACAGTTGGAGAGCACCAGGTTGGCAAATGTTGGTATAAGCCATTTTGGGGCCTAAGGCATTGATCCCAGTGCAATGAAAAGAAGGTATCAGGCATGAGGGAGTTGAAGTAATGCAGAAAAGCAGACAGATGCATTTTCTCTCTCGCTGGCTACACAGTGTAAAGGAGTTTCTGGTTTGGCTTCCAGACATGATGATATGATGGATGCTGTTTATCATTTGAGAGAATGAGAACAGTACAAGACAAGAGCATGGCCGATAATTCAATTTACAGCAGAGACTTGTCAGGACTTGATCTGACATTTTACTCTTCTGTTTGCACAGCACTTGGCTTTCATTATTGCCAGAGATTTGCAGATATAGACCCCCCGCTTCCTAATGTGGAAAGCATTTGCAACCCTGCCTGAGTTCTGCAGCTTGTTTCGCTTGCTCATAAAGCAAGAATCATAGATTCATAGAATCCTAGATTTGGAAGGGACACCAAGGGTCAGCTAGTCCAAACCCCTGGTGAGTCTACCCAGCTGTCCCTGGGTAGACTCACCAACCTTCTGGTTAACAGCCAGACACACTGACCCATTGCACTACAAGAAGGGCAATGTGGGAAGCAGAAGATTGGTTTTCCCCATGACCTCTGATGCAACCAGAGGCCATTTTTATTTACTTTTCTCAGCTGCTTAATTTTATTCTGGCATCCTTGGGCTTGGCTTCTTCTTACAAATCCATTTAGATTGCCCCGGGCTTGTTCAGATCAGCAGGTCCCAACATGAATCATAGTTAGATGAGCAAGGCTTTTTCTACTGAAGCCCCATGGGTGTGGTATGAAAGCCTTGGCCATGTGTAGCCTAGGGTGGCCATGCACCCTACTTTGCAGAGGACAGTCCTCCGTTTTGAAGGGCTGTCAAAGGGAAGTCTCCTAACTGTCCTAAGCAGGCACACAAGTCACCTGGTGTCTTCCCTGCTATGGCAAAATATAACTGCTTTCTATTTAAATTGTTGCAATTATTTCTAAATTTGCGTCTATAAATATAAATGACGGTATGCAACTTTTAGCAAATTGCTATTATCTTTTTTTGTAATGCAAATCCTCATTTTGGGTAATGCATCACTGGTCACACAACTCAGCCTGTGTGCCTTTGACCATTTAGGGCAGGCATGGCCAAACTCGGCCCTCCATCTGTTTCGGGACTACAACCCCCATCATCCTTAGCTAACAGGACCAGTGGTCAGGGATGATGGGAATTGTAGTCTGAAAACAGCTGGAGGGCCAAGTTTGGCCACCACTGATTTAGGGGAAAGTGAAGGATCCAGCTCTTAAAATTCTTCATTTGTGAGTGCAGCTGCTTTTAAGGTTGTCAGTGATCTTAGCTCCTGCTATTAAGTCACTTGCTTTAATTTTTTTTACTTTGAAGCTTAACAATTGATAAAAAGGGGGGGGGGAGAACTATTTCCAGATGATCTTGAGCAGTTCCCACTATTCACTACACAATTGTGTACAGGGATGCATGAGCATAGAATCACATGGAAAAGGTTAGTGAGAAGGACACACACAGTAAACCAGCAGCATTTCTAGAAGAAGAAGAGTTTGGATTTGATATCCCGCCTTTCACTCCCTTTTAAGGAGTCTCAAAACCACCTACATTCTCCTTTCCCTTCCTCCCCCACAACAAACACTCTGTGAGGTGAGTGGGGCTGAGAGACTTCAAAGAAGTGTGACTGGCCCAAGGTCACCCAGCAGCTGCATGTGGAGGAGCAGAGATGCGAACCCGGTTCACCAGATTACGAGACTACTGCTCTTAACCACTACACCACACTGGCTCTCTTTTACAGCTGCATCCTCGCATCAGCTGAGAACACGAAGATGGCCAATAGCTCACCACATGTACCACTGCCTTTTTATTAGCCTTTTTTTCACCTTCACCTTCACATACACAACCACACAGAGAGAAATTCAGACATGTGACTCTCCTCTCCCTATTCATTTCTCAGTGAGGGGCATATTGTGTTGGTTGAAAGGGGGGAAATAGATATGGCAAAATAAAAAGGAGATTTCCCTGGATACCAAGATCCAGGTTTCGGGCAAGTACTCTTTGGTGACAGAACCCCAGAAGTGATTTAAAATCACAAAATATGCACCAATGTAAAGTATGGAAATATAGATGGATAAACCTTTAAATATCACCTTCTAAGTTGTTTACAAAGTTCCCCACTTCTATTAGCATAGAAAGTGACCACACATTTGGTAAGTTAAAAAATGTTTACTTACAAACTCTTCAAACATCAGATTCATGTGCAGCAAGAAAAGACAGGCAGTATAACTTAGGTTCTAAAATGGGAAATGTTTCTAAAATATATTTGTATAGAAACACAAAGATGGCTTGCTTAAGCCACTCAGTCTGAGCCTAGAGCAGCCAGTTTAGACCTCCTTACTGGTAGGGTTCATATGATGGAAATAGGAGAACAAAGAGTTTGGTAAGCCTTCCTCCCAAAGGGATGGGAGTGACCCAGCTAAGCCTGGCAGGACATCTTATTCTATGGTCTTAACCCCTTCATGCATTAATTAGAGTTTATCATGTTGGTAATATTGTTGTTGTTGTTGTTGTTGTTGTTGTTGTTGTTGTTGTTGTTGTTAATACCCCACCCCTCTGCCTGGGTTTCCTCAGCCACTCTGGGTGGCTTCCAACAAAATATTAAAATACAATAGTCTGTTAAACATTAAAAGCTGAATGCCCCACATATTTGTAGATGTCACAGTATAACATGAAGTGTGGCTTTAACATGGGTGTGGCTTTTGCAAGTGTCAGAATTTCTTTGGAATGTAACACTAAGAACAATTTCTAGTAGCCGCTAACTATCCCTGTAATTAGCTATCTCTGTTAGCTGTTCTAGTTTCCAAAAATGTCCATTTCTCTACCATGTGCATAGCCCTGGTTAAGTAAATACATTATCCTTCCAATGGGCTGATAATGACAGCCAACCTCCTCTTCTATTATGTGCTTCCAGCAACAACACGCCGAAGCACCGAGCCATTGTTTTGACAGCATCATATATTTTATAACTCCATTTGGCTGAATAATGAGATTGCAGAGTAGCAGAAAGAAGGTAGGATGGAAAAATGTTGAGGAAGGAGGTGTGAGGGGAAAACTTTATCCTGCGTGAGAGGGGGAATCTCAAGAGGATGTTCAGCTAAGTGCTCTGTGTCACCATACGCAACACACACACATTCTATGCGCATACACAAAGACTGGACTTTTTACCACCCACTGCCTCGTGACTGCTAGATTCCTTGGGCCTGAAGTAGCTCCAAGTCCTCAGCTTGCAAATTGCTTTACTCGAGTATATGACTATCTAATCACATTATTAGTGTTGCTATTAATACAATGTCTGGTAACATATCCCCATTTATGGATGATTTGTATCCTGTTTACTTTTTGTGCTTTGAAACGACACAGACCCTTCTTTCCTGCACTTCTTCCTTCTCCCTCTTCTCATCCCAGATGTATTCTGTAGTGTGTTGGCTTTTGTAGAAGTTCTCACACAGTCCAAAGTAACCAGTAGCTTATTTTATTTGTGCAGTCTAGCAACCCAGCACATGGTCCACAGGCCCATAATGATGCTACCTCACTGAACCTAAGCAAAGGTTGGGTGTGTTAAATGCTTGGATGGATGGAAAGTTGCCTAGGACCAGAAAGTAAGTTTTGTCGAGGTCCATCATGGGATAATTCAGTAAATACATTAAGGTGTGCTCAGTTATTTACTACCCTCTATACTACTATCAATAAATATTACTAAATTGAGCTGCCACTGAAATTCATGAGCTTATGACGTTGGCACTAGTTTGCATTCATATGGATTCCAACAACAGAATATTGACTTTATTAAATAAACCCTCCTCATATGGAAACTCTAGCCCATTCTTTACCAACTTAGTGCACAGCTGGTGCAGATGGAAGTTGTCATCCAAAATATCTGGAGGACACCAGGTTGGTGAAAGCTGCTCTAGGCCATGTTTCACAACTGGAATTCCATTATCAAAAGTCAAGCACACTATGGGTCAGTTACTAATGCTGCTATTTCTCCTATGCCACAGAACAGGCATGTACTGGCTGGGCTACTTATGTTGTCCTAACAAGTGTCATTTGGGGACCATAGAGGAAACAGCTCTCCCTCTATGGTCAAATGTTAGGGTTTGTGTCATATAACTTAGATATAATCTGTGGATCTGAATAATGGGCACACAAAACTGTTTTACTAGTTAGAGTCCTTTGCCTTTTTAACGGAATGTCACACAACACCATTACAGAATGAGACACAGAATGTGATCCCCGTCCCGCAAACGAAGCAGCAGAGTACAAAACAAACTGTAATGCAACAGGATTGTGTTTTGGTGGGAAGGTAAGGGTGAGTTCATCCCCTGAATTCTGCTTAGGGACTAAGGCTGCCTATAGTGCTAGCCTATGCAAGGACTAAGGGGATTCCTGCACCAAGCAGACTGGGAGAATTGAGCCAGGGAACTCCAGGGCCAGGGATTATTTTTCAGAAAACGAAACAATAACAATAAAATACAAGAATCTAAAACAATACCATTAAGGGAAATTAAACTCATTCCAAACAAAGAGAAAATCTGAAGGGAGACAGTCGGAAACCTAAATGATGATCAGGGGTTGACTTGACTTGTGCATTTTCCTTTATGTACTGAGAAAAAGTCTCACATGTCATGTCCCCAAAGCACTGCAAGACATTCTCAAACAGAGTGCAGTGCGGAAAGTCATAAGCCAAGCAGATATTAGTATAACTGGCAAGAAGTGGGTGGTAGCTGAAAGCATCCAATGCAGGGAAGGAGTGAGGTAGGATAAGCTGAGATAATGTATCCTTATTAATTATAATGTACATGGAGCTTTTTAAAGTGCAAAGACTGATTCACAGCCTTGTTGTTACAACCATTTTTGAAGTAGGTCATTGTTGTTTTCACTCCCAAGGAAGGGGAAAAGTGCCTAGGCAATGGAGATTTGCCTGTGGGTGCCTCAGAAGATGTTCTTCCTGGTCTCCAAAGCCTAGCAGCTGTCTCTCCACTGTGACCGTCTGGGACAAGGTAGTAGTGGGGGTTGAGAAGTAAGCAACAGTGTGTTTTTGATGGCACATTCATATCTACATCCTAAGGGCATGGGGGCATGGTGTTAAGGCTCTGTGAGTGAAACAGTGCTGGCCCTGTTCCATCTCCTGGAAACTGCAACTATGCAGACCCTTACTCAGCTCCACTTTGCCATGGCCATGCCAGATGTAACAGATCATGTTGCAGCTAGGCAAGAACCTTGTACAGTCAGTCACTTACAAACACACACACACACATACATACATATATCATCTGTTGCTGCTTCTACTGTGCAAGGTACTCACAGCCAGCCCATTTCCGTATCAGGTTTTGATCATGGTGGGGGAAGAGGAGAAGCTGCAAGACTCCTGTCGTCATGTGGCAGCCAAGGAGGGGAAGGAATCTCATTCATTGTCCCAGAGTGATGGAGAGGCCAGTCTACTGTGGTCCCTTAAACCAGCATGGCCACAATGATTGTTGAGACCACTCCAGGCTGATCTATTTATCCCCCTCCACCCCTGTCTCTTTTTGTTTAAATGTGCATCAGTGCCTTATGTCCCATATAGTGGTACCTCGGGTTACAGATGCTTCAGGTTACAGACGCTTCAGGTTACAGACTCTGCTAACCCAGAAATAGTACCTCGGGTTAAGAACTTTGCTTCAGGATGAGAACAGAAATCGGGTGGCGGCACAGCGGCAGCAGGAGGCCCCATTAGCTAAAGTGGTACCTCAGGTTAAGAACAGTTTCAGGTTAAGAACGGACCTCCAGAACGAATTAAGTATATTCACTGTATTCTCTGCTCCCCACACACCTGCCCACTGCTTCCTTGATGCCTAGGAAAGATCTCCCAATATTGGCCTCTAATCCCATAACCACATTGTCTATCCTTTCTGACCCTTGTGTTATCTGTCTTTCTGTTGTCTCTCAGGGATGTGACACCCTCTCCACTTTAATTTTTTAATTCCTCTTTGAAAATCTACTTTTTCCTTCCCAGGTTTTCACTGCTTTGACCTCTCCTTTCTTTGTATTTGTATCCTTCTCTAATGCCAAGGAGCATGGATGCAGGTGATATACCAATGAGTCCCTGCTTATTTTGGTTGCTCCATTATTCCCTATGGCAGCAGTAGACACCAAGTGCACAACTGAAGGCCCTTAAAGCAAGGAGATTTCAGGTGACCTAGACCAGGCCAGGAGCAGGTGTGTATAAAGGGGGAGGGAGCTGAAATGATTCCCCCAAAGTCATGGTGTTATCCCTAGTCAGGTTTTTCAACACACAGCTGCAATCCGACTGCATCCTGCCATCACTCCATTACACAGAATCACATCCTTAACTATCCGTTCTGTTATTAAAAGATTAGATTTAATATATCCTCCCTCAAATTATAGTTCACCTGAGTAGATAATTAAAAGACTATTAAGGAAGATATGTTTTCATGTGTTTTCACACCTACTTCTCTTGTGATAGCAGGACTGCAAAAAAAATGTTTGCAAAACAGCTCCCATTTTTTATTTTGGCAGTGCAGTAATTGCTGCTTGTCATGGCTATCCATAGGGACTTCACTTTTTTAATGATAATGACATTTCTCAGGAAACGTGAGCCAGAAGACCAGAAAGCACTATTTGGGTGACTAAGGGCTCCATCAGATTGCCTATTTATTGAGCACATATCTGCATTTGTTTGTGCAAAGCTTGTGCAGAGGTCAGAGTGCTTTAGTGAGCACTCGTTCTGCTTTATTTATAGGGAGGTAATACATTGAGCATCCCTCCTGAATCATCCTGATATGCTTTTGGGATGTTTGATTGTCTTCCCGTTACTCATTCATCTGTACTTTCATTTCTCCACCATTTTTCTAGCATCACACACACAGAAACACACACAGACCGGGGGAGGGGGAGAGTGCGCCATGTAAAGTACTCTTTTATATAGAAGCTATAAAGGTAGTTTGTGCCCCCAAAGAGCTGAGAATCTTACACGATGACAAGACACAAGAGGAGGGAGGAACAGACAAAAGAGTGGGCTGGCCCTGTGGGAGGAAAACTCCTTGCAAAGGTTCTCATTATCGGATGAAGATGGCTCCCATGCTTGCCGCTAATAATAAAAGCTGCTTCTAAAAATATGGTTGTATAAGTGCAGTAGGCCTGTGCGGCCTTCTCCTACTCCCTTCGCATCAGAAGGCTGTCAGTCAGTCTCCAGGAAAGGTCTCATGTGGATTTCCGTATTTCTCATTTGCTTGAAGGGCTCTTGGGGAAGAGGGAGCAGCACAGATCCTTGCAGGCTGCTCAGTGCAGAATGGCAACCAGTAATCAGCTTCCTGGCAATAATGAGCCAAAGTCACGACTAGACAATTGTCATTACCAGTAGCATCCGTGCAGGGGCACCGACTTGCCCCCACATTGAGGGGGCCAGGCGTCGCGTGATGTCATATGCCAAGGGGGCCTGGAGATGCCAAGGGTTGAACCTGGAACATTCTGTCTGCAAACTAGTTACCGTACTTTTCTGTTGCGCTACACCTTCCCTGTGTATCCCATCTGGAGAAAGGTGGACTAGAAATGTGATAGATAGATAAATAAATAACCACCTCCAGCAAACAGCCAACATAATATGTATCACTGAGTAGAGCTACTTATTGAAGATGCATCCTGATGTAAACTTCTGCATGGTGTTAACTGAAGACCAGTGCTGTTGCTGCTGGGTTGTCTCATTTGACACTCTTTATAAGCCTTTGTAAGACTGTGAAAGGCAATAATGGGCAACGGCTACTGACCCCATGTGATTGTATGATGTTGCTAATTTCCCTGAAAGATTAGCATGAAGAAGTCCTGCTTCACTTCATCCAATAATTCCAGAACAGATGAGGAAAGTTGCCCATGCCATGGGCCTGTGATATGGTCCTCCTGTGCTGGATCCAGCTGGAAAACTATATACAGAGTCACCTTCATTGTACAACAGCAGTTAATACTGGGAGGACAAACCCTACCATTAGGCAGGGTGAGATAAGCACCTTAGGTGCCAGATACTGGCAAGAGGGGCGACAGCATTTCCTGGCTGTTTTCCCCGCATTCACCCCAGAACCACCACTATCCCATACTATTGCCTCACAGCCTGCTCCCCTGCCTCCAAATCAGACTTGCTACTTCAGATGCTCTGGAGGACTTAATCCTGTATAGCTCATGTTGAAGTAACTGCCAATACAGTCAGCTTTCCTATGTGGAACAAGGAGAGAGCGCCATCTTGTCCTCTGTTTCAGGCAGCAAAATGCCTTAGGCCTGAAGGCTGGCCAAGGGTCCTAGTAGTAGCCCTGCTAACTGTTAAGCACATTTCAAGACTAAGTTGGGTAGCTTCTCCCACCCCTCCCCACCCCCACCAACATCTAAGAAGATTATGGGAGGACGGCTTCAAGAATTAAAGAAGGATACAGTTAACATAGTGCCATTTAAGCACAGTTGCTATCTTGTTGGCATCAATCTGTCTCAGGAAGCAATGGAAGAGTGTGCCTTAGGGGGTAAAGTCAGACCATTGCAGAGTTACAGACAGTGCTATTTTTCTGGGGGGAAAGGTGGTGGCACTCACCAAGGACACCTGCCTTGTTCTCTTAGAATGGCAATGGTGCCCACCTGAGAGGTGCTGGAACTGAGTTCTGGCGAGTTCTGGTTGAAAAAAATGTCCTTGTTACAGACCTGCTGTGGCTGTAGAGACTGATACAGAAGAGACATGTTTTATTGCAGATGGGCTAGATGAAGCCATCCAGTTTTGCTATCACATGCACAGAAAAATGCTCAGGGTCAGGGTCACTTTGCTCTTGAGTTGACCTTGACTTTGGCAGTTTCTATTTCTGCCACCAAGATCAGGAAAAAGATGACCACCGCTTGAAACCAGCACAAGAAGTTCCATAGAGGAGGTAGTGAAGACATGAAGCCCATCACAGAAACACCTTCAGATGTCCTTGTCTGCTGTGCACTACATTTATTGAGCCAGTAGAGTTCCTGTAATGAAGCTAATGGAAAAGGCAGCAAGATTACTGAGATTTCTCATTTTTGGAACGAAAGCAGGAATATTCCTCCTGTCGTCTTGCTTCCCTTATTAAGGTAACATTATTGTGCATTACGGTACCAACTTCCCTAAAGTGCCTGAAGACATCCTGTCAGGAGGAGTTGCTTTTCATGTCGAAGCTGTTGGCGGGCTTTGTTTTGTTTTTTTGCTTATCCTGTTTAATGCCAAGAGGCACATATAATACAGAGAATTCGTTCGGAGCCCAGATCAAATATCAGCCGTTGTGGTGCCAGGCTTCAGCTCTGTGATGAGAGGGGAAGTAATTGGATCAAGGTGTTCCACCTGAGGCAAGCAAATAAGCCCCCTGGGTCCCCAGACTCTGAAAACAGCTGTTGACTAGGGGGGCAGTCAAACAGCAGCGGGTCACCTGGGCATCCTTTCATTAAGATGGTAATTGAAAACCAGTTCACAACAATGGAGTCAGTGTAACTGCCTGCCCACGCACAATTCCACAGAGGAATATGCAGATTCCAGGGATGGCGCTGCAGCCACATTCCAAGGCTTTTGTCTCAAAAACATCTGGAGACTGTCCAGAATGCCTTCTGTCTAGGTTACATATGGTGGAAGCGAGTAACTCCAATAAGGAAGTGTGTGTGTGTGTGTGTGTGTCAAAACAACAACAGCACAAAAACACACACCCAAAAAACTCAGAATAGAAGAAAGTGTGCTTCATCCATCAGATCAATCACATCCAGAAGCTCTGCTCCCAGGGGTGTTTCCTAGTCTGGCAGACTCCAAATGGCAAGTAATTGGTTAGACACCAAGCAAGTACCCAAGCTGAAGACAGGCAATAGCTTTTAATGGTAGGTCTACAGTTACGTAGTTACAGCACACGAGCCCTGCCATTTCCAGCTAGCAGTATTTCATGCCGTAGGGGTGAACCCAGCCCAAGCTTTAGAAAGCAGCTGCCAGTCAGAGGAGGCAGAAGATGTACTTGGAGGAGGAGGAGGAGGAGGAGGAGGAGGAGACACCATTAGGCAAATGGATGAGTGGCTACTGCTGCAATGGGTAAAGTGGTATTTTGTGAATTGTTATGAGTCGTTGCTTTGTTGTATTTTAAGGACTGTGCTATTTTAGGGATGATGTGCATTCTTTTTACCTTACCGGACTTTGTTGTTAAGAGCCGCCTTATTAAATAAGCATGAAGCAATTCCTTTTCTCCTGCTGTCATTTCTGTCAAAGAGTTTTGTCACTTTTTTGAAGCTCCAGAAATCTCGCAAAATTTGTTTGATGAAAGAAGGCTGGGGGTGAGGCAGGGAGGGACGCGTGCCAAATGTGCAGACCATATGCAATGGCTCAACTGCTAATGTGTTTCCCCTATAACTCCAGGGTTTCCTCAAAGGGTTACAGCTCGGTTGTAGAGCATTTGCTTTGCATGAAGAAGCTTCCAGGTTCAACCCCAGCATCTCCCCTGCCTGAAATCCTGGGGAGTTGCTGCTGGTCAATGTAGACGGCACTGAGCTAGAAGGAACAATAGTTGGGATCAGTATAAGGCACCCTATGGTGGCGCTGTGGTCTAAACCAATGAGCCTAGGACTTGCCGATTGGAAGGTTGGCGGTTCAAATCCCCATGACGGGGTGAGCTCTCATTGCTCGGTCCCTGCTCCTGCCAACCTAGCAGTTTGAAAGCACGTCAAAGTGCAAGTAGATAAATAGGTACCGCTCCAGCGGGAAGGTGAACAGCATTTCCGTGTGCTGCTCTGGTTTGCCAGAAGTGACTTAGTCATGACCCGGAAAAACTGCGGACAAATGGCGGCTCCCTCGGCCAGTAAAGCAAGATGAGCACCGCAACCCCAGAGTCATTAGCGACTGGACTTAACTGTCAGGGGTCCTTTACCTTTATGGTGTTCCTATTATTAGCACAATTTTCTCCCCTCAGTTCTACTTCTTCTTCCATCCTGGTTTAGGTACTTCTCAGGGGTCATACGGTGAGCAAGATGATGTCACAAGAGTCTGTAGGCAATTAGATTTGAAATGTGATGATGTCACAGAGGGCAATTGAGAGCAATTCAATCCTTATGGCAAAGAGTGATGGGAAATCTTAAGTTGTTTCAACTCAGCTGTGGTACACACACACACACACACACACAGGCCACCTTCTTTAAGGAAGAAACTCCTTTTAATTACTAGTCAAACACCTCAAATAATCCAGACAGATGCTTCCCTTTTATGCAAATTGGCACATAGCTTTACCATTGTGCCATAGTGTTCTAATTCTAATTACAGTCTAGCCAATGATCCTACTGGGCACACCTCTCTCTCTCTCTCTCTCTCTCTCTCTCTCTCTGTTACTCTGTTACTTTATATATTTTATCTCACCCAGAATCTTTTTGCTTCTTTTTGTCATCTTTTTTTCTGTAGATCTGCTTGGCAAAAGCACTGGAGCCAAACATCTGAGTACAGGACGGATTATGGGCAATTCTAGCTAAGCTTCCTCAAAGCTTACAGATGGTTTTCAAAACCTCTAGTTCTCCAAACGAACTGGACTCTGTCCATTGCCGAAAGTGTCGCCCTGACATTAATGGGGTTTTTTTCTGATTTTGAACCACCCCTCAACAAACAAAATAAAAATCAAAGCAAGGTGATTAAGGTCTTCTTTGGGGTACACAGTTTTTGATTTTGAACCACCCCTCAACAAACAAAATAAGAATCAAAGCAAGGTGATTAAGGTCTTCTTTGGGGTACACAGTTTTTGATTTTGAACCACCCCTCAACAAACAAAATAAGAATCAAAGCAAGGTGATTAAGGTCTTCTTTGGGGTACACAGTTTTTGCACTCTGGAAGTTTCTCATCACTGAAGGATTCAAATTATGTTGCTTTAGTTTCTCCAATGTTTAAACACGCAAGCTGATCACCCTCTCCATTAACCTACTGCTAAGCAGAAACTTAGTTGGAAATGCCTTGCAGGCTGCAAACTGGCAAACTAAACCAACTTACACAGCTGTTGTTATCTAGCTATAAGCAGGACCGGGTGCCTTCTGTAATCACAATTCTGCACTAAGGTAAATTATATGATAAAAGCTATATTCTGAAACCTGTATAAATTATGCAATTTTGCAAGGCTTCCATCATTTGCACGATTCTGTCTCCCTTTTTCTGTTTTACTTTTACTATTTCACACAGTCTATTTCTGTTTCTGCTGCTCATTAGGAGGGGCAAGGTGTATGCGGGGCGTATAAGAAAGAGGCAGATTTAGGGGAGCGGAACCAGTTGCACTTGGGTGTGGAGCTTCGGGGCCAATGCAGGGGGCACCACAGCTATGATTTGGAATGAAGCACAAAAGGCATCACACAGGGTGTCGCTGTCATTTGAGATCCCAAGCTCTGCCCCTGGAGAAGCCCTGCTCTGTGACTAATGGAAATCGTATTTAGTAACTTATATGGGCTTTTGAGTAGAGATGTCACTATTTCATACGTCCTTGGCGCAGAATATTTAGCTAGCTGAATACAGTAACCACTGAATAATAGTAACTACTGGCTGCTTGCTTTGAAAGCAGTCACTGCAATATTTATGCTACCATCAGTACCGTACTGATGCACAGGGTATTGTTGTACTGGTTACAAGAGCTAGCAGGTAACGTTACGATTCCCTATCCGTTTTTGACTTAGTGCAGGAATATCCTAGCCAGCTTTTATGTTGTTAGACAGAAATCAAATAGAATGTTCCTTCCAGCATTTCAGCAATGTATTTCAGCCATATAGCTGCTTTCATTCAACAGAAGACACCCCAAGGTTGCCAATTGCCACCCTGTAAAAAATGTGTTTGCACGGTGTCTAAGGTAGCGGAACTGCACCAGGCTCTTTACAATTGCTCATATACTGATCAATCAAGCTACCCAGAAAACATACAGTCTTCTTCTAAAGCGGTGCCAAAGGGCTGGAACAGACTGGTAATTTAAAATAACTACCAGGTTGTATGGTTATAAAGCCTTAAATGGCTCAGGACTGCAATACCTCAAGGACTGCCTCTCCCCATATGAACTGACCCTGTAATCATCATCTAAGGCCTTTCTTAGTGTGTCTCCTCCACAAGAGGTCTGGAGGGTGGCAAAACAAGAATGGGACATTTTTGTGGTGGCTCCCCATTTGTGGAATGCTCTCCCCAGAGAGGCTCATATGACACCTTCATTATATATCTTTAGCTGCCAGGTGAAAACTTTTCTATTTAACCAGTCTACATCCTTTAAAATGTCTTTGTGGGAGAGGGGTTATTGGTTGGTTGTTGTTTTTATTATGTGTTTTGTGTTCTCATTTTGTATTTTTATGCTGTGAACCTATAATCTTCGGAAGAAATTTAAATAACTATGTATCTGCACCCCTGCTCACTTCACTTCGCTCACTGGCTGTCCCCCTCACCATTACCACACCTCAGTTACTATTACTATTCTTAAGATATTAGCATTATTTTTCACATGGTGTTCCTTCACTAGATTGGAACCTCAGCAGGCATTCTCCCATGAACCCTCATTTCAATAAACTGGTGCCAGAGTTGCAGGACCTATTATTTGCCCATAATGGAAAGTGGTGTTTGGACTCATAAGGGAGTATCAGGAGTACCCCCAAGTTATCTACTCCCTCCTTCAGAGAGAGTGTGTCCTGAACCCCTGGCCTACCTGGCAGTAAGTTGGTATGTCCGCAGTCCAGGGTCAATCCACATGCCCAAAGTCCAGTCCAAAGCAGAGTCCCACAGAGATCCTGGTGCATCCAAGCTGAGGTCCATCAAACATGGGCAAGTGAGCAGACACAGCACGGTGCTTCCCTTTTGTACTTTGCATGCTGATTGCAGCATCTGGGCTTGACAAGGCATGTGACCCTCACCTGCTCCAAGCCTGCCCCAGCTGAGAAATCACACACCTCCTCCCAGAGCTAGCGAGCCCCATCTGGCCAGATAGGGAGCTGGGCTGTGGGCCCTTGCCTACCTGAGTCTCATAGAGTGCCTCTCTCACTGCTCCCTATGTCTCAGAGCCCACCGTGTTCATGGAGACGGGGGCCACTCTGGTGATGGGTGCTGCTGCTCTGGTTCCTGTGCACGGACCCCCATCCCCTCGTCATCCTCTGTCACCCTGAACTTCCTACACCAACCTCTCCTTCCCCATCCCCAGCTTGCCCCGGTGTGTCCCAGTCCTGGCCACACCCCTTGCCGGGATCCTCTTCCTCCTCTGCCAGTTCATAACAGAGTGTATCTCCATCAAAAGCAGCAACCTCCCAGGCATCCGGTCTTGGGAACCACCCATCAATAGTGCCACAGTCTTCTCTGAATTTAGCTTTAGTTTGTTGACTCTCATCCAACGAACTGAGGCAGTACAATGTTCCTGCACATCCACTGCCACACCTGCCTGTGTAAAGCAGAAGTAGAGCTTTGTTTCACCAGCCAAATCTGTACTATCCCACTAAGCCCCTTGACGCCTCACCCATTTCAAACACCCATACTCCTCTCATGATTACATCCCTCCCTTCTGGCTATTTTCTCTCTGCTTTCCCACTCACTATTTAAGGTGTTCAGCTTGTCTTACTTCTTTTTCTTTTGAATGCAGTGCATTTTTAGATATTCTAGGGGGTGTTTTGCTGCCATCCAGAATTCTGGAATTTCCACTGTTGCTCAGTCAGTGTCTGATGGTCTAGCTTTCAATGAGATTTCAACCAACATCATGCCGTTGTGACAATCCGTATCATTTTGAGACCCTGCAGAAAAAGCAAACGCCATCACAAGGCTGGAGGAATGGGAAGTCTCTGCAAATCAATATGTAGAAGTGACACCCGAGAAAATGCTGCAAGTCAGAACGCACAAAGAAAATGAACAATACAAAATAGCATGCTCTGTTTTGTAAAGAGTAACCTCCAATCTGGCGTAGCAATTGAGGGATGTTATTTCAAAGTAATACTAAGAAAGCAAAGCCAGGGGATTTGATGTGCAAATGTTTCATGCGCTCCTAAAGCCACAGCTCCTCCCAAGCGGCCTTTGCCAAGAAATACATTACAAGTGGTATGTTAAGTACAAATTGTAAAGTATTTTGTATTGGCTTTGCCATTTCTGATGTGACAAGCACTGAGAGTAAAAACTGAATGCCAGGAAATCCTTCACCCTGCTTACAATTAGTTGGCTCAGGCCTAGCTCTTGCTGAGAGGCCAAGCTTCTACCAGGGTTATGCCATTTGAGACTCCTGGTTGGAGATCATCTAATGGAGTCCCCACAAACAGAACAGGCACAAAAGATTCCTATACATAGAAAACTACTGTGCCAGGTAGAAGGCGAAAGGTATGATCTTTCTCCTTCATATCTAGTTGCAGGGAGCTGGATCAGGCCAAAGGCCCATCTAGTCCTGCAATCTGTTTCACACATTGGCTACCCAGCAGCTAGTATACAGGGAGTTTGAGGTGGGGTTTGTTTCTCTTTTTTTGCACAAAGTAATGCACTATTTGTATAGGTTAACAACATTCATATATTACTCAAATTAAAGACTGCTAAGTGCTTTACAAAAGACAATCTAAAATATTCATTAAAAGTAGCAACACAAGATAACATCGAAACAAGTTACATAAAATGTAAATATAACTTTAAAAATACAAATATTAAAAATATAAAATAAAAACAGCAATTTAAAAACTATTATACTTACTAAAATTGCATGTTAAAATTGTATGCTAGAATTACATATCTGCTAAAATGATATGTGAGCTCCAACCTTTATACCCCAGATAGCGGTTTTCCCGCTTTGATTTTATTTTATTTTGCTTAACTTCATGTAGGAGGAAGATATTCTTTTCTCTTGCAGGTGTCAAGAAAGTACTTTCTGCTAGGATGAAGCCTTCTGCCTCACTCCAGTGCAACAAAAAGTGAGAATTCATTATGATGGTTATGTAAATAGGTGCAGGTTCGATTCTTAATGGTTGGGGTTACCCAGTGGCAAGAAACATGTCTAGCCTCACCACAATCCCAATGGTTCCACTGAGCCCAGTTCTTTATCTTGTTCCCTACACATGAAAATGAATGCCACTCATGCCCCCAAAGATGAAGTTGGTGCAAATTACAAGCAAAAGGGTCAAGATTAAACTTTGGAAAGAAATTTATGATAGCACAAACTAGTTCATCATGAAACAGACAGCCTTGGAATCTGTATATTTTCTTCAGTAGAGGTTTTTAAGCAGAGAATGGACGACCACCTTGTTTGGACGCTGTAGTCCTGGGTTTCTTGAATCAGGAGTGGTTGGACTAGATTACCTTTGAAATACCTTCCAACTTTTTGAGTCTTGAAATTTTGCCTTGGCTTGCTTCATATTTTCTAGCAGCTTTGCCATGGTTTTCTTCTGTTCCACTTCTTATTAGAAGTTCTGTGGTATCTTTCTGGAATCCCAAGCACACCCTGCCTTTCTGAGGCAACAGAAACTGGGAGCCTCTCCTTTTTTGCAAGTAGCTTCTAAGTTGACTTTACCACATGACCCTAAGGCTGTGTACACACTACACCTTTAAACTACATTTGAAACACATTCTTTCCCTCAGGGAATTCTGGGCACTTTAATTTACCTCTCAGATTTATAATTTCCAGCAGCTCTTAACAAACTTCAGTGCCCAGAATTCTTTGAGGAAAAGAATGTGTTTCAAATGTGCTTTAAAGATACAGGGTGTTCACAGCCTGAAAATGAAAATCTCGGAGGTCCATCCTGCCACCCGAACAAATGAGAACAGGGGATAATCATGAGTAGTAAGAAAGGGTAGTAGCGAAAAAGACACAAACCACTTTTAAAACCAGCCTTTAGGGGTCATTGCAAAACTGTCCATATCGTCTGTAAATTAAGGGAGTTCCACTACAGAGAGCACTCATTTTATCCCTCTGTCAGAGTTGAGCCTCCCAGTCCTAGAGTTACTCCACATTGATGAAACATTAGCCCAGGACACAAATATGTCTAAACTGACAATCAGGTTTCATAAATGACTTTGAAAACAACAGCATTATAAAATGTCAGTCCCTGAACTAAATCGATTCCCTGATGGGTGCCCTTGCAATCTCTAGTTGCCAATCTAGGGGTAAAAGGGAAGCATGGAGGAATGACTACTTGTGGGCTCTTGTGTATAAGAATGGGGGAACCCTTTCAAGCTCTTGATGAAAGCTGCCTTCTAGGAAAACTACTTTACCCAGTAGAAGGCCTTGAACAAAGTTTAAAAAGATGTGATGTTTATGTTCTGGAGTAGGGCAAGTAATAAGGGTTGACCAACTACTTCTTATTTGTTTCATACTTCAAAGGTAGCCATGTTGGTCAATAGGGGAAAAAACTCAAATTTCACAGTGTGGTGACATCTTTATTAGGACCAACCAAAATGTCATAAAAGTGAGCAAGGTTTGAGTTCTCCAGAACTTTCCCCCAGGCAAAACAGAGTGGAGCGAAAAAGATGGCATGATGTTAAAGCCACAATATATGCCCTTTGAAACTACCTTAAGAAGGAATACAGGGCTTGTGAAGACTTGATTAGATTTTAGCAATTGCTAGTTGTTAAACAGTTTTTCAAGATACACTAAGGTGTACTGGGCCAATGAAACAAAAAATGGATGATTCCTCATTTAAAACAAACAAACATCCAGTGGTTAATCAGACCTACTTGTTCAATTTCTACAATCCCACTTTTTTAAAAAAAACAAAAACATATTTAATTTGTTTCAAACATCCCCTTTATCAGCCTTAGCAGATACAAGTGACTCAGCATTTATTTACTGCAAGTTCATATTTGAGTTGTAATTAAGTAAGCAAAGACAGAGTCCTATGCACACTTGCCCTCAGAGAATGTTCCCACTGAAAATCAGTGGGTTTTATTATTTCTGGGTTAATGTGCATAGGATCAGATTGTAAGCAACCCACATTCCTCTTTTCTACTCTGTTGCACCTAAATGGCAGCAATCAAAACTACTCTGACTTTTCTTCCAGTTCCAGTATGTTGCAACTTCATCCCTGCTCCTTTCTTTCTCACCTTAAATAAGCAGGTTTGGAGTAGAAAGCTATTTGGCATCAACTATCTCTTGAGCATCCCTGTGAGTCATTCAAAGGGGTGTGGGCCAAATGAATATTATGCCAATTATCTCATAACCCAATAAACTTTTGGCTGATATATGATTCAAGTACAAAATCACATATGTACCAAGCCAATTACAAAGTGTGCACAAATTTCAAATCTTAAAGTAGATGGAAGCAAAGGCCATATGACTTTTTCATATATGGAAATTAATTTCTTGAAACACGCAGGCTCCCTTTGTAAGGCAATGTTGTTTGTACTTTGGTATCTTTACCCAAATATAACAATATTGCACAAGAAAGAACCCTTAGAATGAAAGGATGGCATTCAACAAAGCTTTACTCTGAGTAGATTAGGGTTGCTATATCCCCCAAAGTGAAAATCTTTGTTGTCATACGTCCAGGTTTTCCAGGACATTTTACCCATTTGGACACCATTTTGACGGTCTGGGAAAACCTGGACATATTGCAGCCCTGCAGTAGATACATTGAAGTTTATGAACCTAATGCAGTTGTGTTTGTTAAATTTCAATGCACAGAACTTAGTTGAATGCCACCCAAATATGTTGATGTTCCTACTCATGCAGATTGGATTCTGCTGCTAATACACAACATGCCATACTCATAAACCAGCCCCCCTTCCCTTCAGATAGCATTCTTCAATCTCTCAGCTACTAAGGTGTTTTTTTCCAAAATCAAGGTTATTTCGTAATTTTTATTGAGTGCAATTTTCAGTTTTTAGTACAATATTTTTTTGAAAGTTACTGTTACAAACTCTGACAATTTTGACACAATCAACAAGTTGAAAGGGAACGAGGGAAATGTACAAGAAGGCGCAATCCTTTACAGACATCTCATTGGCTATGTACACGGCGGGGGCTCTGTTGGCTGGGACAGTGCATGCTACTGCGGGAGGACTCTTCCTTCCTCTGCTCATCGGGATGGAGCATGTTCTTGACACGAGAGCTTGGCATCACCCTCAGGAGGTCAAAGCTCATCTGCAGGGCATGGCCAGCTTGCCAGCGGAAAACAAGGACAGGTCTGCGGTGGTAAGCTTCGCTGTCAGGGCTGGCCTCTTTCCATGTCCTTCCGGCATCAAACAGTGGCATAAAAGTGTTCCTAAACAACAGCGGGCAGAAACGAGAACAAGAAGAACAACAAAAGGTTAGCTTTTTAGTTTTTAAATTGTGCACACTCTTATAGCATTGTGAGGGCAGACATATTGATGGTGGAGGAGGAAAGAGGAGTCCTATCTGTTCGTTGTCACCTATTAATTTTCACCTATTACGGTAATTTTCATCTATAATTAATCAAAATTTTATATTGACTAAAGCGATGGCAATTTTAAAAATGAAGTTATTTATTTAATGTATTTCTAAAAATACAGATAAGCACCATCTCATAAGAGACGATAAGCACCCTTCTATCTCACTCTGAAATGAATGATGCCCCTATGAAGAGGAAGTCTACCATAATAAATGTGTCACCTAAAGACAATCCCCCCCATAATAATTGTTTCAGTTCTGTGCAGATTCATGCAGATGGAAACATATAGGATCAATCAGCTAGACTTTATTTATTCAGGTGACAGCCCTAGTTTTAGCAATGAGTACTGGCACCATAATATGTTCTTTCCATTGGATTATAGTTGCAGAAGCTTCTTGCTACTGCTTAGGAACTAACTACTACATTAAGTACTACTACACAGTGCAGCTCCCCACTATGCAGGGGTGTTTGAGGGTTCTGGTACAACTCTATCAGAATATATGCCATCATTATTTCTTCTGGCACATGAGATTCCCTTCATAAGCCCTGCCCCAGCTAACTAGCTTCCCAGGAGATCTATGATTTTATTGGTTCTGTAAATGCTGCAATACTGCCAAAAGGTAGTTCAGAACAGTTTTCAATGTCTTTAGAGCACCTCTAGGGTCTCCTGTCCCTGAATTCCCTTTTTTTATCATTCATTATATTTTAATGAATTTCAAAAATTTCACATACACATTCCAACACATAAAAACTTGTTATTGTGTTTATTTCAACTTCCCCTCCTGTTTTCCATGGTGTTTTTAATTTCTCACCCTTGCTGCACCCTATCACTTGTCCCTGAATTCCTGACTGGCTGGCAAGATCTGCCATCTAAACTCACCACCATTATATTACATGCATATACTGGAACAATATGAATGCACACACATACACACAGAGTCTGTATATTGCCATCTATGCCTTCTGCCTACTCTACTCTAGCCTACCTTTTCATTTTGAATGTACAACTTTCCTACTAACTTTTTCCAGAAATCAGCACTGAGTCAAAGGAAGTCCTGACCCAAATGCCTTTAAAACTGGTATCTTGAACCCAGCTTTGGAGTTTCTAGCCCATGTGTCTTCTTGACACCTTTCCCATCAGCCCAAAAATAAACTACAATGTTTTCTAGTGCACTGAGAGTTGGGGCTAAGCCAATGCTCTGTGCTTGTGTAGGAGAATCAAGCTCTCAATGACAGCATCTCTTCACACTGATCCAGTCCCTCTCTCCATTCTTTACTTTTTTACTTGGGGCAGGAGGAGGGCAAAATCAACAAAGCTGCCTATATCATCCTCAGCCTCCCTGCATGACTTTTCTGTGATTGTGCTATTAAAGCAATCTGTAAAGGGTGAATAATATTACAGCAATAATGTACTTGGCCCTCAGCTACATTGATTTCTTTTCATGTTTCATTCGTAGGAAATCAGGTGTGGGGGGCAATATTCCCCCCCTTTCCCTTTTCTCTTTGGAAATACTGTGGTTTTCCTTGACCGCCCCTCCTCTGGTTTGATGCTAGGCAGAGGAAATTACCCCTTGCCTCCACTCTTTGCTACAGATTAGCTCCAGCTCTTGGATATGTTTGCTGAAATCTATGCCTCTAGGCAGTAGAGTTAATAACAGGAGAATTGACACCTCTATTGCCCTAATGCCAGCATGAGCCATAACTTTAATAAAACAGGGTTTGCTTAATGTTGCAGCAGTAATAACCCCTGTCCAAGGTTGCCTCCTTCCCCCTTTGTAATTCTCTCAGAAATGGCGCAAAATTGGTCTGCATTTTACCAAAAGCTCTGCATTGCTTTGGTGCCCACCTTCTCCTCAATTTGAAGTTTGTGATGGGGCTTGAGAGTCAATAATTTGTAAAATGGTTTAGGAAGTGCAAACACCAATTTACATGGATTTTGAGAACCTTGATTCACCACATATCCCTTGCTTCTGCATTAAAGGGGTGAAGAATAATCCTTATTCCAGAAACACCAGACAGATGTATGCACCAGAGAACTGAATGCTGAATTATCTGTTAGCCTTGCCCTGGCCCACTTGTGCCAGGCCGTCTGCCTTTTTCATTCTTTTAAGCCCTGCATATAAGGTGAAGAGCTGTAGCTCAGTGGTAGAGCTCAAACTTTGCATGCAAAAGGTCTCAGGATTGATCCCTGGTGCCTCTCTCCAATCTCATACCCTGGAGAGCCACTGTCACTCAATGTAGATAACACTAAGCTAGGTGAGACTCAATATAAGGCAGCTTTCTGGGAGAAAAATTAGACCAATGTGCTGGACAAAAGCGGAATAGGTGGCTCTCCTAAGGAGTTTCTGGTACAGATGATTAAGGTTGTCTCTTAAAGAAAGAAATGACGCATCATCCGCTTGTGTAGTTAGTCCTGAAAAGAGCAGCAAAGGGTTGCCTGTTACCCATGCTGTAACAGAGAAGTGTAGCCCAGCAGCAAAATCCCATTATTTAGCCACGTCAGGGGGGCAAAGATACTTTTAATATACAATTGCACATTGGAAACATAAAACCGCCACATTAAATAGCAAAGCAATTGACCGCTGTGTCCCCTTGCCTAGCTCCTGATAACTAGGGGCTGCCAACACAATTATACTGGGGCTTGTGTTCCACCATCCTAACTTACTGAAGCTTAAAAAATGTCCCTGCTGTGCCTGACATTTTGCTTCTCTTAAAATTCATCATCTTTTGGAATCAAATCATTTTTGCAAACCTAGGTAGTAATGAAACTTTTATTTATTAATCTGGGATTCACATGGGGGAGAAAAGGAGAAAGGGGGAGGGCAGAAACCAGTCAGAGAGAAATGCAGAACAGGGAAGCTTGTGGAAATTACCCGACAGGGAAAAAGATAAGTGCGTATGATAGGGTTAAACAGGCAAAGCTTAACATGAATAAAATCTCAACTGAAATCAGTGTGATTTACTTCCAGAGTTTAGAAGCAGGGTGAAAGGAAGACAGGAGTGTAACCAGAGGATAGGTGTAGAGTCTGCAGAAAGGTATGCCAGATGGAGCCAAGCGTATGTCAGAAACTGAGTTTTACAGCCCAGTCTAAACTGGAAAGTACATCCTATTGCTTTCAATGAGACATACTCCTAAATACATGTGCACAGGAAAAGATATCCATCTTTATATATCTTTATATATCTTGGGGTACTCTGAACTGAGCCAACTGTGCCTCACTGCACTCCTGCCTCTAAGACTGCACCCCACCAACATCAAAGGCAGGATACAGATTTTGCCTCCTCTGCAACGGTGTCCAAGTGCAGCACTCTCCCCCATAGAAAGGAATGTCATCCATTCACTTACATGGAGAAATCAAAAGTATGTGTTCAGGAACTCTACCTCGCCCTTTGCCTCTGGTAATACCAGTGAAGATTTCCCCCAACTGCATTTCAAATTACAGCTGGTCTATTGTATCTCCTAGGGCAAAATGGGAATCAATGATGATGATGATTTTGCATTATTTATGTACTGCTATGAATCTCTATGGTGCATTACAAAGCATAAGAAGATAAATCCTTACCTTCCCCAGACACCTTGCAAATTAAAAATTGACACAGGGGAGGGGGGGCACTGCATATAGGCACATGCAAACAGGGAAGGATATGGGTTTATTTCAGTTACCCGTACTTAGGAGTAGTTACAGTGCCTTGGGAGGACCAGGCAAATGTGGCTTAATTGAAAAGATTGGTTTTGAGGAGAGATCTGAAGGCAGGAAGAGAGGCAGCATCCTTCAGATGTTCTGGGAGAGAGTCCTGAGCTTAAAAGGCATCAAGAGCAAGCAAATTCATTTGAGGGGGCAGAAGATCTTTAGATGACTAAAGAGTGAAGGTCACAGGCAGGGCTGCCACAGGATATGATGCGACCAGAGAGATAAGAAAGGGCAGTGGGAGTGTAGAGGGCTTTGAAGACAAGCGCAAGGAGTTTGTGCTTGATCTGGGAGAAGGCCAGAAGCCAGTGTAGGGATTTAAGGAGGGCAGAACCATAAAGGAGATGAATGATTTTGGCAGCAAAGTTCTAGACAGAAGGGGGTGGGGACTGAAGCAAGACAACGAGTGGACCAGAGTGGAGACAGCAGCAGTTGTCTAGGCGAGAGCTGACCTAGAGTAGTCAATGAAGGATACAAAGGGAGGAGATTGTAAAGGGAAAATCAACATGACTTGGCAACAGTACGACAGCAGGCACAGAAGGGAGAGGAGTGAAAGATAAAGCCAAAGTTTCATTCCTGGACAAGAGGAGGGTAGGTGGTGACATTTTTAATAGATACAGAAAATGATCTGAGGAGAGGTGGAGTGCTTAGATAGCAGTATGAGACATTTACCCTCGAACATGTTAAGTTTAGAAATCAATGAAATGTCAAAGTAGAAATATGAAGCAGTTGGAGATGCAAAACAGGAGGGAGACAGGTCTGGACCAGAGAGGTGTAGCCAGCTGTCATCAGCATGTAGGCAGTACTGAAAGCTATGGGATTTTATGAGGACATTCAGGGCCGGTGTGTCAAAGGAAAACAGCAGAGGGCCAAGAACAAATATCTGATATAGCCATGAAGAGGATGTTAGAGGGGATTTTCAGGAGGGCGCAGAAACCAGATTGTAGGGGTCAGGAGAGGAGCTGGAGGAAAGGAAGTTGAGGCAGTGGAAGTAAGCAACAAGTTCCAGCTGTTTGGAGACAAAGAGAAAAAGGGAAATTAGTTGGTAGATGGACAGAAAGGAAGGGCTGATGCATTATTATTATCTTTTAAGGACAGAGGAACCTGTGGGATACTTAAAAGCAGCAGGAAATAAGCCAGAAAGCAGGAAGAGGTCGATAATTTATATGGTGGAAAGGCAGGAGAATGAAGGGGCAGGTTGCAAGAAAGGACAGGATGAAGGAGGCACAGGGAGAGGTGGATTAGGGGTGAGGTGAAAACCGAGCCAGCTCCTATCTGCCTCTGCATGCCTCTGTAAAAGAGGTGATTTTTATACATACAATGTGAACGGATTCTCACGTTTCTAAGACTATTCCTTGCTGATAGCAGTAGCAGACATAATAATCTATCCTTGAGCTCAGACCTGCAGCCTGCACAAGACTGTTCCACAAGAGACTATGATATAGCTAGCAGTGATAAAACTACACTACTGAGATTTATTTGAGATTAAATGGTCCAATAAAAGTACAAAATGTTGTTAACACGTCATATAATCTCTAGGCCAAACAGCACCCCCCTGCTTCAAATCTTCATGTGGCGGAAGCAGCGCTGCAGAATGGTGCACAGATGTTGTTACCCGGCTCCAGTGTAGAGTCAGTGTGGCTTCTGTGCCACAGTAAATTGCAAGGAAAGGAGGGGAATGCCAGCTGTACAGATTGAAAACATGCCTGCAAATATGGAGCAATCCTGGAATAGGGTAGGCAAGATGAAAGGGTGGGGAGAGGAAGAAGCCAGAGCAGCCACTGTTGCCTCTAATTGTTCATACAAGCACTCCCTGGTAAGTTGCCCTAACAATGTCATCTCCCTAGGGAATCCCAATTGTCAGCTGAGTGCAGTTTCACACTTCACAGGGAGGATAATTTGACAGCCACAATTAACTCAAATGGGGCTTTGATTCTATGAAGGGAGGCCATCGTGTGGTTAAAAGTTATATATATAAAAAACAACTGTTAACACTGCTCCCCACCAGGTGTGTATGAGACAAAGCTCATTAATTTCCAGAAGTACTTGAGAGGGAGAACACAGAGCAAAGACACAAAGGAAACTGCAGTATGGAACATAGCTCTCCATGCGGGGACAGACTCCCCTTGGCTTTTGCCATGACAGATGCAGAGTACAATTCAAAGTTCTGGGAGAGGCTGAACATCCCATTGGCAGGCAGTTGACTCATTCCTCCTAGAAGAATGTGTGCCAAGAGGAACATGTTCAAGAGGGCCAAGAATAAAAGAATCAGCACAGCAAATATAGAGATGAGGTTATTCTGGATGGCCTCATTCTTTTGTGACTCTTTCCTGTGAAAAGGCAGGCTGCACAATCCCTGCACGTTCAGACTACAAGGAATGAACTGAGGAGGAGGGAACAGGATTGTAGCAGTAGGCCCTGCTTGCACACACAATCCAAATATTATGCCTCATGCACCAAGCCTAAACAGACACTGGCTCTCTGTGCAATCTGAGGACCTGTGAAACTTCACATATTCCGGCTGTTTGTGCACAGGCTCTGTGAACTCAAAGCCAATGCAAGAGAAGAGTTTGGCGCTGACCTCTGCAGTCCCACTCACCCTACTGCATGTTCAGTGCACACTGACTGTAGTGCACATAGCCACATTAAGACCTCCCTGAGGTTCAACTACAAAATTCGTTACAATGGACCTTGCAAGATGACAAAAATCTCATGCACCAACCTCTGAAAAGAAAACAGAACTTTGACAAATAGGATTTTTAAATGCTTATTGCATTTGCCCTCACATTTTGAGCATGTGGCTCTTCTTCTGTTTTTTACTGTGGCATAATTGAGGCTGATAGAAAATGAATCCATGGCAGGGAATCTCAAGCTCTTTCCCACCTGCTAGTTCTCACCTACAAACTCCCCTCTCACCAATGGGAATGCCCTGTGCAGATGGAAATGTAGGTCAAGAACATTGCTGGGAGAAAGTGGTGAGCAGAGGTCATTTCCCCCACTTTCTGCAGCAAATCACTTTCTTCTTGCAAATGAGAAGCATAGGCTTGGTTTTGGAGACATGTTAAAATCTGCTCTCTTAACCTTTTGACATTTCGTGGAATTTAATCTAAACTTTACCTTACAATCTACACATTTGCATCTCACTACTATTTAAGAACTTCCAGGAATGTTTACCTTGGGTTTTATTTTCTCCTCTAAACAAGTCATAAAACTCTTAAGAAACATTCTGTATGAACTAAACTAGGCAGCCCTGCAGTTCCTCCCTTTTTATTTGTTGAATAAGATATACTCTGATATGACTCAGAATTACTAAGGAAGGGAGCAACAAATGAAGAATCTTAAGACTGGATACAGTAACCAGATTTGTTCTCCACTTCTCTGCAATTTTCAGTAAGTCAACAGCCACTCTAAAATTGATGAGTTCCTAGTACTTTAGATTCCATAATATCTGGAGAGTCTGTGAGATTTAACAGTAATCAACCATAGATCATAGATATGATGAAAGGAATTTGCAAATAATTCTTGTTACTCCCTTTTTCCCAGTGTGTGTGTGTGTGTGTGTGTGTGTGTGTGTGTGTATGTGTGTGTTCTAATTTGCTACAGATTCAGTGCTTGCTTCCTAATTACTGGACTCACTTTCGCCCTAACAATGGCATTATATACTTGCTTTGATAAAAACTGGGAAATGTGAGGAAAGTAACTAGCACTATCAGAAATGCAACCATTACACAAATAAGATACTTGTGTTTTTAAAGTACAGCATCTACATGGAGAGGGACAAGCCGTGTAGCCCTTGTTAAATAGTATCTGTATACTACAGTGCAACTCCAGGCTTAGGGTACAAAACACACAGATTACTCGACAGTCTACAATAATGACAGCAACTGTGGTCTAGTTATGTTTGGAGGAACATACTCCTCAGCACGGTATATTGAAAACAGGATAATAGAATCATAAATCGTAGAGTTGGAAGGGACCACAAGAGTAATATAGACCAACCCCCTGCAATGCAGGAATCTCAACCAAAGCATTCATGACAGGTGACCATCCAACCTCTGCTTAAAAACCTGCAATGAAAGAGTCAACCACCTCCCGAGGGAGACTCTTCCACTGTCAAACAGCTCTTACTGTCAAAAAGTATTTCCTGAGGTATAGTCAGAATCCCCTTTATTGTAACTGAAAGCCATTAGTTCAAGTCCTACCCGCCAGAGTAGGAGAGGACAAGCTTACTCCATCTTCCATGTGGCAGCCCTTTAGATATTTGAAGATGGCTATCATATCTCCTCTCAGTCTCCATTTTATCAAGCTAAACATGGCCATGTCTGTTTATGTTTCTCCCTCAAGTAGATCAATGGAAGAAGTAGACATTCTTGTTATATTTTTCATAATATGTTCATATCACCTGTCTCATCACTACCACAGCTCTTTCCCATTAACTGGAAGTTCAGCAGAAGTACCACATATTTTGGCCTGTGAGTCACCCCATGACAGGGACAGAGAATAGTCACAAATCTAGAAAATGGGATGGAGATGATAAACATGGCAGAGCAGAGCATCAGAAGTGGTATTGTGACATGGCAATAACACTGAAGAAAGGCCTAGGTAGAACAAGCTAGTCAGTTCTTCTGCACATATAGGCCTGGTTCATATAACATGATAAGCCAAACTATTGTTTACTTGAACCACACAAGACATATGGGCTCCTGGAAATGAGCTTGCAGGTCCTTTGGTATTTCCCTGGTCCTTCTTACTGAATCATGATGAGCATTGGACTACCATGCCATCTGAACCAGGATTCATAGTTAAGCTCTCTTGTTATGTACTGAGTTGAATAGGATCCAAAATGCAGCAGTCTGATTGGTCCTAGAACAATAGGATTCAGAATGTAGCAGTCTGATTGGTCCACAGGAGCCACCCAATCCAGCTCCAGGTGGAAGTGAATCTGCAACCTGATTGGCCTACAGGAGAATCCCAGAATTAGTCAGTCACATAGGGCCCATTATGTAAATAATGTATATAAAGCAGACATTCTGGGGGAACTCCCATTCCTCCTCACCACTATGAGCTGAATAAAGAGCATGAAATCCACTCTCAACTCTGAGTATATTTCATCTCTCCTCACTAACCATGAGTTGTAGTCAAAGTTTATTATTTGCTGTGGTCTGTTCTTAGCTACAGTACCACGTGTGAAGTTTAACCATGAGTCCTGTTTGGACCTACATGCTAAGCCAAACCTTGACTTAGTTCAGTGCAGTATGGGAGCAAACAGGCCCAATGACAAACAAAGTGGCCATAAGTGTTTCTCCAAGATCCCACATGTACACACTGTCCTGAGAAACAACAGTTTTGCTAATGCAAACCAGACCGTGGAGTGTGAGCTAGAATAGTCAGGTGGCCTTGCTATAGGCTGTTAGCCAGGAACCAAACTCAGAGCATATGGGAGAAAGGGGAGATGTTTACTAGAGCACACTATCACACAAAGCCACTGGCCTCCACTTGTTCCACTGTATTTGGAGTATGCTCGAAAGGAAGTCATGGTGACCACTGGTCTTTCCTTTAATGTTGAACATCAAGATATCTTTCTCCCTTCAAACTAAACCAGTGCATCTATTCAATGGAAGAATGGGGAAATCGGGGTGTGTGCAAATCCCAAATTCAGTTCTATATGCCCCTTCCTAAAAAGTTATTGCAAAAGTTTGTTGTTGTTTTTTTAAAAAAAATCTGAAAATACTATTATTTATTTAAAGATGGGCTAGTGGTGTCCTGTACCAATTACTCATCTTCCTGATAGTCTTTGGAAATCACAATTTGCATTTTAGATAAGAAACTCTCCAGGCATCCTCCTCCTGCAACACAGTTCTTGGCATGGGCTATATTTCACGCTGTCAGTCCCACTCATTGCTAATTAGCATGGAGAATTGCAGTGATGTTAACCATAATTTTCATCCCTTCTCCCCACCTTCAAAACAAGGGTTTGGTTACCTAATGAGACCCCTGAGGATAATCAGAAAGAAACAGGGACAAATTCAATCATGGCGCAGCTCTGGTAACTTCAGTGCTATTACTAGCAGAGGGAAATAGTTCTAAAGGGAAAAAATAGACACAATACACTAGTGGGAAAGCGAAATAAAAAGTAAAGAAAGGGGGAAATTATTATTTTTTTAAGTCATAGAAGGAGTAATTTGGCATAATATGCAAGAACACAAGATGAAGACTGGACATTTGGTGTAGCTCTGCCATTAAATTTGGCCACCGGGTCTCTATTTGTCACACTGAAATTTTAACTTAAAATGGGGAAAAAATGCTTATGTATTGAAAATGGATTTTCCCAATATTTTACAAATATCACACCTGACTTTAAAAACGTATGAGATAAGAACTATTTGGGCAATAATGATGATAAGGATATGCTATATAATTTCCAAATGCACTTTTAACTTCCTCATATGTGGAGCTGGGATTTGGAGTCTGGTTACATGTCGCAATCACCACCTGAGAAGTAGCCAGGGTGTGACTATTGAGTATCTGAGGCAGGCTTCCCCAGCCTTTTTGGCCAGAGAGCACATCTCAAAATTTGCAGGATTGCGGGCAGCACCAGTCACACAATAGCTGCTAAGGGGTGTGTGTGGCGTAACACTAAAAGAGAGAGACAACTACCCCTGACAACCTTAGGCTTACCATGGGAAGTCAGTGACGTCTTTGCTGGTCCTGAATCACACAGTATTGATTTTGCATACACACTGGTGCTGTTGCTGTCTAATAGCAGCAAGGAGCATTTTTCAGCACCAGAATGAATACATACACACACACACACGGTGGTCATGCCTTACTTTTATTTCACAGAAATCATTTAGAAGGTCTCTGTACATCTTGCCCTATAACTTTCCTTCCAAAATAAAAAAAATCCTTCCAGTAGTACCTTAAAGGTAAAGGTAAAGGGACCCCTGACCATTAGGTCCAGTTGTGACTGGCTCTGGGGTTGCCGCACTCATCTCGCTTTATTGGCCAAGGGAGCCGGCATACAGCTTCCGGGTCATGTGGCCAGCATGACTAAGCCACTTCTGGTGAACCAGAGCAGTGCACGGAAACACCATTTACCTTCAGCTGGAGCAGTACCTATTTATCTACTTGCACTTTGACGTGCTTTCGAACTGCTAGGTTGGCAGGAGCAGGGACTGAGCAACGGGAGCTCACCCTGTTGCGGGGATTCGAACTGCTGACCTTCTGATCAGCAAGTCCTAGGCTCTGTGGTTTAACCCACAGCGCCACCCGTGTCCCTAGTAGTACCTTAGAGACCAACTAAGTTTGTTACTGGTATGAGCTTTTGTGTGCATGCACACTTCTTCAGATATGTGTGCATGCACATGGAAGCTCATACCAAGAACAAACTTAGTTGGTCTCTAAGGTGCTACTGGAAGGAATTCTTTAATTTTGTTTCAACTACGGCAGACCAACACGGCTACCTACCTATTTCTTTCCAAAGTGTTAGAAAAAAGGAAAGTCAGAGTCTAGGCCCCATGCCCAAGGGCACCTTTGAAAGCCTTCATGGGCACATGGCACCCACTGGCGCTGGGTTGGCAACCACTGATCTAAGGACACCCTCTGGACAATCAGCAGTCAAGGACACCTTGGAGTGACATCATTCTTGGTGTCATGCTCAGAAAACAGGAAACACTGCTGACTAACAGGCCTTTGTCTTTTCACTATCTCATTCTCTGCTAGCTGAATAGTGATAAGGAAAAAAATTATCACCAACAGTGCCGCGCTTTCACGTAACTTGATGTCAAGCAAACACTTCCAGTTTACTCACGTTCTCGTGGTCTAGAAGGCACCTTTAGAATTCTCAGCTGCCATAACTGGTCTGCCTCTCATGTGATGACTGTAAAATGCAGCCAATTGCACAGTGACAAATGATTGTTCCTTCAAAAACTGTCCTGAGGTCTTATGTACTGTATTTTTTTCGTCTAGAAGACGCCTACATGTATAAGATGCCCCCTATTTTGGGGGACCCCGATTTAAGAAAATGGGAGTTGATGAATCTGTGTATAAGATCTGTGTATCTGCCTCCCAATTTTTGACATTATTTTTTTAGGGGAAAAACCTAGTCTTATACATGGAAAAATACAGTACTTCCTTCAGACCTACATTCAATGGTTTGTTCTGTGTCCCATGTGTTAACCATCCCTATCTTCATCTTCACAATTCTCCCTTCACATTTCCCCCTCTCCCTCAGTAAATTAATATGGACATCCATATTGGTCTGCTGTAGGGTCACAGAGATGTGACTTAAGCCTTATAATGAAAGCTTTCTTATGAAAATGATATATAGCTTTTTGTCATCTTCTTGTCAGATGACCCATTTTCAAGTCTCTGTTTCTTGAATGTAATCTGTTTGATTTCACTTATTATGTTGTCTGGTCCTAACTGAGATTTTGTACACCACATAGACATATTTTTATATGAGTTTGTGGTATAGAAATGAAATAAAAAGAGCACAATAAATTTTTTGGGGGGGTCTCCTATTTTCTGTAAAAGGGCAAACATCCCCACCTATACAGGCAATTGCCAGAGCTTCAGCTTCTTCAGTTATTTTATTTATTTCATAAAATTTATACCCTGCTTGATTGTTTTTTTTTAAAAAAAACCCCACCTCAAAGTGGTTTACAAAATAAGCATTTGCGGGTTCTAAATATGCCCACTTGAAGCTAATCTTGAGTGTTTCTGAATAACGGTTAGGTTTAACAGCTAAAAGTATATTGGATGGTATTCAACTATGTTTTACACAGAGTAGGTCTACTAAAAATTGAAGAACCAAAGTTAGTCATGTTCATTGATTGTAGTGGATCACCTATCCTATGAGTAATCCATAGCCGAATACCACCCGGTGGGAGGAGAGAAAGAGAAGGACCTAAAAGAGAGAAGTGGTGATAGGAAAAGCTTGAAAATGTATAATTGTGGTGATTTGTTATTCATGCACCATTGATTGGAAGAATCTCCTTTCCACCTCTTTCTTTTGATGATGAAGAAGAAGATTTTGGATTTGATATCCCGCTTTATCACTACCCTTAGGAGTCTCAAAGCGGCTAACATTCTCCTTTCCCTTCCTCCCCCACAACAAACACTCTGTGAGGTGAGTGGGGCTGAGAGACTTCAGAGAAGTGTGACTAGCCCAAGGTCACCCAGCAGCTGCATGTGGAGGAGCAGGGACACGAGCCTGGGTCACCACATTATGAGTCTACCACTCTTAACCACTACACCACACTGGCTCTCCACCTCCCAACAAAGAATCTTGTTGTTTACAACAAGCAATTAAATATGGAGTAGAGGAGTACAGGGACTAGTTTTCTTACTATTTTTATGACTTTTTTGACAACAAATTTTCTGCTTCAAGGTCTAGGGAGTCTTCTGTAAATTTTCATCCACTGTTCAAAATAATTTGGAAGGCTGCCAGGCTGTTACTGGAAAGTTTCCATCTTGGCAAGTTCTTGTGAAAGAGAGCCCCCAAATCAGATTATGACATGCAAATGAAGAACATCTATGTAGATCGTCTTCTTTTGCTCACTTAGAGCTTTAGAGAGGAACCAGATGCAAAATGCCTAGTTGCACAGCACGAGTTGTGATTTAACCTATGATCAGAAAAGTAAAGCCTTTTACATTTTACAAATTGATTTGCCTGCTACCGAAACACAAAAATAGGCCCAGAGCAGGGAGCTGGTTCACATTAAGATTCATTCGCTACAGTTAGAAAGATGAATTTTTAAAAGGAAGCCCTAAGATTTGACAGCTTTCCAAGTGAACACATTGTAGTTAAAACTTATTAGGAGCATTTACAGATCAAAGGGAGAATCTACCTTGCTTTCTCAAATTGCAAATGTGTAGCTTGCAGTTGCAAATCAGCAGCAGTAATCATAGTAATTCACCCAAAACCATAATGCATAAATGATGCTCTGTGTTCCCTGTCCCTGCCAGCTGGAAAACTCCTACAGCATCAGAATCAGCTACACCCTCCAGTTTCTCTGCCAACACATTGTATTGCAAACATTATTCCTCCAAATAGTGGGAAGTCTGCCCAATTATACCTTGTGACGACAGGAAACAGTCGGGTTGTGCATCTGTCTGTTGCAGACCAAGTTCTCATGATCCTGGAAGAAAACTATTTGCAATTATAAAAAATAAAAGCAATACTTCTGATGGGATTTAAAAAAAACTAATTCTCTAACTTCTTGCCCAACTCTGCTCAGAAAGAAACTACTGAAATATATAACCAATGTATTGTTCACACATAGTGAGAAAATAGGTGCAACACTACCAAGGTTAGCAGGTTTAAAAGGGGAAGGAGGATATGGCACTCAAGACATCATTGTACAGATTTTTGGGACATGTTTAATGGATGCAAAGGAATGAATAGGAAACAGCAATCATTCTGCATGTGCTTGTCTTTGATCTGCAACCAGCTCTTAAGAGTGCTGGATCTCAGATATATATATGCCTATATAGATCTACACCTGCAGCTCTTGGAGCCCCAAGAGAAGGCTATTTCCCTCAAACTGTTCCTGGTAGAACTTACTTAGTGATAATACTGTAGTCAAATTGCCTCCGGTGAGGCCTTCTGCTCTGCTGAACCCTTAGTAAGTATAGCTAGGCTGCTCTTGTTTCACTTGATGGTCTAGTGAAGTAGGAACAGAAGAAACAGGAACTGGGAAGGCAAAAGGTCAAGGGTGGCAAGGGGGAGAGATACAGTGGACGGGGGAAACACACAGAAATATGAGAGTCTGAAAAAAGGTAGGAAATGAGGATATGACCAGAAGGGCAGATCTGTGAAAGGAATAAAATTCAAGAGACAGTCCAAACAGAGGGGAAAAGGTGGAAGGGAGCTGGTAAAGTAAGATCTGAAGATCACATTGATTAAAAACCAACCTTTGGCTTCTGGTTTATATTTCAACATAAATAGGAAACTGTTCATGCCAGCCTTCCTCAAATCCCACTACTTTATTTCAGCCCAGATGTTTGATGGAAACAATGGTATGAAGAAAAAAGTTCTGATAATTTACAGATTATGAAAATATCTGTACTAGGAGAGAAATTCCACACATAAACAATAATAGCCATTTCTCACCCCATTCATTCTCTACCCATGAATGAAAATTGTCCTTTCATAAGGGAATTAAAAAAGGGAAGGCGTGCATAATATAGAAATCAACACTCTCCACAATTACATTCATGGGTTACTCTACCCAATGGGTGAGATCGTTATATCTCCCATCCCCATGGGTCAAACTGATAGCTGAGGGGTCCCGTTCACCTGATAATCACCTGACATCACAATGACATCAGGTGACTTCTTTTTTTTAGCTTGCATGGTTTGAAAGCATGCCACAAGACCAATTGTGGAGAGTTTTAGAATGTAGAACTGATCAGCAGTACCTGGAAACCCCTTAAGGCTAATCCAGGTCTTTATATGCCCCACACTTGGTGCCATCAGATGTCAGGCAGGTGACTTGGCCAAAATGATCTCCCAGCCCAATTGAAGAGGTTAGTGGACCGAATTAGGCCCATGGGCTAGAGGTTCCCAACCCCTGATCAAAACTCTGGAGCTTCCTGATTCTACTTGCAAGAAGAAATGTTCTGTGACAGGGACAGCCAATATGTTCCCTCTACAACAATTCCCATCAGCTCCAGCCAACACAACATGGCCAATGGTTCAGGATAATGGGAACTGTAGTCCACAATATCTGGACCACCACTTTGGCTACCCCAGCTCGATGAGTATGGTAAGAAATGCCTATACATATTCAGAGTGTTTCTGTTCAAAGGCAATAATTGAAAGCTTCTGTATGCATCAGGCATTGGATCCCTCCCTCCTGTCTACAGCAAGGACATAAATAACACAAGTCTCCACAGCACAAAGTACCTGATGACTTGTAGGTCATGGATGTCGTGCACCAGGCTAGTTGCACAACATGCTGCAGGAAATAATCCCACGATGACACATCGGCAGTCATAAACTAGCACACACTATCCAGGTCACTGGGGAGCCTAATCCTTTGTATACCTAAGAGTGACCCATCAGTGAAAGCTGTTACTCAAGAGATGCGATACAAAGCAGAAAAAGAAAGGGGGAAACAATTAAATACAGTCCTAAGCTGCTGCTGTAGCCTGCAAAGAAGGATCCTGGAGAGCTTTAAAGCACAAAGGAGGAAAGAAAAGGTTTTCTCTTTTAAAAATTGGTACATTAAATCCAGGGAAAGCTGACAGGCTGAGAAATAATGGCCCGAGTTTACTCTTATTTAAAAACTGGCTGCCTGCTGCTTTCGCTGCGATCCCCACTCAGGCTTTCAGCACCATTTCAAATTAAATATACATAAGTGCTTTCAAAGAGCTGTTAATTTGAAGGTCATTAAAGAGCATAAAATATATTTCCTTTATTTATAAAGAGGCGCATAATAATACTATGCATATGGACTCCTCTCTCCCTTCCTGCAGTATTTATTATCTCCGATATGAAAGCGATTGACTTCCCTTGGCTACCAGCTATGCACTCTGTCATCCCCATTTGAATTACTGTTATCACAAAGCAGCCTCCCCCCTCCTTTGTAACCCTCCCATCACTTGGCCTTCTCTGGATCATAGAACACAAAGGGGGGGGGGAATACAGGGAAGCAGAAAACGCACTAGAGCAGCCCAGGCATTTGCCGGGAGGGAGGGTGGGCACACAGGATGAGGGAGAAACCCTGCAATTCAGGTGCATGCTTGTGGCTAAATGGCAAAGGTACCAGGTGCTCCAGCCTCAAGTGCCACTTAATGCATCCCAGGTCAGTGCCCCAGTGTGCCACAGCTCTGCCAGGTCTGTTGCTCCTACCCCGGAGCTATGGTTATGGCTCTGCAGCACTCAGTGGAATTGCAAACAGCCATTTAGCAAACATTGCACCATCTGCCCATATCTGTAAGGGGCATTTTAGCACCTTTCCCTGCTCATTTTCCCTTGTTTGCAAACACCAGCCCTTGCAAACCTTTGTTCCGTGACCTCCCTTCTGCCTCCATCTTGGCAGGGCAACCCCCTCCTGGCTGCCTCCCTCCCAACCTCTCTGCCCTGCTCTCCCTTCTTCCTTTTGCCACAGCTGTCTGCTTTAGGAGATAAATTACCTGGTGCTCAACAGCTTGTCAGCATTCTCACAGCTTATCCACTACATGGGAGGAGGGCCGGGCCGGGCCGGGCTGGGGTGGGTGGGGAGAGAGGAGTAGGACGGGAATTTGCCGTTGCCATAGAAATATAGGGATGAAGCTGACAATTGAAAACCATTTCATAGATTTAAAGACATGGCTGAGAACAAGGGAGAACAAGACACACTCAGTCACAGGAAATAAAGAGAAAGGTGAGATCGACAAATAGATAAATTGATAAACAGCGAGTGGAGAAAGCTGCAGACCGAGAAAAGAACAGCTTTGGGTGTGGAAACCAGGGAGTGGAAAGTAATGCTAGGGTTCCCCAAACAAGAAAGACAAGAGAAGAATAGGAAGCTAGGGAAAGTGACCATATCTTCCTAAGTCCAAGGACCTGAAATGGAGAGCAAATTCCCATAGTTTTCAGAAATGTAGATGGCAATGATTACTGATTAGGTGTTACCTCAGAAAATGATCAAAGGGTGGTATACAAAAATATGACCTGGGTGGTGGGTGAGGTGACCATAGGTGACAAATACAAATAATACTAGAGAGAAAAAGTACTGTATCTGCAAATTAGACTAATGGCTTATTTGTAGACAGGGGAAGTCAATGTGGTGTATAGTGGTACCTCAGGTTACATACGCTTCAAGTTACATATGCTTCAGGTTACAGACTCCACTAACCCAGAAATATTACCTTGGGTAAAGAACTTTGCTTCAGGAAGGATGAGAACAGAAATCATGCTCTGGCGGTGCGGCGGCAGCAGGAGGCCCCATTAGCTAATGTGGTGCTTCAGGTTAAGAACAGTTTCAGGTTAAGAACGGACCTCCAAAACGAATTAAGTACTTAACCCGAGGTACCACTGTACTTCATTTGTTGCTGTTATATTAGAAATTCCATCTTCCCTAATCTTTGGCCATGTTAGCCTAGGATGATGGGAGTTGTTCAACAACATCTGGAGAACAGTCCTGATACCCCTGTTTTTACAGTGTAGGAAGGGAGCACTGAGAAATCAGTTCCAATGGTCTTTCTGCAGATGACACACAGAGCAGCAAACAAATGCAGAATGCTCTTCAAATGCAGAGCAGCCTAAGTCCATCCCATTTCATTTTCACTGGCACTCAATCATACATCCATTCTATACCATTTTGTATATGGATCTTTCAAAAGATTAAATGAAAAGTGCACATCCAAATAGTATGCCTTATTATACAGTACAGTATATGCATTATTGAAGACATTTTTCTTTGTGTTTCCCCAATATATACTTTTCAATGCATTTTTTCTGGGTAAAATACAAGTGCATTTTAACTGTCTCCATCCTCAAAAGTGGACACTTCCATAGACAGACCTGATTCCATTTTCACATCCATGTCACCAAGGATATGAGCAATTATGATCCTTAAAGTGCTTTGCAAACATGTCACAGCTGGCCTCTGAACAGGGCCATCAAAGCCAAATGGCAGACATCCCTGAACCACCTGGAAAAGCTTCACTGGATGGTACTATGAGAAGGCAATAGGAATAGAAAAGAACTTTCTTTGCTGACATCACAGCCACTGATTAGGCTCAATAATGAGATGTGAGTAGTGTTCAAAGAAATCATCTGCAAACCTTCTGCTGGTTGCTCTCTCGCCATTTCTCTACTTGCTTCCTAGCCCTCAGCTCTGCAGAATACTGTCGGAATGGGGCATTTTGGACAGTATTCAACTAAGCAGTCCTGCCAGTTCAAGAGTTTCCACTTGCAGAATGGGCTTCTCCAACCCGCCCTCCCTCCCCACACCATGCAACCTTTGGAAATCTTCTCCAGAGGGTCAAGGGAACCCCTAGAACCCATTTAGGGGTGCACAGTAGCAGGAGATGGAGATAACCTTCCATTGCAGAAGCAGAAATCCTTGCACTGAAGGAGCATTCTCACCCACTTTGTCAGCCTCCTGGTCATCTCTGCATTCCACAGAGTGTCCACGGCATAGACAAGAGTGTGCACAACCAGCTCATCATGAGCCGAGAGCCAAAACAGACAGGCATTTTCCTGTGGCCACCAGGTGCTACTAAAAATAACCACTCAGGTAGCTAGCTGTTCAGTTCTGTCTGTGCAAGGCTAACAAACTTCACAAGTGATGCCAAGCAAGCTTTCAGAGGCATGGAAGAATATGACAAACTCGCATTAAATTAGGAGCAATATTGCCAGATAGGTAGAACGGCGTATTTATAGCTTGAGTCATCATTGTCGTGCTTTTCACACCTTTGGATTTATCCTAATAAAAGCAAAAGTCATAAGAAATGAGCACAAAAGCTCCTTCAACCCACCTTGCATGAATATCAATGGACTGGTTTAGAGGATTAATATTCAGAATACACCTTTTCTATGCATGTTGTATTTGGTTTGACAACATACTTGAATACAGATTTTTGCGCTGAATACTCCAGAAGGGATTCATGACTGGCTATCAGACAGGGCTAAGAACACTCCCTTGTGTTGTTAAACAAGGGGCTTTTTTCCACTGCCTGTCTGGGGAGGCCCTGCAAGATAAAACATCATTCTTTTGCATCTTGTTAGCATCTCCTTCTAACCCAGGCTGCAGGGAACTTTCCTAATAATCAGATGGCAGTGATATAAAGAAGCCTTCAGGTCTCTCTTTTTTGTGGTATGTAATTTGCCAGAGACTGGCTGGTGCTCCATCACCCTTCCTTCTCTCTTTGCTACACATTTTCAGAGTGTCACAACACTGAAAAGTGTCAGAAAGGCCACCTAACCCATCTCTCTTTCAAATGTTAAAGCCATCCACTAACTTAACTCACACTGGTCCTGACAAGAAGGTAAGGAGTGAGATGGACCAAATGGTCACACTCATTGCAAGGCATTTGAGTATGTTCAAATTAGCAAATCAAAGCGAGTGGAGGGAAATCCTTCCCAACCCCAAATATGGAGCTCCATCAACTCCAGAATATCCCTAAAGCAAACATTACTGAACAAAAGATCTATTCCACTCAACATCTTGCTTTGATTTGTGGCAGATCCTGACGAACCAAGGGAAGGGAGCACAAACCCACCGGGCGTGAGTTGGGGCTGCCAAGTGGACTTTTGCTGAAACATGAGCTTGAGGAGGGGGGAATTAGGGTAACCTTCATAATATTACTCAACTCTGCTTTAGAATAAATAAGTTTTATAGCTCCCACGGTGAGGCCAGAGTAGCTGTAAACACAGTGGCTGATTTATGCGACGTCTGTGATGCTGCAAAGGAAGCTGTGGGATGCCATGATATAAGAAGAGATGCAAGATATTATACGGAAAGATTAGCCTGGAGGTGATGATGATGGATAATTCTACTACACTTACATTTGCTGCATATGCACTTGCCCTCCCACCCAAATCTACAGATGGGATTATGACAGAGGTGTAATGCGCATGGGTGCAAATGACATGCTTCCATATTTGGCCCAGGAAAATCAATATATCCTTTCAGCTTTAATTCTGTGATGGTGAGAAGCTCTTTTCAGACATTCTGGGCTATCAAACACTTTTAAAAATAACATTGCCTACCTGCAGAAAAATAATTCCCATTTAAATAGGTGGCACTTTTAACACACATTTCTCCTGTATGCATTGGTGATTAATATACAGAAATAGGCACATGCATGTACACACACTCACAGAGCTGTCTAGAATTAGGGTCATGGCAGAAAAATTTGGTGGAAGAGCTGCAAAGCTCCTTTAAGAGAAAAGAAAACATGGATGGTATGGATACTACTACCAATGGTATATGTGCATCTTAGGGTACATTCAGATGTGGTTTATTGCATTAATTTAGCTGGTTATAATGCTAGCGCTTCTTTTTAAACTGGATCACCTGTTGCACTATGGAATATACATAATGGAACATACCACCATATTGTGCTAATTTTTATTCACACCAGCGGGAGGCATCAGATATGTTGCCACCCTTTATGCACATGAGGGCTTCTGTTCCCCCATGATCCACCCATGAAAACGGTGAGAAAGAACTGTATGCCAGAATACTGCCCCAAATTTCATAATGTGAGCTGTGTCGGCATGATCCATGAAAACTGCAGGGAAATTACAGCACTTCCCCCCCCCCCCATAAGTAATTAACATGGAAATGAACACTAATTTTTCACTATATTTTCAGAAGTGGCCTTTATATTATGCGAAAGATCACATAAAACAAGTGGTGTCTGAAGGAAGCCTTATTATACTATGGGATCACAATTTATAATACTGGGGCACCATACATATGTATGACTCAATGCACTGACAATGTAGATAATGTACCCACCTGCCAGTTGTCTAGTGAAGTAGTGGAATTATTTTCCTTTGAACTTAAAACATTCCCCCTCCCCCAGACAGACATCAATGGAAGATGCTTATATTTATAAGATGCTGTTTAGGGCAGGGGTTGGCCTAGATAATCCATTAGGTCTCTTCCAATTCTGAAAGCCAGGTTTGCTTTAGAAAAAAATAGCTGATTGCACCCATTTTTTTTAATGAAGTGCAAGCTGACAGTTGGCTGCATCCCTTAAAAAGTGACAGTGTACAATTATAACAGTCTAGTTAAAAGCCTCATTAAGGGACAATTCATTTGCATAAACTCTTGTAGTGCCCGGCTAGCTCAGTCTGTAGAGCATAGGACTCTTAATCTCAGGGTCATTTGCATAAACTCTTCTGATTAAAGAAGGGCTACTGTTCCTTCTATATACTGTGAGGTATAGCTAATTTGTTGTCTACTTTAAATGAGCTAAGTTATCAGAATGATAATATATAGAGGGCAAAGGGCCAAATGAAAGAATGTTAAAGAAACATAAGAGACAAGCAGTAAAGGAAAGGGAGGGATGGATGGATGGACAGACAGATGGATGCAGCACATGAACCTACCTCTGATGGCATGAAACCAAAGTGAATATATATCAAAATTCTTAGGTCCACACAAGGAAACTAAATATCCCCGAGTCTTCCTCTGTTGGTCCCTGGGATGCTAGATTCTACTGTTCAGTTGCCTCTACAGTTGTGCATCCTGTAACAGTTTTACACGAAACCCTTGTTGCATAGTCCACTCTTCTGCTTTCTTCCTCCTATGAAATCCTTTGCTTTCCCTTTTCTCCCCCCATTTCCTATTACACGTTCCATGCGCAGTTGATCTAGACAGAAAGCAAAACATACCACTTCTGTTCCCCCACTGAATCTCCAGTTTCCCCGGAGGTGGTGAATTTATCATCCGTCAGTCCCACTTGGTTGTTTTCCTGCTATGGACAAGCAGTGAGTGACTCCTCAGTTAAGTTGACAACATACAGACGCGCACACACACACACACTCGCGGGAACACCTTCTCTCTCTCTTCTTTTCCATGAGGATTTTTTCCCTTTTTGCAAAAAAATGCAAGCAAAAGAAAAAAACAAGGTTTTCTATTGAAGGTACATCTCTTCTTCAATATGAAGACATTAACTGGATTGTTCTGGATCCCCCATGCAGTGGTCAGTGAAGTCCTTTGGTAACTGGTGGAACAATGCCTTGATATTCTAGTAGGTAGCTGTAGAGACTGTTGAAGAAAATTCCCCAGGGTTTATGAGCAAAACAGGGAAATGGGTGGGTGAGAAGGACTCCATCAGGAGAACGTAAGAAGAGAAGAAAAGGAACATGATTGCTGAAGATGGTTGCTCTGGGTTGCATCTCACTTCTTCCCACCGGCCCCTTGACTACTGCTCACTGGTGGTGGGATTAGAGTCTTTTTTCCTCCCAACACACATTGGTTTGTCTTCACTGCTTTTTTTTAAATATATGGTTTGTACATATTTATACTTATTTATATGCTGCTTCCCATGGCATCAGTAAGTGTGCTTCTGTTGGAGAGAAACGGAAGTTGCCATGTTGAAACAAGTCCTGTGTCCTCTTCGCCTGCAGCTCCTAAAAGTTCTCAGACGATAATCCAACCTCTGCAAACATCTCACTGTCTTGTCGGCTTACCCTCCCCTCCCACATCCAACCCTCCTCTGTCCTCCCCTCTTTTCCCCCATTGTTGTAAGAAGACACGAAGCATCATGCCATCGAAGTTGGCGACTGGCTCATCTGTACTCTCATAGACTGGACACTGTTCAGGATCTTCTTCTGGTGTCCAGCTAAGGTCACCCCTATTCTTAGAAGATCTCTGCAAAAGACAAGAGACAGGATCATACTCGTGCAGTAGAGACCTTTGTCCCAAGTCTCTCCTTTGGCTATGTGGACATGATACATGGCCTGGCAAATTCAAACTGCAGTACAGGAAACTGTAGGCTGGTAACCAAAGATCAGCAATCAGTGCTGATGAACGACATGGGATGAATGTGCATATGTGTATGAGCCAAAAATATTACTTTTCTCAAAGCCACAACAAATGGACACTTGAGCACAAAAGGATTAGGGAGTCTATTTTCCCTTTCTGCAAAGATGCTAACTGCCTAATCACATGCTCTGACACCCAACACTATGGATTCATTGTGTCTTGACCTCTAGCTGGAGGGCTACTGGGAAGATGGCAGCGAGTGGGTGAATACTTGAGAGTATAGCTTACTGGTTGAAGAGCCTTTGATGATGAATGAAGCTAATGGTTAGCGTGGGAACAAGGAACATGTGGAGGTTTTGGAGTGCAAATGCATTCTGGGAGCAAATTAATCTGGCCAAGAGAAATGGAGGCAAAGTGGTAAAGAGCTTGTGGGAGGAGACATTTTGCCTTACAAGTTATGACCTGCTTCCCTTCCTTATATATTTACTTACTTAAAATGTGTGTGTGTGCGCGCACACACACACATTCATTTCAAAAGCAGTTCAGAAACTAAAATAATACCCAGCAGCAATAAAATATCCATGAAATAACAGAATTTAAATATGCCAAACAACAACAGGAAAAAAGAAAACAGCACAGCAATAGACTCCATACAAAGTCAGAAAGGAAGTGGTTCATTTTCAAAGGCCAAACAAAAAATGAAAAAAAAAATGCCTGTTTTCAGGAAGTCAGCACATTGCCAGTGCTGAAGTTCTACTCTGATCCAGAATCTGCCCAGTGAACTCTTGAACCCTGGTTCCGTCTTCTCTCATCACTGAGGTAAGAATACTCATTAAAACTGTGTGCTAAAAACTGAAGTGAGAATGAGAAGGCACCACTTACTCTGATGTCATTTGGGCAACTAATTGAAGGGACGTGAATCCAGCAGTCAGAAAACTGTCTCTGTACTGGTTCATTTTGATGGCGCTGAGCCAATCTTCTACTGAGGTAAAGGCAGTGAAATCAGGGATGGAGCGGTCCAACAGTGGCTGAGAAGGCCTAGATCATGAGACAAACAATAGGTCAGGGCGGAATAATCATTAACTATGAACTATGTTAAGAAAAACAAAGGCAGTATGAGCAAATATTGGGTAATTGAGGTTCCGCTTATTCTCCTCTCACTAACCTACCTGGTCCTGTGACTGGACAAATTCCAACCTTCATTCAACCTTCTCTTCCATCCCATTCACTCAGTGGTGTCAGATACACCTTCCCACATTTCCATGAGGCAAAACACAGGAACACCAGGCTCACCTGATGCTGCTACCAGATGACACCACTTCAGACTGAAGGATGAGGATCAAATATCTGAATTGTTCCCTCTTGTACTTTTTCTTTTTAAAAAACAAAGCCCTCTTTGTGTAAATTCAAAACTAGCATGCTAGGGAGCTTATGTCAGAACTGCATCCTCAATAGGCCAATTTTGGATGTGCAAGAAGTGTTTCAGTGCTGGCTATGGCCTGTTTGATGCAAATGAGGACACCTCTGCTTCTCCACCCATAACCTTCCAATGGAAAGGTGGCAGTCCCATTGGCCACATAGAGTTTCTGGATGCTCTGGGCAGTATAAAGTTAATTTGGTTGCTGTACTTCCTGGGCTTGGAGGATCTGTGGCATCTGCATTGGCTGCAGCCAGAGTGACATTCCCTGCCCCACTGAGGATTCATCTGGAGGGAGTGGGGATGACAAGGAGGAATGTGTTTGGTATGGAGTCCTTGGATGCTCCTACATGGTGGTCTGGCTTACACACCACACTGAACCAACCATGGCTTAGCATGACCATGGAAGCATACAGGTTCTTGGAGAAGAGATACCACCCACTTTGCCCCTCTCTGGTCATTTTGTTGCAGTGCCATGACTTGGCTGAGCATGTCACCCAAACCTGGGTTCATAGTTTAGCTCTCCCCAGACTAACTATGAGCTGTCACCAAGGATGGTCCCATGGTTTACAGCTCATGGTTTGTCCAGGCTTAGCTCGATGCAGCAAAAGAACTAGGGAGGAATGCAGTGGCTTTAATTTCCTCTTCCACAGCCTGCGCACTCACATGGCTCGGGCCATTCCTGCCACCTTCTTTTCTTCTGGGAAGTTGGGGGCAGGGGAATCAGAAATAGTACTTTAGGAGTCAGTAAACACAATGCAGGCCTCTCTGCTTCTCTTTGGCTTTGAATCACAACCTTAAACCAATAGGTTATATTCTAAAGCTTGAACTGATTCAATGCTTTAATTGACAGGAACTTTTATTGGCAGGACTCACTTAAGAGCACACTTGATTCTATTTTGATGATTTACTGTTTTGTTATGTAACTGTACTATAGAATGAACAAGAACAACAAGTAGTAGTTTCTGTTAATTAAAATAGCAAATTGTCTCACTCTCCTTTAAAAGACCCATATATTAAGTGTTTGGAAATATGCAAATGTATTTAAATAAAACTGACTAATTAATCATTTTAAAATTTAAGAGAGATTATTAATCAACTAAGTTTTAGGTTTTTGTTGTTGTTGTTTTTAAAAGCTGCTTGGCAGTTCTGCTTGCAATGCCAAATATGGCTTTCAGGGCCCCAGCCACTACACAGCAAGGCAGCTGGAAACTTACACAGCGGTGATGGTAGCCACAGTTTTGAGGCTTGCTGGATTACGGATCATTTTGTCTAGGGTGTTAACTATTTCAGCAAAGCGTGGCCGGGTGTTGCGGTCTTTCTGCCAGCAATCTAACATAAGCTGATGGAGGGCAGCTGGGCAGTCCATGGGAGGAGGGAGCCGGTAGTCTTGTTCAATTGCATTAATTACCTACAAAAATAAAAGTGCATCGGTAAGTTAAAGAGATAAATACAAGCATTAAGAACATTAAGAAAAACAACTTGGAGGGTCATCAGTGTTTTTTTGTAAAAAACAAAACAAAAATCAGCAACAAAGTATGGGGGGGCGGGGAAATAACATTTTAACTTGAAGGAAAAACCTCCTAGACCCTTGCTGGGTGTGCCCAAACCCTTTCATTAGGACCAATAATAAGAGGTTTCATATTCATTTTAGATGGCGTCTGCAAATTCAGGTAGGTAGCCGTGTTAGCCTGATGCGGTCCATCTATCTATCTATCTATCTATCTATCTATCTATCTATCTATCTATCTCTCTATCTCTCTATCTCTCTATCTCTCTATCTCTCTATCTCTCTATCTCTCTATCTCTCTATCTATCGACCTATCATTGTCCAGTAGCACCTTAGAGACCAACTAAGTTTGTTCTTGGTATAAGCTTTGTGTGCATGCACACTTCTTCAGATACACTGAAACAGAAGTCACCAGACCCTTATATATGGTGGGAGGGTAGGGTGGAATTTTTCTCAGGAGTGTAGCAGGAGATGGGTGATTGACTCAATGGGTATGGTAAACCTGTTGACAACTGTTAACGACTGCAATTAGTCCTACAGGAAAAAGCAAGGGATGGTATGCAGATGATTAGCATATGTAATGAGACAGGAATCCAATATCTCTAATAAGATCAGGTCTAGAAGATGAGCAATTAAATAGGCCTGAGATGGTGTGTTTGATGTTGTTGGGTCCAGTGATGGTGTTGTCTGGGTGTGTGTGGCAGCAAAGTTGGCATCTGGGTTTATTGCAGGCTCTGGTACTAGTGTCCATGTTAAGTCTGCTTGCTGTATTGCTTGCTTGCAGGTCCTGCAAATTCAATTCAAGCTGGCAATCCTCTTCCTCTACAGTTGGTCATGGTCAGGGCCTTTGCAAGGCTGAGAGGCTGAATATTCACTTGAGCCCTTTCCCCTACCACTTAGAGTATACTGTTCATCAGTGCGGATGTAGCCTGCCTCCATACATGAGGTCAAGGGCAACTGTCCCCATTCCATGTCCCCCATGCCAATGCTCTATTTGCAGCCAAAAGGTGTAGCAAAAGGAAGCAAGGTAGGATGCCCGCTAGTCAAAAGTGTATGTGTGTATGAATACAAATACTGGTCATGAGGCATATAGTCCAGACTGGGATCGTGTCAGAGGGAAAAAGTTTAAGCCCCAGCATTCCCATCTGTATTGGTATCCCTTGGTGGCTGCTATTTAGCATAGAAAAACACAAGCACCCAAGGACCCATCATGTGATTCCTGTCTAGCTTGGTCCTAAGTTAATGTTTAACTTCACACAGGTCAGCCAGTGGCAATAATAATAATAATAATAATAATAATAATAATAATAATAATAATACTTATGTTGCTTGTTACCTAAACAGTAGGCAAGAGACACACTGATATATATAGATATAGATATAGATATAGATATAGATATAGATATAGATATAGATATAGATATAGATATAGATATAGATATAGATATAGATATAGATATAGATATAGATATAGATATAGATATAGATATAGATATAGATATAGATATAGATATAGATATAGATATAATTATTTTGAAACAATAACATTCCATACAATATATGGTGGGTGGGTGTACAAAGAACAAAAAACAAGTCATCCCATAACAGTGACAGAAAATTCTGCCAGCACACTAACAATAAAACAAAAGGATATTCCCACCCACTAACCAGCAGGGTGAACTAAAAACTCAAATATATAACAGGAGGAGCACTTTACCTGCCCTTGCTGCTTAGAAGAAGCTCATTTGGCTCATCTTACTAATTTACTCTCAACAGGTCCTCCCATAGTGCTCTACTAGTGAAGCTCAGCCACAGCAGGAATGGCAACAAGGCTTAGAAAAGAATCTCTGTTGTTATATGGATTCAACTGTTGGGTGGTTGGAATGTGGTGAATTTAGCACTGGATTCAACCAGCTAAAATATTGCCTCTCCTCCGGAGCCACCCTGCTCTATACCTCCTGGGCTAAGGTATGTTCCCCACCCTCGTTTTCCTTTAGAAATTGAGCTCTTTTTCCCAGCCAGTGTTCAGAACACTAATATGGAGTAAAGGAAGAGGTGTGTGCCCTCTGCACAAGAAGCAAAGGAAACATTCCTCTCTCCGAAGGAAGCAGGGCATTGAGAGGTTAATTTGAGTTCTGATGCTTCAAGACAAAGGTAGTCCCTTCCCTGTTAGCAGCCGCCACTCTCATTATCTCTGCCTATCATGCTGGAGTGCAGGACTTCATCAAGTCTCTGTGCCTGGCTCATAAACCCTCTGAACATTTTCAAAGGCCTGCCAGGTTCCTAGTGTCCAATTACCACCACACTGGCTCCTCTTCCTCTGCTCCTCTCCCCTTCTCAGCTTCTTTCATCTCTGAAACTCTTTCTTTGCAGCACAGGTTCAAGGGAAAATAAGAAGAAGGGAATGGCAAGCTGGAGTTTGCACCTCACAGCTAGCATTTCCCAGCCTTTCTCGAGGGCCCAGCATGCATCAGCACTGGAACTGACTCCCAACATTTCCGCCTGAAAATCACCAGTAGATAAAACAGGCAGCCCCAGTGCTCAGATACAAAAGGTGTCACTGCATGGCTCAGTGTGGCTGTGTGATTAAGGAGAGACTTATCTTCCATACTGCACTTCTACAATGTTGTAATATATAGTTGTGGACACTGCTAACAAACATCCTTCTTCGTGCACACAGCACACTGTGGAAGGGGAAATAGATGTGCCAGTTGTTCACTGCACAGCTAACAAGGCAAGGCAAGATTGTTCAATCTTAAAAAGAAAGTGCTTGCTGAACAGCCTTAGGGCTAGGAAATGCTCTTTTGGGGAGGTAAGATCAATTAACACAACAGACATTTATCATGAATAGTATGAAGAGAATTATTATTACTACTATTAAAATTTATATACCACTCTTTATCCAAAGATCACAGGGTGGTTTACAGTATAAGAATGCAGTAATATGTGGTTTCTTGCTTTTTCTCACAATATAAGAACCAGGGAGGGGGTTAATACTGATTGACAAGAGATTTAGAATGAACAAGGTATTCAGAATATATATAAGGAAGCACTATCTTACCCAAGCATAGTTAACACCTAGAATTCACTGTCACAACATGTGGCGGCCTCCACTGCTTAAGTGGCTTTGTGAGAGAGAAAACTGTAGGAGATGGTTCTCTCAAGAGCTATTAACCACACCAGCTAAATGGAACCTCAATGTTCAGAAGCCACAAGTCACTGAGTAACAGCTGCTGGAAGCATAAAATGAGGGAGGGCTCTTCTGGTGGGCATCATGGACATTTGAACGGGATGCTAGCTTAGACGGACCTTTTCCAAAGAGTGTTGGAAGGGAGCTCGGAGTTCCTCTAGTCCAACCCCTGCTCAATGCAGGATGCAACTACAGCATCCCTCTACTAAAACTACAGCAACCAAACTCTGGTTGAATACCTCCAGCGGAGAACTCCCCACCTTCCATGGCAGTCTGCTGCACTGCTGTACATTTCTTACCTTCAGGAACTTTCTCCTAATGTTTAGCTGAAATTGGTTTTCCCAAAATCTCCACCCATTGCTTCTATTCCTGCTCTAGAGCAACAGAAAACAAGCCTATGCTGTGTTCTGCATGTATGTGCTTCAGATATTTGAAGACAATGATCATGCCTCCCCTTAATCTTCTCTAGACTAAATATACCTGGCTCTTTCAACTGTCTCTCATAATAATAATAATAAAATTTTATTTATATCCCGCCCTCCCCAGCTGAAGCCGGGCTCAGAGCAGCTAACAACAATAAAAGTAACACAGCATTCTAAAATTAATTCATTTTAAAATCAATTCAAAATCAAATTAATGGCAACCATTGGGCTAGAGTTCTGTGAGGATTACCAAAGGAGGGGGTCCGACTGTGCCTTGGCCAAAGGCCTGGTGGAACAGCTCTGTCTTGCAGGCCCTGCGGAAAGATGTCACGTGCCGCAGGGCCCTAGTCTCTTGTGACAGAGCACTCCACCAGATCGGGGCCACAGCCGAAAAAGCCCTGGCTCTGGTTGAGGCCAGCCTAACCTCCCTGTGGCCCGGGACCGCCAAGATGTTTTTGTTTGAAGACTGTAAGGTCCTCCGTGGGACATACCAGGAGAGGTGGTCCCGTAGGTACGAGGGTCCTAGGCCGTATAGGGCTTTAAAGGTTAAAACCAGCATCATAGGACAATCTCCAGACCTCTCTTCATCCTGGCTGGTCTCCTCTGGGCATGCTCAAGTTTATCAATGTCCCTCTTCAAATGTCTTTCTTCCTTTCAATATTGATTTACGTGAGGGCTACACTAACCTACAAGCGGGGGGGATGGAGCCCAGGTAGACAGGAATGATATCAGGCAGAAAAATAATGTTGCTGTGTATGGGAAAGAAAGAGTATTGTACAAGTATATTCCATTGTCCCAACCAAGCCACTCCCTATGCAGAAAGAGAGCACTTCCCCATAAAGGAAAAGCTAGACTAAGACATATTCCATACAGAAGATTTTGCTGAAAGAACGACAGTTGACATAGCTCTGGAAAACCATCAAGCAATTCTTGCTGGAAGTGTGGTTGTGAAAAATTCTTTCCACCCTTGAGAAAAACAAAAGAATATGGCTTCTGTGGTCTAACAGAGGGGTTCACAAAACTCACATCTTGGTTGGACATGTCCCAATAGGGTCTTTCCCCAAATGACATCACTTCCCACATGAGAATCCCATAACTCCACACATCGCTGGCAGAGGTAAATTTGCGGTAGGCGATGGCTTCTGGGGCTGTCCACCTCACTGGGATCTTCCCACCCTGAAGGAGAAGAAAAGACAAGTGTTAACTATAGGTGCCTTTAAAGGCCAGTATACAAATTCATGGAGGACATGAGTATTGATGGCTACTAGTCATGTTTTATTCTGCTGACAGTTTTACATATTGTTACTACGACTCTTTTAGACATAATTCTTTAATATGTATTAGCGTGTTTCAGATCCCCCCATTCTCTCCCCCCCCCAATGTTACAGTTGTTATTTGAATTTTATATTTTGTGCCACCTTGGGAGACCTAAGCCTAAAGCGATGAAACTAACAAACAATAACTATAAAATTATATTTTAATAATTCCTTCCAGTAGCACCTTAGAGACCAACTAAGTTTGTTCTTGGTATGAGCTTTTGTGTGTATGCACACGTATCTGAAGAAGTGTGCATGCACACAAAAACTCATACCAATAACAAACATAGTTGGTCTCTAAGGTGCTACAGGAAGGATTTTTTTTTGTTTGTTTCGACTACGGCAGACCAACACAGCTACCTACCTGTAACTAGAACTATAAAATTATAGCTTACTTCCTAGGAGCCTTGCACCTGGCATTGCTTGGGAATTCTAAGAAACAACAGCAACAACTGTGCTGTTTTGCAATCAGTGGTTAAAGTCAGTGCTGTTTTGAAAGGTTCCACCATCTTGATGTAAAATGGCTTCAAGTTCTATCCATTCATAGAAGAAAACCTGCTCCTTGAGCTCACAAATCATTATGCAAAATTTGGTTACAAACATGTAGGTGTCCAAACATATAGCAAACATATAGAATCATAGAATCATAGAGTTGGAAGAGACCACAAGGGCCATCGAGTCCAACCCCCTGCCAAGCAGGAAACACCATCAGAGCACTCCTGACATATGGTTGTCAAGCCTCTGCTTAAAGACCTCCAAAGAAGGAGACTCCACCACACTCCTTGGCAGCAAATTCCACTGTCGAACAGCTCTTACTGTCCAAACATATAATAAACAGAGAAACAACTTCCCAAAATATATAGTAGACTAGCTGGGTATACCTGGCATTGCTCAGGAATTCTAAGAAACAATAAAACACCAAGATTTGTAAATTGATTTTATTTTTTAAGGCTAATGCAGTTTGTTAGTTTCTATGACGGTGTACAGCCCCAGGGCACCAGATTAGCTCAACATGGGTCAATTCAGGAAACACCTGGATCTGGTTCTTAATCAATTGCAGGGGGCAATAAATCGTCATTAGGGTTCAATCTGAGCTGGGTGCTGGTTCACCATTCCCTTTAAACCCAGGCCAGCATCAAGTTGTATGCAACCTTCCTAGTGTCTGGGGAACAGAGTGGTGCTTGACAATAACATAAAGCTGGCTACCCCTGCTCTTAATGGTCCACATTTTTAAAAAACCCCAGAGCAATTGAAGTTTTAAAAAGAAAGCTCAGTGTGAATGCTAATGTCCTTGGTTCGCTGCAAATCCTGACAGATCAGTGGAAAATAACAAAATACAAAATTTCAGAGTGCAACACTATTCCAGACAAACCAGCTATTCAAGTGCTGATGTATGAGGAGGAGGAGAATGATTTAGGTTTCCTTAGGAGGTCTCAGTAGATTTTACAAAAGACATTGTTATTATTCTCCTTGGTAAAGTGACAGGTTCAGAGAGCAAAGGGAATACACCAAAGAGTAGCTAGACGGACAGTGACTAGATTACAGTTGGCTTTTGAACCAGCTTGCCATATTTTACACCTTGGACCCTAGAAATTGTAGTTTTTCCATTCTCAGAACTGTAATTCGCATGATTCCATGAACCACAACAAAACTGGTTTAGGTCTGTGCATCCAAGAAGAAGTATAGGTTCATGGCTTTAACTTAGGTATGGGAAATCTGTGGCCTTTCAGATGTTGCTAGACTACAACTCCCATCATCCCTGCCTATTGGTTGTTCTCGCAGGGGTGGTGAGAGTTGGAGTCCAAACATATCTGAAGAGCCACAGGTGGTTCCCATCCCTGCCCTAGCTTATATACTTACCTTGTTCCTGAACATGCACCTTGAAGAAGGAGGCACAGGTTATTTGCTGCATGTGACGTTTGTGGTAAGAAAATTAACATTATGACATTTATTCCAGCTGTGATGTTTAAATGTAAACACTAACTAAAGTAACAAAATCTCATTCCCATGAATGCCAAGGAACATTCAAGTGTTTTGGAAAGGACAGCATGTTTCCTACAGGGAATATGTAGGTGCTCTCACACTTACTAGTCCCAAAAGCAGACGTCAAAGGCTGACAGCAACAGCTGTTTCTTTGCACCTCTTTGCATATCAAGTAGAAACTATGGCCTTCAGGGTTTTATCCTGAGTGACACTTCCTTACCCTTGGCAGTTTTCTATTGTGGCACAGGCAAACTTCCTTTGCTTCGGGCCTCTTCCCCTAAGAAAGATGGCAAGCGAAGGGCAAGGAAGTGGAGTTGCCCTTGGCGCAAAGATGACAGCTTATCACAAATACACCAGATGAGGAGCAACACATACTTTGGTAGCTCGGTTTGAAATTATATTTGTCCAATTCTAGGAGGCAACTAATGTGGGTTCCCTTTCATTATATTTCAGGGCATGTCAGCAAACATGCCTCTGTGAGTGAGCACATCTCAGCATAGCTACAAAAAATACCTACTGTCAGAATGTTGGGAAGGGGCCTATTTAAAATCAGAAGATGGAGAACGTGCTTTTGATGTCTTAATGGTTCCTACAGCAACAGTGGGGGATTCTGTGCACAGCAGGGGATTTTTTTGAACCACGCTCTCCTGGTTTAAATGCAGATCCCCACCAGCGCTTTGCATTTTATGCAGCTCAATCAACTTCAGTTTCCCTGATCTAAGCTATACTAGTGCAGAAGTTGACAAAGTGAGTTCAAGGTGATGGTGCTGTTCATGCTCATTTGAATCTTGTTGAGTGTGTATTTCAAATATCTAGATCATCAAAGAAATGAAGATGGTAAAACCGTGGTCTTGGGAAAGAAAGTGCAGGAATAACTGGGCACCAGGTGAGAATCAGAGATGCCCAGCAATAGTAGGAGGGGTGAGCAGCAGTAGGGAGCATGTTAAAGCGTTAGAGCAAACGTGTTAAAAATTGCTATTGATATTGGGAATATTGGTAGGAACAAGGGATGGGTAAGCTCTCCAGAACCCATTAGCTGAGTTGACTCATTGTCTTGAATTGATTCTTTAATTATCTTATCTCCCCCCCCCCCACACACACACACAAAAAAAAAAATCAGGGGAAAGGGTTAGTTTTCTGAGCTAATCTAAGGCGCATGTAAAAATTATATACAGGCACCCATCCTACAACCCCTATCAGCACATCAGTATGTTGGAATATATATACCCCTCTCTTGGCTGCTACACCAATGGAGTTGGGGCAGGACTTATTGGAAGGAGGGGAGAGAAAGCTGTGAGGAAATTCATTTCCACACTTCATCTAGGGTAGGCTTCTTGAGCCCCCAAAGCTGGTTTCTGAGTCTAGCTCTGGCAAATTTCACTAGCATATCAAATGGAGGATTTGGTTGCCTTACACTTACTCTAAGACTGGTAACTGGGATAATAGCTCACCTGTACAAAGGGAGGATGAGACAGCTCTCCTAATCCTAATAAATTTATCAGATCAGAGAGAGCTTCCCACTCAAAACATCTTTTCAATGGGCGTGAAGATTAAAACCTTGCATTCATCCCATGTGGTGCCAGTTACTCTCCAACAGGAGGCAGACACCATTGTGACCTATTTGATGGGTAAGGACTGCCATGTCACAATGGAAGAGTGAGGAGAGCAATAAGCAGCAGCCGGAGCATGTGAAGTGTTAGAAAACAATTATCTTGTTTCCATGTAAATGATTCATGCCATAATTAAAACTAATGGGAGGAGGAAGAGAAACACAGACAAAGTAAGACACTGACTCTGGGAGGAATTGTTTGCTCTAGTTTTCAGCTGCTTTTCAAAGATGGATGGCAAAACAGATTTGGTTGTTGTAATAAAAGCTCTATTTAAATAACCAAAAGAGGAGAGATTTGCTTGAAGGTTGTTTTTGCCTACCTTTTCCCCAGAGCAGAGCTATGAACCTGCCGTGGGAGGCTGTGATGTAATTGCAGGCAGTGCATCATTTCCCAGCTGCTGGGAAGGCCATTTGTGGCATAAATTAACTATAAAAATACAGATGAGAAAATCTGCTTTTTCTCCAGAGGTGGGAGAGGCCACTTCATGCTCAATCCAGGCAGGCAGTGTCGGGCAGTTTAAACTCACATTGATTTACTTAAATGGGCCGCAGTGTGCAGCCTGGGGAGGAAACTGAACTCCCAGTTAAGCCATGGATGGCTGATTCAAGGATTCTCAGCTGGTGTAAATTGGCCTGGCTGCAATGACTGCAAGGGCACCTATGCCACTGATTTGCAACCACCGGAAAGTGGCTTTTTGGATCCAGTGAAATTCATACCAACTAACACCAGCTGGCTCCTTGTTTCTGGCTCAGTCGCTGGCATTCGCTCTGCAAGTGAACACCGCCATGGTATGCATGTGATCCTGTTCTAATCTCTCCAGTTTCAGGTATGAATGTCACAGCCAAGTCCCCAAAACTTCTTGAAGCAAGGACCTTTCCCATTTCACTGGACCTTTCAAAAATTGTGTCTTGCTGCTTGTTTGGCAGGATGTTGGTTAAAGATCTGATGTGCTGGGAAGGGAATTCTGGAACAGACAGTACCCACCTAGCTACACCCTCTAAATTAATGGAACACATATTAAAGGTTTTTCTACAGGATCTATTAAGGTGGCCCTTATCTTTTATGTGCTGTAGTGGTTAGACCAAGATTGGGGATAAAGGTAAAGGTAAAGGGACCCCTAACCATTAGGTCCAGTCGTGACCGACTCTGGGGTTGTGGCGTTCATCTCGCTCTATAGGACGAGGGAGCTGGCGTACAGCTTTCGGGTCATGTGGCCAGCATGACTAAGCCGCTTCTGGCGAACCAGAGCAGCGCACAGAAACAACGTTTACCTTCCCGCCGGAGCGATACCTATTTATCTACTTGCACTTTGACGTGCTTTCGAACTGCTAGGTTGGCAGGAGCTGGGACTGAGAAACAGGAGCTCACCCTGTTGTGGGGATTCGAACCACCGACCTTCTGATTGGCAAGTCCTAGGCTCTGTGGTTTAACCCACAGCGCCACCCATGTCCCTACTAAGATTGGGGATACCTGTGTTCAAATCCCAAATTAGCTACAAAGCCCACTGGGGGATTGTGGAGCAGGCCAGCGATGGCTGAATCTGTCAATGTTGGTTTCTCTCAGTTTTTCAATATTAAAATCAGTTTCCTACATTTCCTCAGCAGTTTGCATCATCATCATCATCAAAAAACCTTATGAAAATGTCATGTCCAGTTCTGTTTAATAAAGTGGAAGTTTTAAAACTGAGCTACTATGAAAGATATACCTAGCCTTAAAAAGTATGAGGCATAGGAAGAAAGATTTTAAGTTGAATGATTTTGGGAAAATACTATTCAGTGCTGGAACAAACCTTTCAGAGAATTATGAAATTTTGAGCAGTTCAAAGCAACAAAAATGTTTTGACAGGCATCAATCACCAGTGCTTTAGGATATCCTGACTTAAAGCCAATTAGATAGCCCACTGACCTTGGGCCAGTCGCAGTCTCTCAGCCTAACATGCCTCACAGGGTTGTTGTGAGGAGGAAAATAGGAGGAAAAGAATCAAGTGCGCCACTTTGAGATTCTTGGAGAAAAGGAGGGATAAGAATGTAATAGCTTTGTTTTCTGGAATTCTGACACAATAAATAAAGCACACTAAGGGCTGCTGCCAAGGATCAGTAGATGCTGGTCATCAATATTGGTGTTGCTTGAAAACACTCACTTTTGCCTTCAAGTCTCAGCAAGACAGCAGAAGAAGCCATTTGAGTCAACTGTGGAGTCTGAAAGGTCTGCTAAGACTGCAAACGATATTGAGGCCAGCCAAGACAATGTGACCTAATATGGCCTCTTGCCAAGAAAAACCACCAAACTTTTCTTGGGAAAATTAACTCTAAGACATATCTTAAATCAAGAACTGCAAAATCCCACAGCGCTCTTGTAACTGTGTTTTGAATTTCTTGTGAATTCTGCATTTCCTCCCTTCATTAAAAAGCAAGAGTTCACTGTCTGAACCACACAGTAAAATGCCTGCATCCACTTAATAGGTGACATCATGGCTTTTACAATATACACTGAGAGTCAATATACACTTCAGTATTAGAAACTGGACTTAATGAGCTGTTGGCAATCTGAGAAGTGATAGAGGAAGCTGTGCATTGTTTCGGCAAAAATGTATGCTTCTGAAAAAGGATATATCCAGTGTCTTCAAAATTTTCATTAAACTGAATGGCTGCAAAGTGGCTGCTGTGCTGAGCCTATCACAAGTGTCAGTGACAAGTACTATTTTGCTGTTCCCTTGAACTTGCCATCTGCTATGATCACCTGTTTGCTCATGTTCCTAGGCCGATACTTTTTCTCTCCCCCCTTCCTCTCTATTTCCCATTCAAAATATAGTTCCTTTGGGACCAAGCCTCCCTTGAAATATGTCTCCAATATGACCTTGGTCCTCATAATCACCATACAACAAATTATGACTGCAATAAATATTGGAATGGATATTCAACTAAAACCATTTTGTACAGAAATCATTAGAAGAGGGCCAATGCATAGTTGCAGCTGTTATCACTGACTAAAAGTGAATTGATGGAAACTGCACATCTCCCTCCACGTGAGTTCTTACATACATGATATGTGAACAGGTACTTACCAAAGAGCTGGTATAAGTTGGGTCTGAGGTGTCATCTTGTAAGTAACGTGACAGGCCAAAGTCAGATACTTTGCAAACCAGGTTGCTGTTGACCAGGATATTTCTGGCTGCAAGGTCCCGGTGGACATAATTCATTTCTGCAAGGTACTTCATACCAGCTGCGATCCCTCGCAACATCCCCACCAACTGGATGACTGTAAACTGCCCATCATTTTGCTGTATCAGTGAAAGTTAAATGAAAGAATTAGCATTCCTCTGTATTCAAAGAATCCAGGCTGGGAATAGTATCCTACAATATGGGCTCTAAGGAACAGAGATCTATATGGCCAGATAGGGAGGCTAATTTTGGGGAAATGTGAAAAAAGAGGTCCCAAGAGATGATAGGAAATCTCAGAAGCAGTAGCAGAAGGAAGGAGAAAGAACAGGCAATAGACTGGAAACTAATTCTATTGAAAGCGTAAGTGGAAGAGATGGAGTGCCAACGAAAATATGAGCAGGAAATGAAAAGAATTGAGAAAAGGAAGGACCAATGAAGGCTTCTCAAGGAAAAAGCCATTGCCTGCTATGGCAACCTACACCAACCTGGTATACTCTATATCTTAAGGTACCCCTGCCCGTACGGGCCAGTCTTGACAGACTCTAGGGTTGTGTGCCCATCTCACTCTAGAGGCCGGGGGCCAGCGCTGTCCACAGACACTTCCGGGTCACGTGGCCAGCGTGACAAAGCTGCATCTGGCGAGCCAGCGCAGCACGCGGAAACGCCGTTTACCTTCCCACCAGTAAGCGGTCCCTATTTATCTACTTGCACCCAGGGGTGCTTTCGAACTGCTAGGTTGGCAGGCGCTGGGACCGAGCAACGGGAGCGCACCCCGCCACGGGGATTCGAACCGCCGACCTTTCGATCGGCAAGCCCTAGGCGCTGAGGCTTTTACCCACAGCACCACCCGCGTCCCTTATATCTTATTGGACTACAACTCTATATCTTATTGGACTACAACTCCCACCATCCCTGGCCATTGGCCATTTTGCTAGGGCTGATGGCAGTTGGAGTCCAAAACTTCATGAGAGCACCAGAATGGGCAAGGCTGGTCCAAGAGCAGGAGAAGCTCCCCATTGGTGTCAGAAGAAGAGTTGGAGACAATTTAACAGTCCTAGGATGATGGTGGTTATTTATATCCTGCCCTTTTCCCTGACAGAACTCAAGATAAAAACAAGAAGTGCTAAAAACATAGAAAAATCAATAAAATCTGTTTAAAATACTTATCAGCTGGGTTGCTACAAAATGCAGTAAACATTTGGGCAACTTCCAAACAGATTTAGCAATAATTACATTAAGGCCAGGATGTCATTGTTGTTTTGGACGATTTAATTTGGAGGGAAAGGCATGCTCCTGCATTTGCAGGGCTGAATTGCACAGTGAACACCTCCACAAGAGCTGGCCTCATTAAATCGATCCAATTTCATTATCACTTCAAAAAGAAAGAAAGTCATACTTACTCGTAAAAAGGAATCCAGGGCACCATTTTCCATAAACTCTGTAATAATCATCACTGGGCGGCTTTTGGTGACCACCCCCTCTAGCCGAATGATGTTTGGATGATCAAACTGACCCATGATGCTGGCCTCACTCAGGAAATCCCGCCGCTGCTTCTCAGAGTAGCCAGCCTTTAATGTCTTAATAGCCACATAGATTTCTCTCTTGCCAGGCAGTTTGAGGCGCCCTTTGTAGACTTCACCAAACTCCCCTGTAATGGAACAAGTAAACTTTGCTCGTTCTGCTATTTTAAGGGGTGGGGAGAAATGAGAGCTACCCAAGCTGAGGACAAGGTGCTTGCCCAAGGCATTCTAAACATTTCTTCAAAAAGTGAATGGCAGGAAAACACATGTCTAAATACCAGCCCTGTAATAAAGCGAGCAGAAGCAACACACAGCACAATTCTTGTACCTTTAACTATTGTCAAAGAGGGAGGTTTGGGCCGGGGAGCTTTTTTCTTTTAGCCCTATCACATGACATGACAGTATGACATCACAATGCTGAAAGGTCCAGAAGCCTCTGTTCCAGCTTCCTGCAGGCTGGGTCTCTCCAGATGTTGCTGGACTACAGCTCCCATCAGCTCTAGCCAGCATGGCCAACAGTCATGAATGATAGGAACTGTAGTCCCAATATCATTTTGATGGCTCCAGGTTGTCTGAAACCCTGGAGAGCAGCTGCCAGTCAATGTAAACATTACTGAGCTAGCTGTCATACTAATGGTACAATCCTCTACGTGTATACTCAGAAGCAAGTCCTACTGAGTTCATGGAGCTTTCAGTTACATAGGCATAATATTGCAGCCTTACTCTGTGGAGTCTATGTACTAAGTCTTACTGAATTCATTGGACTTATTTTTAAGAAAGTATACTTAAGATCAAGTCACAAGACAAACATAACTCTGCCACAATTAGTAAAATAAGAAAAGCAACAAATAGGATAGAAGAGACCCCAAACTGTTTTTATTCCAATTTTACACCAAAGCAGACAGAAAACTATTTACAGTGGACTTCAGTGGAAGCAGACAGGTGAAATTTTTAGAATGGACTTCAGTGGAAGCAGAGTAAAAGGGAAAGGGCTTGCTGCTTGAGCTGCTCCCCAAGGCTCTTGTGAGCTACCAGTGTCTTCCATCTTGTCTCATAAAATGGGGAGGGAAAGGCTTTTGTGGAATGAGTGGGAGGCTTGGTATAAGGACAGAAAGTGTGGTTGGGAGGGAGATAAAGTAAAAGAGAAAATTAAGGATGCTTCCAGACAATGGCTCATAAAATAGGCACAGTACCAACTCCAGAAGAGGTACTTCCTATTCCAAACATTTGGTGCTATGATGGTACTGCCATTGTTGTGCCACCCAGACTGCCTCTAGTCCATTTGGACAGACAGTGATCGGAATGAAAATCCACTTGCTGTACATCTGATGCTCAGAAGCAGCTTCATCTGGAAGCACCTTTAGCAGAAGAAGAAGCAACACTGAAGCGCTGAATGCAAATAGCAAGCAATGAATGCAAACAATAGCTTGGTGCAGGTTATAAGCAACTGGTTATAAGGATGCTGTAAAGAAAGAAAGAGCAAAGAGATATAGCAGCAGATGGGCTCTGACACATGGGAGTTGGGAAATTACATGCTAGCAAATAAACAAACTTTTCTGAGGCAGACTCTAGATGCCCAGAGCAAAGGAATGGGCAAAAAGTATACTCTGGTCCATTGGTGGACTACAGGCCACTTTCTGATGGTTCATGTAGTGTAAAGCTGGGCTGAGGAGCCTGTGGCTCTCCAGGTGATGTTGAACTCCAGCTGCCATCAGTCCAGCTAGCCTGGCCAATAATAAAGGGTGCTGAGACTTGTAGTTCAACCATGTCTGGAGGCCTACAGGTTCCCCTATCCCTGTTATAAAGAATGCTGGCCAATGTGCTCCACCCAAGCACTTCTTATATTCTCAGGAAAGACTGCATACTCAGGATTTCCACCATTTCATAATGGTGGAAAGATTCTGAGTATGCACACTTACTCTGTAAATTTGGGGTGAGGGGACATTGGAAATCCTTGGGGATGGTAGTAGACCAGTCCTCTCATGGTGTAGTCAAAATGCAATACTTTGCTATCTTCAGGTTGCGATACTTTCCCCTTCTGTTGGACTTGATGGGCTTTGGGATGCCTACCTATGGTCCACTGCAACCACAAAGATTCTTTCCCCCCCTTACTTGGCTACTGTTAACTAAAGTTCTGAACATGCTGCTCCCTCCAGCGGGGGAACTAACCTCCTTCTAGGTGACCTGTACTTCCTGGATCATTTGAAGTTGTACAGTGATGAAGCAACATTCACATAATGTTAGCACTGTCTTTGGGAATGGGTCTCTGGTATGATGAGTTTGAGAAGTGCTCAGGGGCAGTAGTTAAACTGTGCCAGTCCTGGGTAAGCTTACCATGAAGATTTAAAGGGAACAAGTCAAACAATTTGCACAAAATAACAACTAATCTCCTAAATGCTCTTGTTCACACTGTTGTTTAAAACAAGCGGCTGGTTTTTAATAACTAGAGGGTAGGTTGTTGTTGTTGTGTGTGTTTTAATGGCAAGTATGCAAGCTTTTCCTTCTGAAATTAGCTAACAGCCCCAAAAAGGTAAGATTCCTGCTGTAGCAGATAAGAGAGATGCTATAAACTAGGGAGCTATTGCCCTACCTATTTATTGTTAATTAAACCAGGGAGCACAACAATGTATTAAAGTGAGTCAATTAATTAAGCACAGTCTCTTAAATCACAGAAGAAGATTCTGTTAGGCTTCCAGGAGAAAAGTGCCAGTCCACTGTTAATTGAGCTGAACAAGCCTGAGCATCCACAACAGAGGAGGGAAGGGAAGAAAGCAGGAAGGTAAATGAAGGGAAGGGGAAAGGGGGGAGGGATGCCACTGAAACCTGCCCAATGGGAAATGAGTCACACCTGCTCCAATGACTTCTTCAATCTTCACGAAAGACACATCAATTTCCTTGGCAAACTCACGAACAGCTTCATTGGGGTCCTCATACGTAAAAGGGTCAATGTAGATCTTCATTCCTGGGGAGCCTTCTCATTTTAGAGAAGAGCGGAAGAGAGAGAAAAAATCATATTCATCTCCGGGGAAAGGGATCAACAGCATGTCTCCCCCTAAACCTTCCTTCCTTGCCTATCTGTACAATCAGCTCCCCTATTCACTTGCTCTCTTGTTTCATTCTTCCTCTTATACTTCTCTCCGCTTCCCCTGCATTATCTTTTCTCCTTGAAATGTATAACGTATTAGTTATAACTGGCAGATTGGGAGCAGGCCACGGGTTGCACCCAGAAAGTGGGTGCACACTGTTATTTATTGAAGCAGTACCAAATCCATTAGCAGGAGAGTCAAGGAAAGAACTGCAGGTAGAGATCAATATTTATCAATCTGACACCTTTCCTGCGTCGGTCTGATTGGAAGGGTTATACCAGGTGGCTGTGCTATAGCAGTGAATGCAGGGCAAAAATAAAGATAAAAATCAAAGAGAATAGCAGCAAGCTGAGAGAATAAATGAATGAAGAGGAGGAGGAGGGGGAGAAATGGAAGAAAGAAGGAAATCGCTTTGGGAAAAGTTGTCTCAGAAATGAAAAAGAAGAAAGGAAAGAAAAATCAAGAGGATTCAATCACAGTGAAAATCATCACGGTGTCCCTTCTGAAAGAGGAGGCGTATACAGATGAAGGACCTAAGAGAGTGCAGAAAGTCATTTGTTCAGCTTTTTGACATTCTAGGAGCTTTCCAGTTGATTCAGATTGACCACCTCTGTAGCCTGGTGTTGAACGCCTCCTTGCAAGCCCTCTCTTGTTCAGGCTGAACATTCAACCCGCTAGAGGGAAGTTACAAACGAACACTAGTTTGCTGTTTTTATGGGAAAGATGGCAGCAGGTTTACGATGCTGCTGTTCATGCATAATTTAAGCCATTTTTATTTACCCAACATACCTTTGATAGTTTTGTGGCTGCTACTAAAATGACAGAATGCAGCAATTACAAACGAGTGAGCATCCTAATGATAAAATACAGCCTCCATAATAAATATTCTTGGGGGTTTGCTTTAGCTTTCAAAAAGCGTCACATGGCCCCTTGCAGCAGGCTGCCAAATCTCTACCAGACATGACTGGGAACTTGTAGGCTGCTGCAGGGAGTTTGGGAGGTTGCCGGCAGGAGTTAACTTTGGTAGAAACCTCATTATTTCACTCATTAAATTTTAAGAGAGATCTCACACTCAGGAACACAAATCGCATTGGTGGAGGCGTTTCCTCCCATCTGGTGAACATTAAATTGTGGAACCCGTGAATCTAACAAAGGCTAGTCAAGTTGCTGTTTTGAGATTACAGTACACTGCAAACTTGAACGTTGGGGGAAAACGATCACTTTCACCCATTACAAAGGCAACCAATGTATTTCTTGTTTGCGGCCTGGTACTAGTAAAGAGAAGTGAGAGCTCTACCACCTCCCGAACTGCTGCTTAGTCCTCTCGGGCCTTTTATGCCATTCACCTGTCAAATTACCTAGCCTGCAGGATCCAAAAAGGTGTTGCTGCAGCTATGAGGCCCAGCAGGCTGAAGCTTAAAGTCCCAGCCTTTGAACGTGAAAATGGGCTTCGCAAGTAGTGAAAGTCACCAGAGCTAAACATGGCATGTATTATATCACACCACCCTTTGCCAACCTGGTGCTCTCCAGGAAATTTTCCTTCCATTTCTTCTTCAACTCTCTCTTTGTATTGTACACTATTTTCAGAGAAGCGGCTAACCTAAGATTTGTCATATGCTTTTGACCAAAATGAATCACTATATTTAACACCTGAAAAGATTGCCAGAGATACTCTTGGGTGATCGCAGCAGGCAGTCCTTGGAATGCATTGCGCAGTTATCTTGTTTTCACTGGAAAAGTAGTAATCCTCTTTTATTCTGGGCAATGGCACTAAGGTCAGCCCCACTGCTGTGACTCTCCTCTTCCCTACTCTCACCTGCCCCTTTCTCTTTCCATCCTATTATTAACTTTTGTTCTAGCATCTCATCTCTCCTGGGATTTGCTCCTCACCTTTTTTATGCTTGGCAATCAGTCAGACAGCAAACACTCTGCACCTCTTCTCGGCAGTTTTAATGTCTATATAATTAATCCAATCCCATTCAAGCATTATTCGTTTACCACATATTTAACGTAAGTAGCAGCCGTAAACCCTATGAAACATGAAGATCCAGGTCTAGAATATCCCAGGACTGCAGAGGAGTCACAAACTTTGAATTCTGTTGTGGCATTTCCAGACTCCAGAGTTTCTATGAGTCTTGAGAATTCAGAGTGGCTGACACAAGTCACATAGGAACAGGGCAGAACGTCCATTCCCCACCAACTGCTGGTTGCTACTCATCCGGATGGTGCACCACGTCTAGTAGAAGCAGCACAGGTGGCATAGGACACAACACCTAGTGAAATACCAAACCCTTACAATAGTTCATCTCTCTTCCTTGCAGTACAATTCTTTCACTTACAGCTTAGTAGTAAAGCACTAAATCTGCCAAAGGGAAAGCTGTAGCTTACAGGAAGGCAGCCTTAGGCACACACTGGGCCAAAACTCTATCCTTCCATTACTGATGGCAAAACCTGCGATGAAGTCATCCATGCTTTGCCCAGTTCATAAATCTTTTTACAGCTTCATCACATACATTTTTACTGTTCCATAAATCCTTTTACAAGTGCAGCTGATGCTCTAGCAGGATTACAAAGGAATTTACAAGATCATAACCAAGGCTGGCTTACAGATTAGAAAAGCAAAACAAACATATAACGCAGAAGGATCAAGGTGGGGACGCAATGACCTTGGACTTAGTGCTACCCACTCGGCCAATGTAAAATGGCTTCTAAACGTCCAGGAGAAAGGTATCCATGCTGCTGACAAACCGCTCTGTGCTCATAAGAAGTCTGAGGAAATCTGCCAGAGTTTGGAACCAGACTATGGATAAAGGCAATCTGACATATTTGGAACAACATGTTTGGAAGTGTAAAGTTCAGTACAAAGACCAAATCCAACCATAGGGCTATCAATAAAATCTTTATGATTCGTCTACTCAAAGATGGTGAGTAGAACAGTGTATATTCCTAGTTGACAGGAGCTGTTTGGTCTTCTTGCTGAGAATTATCAACCTCTCTGTTCTGCCTAAAGAAGAGGACTTTTCTTCCAGGCATGTATACATACACACCCACACACCCACACCCCACTTACAAGCAATAGACTCAAGTGACCGCATACACACACAGCACCAGAAAATAATTAATTGGTTCAATTCAAACCCAGAAATGGCAGGAGAGAGGTACAGAGTACTCATGGCTCACAAAGGGACATTCTCCAGATTCCGAAGAGGATGTCAGTGAGGGTGAAGGAAACCCCATAGGCCCAGAGTTGCAGCAGGGCTCTGCTTAGGCTCTTCAGCCTCCCCATCTAACAGCTGATGTATAGGGTCACGCAGCAGCTGCTTTCCCATGCATCCTCCAGCCTTCTGCTGGCCCCAGAGTTTCAATTCTAGTTGTGGATATTTTTGGATCCAGTATTTTGGTATGGATTGAAGTGAAAGGGCACAAGGGAGTTTAAAGGGTGTTTAGAGGTGCTCCCCACTTTAGTTTCACTGAAGCATGCAGCTGGGGAGAATGCCTGTATCTCAAAGTTGTGCATTTTTTTTTTCTGCACCACCAGCAGATGGCAAGCTAGTGAAAGATGCATCTCTCTAATTTTGTGTTTCAGGGTTTTCAAGGACACACACTTTGCATCTTGCATGGATATTTACCAAAACAATAACTGAGAACATGAATCCAGTGGAATCGCCTGGCTATGAGGCTATATGCACAGAATTAGCATGGGCACACAGCTCTTGCCAGCACACAAAATGGTTCATGAACTTTTGGAAGTTACCTTTAAGATGTAGGAGAGCTTTATCAACAGCTTTAGCCAAAATAGCTAAATGGAACCTCCACATATAAAGGTAATGTACCTATGTATATAAATACCAGGTGCTGATGATAACAACAAGGGAGGTCTTCATGTCTAGCTTGTGACCATGGGAAGCATCTGGTCAGTCTCTATTAAAAACAGAATGCAGAAGTAGATGGACCTTGCTCTGCTGCAGCAAGCAATTATTGTCTTCTTAACTTCTCACTTGTAGAACAAGATACTGATGCTCTGCAAGCAGGCACATGGAAGAGACGGGCTTGCCAACTGAGGCTGCCTCATTTGTGTTTGGCTGCTTATTGCATCTAGGTCATTTAAATGCCAGCACTCCAACACTCAGAAAATGGTTTGAAGAGTTAATTAGACAGACTAACTTAGATGTTTCATTTGGGGGGAAAGATATACACTGTAAGGATTTCTGTTTTACTGTTGCAGTGATAGACTATAGCACTGGCTCTGCAGTGTGCCGAAACAGAATTGAAAGTGTTGCTTGTTACCTTGTACCCTTTTTTATTTACATCAGCCAAGTAGAGGGGGCTGCAGGGAGTGCTCTTACTAGAGCTTTGCGGGGATAATGAGGGACTTTTCCATGCACTCTGGTTTCCGTCTTGGCGTTCCATGGTGCCAGAAGCAGTTTAGTCATGCTGGCCACATGACGCGGAAAGCTGCCTGTGGACAAACGCTGGCTCCCTCGGCCTGAAAGCAAGATGAGCACTGCAACCCCATAGTTGCCTTTGACTGGACTTAACTGTCCAGGAGTCCTTTACCTTTACCTTTGCTGAGGGACACTTTCTCCCCACTACAAACATAAAGAAATGGTCCTGACCTGTGGATTCTTCCAAGACCTGGGATTTTAAAAGAAAATCTAGCCTGCTATCGTTAGCAGAATGCCTTCTTTCGGGAAACCTTCAATGACCTCTTATGTGCATATTTTCATATTCATGTGAGAATGATCTCTAGCCACCCCAAGCCATTCTCCAGACCTTGGGTTCTCTGGGCTCTCTTGGCCATTACTTCCTCACTTAACCTTCCCACTGAGCAGAGTATCCTGTTTACATAGCTTTCATTAGTAGTCACCACAGCTTTGGCAACAAGCTTTCCCCATCCATCCATCCATCCATCCCTATACTCAGAATTTATGGATGGAATTCCAAGCAGCGCTAACGAGATCACACCATCAGCACAAACATTTTTACTTGCCTGGTGGCAAGATCTCCCATCTCCTTCTGCTGCATGCTATTCTGGGTGTTCTCTCAACCCTCTTTGGGCTGGTAGGAGGGCATGAGAGCACACGGGGAGGAAAAGGGGGAAGCCCTATTGTGCTAGTGGGACTTGTTGCACTGGCTCCGGCTAGCGCGCTAGGTAAAGGTAAAAAGGTAAAGGACCCCTGGATGGTTAAGTCCAGTCAAAGGAGACTATGGGGTTGAAGTGCTCATCTCACTTTCAGGCTGAGGGAGCCGGCGTTTGTCCACAGACAGCTTTCTGGGTCATGTGGCCAGCATGACTAAACCACTTCTGGTGCAATGGAATGCCATGACGGAAACCAGAGCGCATGGAAATGCTGTTTACCTTCCCACCACAGCAGTACCTATTTATCTGCTTTCGAACTGCTAGGTTGGCAGGAGCTGGGACAGAGCAATGGGAGCTCACCCCATTGTGAGGATTTGAAATGCTGACCTTCTGATTGGCAAGCCAAGAGGCTCAGTGGTTTATACCACAGCGCCACCTGCACTCAAATTCCAGGAACAGATTCTTTTATTTTGTGCAGTGCAGGCCTTGCCCAGAGGTTGCCAAAAGCACTTAATCTGAAATGTGTGCAGTCTTCAAGGCACTGTCAGTGGTCACCTGGGATATGCACTTTTACGAATGAGCTGCTACTCAGATTTGGCATCCAGGTGGGAGATTTTTCCAAAAGAGGTGGGCGAGCTTTGAAAATAAAGGAAATGCATTGGCAGGATTGATTCAAGGCATGACACCCTACAGATCAATGCAGGAAAATATACCAGCAGAAACCTTTGTTTTGTCTCAGAAGGAACGAGTTGATCTGCTGCCTATTAATAACGTTTAAAATTTCTGCACAGAGGTGGCCAGAATTTATGTGCTGCCTTACCTACATATTTTGCCTTGCTTTATGCCAGCTGTCTCAAATTTGTCCTGATGGGCTGCCCTTACAATGTTCCTGCCACTGGGCTGTGTGCTTTTGCCTTATACAAAATAATTCTTTCCATTAAAAAAAAAAAAAATGCTGTCAGACAGAGAGACAAAGTGCTGTTTTGGGGAAAATGTCAGCAGTGGGAACACATCAGAGGACCAAGGGCATAGGGAGAAGGGCTGTAATGGCTCAGGGAACAAGGCTTTAGCTAATGGGCATTAAAAAGTGCAGAAATGCCACAAAAGAGTATCATGGCAGTAGGGAAGAGGCGCATCATGTATACAAACAGTCCAGCGGCGTTTGAGGAGTGGTAAATATGTTTGCTCAAAGATTTGCTGGCTACAGGGGTACGAAGGTCATACTGAAGAAGCTCCTGCAGAGCCCAGAAAGTAAAAATCCATCCAAATGTCATGACACAGAAAACTAACTTGCTGAACAAAGACACAGCAAACAGCAACCATGGGGATGTGTGCATTTTTATATCAAAAAGGGAAGTTTCTACCTGTATTGCAAAAACAACACTAAGACAGGAAGGGCAATCTGCTCAAGCGCTGGGTCAACTTTTTTCTATTCATCTACATCTCAGGGCCACCATCAATCTCAGTAAATGTGGTTCAAACCTAGGCCCACTTCTCCAACATTACACATTCCTACTCACATTCAAAAATGCACATAGAAATAAGCCAGAAATCCATGTCTTTCTAGCATCATATATATGTGTACTTTGAATAAATTTCTAGAAGCTTTGAGAAGTACTGGCCTCACATTTATTTATTTATTTGGAATGGTATGTGTGTTCCATACTTCCTCCAAAGAGCCCAAAACAGGGTAAGTAGGGTTTTCTGTAGAAAGGAAGTGAAATTTCTTAGACTTGGATTTTATCAGGAAATTTCTGAGATTTTTCTTGGTCTCACCTATCTAGAAAAATTAGACCACTTTGCAGAAATTTCTCCACCATTTTGGATGGGGGGCCATATCCATCCCTCCCACAATGCCCTAGAATGACTTTTGGAAAAATTTCTCATCCCCTGGAGAAATTAAGTGAATTCCTCTCCCCATAATTTCTCTGCCCACAAATATGGTGGGGAATTTCGAGAGGCAATTTGCACAGAGCTGTAATTTTTAGATTATCTTGCAATTGGGTGTTGAAGGGAGTCCAACAACATTTGGGGAGATGTTCCCCATCTCTATTATCTCTCCCCCATCAGCTCTAAGGGTCACTGTTCTATAAATGGGACCCTCAAAGATGTCAGACTCCCAGAGCTAAGTTCCAAACACTCTCATATTTACATTTATAGGTATATTGATTTATTAGCCTCCTACAGGTATTTATATAACATATATTGTCCCTTACTGCTTAGTAAAAAAAATAAAATCAGTTGTGGCAGATAGATGCTATTTGTGCTCTGTAATTTCAGATTTACCAGCATGTTAGTTAGAAAGTTGATATAATAGTGTAACTTTATACTTTTGGTTTCTGAGTTATGCTTTTTTGGCAGTTTTCACAATCTTCTGTATAGTCTAGTATACTGACATATATTTTGTACTGAAGTAAACATTTTAGGTAATTGATCACACGTTTCCTTAAGGGGTATTACACATTAGCAGAAAAATATGGATAGTTACTGTATCCTGATTCACTGTTGCCGAGCTTAGAAACTTTCTATGCAAAGGATCCCATCATCCATATTCACATTGGTCTCATTAAATAGCTTTAAAATTATTTAAACCTATTAGGCTCCAGCACTGAGCTCTCTTGGCCTCTGTTTTCAGCTTAATTATCTTCCCTTAAGGATAAGAAGTGATCCAGGGACATTTTGTCCAAAAGTTAAAATTAAGAAAATCTCAGGGATATACAACAAAGCATCTGAAGGTCAGGAAGTACAAGAGCAACTACAAATTTAGCAGGAAACCTTAATTCCACCTTTTGCAGTACGCTCTTGGTTAATCTTTAATTCCATGGCTGCATGTTCATGATCCGCCCATTTGAATTATAATGAGTACATTATCCCCAAGAATTTAGGCTCACATTTTCCTTTTAAAGAAAGAGAAAGTCTGGGAGGCTTCTCTCCTAAAGTGCAAATTGGATTTTAGCTGCTCCCAATTTGGTTTTCTTCCCCCTATCTCATTTCCTGCTTTGGCTGTGGTTTACATAGGTATTGCTGCTGGCTGTAATCTGAAGAGCCCTAAAGAGCTGTGTGCATTTGTGTTGGAGATTTCCCCTGAAACACCTGGGAACTGCCGAATATAATTGTTTGCAGCTGGTTCTGCATTCACAGCAAGCACGTAAAGTATGTGTAGGTGCGGGTGGAGAAGTGTCAATGGACAGTGATTACTCACTGGCCAAGATTGCTGCCTTGCTATTTTATTATCCTATTAACTTTCCTAATACAAGTTATAAAGGCTCATTTGCTGCCTTTCAGGAGAGCTCCGTTTGCATTCTGGGAAGGATCTGGATATGATCTGTTTACTAAACAGCTGATGAAAAGCCATATGCCTATATTTCACTGTGGCTAATCAATCTATGCATTTCAAAAGGAGGAAGTTGGAAAAACCAGGCACTTTATAGAATGGGGGGAGGGAGTGTTTGTTTATCGATTCCCTCCAAGACCTTACCTTTGCTCATCAATCTAACTATAGCAAGCAAAAAGGCAGTTGCTCTTTACAGTAATCTGTGACAAACTCCCATTTCTGCTGAGCTGAGGTCTGTGTGTAGGCCTATCTCCTAGGACTCATGTGTAAAAGGGCTGATGACAAGCGCACACTACAAGTAACTGGCTGACAAGCAAGTACTGCATACATCTCAGCTTCTCATTTTTCCTAAAACACACATTTGTAAAAAATAATGGCAGAACCTGTTTCAACATCTGACTAAACAAAAGCCAGGAGGCACAAAGGCTGAGGATTTCCTCCGGTGCTTTTTGAAGCCTTACATTCTCCCTGTTTCCTTGCTGCCTTTTTAAAAATTTGCTCTGCAGAGTATCTCCTGAGAAAATCCCCACTTTCATACAAGCTTAAACATCTTCCAGCAAAACGCTTGTTCTCAATTTAAGTTCTCTGCCAATGTATTCCTTGAAATGATCTCTGCTCCCCTCCTTAGTTATCTCAGTACTGTTCATCTCTCTTGCTATTCCTTCCACTTGTCTTTCACTCTCAGCTTTATCTTACTTCCAAGTCAGACCACAATGCTTAAAGATGCCTTTAAAGTATAGGTATTTTTAAAAAATGTATTTTGTTGTTGAATTTTGATATATAAGGTAGTAAACTGCCTTGGGATGAATTTTATTATCAAAAGGTGGTGAATAAATTTAGGAAACAAATAAATCTAATTGGCATTTCTCAACCCTGCCCCAATGAAAAACAGTTACATGGAGTTGTCCAAACTTTCCTGGCTTCTCCCGCCACTCACCTCGACCAGTGCTGTAGTGTTGTAACTTATCACTGTATACTGCCTCTTTGCTGTAAGCTCGCTTCCTAGGAAAATGAAAAAGAAGATGCCATTCAATCAGTGCCCAAGGCTGTAAAGACAGACCAGTTTGTCCTTATTCACTGCACCTTTGTGGACAAATATGGAATTAACATATCAGGTCTGGCTCAAGGACTGGAGCTGCCTGAGGCAAGGGACAAAATCGCACCCCATCCTTTCCGTGTGCGTGACCAGATAGACAGTTGAATCTTACTTCAACATTGGTGGCACTGCAGCAGTCCCCTCAGCACCTGAGAGCAGTAGGACAGCTTTGGGGGCACAGCTCTGTCCTCCAACATCTCATCGCCAGTCCCCATTACCCGGGATCTGTCACCAGAGGCAACCTCCCTAATAGTCAGAGCTGGCCCTGCAAACCACAAATTGAGTTTTCTACCAGAAACTCCTCAGGAAGTGTGTATTTTGGTATGCCTGTGTGCATCAAGCTCAGGACCAGTAATGGAAAGCAGCAGGCATTTGGAAAGGAGCTTTCTCGGGGAAAGTGCCATTAAATGCAGAGACTGACGTAGCTCGTGTTGTTGTTTAAATCTGGCACCCTTCGTAAGAGAATACATGCAAGATTCTGCCCTGTGTGCAAGTGTGTCTTAGCAATAGAACATTCGCCCCTTTAAAGAAGGTGTGCTTAAGCTACGCAAACCAAATATCCATTAGCACCTACACCGCGCTTCTTATGTAACCATTACAGATCAATTGTTAGCTCCTTGATTCCATTATCCAGCGCTGCCCTGCAGTAAATGTGTGTGTTTCCACAATCTCCTTCAGGAAGATTCAGCCTTGGAATGAAAGCAAAATTTATAATGTGGCAAATGGTACCTGCTGCAAACAATTGAAATAGCCACTAAGGAGACAATAAAGACGACCCCTGCTGCTGCAGACCCGGCAATCAATGGCAGTTGTTCTCTCAGTTCTGACTTGTAGTCATCTGGAAAAGAAAAATACATTTGTAACATTCTTGCCTGCTCATACAAGCCTTTGCTGCCAATAGCAAATCTCTATTATTTATTTACTAGCTTTGTATGCCACCATTTCTACCAGGAATTCAGGATGGGTTACATAGGTGATCCAAAGAAGCACAGATCCTGGTTGAATGCCAAGACCCCTGGAATCCCACGCATGACAGGGATTGTAACAATGGCCAGCTTTTGCCATTTCTATGTTAGAAGGGCTCTCAGATCCTGAACTCTACAGTTTGGCAAGTTGAGTGTTGAGGGCTATGGAAGACAAGCACTTAATAATGGCTCAGTTCATATGGAACACCAAATCATTTTTCGTACTACAAGAAAAAGCCTGGAAGGAGCCTTAGACACTTATATTTTTTCTTCCATCTCCATACTTCCCTTGCAGACTCAGAGAACCTAATTACTTTTTGGTTGTTGTTGTTTTGCAAACCTCAGTTTACCATTACATCAGAACATGCAAACTTTGGCTTATGTTTGCCCTGCAACCCAGGACCTAATCCAGGGAAATGATACCCTTTGCAGTGCTTTCTGGCTTTCTCAATAAGTTGATCAGATAGGAAGAACTCTTTATTTGTTCAGTCCTTACCACAATGGACCTGCACATCAATTAACATTTTTATTTTTATTAAAATTATTGTTCATCTTCTGATAATTCTCTCTCTAAGTCCTATCAGCTTAGAATGAATTCACACAAATGGAAGTATTTCACACTTCCTTTTAATTTTCTTCCTCTCGTTTTGCAGCTAATTACTGGTAACCTGTTTTATCTCCTGCTTGATGCTTAAATCCTGTGCAAAATCTCATTTAACAATCAATTATTATTTAATAACATACAATATCCATTCTTGCTGTATTTCAATTAACTGCTTCTATTTCAGACACAGCATTCTCCTTGTCTGCCTAATTGTAAGTATTGGAGAAAATCATTTTTTAAAATGTCCATCAGTTATGTGCTGTGTGTATGTGCTCCCCATACCCTTCCTCAATTAAAACTTCTGGACACTAGACAAGGAGGCATTTGTAGCAAAAGTGACTTTGCTAGACTTTGAAAGAACCTCTTAAAAGTGCTCCGTGGAGGGAGCCACCTGAATTAGGGGGGGGGGGGATTGCTTGCTGATCTTTAGCTACGCTGAGAATATATTACTGAAAAGAGTATATTTTGTTACAAGCAAAGTAAGATTTGTCTAACCAGGCATCATCAAAAAGTCTCATATATATATGTCTCCCCTGAGGTTTGAGCTAGAACTTGAACAATTCTTCAAAATATAATTAACCAAACATGTTGGTTTTTCAATCTTTAGGTTCTGAGAAAATTAATTGTGCACATTTAAAACTGAACCTTGTCCAGTTCTACAGATATAGAAATTATGATACAGTCAAGATTTTTGTGCTTGACGCATGTGTGTCTAAGCTGTGTGTCTAAGCTGTGTATATACAGCAGCGAATTGCTGGTTCAGTGACACATGTCAACACCCTTCATGTCAGTGTGTATATCTTTCAAACCAATTTGTCTCCCTAACAGATTACAGTTTTAGTATGTACTTTGGATGTACACTTTAAAAATGCAATGACCAACCCATTCTTAGTGAATAACTATGTGAGATGCTTTAATCCTGATGAACTGAGAGTGGCTGTCAATTGTAGACAAATCTTGAACACTAATACTTATTTAGTATGGTAATAATAGAAAACAGGACCATAGAACTTTATCACAGTTCCTAATCGTGTGTCGGGTTCTATTTGCATTCAAATGACTGCAAGGTGGATAATCCTCTTCAGTTCTTCCTTGCTCAGCACAGAAACATAGGGGTAAGGGCTGGCACACATGGGCACATTGGGGGTGGGGCCTGCTCCATGCCTCCTGATTGGGTTAATTTCCTGTTTATGTGCCATACCTGCACAAGGCTGTGGTCATGAGCTTATCTGTTTACTGCTCATTCTAGAGAAAGCAAGTCTAAGTTTTCAAAACCCTGCATGCTAATTCTTGCAGGCTATTGGGGCCAAAGTAGTGGCCATGTTTGACACAACATATACAGAAAACCCTCAGTGGTAGAGAAAGATGATGCCTCTGGTCTGATTCCACAGTGGTGGCGAGTGCCAAGGAAGATACTTTGCCTACAGCTGGAGAGCTAATCTTTATCACAGAGTTCTTCCAATTATGCACAATTTCCTCTGGACTTTTTCTAGGCCTGCTTTTTGGAGGAAGGTCCCACACATTCTCTAGTGCAGCGAGAGGAAGGACTGGCCACCAGAGTAAATTCAAGAGTGCATATGTATACAGTGGTACCTCGGGTTAAGTACTTAATTCGTTCCGGAGGTCCATTCTTAACCTGAAACTGTTCTTAACCTGAAGCACCACTTTAGCTAATGGGGCCTCCTGCTGCCGCTGCACCGCTGCTGCACAATTTCTGTTCTCATCCTGAAGAAACGTTTTTAACCTGAGGTACTATTTCTGGGTTGGCGGAGTCTGTAACCTGAAGCATCTGTAACCTGAAGCGTATGTAACCCGAGGTACCACTGTACTCTCTTTTATGCACTTTTAATTGGCTGCTTGTTGGTAGAGTGTTGGGCTATTGTGCTTAAGTTAACAGATTTAATCTACCAACCTTAAACTAATGTACACGGGCCTGTCTCTGTTTCTTCTGAAATTCAAAAATGAACTTGTGACTGTTGCAGTTAGACCTTGGAAGGTGGTGCAGTGTTATACAATCAAAGGATACTGGCAAATACAGCCAGGCTCTGAATGTTTACATTCAGTTTATTTCTCAACTTCCTATAACTTCAAACAAAATCTAATTTTATTATACCACCATAGGTGCTTATTTCCTAGAACTACAGATTTACATGTTGGGTGTGAACAATGAGGGATAGCACACCACACCACACTCATGTATAAATCATATATTATGCAGAATACTACCCACTGCTGGATACAGAATACTGGGCCACTACTCTGACCAACAGAGGTCAATCTGACCCCTCCCTAGCTTATTTGCAAACACTGAAAACCCATTCATATGCAGTTGGGCGGGGAATCGCTTGCATGGTCAGGGTAAAAACAGAGATAAGAGATTTCAGTCAGATTAATCCTCCAGCTGGCAATTAATCAAACATCTCTCTAAATCACCAGTCTCTCTCCACACTGCCCCACTGGGAGGCAAGGGTTTGGAGAGACAAGTTGATTTAATCCAATTATAGCTTAGAGGCTCGACAGAGTGCAACCTCCTTCCCTCTGTTCCTTTCTCAGTTCCCTCTCTGCTCCCCCCTCCTTTTTTTGTTACACTTACCGTCCGTTAAGGTTTGGAAGCACATTTTTCCACTGTATTTCCCATAGCCAGCCACTGTCCGAGCCCGAACCTGTACCACATAGACCATCCCTGGTCGCAGCCCATCAATCCGTGCCGTGTTGGTCTGGCTCTTCGCCATGGAGGAATTGTACTCATTGTGGTCCTTCAGGGAACAGCAAATAGAAAAGAGAAACATATGAGTAAAAGTTATATTTTGGGGATCTTATTTCCAAGGTGTACTTTTGTGACAACGGCTTCTTAAAGTTAAGATGGCAACAAAAGGCAACATCAGACATCTTCCTTGTATTTCTCCCTCAACAGGGCCAAGGACCAACGTGCAACCACTGACATTTGGCAAGCTTCCTGTTAGGCCCGGTGCATGGAAAGCAGTGGGTTGATGATGTTGATGACTGTTTTGTAATCACAGCTACATATTGACTTCCACAGACCCCTTTTCAATAACAATGGTGTGATGCACCATTTACACGTAATCAAAAAGGCAGATTCACTCCATTCACTCCATTCAAAAATGATGAAATGAACATACAGTGGTACCTTGGGTTACAAACACTTCGGGTTACAAACTCAGCTAACCTGGAAGTAGTACCTCAGGTTGTGAACTTTGCCCCAGGAGGAGAATGGAAATCGCTCCCCGCGGTGTGGCGACAGCAAAAAGCCCCATTAGCAAAAACACACCTCACGTTAAGAACGGTTTTGGTTTAAGAATGGACCTCCGGAATGAATTAAGTTCATAACCCGAGGTACCACTGTACCTGTATGTGTAGAGGGTTCACAGACTTTTAAAACAAGCAAGCAAACAAACAAACAAAAAGACCTCACCAAATAGTGAAGGCTTATAGGGGAGCGAGTTACAGCACAGATCACTGATTCTATCACAAAAGGTAGCAAAGAGGTACCTGCAACAGCTGGGCAATCTAGTAGTGGACAGTGTGGTGGAGCAGCACCACTCACTTGATGTCTGGTCAGTGTCATCACTGCTACTTCTTGGGAGCTGGAGAAGGGAGGTGGCCACAATGCAAGCACACTGGCAGGAGCCCCAGATTGACTGTGCAGGTACATTTCTACTGTGCCAACTTAAGTACCACCTTGCCTCCCCTTCGCTACCTCCCAGTAAACAGCAGTGATGTGACAGAGACCAGGCAAATGGCAGTGCCACACCACACCATTTGCTACTGATGTAACCAAATTCCCCACTTCTTGGGAAAGGTACAATATACTGCACAGTGTATGCATTTTCACTGTGCAACTTGGAGTGAAGGTGATTTGCTGGGTAAAAATATGGGTAATATTTATTGTACAAAAAATTGGAGAGGCCTTCCATTCTTAGTACCCACTATACAGTTCTTAATCTAGCTAGCCTACCATCTCTCCCAAACGGGCAGCGATTGCAGCTGAATTTATACATGCATGTTCCTCACTTGCAGGAATATAAATATGAAGTGGTAACTTGTACATGCAAAACAACCATCAACAATCAAACACAGAACATCCCTCCTCAAACTCAACCGTTTACAGACTATGCAGTGCACACACTGCATCAAGCATTGTATTTCTGAGCAATTTGACATGCAAATGAAAGTCTGTGACTCCTATTGATATATGATTAACTAAAATAGGAGATTTGGAATAAAAATTGAATATCAGAATTCAAACACAACTGTTGTATCCTAAATATCTTTCTATTAAATCGCTGGACTCCATGTTTTTCCTCTCTCAAAAGAGGTGGCATGACCTATAATATAATATATGATACTATAATATATGATTTGGCTGTTAGGCTTTTATCAAGCCTTGCTGAAAACTTGTGAGTCAAAAACACAGTGTTAGCATTTCATCAAATTCTCCTTCCAGTCCCTGCTTTTTTGCCCCAGCTCTGCTGTGGTGTGCGTGGGATGGTATAGATGAGATTCCAGTTTAACAGCCCACTCCAACGTACTCACACACTGGGTCGGTCTGTGAAGTGCGCATCAGGCACAGAGAGCCGTCACTATCCATTGTCTCTGTGACAATGGGGCCTGAAGAAAGAATGCAACTCTATCCAATTTCGTGGCCTGGAGATTGTCATATGCTATTTCTTACACTTCACTTCCCAGATATTCATTTGACAGATAGAAAACTGAAGGTGAAAATCAGTAAGTTGCCCAAGGCTACCATAGTGCCCAGTGCTTGAATTTGGGACTCCCTGGTGTCCAATTCCAATTTGCTTAGGGTGGTGAGATGGAAAAAGAGGACAAGTCTCTGGCACTTTAATAGTTGTCTAGAAGAGGGAATTTCAGCAGGTGTAGTTGATGCGACAAGTGCAGCTGCATGTCCTCTTTTTCATCTGACCACCCTGTGTTCAGCTTGACACTCAATTATCAAGACCCTATGTAGCTATAGCATATCCTCAGTTTTGAATCCAAATCATGAAACTCATTTGCCCTGTCTCCCTTTTTCTTCTAGACTACTTCACTTCCCTCTGAGCAGTCAGATACTTAGGCAGGTGGGTCTAATACAAACATGGGAACTCGTTGAGGTCCAAAGCTGGCGCCACCTCCCATTTCAGGTAGACCTGCACTCATAAACAATACCATGCATGGTCTGCACAGTAGCACCGCAATTGACAAGTGCTTCCTGACAATCTGGCATTTGATATCATTTACTGTACCTCAGGGACTCATGGGCAGAGCAGGTTCTTAGTCCAATCTGCAGCAATCTGTGCTGGGTTACATCTATCCAACTTTTACAAGGTAATAAAACAAGAGTCATCTCTGGGATATGAGGGGCTTGAGAGGCAGAGAACTTCAGGAAGATAATACAGGCACAGGAGAGTGGCACAGAGTTGGCAAAGCACTCACTATACATCACCAAGTCTAGCTCAGTGTGCAGATTGTCACTCCTAGCAAGCTATTAGTCACTTGAAACAATGATATTTCAATAACATGAGGAAATGAAACAAGTGTACACAGCAAGCAAGCAGAAATCAACGGGGAGTCCCTGCTTTCAGTTAACTATTATTTTCAAGATTTTCTGCAGCAGTGGGGCTGAACGGTTTAGTGACGCTTGGGACAGGAATTCCTTCTCTGCTGCTGCTTTATGGTTCAGGCAAGCAACAGGCAACAGAAGCTGAGCTAAGCGGGGTACATTTGATTTAACGTGGGGAGGACTGGAGCCATAGTGAGAATGTAAACATTGGACATGGAGAAGTTCCTAGTAAGCTGTGAAATAATGTACTAAAGCAACTGTGTCCTGTGAACTCTTTGCAGCCAGGTGGTACAAAGCCTGTAAGGAGATAGTCCACAGGTGGGAGTGTTGTATGTACGGAAAGAGTTTGTATTGACAATATGATTAGAACCAATTGCGGCTAAGTGAATCTGTCTATTTAAGTTTCTCATACATCCCCCCCATCTGAAATTCCGTTCTCCACGTTTCTGCCTGAAATAGTGATTTGTCATTTTCTTCTTCTTTTAAATATGCATTTTAATATACAATTATCCCCAATATACACATTTTGGGACACATTTCTTGGTTGGAGATCTGGATCACAAAATTTGGAGAAGTGTGCGTGCCAATGGATTGCTGAATTTTGCTTTGTGTGTTGTTTTAGAAAGTGCAAATTAAGTAGTTTTGCATTAAAATGCTGGAATGTAGAGAAGTAATAGGAATTCATTCTGGTGAAGGTCAATATGAAGGACAGCTAACCCCATCTTGCCCACCTCAAATGTTGAAGGTTTGGTCTACAAATCTGATATAGGTTTTCCAGAAATATTAATACTGAGGAAAGAGCCTACTTCAAAAATCGCACGGCTGTCACAGTGTCTCCCCATTGACTTCAACTAGGCTTTGAATCAAGCCAATACTGCACATCCACAACATGAAAAAACAACACCAGACTCCGAAATCAATAATGGCCCATCCCAACTCCCCTTCCTCAAACACATTCAGGCTTACGGTGGATGGTCTTGCGCCCATAGTGCTGCTAATCTCGGGGATGCAGATCCGGCTCACCTTCTCATAGTAACGGATCTCATAATCCAGGATGATGCCATTGGGCTGTTCCGGCTGAGGCCATGACAGTGTGATGCTCCTCATGCTGGCACTTACCTGGTGCATGATGGGAACTGTGGAGGGAGCTACGGAGAAAGGAGGGAACAGGAAGTGCAAGAAAAGTGAAAATTAACCTAGGGGAAGGAGGATGAGAACATTCTGAAGAGGTGGTAGAAATAAAACATCAGGGTGGAATCAGGGTGAAGTCGAAGGGGCAGTGAGGGTGAAGGAGGAGAATGAATATTACATGAAATAATAATACAGTCCAATGCAATTACATGGAGTATTTCGACACACAAGAAAAAAATACATTTCTGCACTAGAACAATTAGTGTGTAGAATTCTATGTTGACTACGCAGACCTGTTATGTTTCTTGTTGTTCAGCTGCTCTGTCCACCATCTTGTGGGAAAGCAGCATACAAATAAACCACCAAATGAATTAATTAATGAATGACCATTAGTTTTTATCTTCAAGAGGCCAAAAATGCTTCCGATGAGTTGAATAGAAGCTGTACAAGAATAATATTTCAGAGGTGTTTCATCAGGAGCAAGGTAGGTTGCACCCTTAGAAGGCTATTTCCATAGCTATTTTAAAGCAATATGTGAAATTCCTGCCCACAATACACAACGCCACTTGCTCATTAGGATGTATCCACAACCTGCAAAGAGGGGAGGCCTCCTTTTCTCACAAGAACTGCACCTATTTTCAGAAGCTTGTGCTTCTGGATTTCTTGTTGTCCCATTCCTCCACCTCATCTATGATCCTTCAGCTTCTGTTCCTCTGCTTTTCTTCCAGCAGGTCCCTTTTACCTTTGATTCCTGATGTCTCTCTGACCCTTTAATCAAGACTTGGACCTCTGCCTACTCCAAGTCTCCATTCCTAAGTTTACCTTCCTAAGATATGGCCATAGGTCATATTTCCCCATCTTTTCTATTGCCCCTTACTGCCTTCCCCAACTTTTTCTCAGCCTCCAACTTTCCTCATGGCCTTTATGCACATGACTCTTTGCTTATTCTTCTTCATTCAGTGCCTCATGGAATTTACCCTCCTCCTCTCAGATTTTTGGCAGTGAATCTGCCAATTTCAGTTTCCCCCTCAACTTCTCATTTTTACAATCTTAAATTTATTTCTCCACATTTCCACCTCAGTCTGCTATTTTTTTTAAAGCCCTCGTGGAACTGTATGAACATTTTAATGCAAATTTATTCTAATATAAACATTTTTGGTATGTAACGTTCCTAATATACACATTTCTTCAAAGCATTTCCCTCTAATATAATGCATTTCTGTGTTTTACTTTCACCAATGTGTGCATTTTTGTACAGATTTTTTACTGGCGAATGGCAGTGCAAAATCTGGAAAAGTGCAAATTTCAAAGGATGCTTGTCATTCAGTTTGTGTATTGTTTTGGGAAGTGAAAATTGAGTAGATTTCTCCCTCATCCCTAGTTAACTTCCACTTCTAGTAGTTACTCCAGCCACTCTGACTAGAGGAGGAATCCATTTCAAACAGATTTACACACAGAATTTGGTTATTCCGACCCCATCAAGCTTTGTTCACATTGGACCACCTCTTTATTGAGAGTCCACATGTCTGAGCCACTCAGTTTGGTTTTTTCAGAAAAGCCAGACTAATTAAACACAAACAATAATATATTTACAAAACACGTGACAGAGTCAAGCCCCATCCTCAAAAGCACATGGATTTCTACCATACTCTGTATAGTCTTTCTTTGCCAAAACAATAGTTTAAAAGAGTTGAGCATGAGACTCTTAATCTCAGGGTTGGGAGTTCGAGTCCTACATTTTGCTGCATTACAAGGGATTGGACTAGATTATCCTTGTGATCCCTTGACAATTCTTATTTTCCCTTTCTATTCCCGCTTCTCGCAAACTCATCAGGCAGGAGGAGAGGCTGCTTGAAAAGAAGCTGGGGAAATCTAGGAATGCAACCTCAGAAGTGATGTTAGTGTTGACAAAACAGGGATGGGTATAGACTTAGTCTTTTTGTATCGTTTTCCTATAACTACTTTACAGCCCTTTCCTCCCCATCATAGGAAGCCAAATTAAAGATAAATGGCAGCAGACTTTTTCCCGTAGCCCAGTGGGGTTAAAGAGGAGCTAATAGACCTTTCTTTCCAATTTAGCTCAGGCTGTGCAGATTATTCTCCATGAAAGAACTAGCCTTTCCTAATTTAGAACAGCTGTTCCCAACCGGGTGCCCTCCAGATGTTTTGGACTGTAAATCCCAGGACTCCTAGCAAGTACAGAGTGGATGGGAGTGAAACATATGGAGGGCACCCGGTTGGGGAAGATTTAGAATACGTGCTCTTGGAGAAGGCATGCATCAAGAGTCTCACCACCCCCTCCATTTAGCAAGCGTGCTTACAATGGAGCTTGCTTTCAAAGCAATACTGCCTTCCCTTTGCCATGGTGATAAAGTTTCCTCATATTTAATTGCTGTTTGAAGAACATTATTGCAGCGAGAGGAATGAAATGGGAACAGTCGGTAAATAATAAAGTTTTAATATTTAAAAAGGCTAGTTATTTTTAATTAGAACTTAAAATTCCTCGGGACTCTTTATCAAAGGCAAGCGACACAGGCCCATCTGCAAATGAACAAGCAAATTCGGAAAAATATTTTTCACTCACTATGAAGCCAGCACAACTTGCTCTCCTTAGCCTCCCCATCACATGAACAATGGCAAAGGCACTTCTAAGGCTGCAATGGATTTTTGGAAGGGTTCTTCTTCACAGTGAAATGGGGGCAGGGGTGGGGGAGCTCACATTTTTTTCTGAAAAGAGACAGGGGGGTTTCTGCTGGGCATTGCTTGGCAGATTGCATCCTTAAAAGTAACCAAGAGGCCAATCAGTTAAAGGAGGCATTCTGTACACACAATCCACCCCTAGCAAGATGGCACAGCGGTCTTGAGGTGCATATTGCCATCTATAAAATGGCTCTTGCAGCTAATATGCAGCACTATGAATAGTGTGGCTGGACCCTTTGCTCTTGGCAAAGCAATTGTCAAGAAAGGATTGCACGGAAGGTGACTGCAGTGTGGGGCCCCTGCAGTCATCTGCAATGTGACCTGCCCTTGACAAGCAGGAGCAATGACAGCCCATTTGTGGGGGGCAAAAATTGAGAACCCAGTTTTGGCTCCATCTCCACTACCTCATTACATAGCTTACGAAATAATAATTGTGGTTCAGCTTTATTTCACTTGTTCTTTGTCTCTCAACTCAAGACCAATTCAGAAAACCCAAAATAGTGTGTTGAGCAAGGTTTGAATGGGTCTGTGCACACCGTCTGGTATTTGGTGAGACAGTTGTATGACCAATTTACCATGGGACATAATATTTCAGCCTGTTTCAAGTCTGGAAGTTGCAGCTCGTACAAAAGGCAATGCGTTGATCAACCTAGCAGCACCACCACTTAACACCTGAAAGAGTGGCATTGGCTGTCAATATGTGGCCGAACCAAACTCAAGGTGTTTGTGATGAATTGTAAGGCCCCATACAATTTGGGTCTGAAATACTTGAAGAGTCAGCTCCTGCCCCACTCTCCCAATATCAACCAATATCTCCCAAATATGATCTGCTGTGCAGCTACCCGGGAAAGGAACTTCACAATTTTGGCACCCCCATTATGGAACACCCTGTCCTTTGATGTATGGCTGCTGCTGCTGACTCTCATGAGTTTAAATCACCAACAGAAAACCCATCTATTCACATAGGCATTTTCTGGGCAAGAATACAGTGTTCTTTTCCAATTGTGTTACTTTTGCTGTTTTATAGCTGCTATGGTTGCTATTGGTTTTTATCAGACTTTCCTTTATGATATTTTGGTGACACTCTTTTACTTTTTAAATAGTTTTATTATACACCCACCATGGGATGGCTTGTCAATGAGGGACAGGTTAAAAATATTCCTAAACTACTACTACCACGACTAGTACTCCTACACGATAATAAAAATAATTGTTGCTCTGTGGTGCAGTAACATTTTTAGAGCGTAGTAAAAAATAAGTTGAGTTGTGAGTTGGGACAGATGGTGAAGCAATCATATGACCGCGACATTACGTGGCAAATTCCGCATTGCACACCAATTGATTATGAGAGCCAGTTTGCAATACTCTACTGCGGAAGGTTATATAAAACTTCCAGGCAGGAAGTTGGTGGGGAATAGGGTAGCCATTTAAATCAGTAATACCTAACATGTGTCAATTGGGCTATGAACTAGCCTTGCCTCTTGGTATCTCTTACAGCTCACTGAAAGCATCAATAGTGTGAAACAGCAGCAAGACAAATTCTATGTAAAGAAATCACTAAGAAATTGATTGAAAATAAAAATAACAAATCTTGCAATGCCTCTTTATAAACTTACGTATAATGCAACCTCCTCAAGAACACTGTTATGCTATCTGATCTCCAAAAATATATATCCTAGAGCTAGAAAAGGTGCAAAATAGGCAAGCAAAATGATCAAGGGGTTAAAGAACCCTGTGAGAAAAGGCCAAAGGAATCTGGGGAATTTTTAAGTTTAGAAAAATGACAACTAAGGGGATCGTGATAGAGGTTGTGCATGGTGTGCAGAAAGTGAATAGACTGAATTTTTTATCCCAATAAAATTTTAGACGCCAGCTGCCCACTGATATCAGATTGTCAATAGGACCAGAGCAAACAAAACAAAGTACTTCTTCACACAACTCATACATACTTAGCTTAAGGAATTTGCTACAAGAGGATACAAGAACGTAGCATAAGAAGAGTCTTGTTGGTTCAGACCGAAGGTCTATTTAGTCTGTTCAGTAGGCAGCCAGATACCCTTGGGAAGCCCACAAGAAGGACATAAGTGCAATGTTCCCCAGCAACTAGTATTCAGAAACCTACTTTCTCTGATACTGGAGGCAATATAGCTCTTGTGACTAATAGCTCTTGATGAACTTATTCTGTGTGGTGCCCAGATAATTAGATGAATTAGACAAAGGTATAGCAGACAGGTCTAGCCACCTTTCTTAGTCATTATAGTCTCCATGTTCAGAGGCAGTATATCTCTGAATACAGGTTTCTGTGGCACAAATAAGGAGAAGCTGTTGCCTACATGCCATACTTGAGGACTTCCTGGAAGTTATGTGCTATGTCTGTGCTGGAGGAGAGATGGGGAAATACATGCAGGATAAATGGCAAACAAGTATGTGTCCTGTACATAACCCTTCCCCGCTCACTGACCACTTTTCCGCTGTAACCCCAGCCATGTCTTCCCAGACCTGCTTTTGCCCGTATCTCAGGAGACAAAAGGTCACATCCACACCATACAGTTAAAGCACATCTACCACTTTAACAGTCACGACTTCCCCAAAGAGTCCTGGGGGAAACCGAAGGGAAGGGATGCCATGCCTGTGATTTCTTTGTAGGGTACAATTGTTTTTAGCACAATTTGTTAAGAAAGAAACAGATAGGATACTGGGGGTTGATTTCAATGAAGAGTGAGCTAAAAAAACCACCCCTCCACATTTTAAATGACTAATTTAAGCAAAAGAAATACTTTTATCTGATTCAAGCTGACAACCAGCTGAACGGTGGCAAAGTAGGAATCTCTTCTCGAAATGTATGTGCCAGATGGGAGTCCGCATTACTCTGAGTCAGAGTCCTGGAGAATCACTGACGTCATCCGTGAATCTGCCTCCTGCATTTATTTTCGAATCCCTGCTGGGGATGGGAGTCCACACAGAACCAAGGCAATATAACTTGCGCTTCATTAAACAAGTTAATTTCCTGTCTGGTCCTCCTGAGACATCAAAGTGTCTCATTTTAAAGCCCACTGATGCATGTGGTGAGGGCTCTGCAGAGACTAATCCTCAGAGTCTTCTAAATGTTCTTCCCTATACATGCCTCTGGAACTCACTGCCCCTTAAGTCCCTGGTGAGCAATGGTGCCAGCCTCTTAATTTAATGGTGCACAGAACAATGCTGCTTACCGACAGTCAATCACCTCTCCACCAGAACGTAGAGCGATGTTTTATATAAGTAACAATGATGCTGATAACTCTAATGTACTATAGAATGAGGTGCTCAAAATGGAATCTAAATACAAAATTCGCAGGCAGCCTCCTTGAGGATCAAAAGGAGTCCCTGGATGCTGGTGAATCCTAATTGCATGAAAACAGTGCTAAACATCCTGTTTTAATATCCCACCTCTGGAGAGGTGTCTTACGGAGCAAGCCGAACCCCCTGGTTCTGGGATTGAGGGATGTGTGCTAGGTTGTGTGGAAGCATCCCTTTGCCCTTCATTAATCCCAGTTAAGTCAGCCTCCCACTGCCACCCTGATGTGCTTCTCACCCAGTCAATGTAGCACTCCCCCTTGCACCTGCCAAACATACAGGTGAGAGTGAGGGTGGCCGATATAATTTCCAATTGGAAAGGTGACTTAATTCCTACAAAGCTTCACTGGCAGGTGAAGATGATAGAATACCTGGAACTTGTGAAAATGACTGGGAGAATAAGAGGACACTAAAATCAGAAAGTGAGCAAAGAATGGGTAATATTTAAAGAATATTTAAAACAATATTGTGAAAATGCAAATCTCCTGACAGGTATAGATTGAATCTTGAATATTGAAGAAAATTATAAACGTAAAAAAAATTCTTGATATGTAATAGATATAACAGGAAGTGTGTATGGCTTCAGAATATTTAGAAAGCACAATGAGGTAAATCAGAAGTCAAAAACGTGTGTGATGTTAGATGATGTATAGTCAATTAATATTTAGTTGTCATTGTGGTATTGTTTTTGTCTGTTTGTGTAGTATGTTTTGCAATAAATATAATAAGAGAAAGAGAGAGAGAGAGAGAGGTTGGCTTGTGAGGGGCTGAGATGGCCTGGGATCTGCTGGATCCCAAGCTGATTTTACAGCTGTTGTATAATAGCATTGGGCCAATGGCTACAGATGCAGGAGGGGGCCCACCACTCCATAAATCTTTACAGGCAGCAGTGTAAAGTTTGGATTACAACTCATACAAATGAATGCAGATTCTGCAAATATGCAGGGCAAACACCCAGAGCAGTATGGGATTGGAGCATATACAATTAATCAAGGATGGAGAACCTGTGGTCCTTCTGATGAGAACTATAGTTCTCATCATCCCTGACCATTGGCCATGCTGGCTTGGACTGGATGAAATCAGGAATACAAATAGTTGTAAAATGGTAAGTCCTACCAGGTAGTGAGTGGGCAGAGCAGCAGTGAGCGAGAAGGGACATTACTGTTTTTCTCCCTGCAACCTTCTTTAACTGAGTTCCTCTGGAGTCAAAAAATAAGCTTGAAGAAGCAGCTGGGGAAAAGGCTTCAAAGAAGGCTTCAGAAATTCCTTTCACTGATTTTCATCTTGAAATTAACAATGTTATTGAACTACGAAATGATGTGGCTTGGTGGCTGCCATTCATCTAACTTGCATTTAGCACAAAGCCTTCTGGGAGGAAAGCTTTGGGACTAGACTCAAATTGAAAAGGTCAAGGAAATAGAGGCTAAGGTGAGAACACAGAAACATCTTTACATAATGTATTATGTGACCTGGGACAGAAATCCCAGGCTTGAGGATTGCACAGGTCCTTTTTTCCTGTGCCCTTTGGAACTTCCCCTGGCCTGCCCATAGCTCTCCTCAGTCTTAAAGTACCCCTCCCTTTCTGGTCATAGCTTGAACTGAGCTGTGATTAAGAGTACAGAGCTCAGAGGCAACACAATACACAGCCTATAATACTATGCCCTGATTCTGAATCAAGCTGAGGGGAATCTGTCCTGTCACCACTTGCAATCTTCTTAAGAGTGACATGGTCAATTTTGTTTTCCTACTACTACTCTGTTAAAACTAGAAACAATAGCATCACAAATGTTCCTATCTTAGGACCAGTTTCTCTTTGCTGTTTTTCTTTATGTGAAATCTTCACTCCTGAAAGGCAGGTGTTACACTTTGCCTCATATTTGAGGTAGCTGCTGGTGGTATTTATAGAGGAATCATAATTGCTGGGGGGGTGTTAATGGTCTAGATTTCTCTGTTGCCAAAATGTGTTAGGCTTTGTAAAACTATTTTTAAAAAAATATTATTGAAACCAGCCTTGAGCATATGGAGAGGTGGAGCATAGATGTTTTTATCTCTGTTCACAGCTTTTGGAAGAAGTTGCAAAATCTTTTTAATCAGAGATAACAGAGGGACGAAAGAGAAGAGAGCCAGCTCCATAGGCAAATGAGCTCAGTCAAGCCACTATCTTTTCAAACTCTCATTATACTCAGGGAGCTTCATGGTCAACTGAACCCAGATCTCCTTGGTCCAAGGATGGGACATGAGAGATCTGTGACTGGGATCTCTGGTGGTTTACAAACAATCCAACCAGCTCTAGTGGGGTGGGTGGAAATCAGATCAAGACCATGGTATTGGGGAAAGAGCAGGGTGGGGTGAGTGTAAGAGTTATCCCTTCCTCCCTGAGTCATTTCCCCAGTTGGAATACCATTCAACCTGCTATTTCTCCATGTAGTAATAAATGCATCTGATGGCATCTGTACCTTTTCCCCAAGCTTGGAGTGGGAGAACAGTTGCCATGAGAATGGCCAATCCCTCTGAATGAGCAAGGATGTGAATGCCTCAGCCATTCATTTACTCAACAATTTGATGTTGCACATTGCATTAATATGATGTCATACATTACAATATTACACTGCAAATAGCATTGGTATATTTTAATTTGTTTTGTCTTTTATTGCTTAGAAGCCACTTTGGGGAGCCACAGGCAGGAAACAACACATGTTTTTATTACTATTAATCATCCTCCCACAGCTGGTATTTAAGGCTTTCTTAAAAACAGCAAGGAGCTCCTAAGCACTGATCTCCCATGTCACATCAAGTTACATCTAACTTCAGAGGGTAGACCAACCTGCCCCACATTGGTGCCTTCCAGTTGTGCTGGACTACATCTCCCATTAGCTGGGGGTGATGTTGTAGTCCAAAATATCTGAAGGGCACCAGCTTGTGGAAGGCTGATCTGCACACAACACATCACATTGGAATTGCCAGTATGTGACACATACAAATCTATTACAAACAATCTATTACAAACCACAGAAAACATTCTTCAGATTAGCTTATGGTTGTAATGAAACACCTGAAGGCAGATCCCCCACCCAAAAAATTAATTGTTTTGGTGTGATTAAACTGGCACTCAAATGAGGAAATGGATTTCAGAGGGCTAGGGGAGAATAATGCTACCAAAATATTTTAGAGGAGGTGAAACAGTTTTAACATTCTTCCCACTTTTCTGCCAGCTACCTAAATTGATCCTTGTCTCCACTGTCTTGTATGTGGGGGTACAAATGCTGCACCCCTGAAAGTGGGGGTTTCATATATACATATATATATATATTTCCAATCTTAAGCACAGCTTGCCACATTTCTGCATCTCTTTGTGAATTTTTTATTTTAAAATTATTAAAAGTGCTCACAAATATTTATCAGAATTTTAGTGTGAATTTCCCCCAACATAAACATTTTTGTATGCCACTTTTCCCCAACATGATGCATTTTTGTGTTTTCTTTTCACTAATATAAGCACTCTAATGCAAACTTTCCCCTAACACGCCCATTTTTTTGTTGTTCGAGAACTGTGTTCTAAAATTCGGGAAAGTGCAGTTGTTGGAAGGGCAGCTGCATTTCACTTCATTAAAGTGCAAAGTGAACCAAATTTCTTTCTCATCCCTGTTTGATGCTGGTGATGTAATCCATCTCCTACCAAGGACCCCTTGGGGCTGCTTTGGTGGCACCATCTCCCTTTTTCTCGCATCTTTCTCTAGTTCATCAACATGCTTAGTCTTCCTTGCTATATTTGGCTTGGCTTTGCCTGCCATCCACAGGCAGAGACTCCAATTTATTTTGACGGACATCCACTCCATCCTCTCCCCCCCCCCAATAAACCCCCAACACCCCTCCTCAAAATTGAAAGAGAGGAAAGGACTGAAAATGAAAAATCATTTCAGAACAGGGTTTGAGTGGATGTGTGTGCTCAGCTCTTATTTTTATGCTTCCTGCTTCGGGTGAGTGTTCAGGAATTCACTTAGTGAGGTGCTGCTTATTCTTTCCAATGGGTGATGTTGACAGTCCAGCATTGCCTTTGTTTACACAGCACATTTAATCCTGGGTTTTTTATTTTTTTATTTTTTTATCTCTCCACATCCGCTCAGAGAAGATGATAATTTTCTGAAATTAAACACTTAGCTTGATTGCTGTTTTGTTAATTGCCACATTCACAAACCCCCCCTGGTGCTCCTGCCTGTTTAACATGGATAATGCTGCAAAGATGATCGGCATCAAATTGGTGTGCAGGTGGGCGGGCGGTAGTAGTGAGGCCTCCTCATCATTGCTCGTTCAGATGGATTGCCCAGCATCATTGCACAAAGGGAAAGAATTAATCTGAAGCGGAAACGTCTTTACAAAACCACACAGATGGAAGTTCAAAAGAGGAATCTCGAGAAAGAGATTTCTCACCCTGTTAGCACTGGGGTGCATGTGAGGAATCTTGCAAACTGGAAGCTGATCATATGTTCTTGGAAGCTCTGATAAATTACCCTACATTTCTATAAAGAACTCGGTTTGCATAAACGCAAGGGCATCTTATGTAGAATGAATCATGCTTGGATTAGTTTTCACCTGAATAAATATCAATTTCAGCGATGATAGAAACACCAATTATGCTTTTATTATTTACTTTGAAAGCTTATATCCCACTTTCCCCTCACCAGATGAACTCAAAGTGACTCACAATGCAAACCTCTTAAAAACACAATAATTGTTTAGTGGCTTCCCAGCTTTAACAGTCTGATTCTACACCTCAGATTTGGTGCACAGAGTTCAGACTGCCTTGTAGTCCTCACTGAGACTCACCCTTGGCCTCAGCACAGCAAATGCCTTCAGCACAGCTCTACCAGTGTGTTTATCTTTGCTCCCAGAACAAGGTTGAGATCATAAAAATTTAAGAAGTCTGCTGGATCACACCAAGTACACCTATCTAGTCTAGCATCCAGTTATCACAGGGGCAGCCAGATCCCATGGAAAGCCTGAAATGGTGTGTGTGCCAAGCTGAACTTTTTCTATGATTTATTTCTGTAGTTCAGCAAAGTTGGCATAATGGATATAGCAAACTTTATTGACCCTCGTGCAAGTCTTTATCCTGAACATCTCCTGGAAGGCTTCCAGACCTTCTTAATATTTTATGTAAAGATCAGCCCAGGCATCTGGTGTTACCAGCAAAATATAATTAATATCTCCTGTAAAGAAGAATGAGATCCACATATTTAATAGTAAGATAAACTTAGAACTCAGGAAACAAACAAAGATTACCAGTTTAGACATTTCCCACTAGGATTATATTCTTTTGACTACCAAATGAGCAAAGTAAACAAAATGGGATAGAGATAGGAAGGTAGCAGGAAATAAAAAAATGAAACAAATGACTATACGGCCTATGAAAGATCACTCATCTGATTATCCCCCTCCTAATTCCACTGGGAACGACTGGCTCAGAATAGTGCTCAAACCCCAGGTGACTAGTGTGTTTTGACTCCATTTTACTTTTACAAAGGTTACTGGCCACTTTGAGAAACGATAATCTTTCTGAATTTTCTTTTTTAAATAAAAAAACTTTCTAACAGCAGATAGTACTGGTTCCTGGGTTTGCAGCTGCAGGACAAGGAGTCTCCAGAGACTGGTGAGGGGACCCCTACTGCAGCATGGGACACACTTGGTATCCGATGTTGCTGACACCTTCCTTAACAAATGAGGTATTTTTATCACAGGGGTTTGGGCTAATATTGTGATATTTAACACGCACACTGGCACCTTGCGCTATTTATGGGGAAAGCGCCTTCCTTTCTCTTATTACAAACCTGTTTTGAAAGTTTCCCTATGTGAAATTAAACCTTCTCACATCCAGCAGGTGAAGTGATATCTTGCGACTATATACTGGTTGACTGGTCTTCAGGGGAACGGACAGGTGTGTCTAGCTAAGGCACGATTCTTTTGTCAATTCCATCTCTACGTTTTGTGCTTCAGAACAGCAATATGTGAAAATGGTCAAAGAAGAGTTAGGAGTCTTTTTCACAAGTGAGCAGCCAACTTGGCAATTCAATACATGGAGGGATAGCATTTTAAATTCTAGCTTTTGAAGTGATCAGCTTGGCCAATAAATTAATGCCATCAAGCTATAAGGACAAATTTTCTTCTCAATGAAAGGCAAAGTAGTATAAATTGCATCCACACATTTGTGTGTGTGTATGTATCCTGGAAATGCCAGGATCATCTTATTCTACTCCACATTTCATATAGTAACTATTCCTTGTAGATGTTTGATGATTGTGCCCTTTCCAGAGCCTGAAATAGTACTATGGAGTGCAGCACCAAAAATTACAGGAGAAGCTTCTAAGTGCCATCGTATACTGTAGTTGGGATGCTTATAGAATGAGCAGAACTATTTGATTTTGTATTCATGTATGTGAGTTTGAGTACATATAACTATGTGAAGTGATGTGTTAGCAGTTATGTGTGTGACCTCTGTGACTATGATGCATGTGAGACTGTGTGGTTTAACAGAAAAATACTAAAGGTTAAAAGGTTTACATTTCCTTAACCTACCTCGCAGGTTTCTCTCCTGCTCAAAAGGAAATTGAACAATCCAGTTTGACACTTTCATCCCCTGCCATCAGCTTATGCATGATGCAAACCAGCCAACTCACCAAGGGCCTCATAGGTATGACGACTCAGTGGCACTGGGGAAGGGGGGTTCAGCAAGTGCCAGTAAATGCATGCATGAAACTTAAAAACTGAAATAATCCTGCCCTCTTTTTGCTAGAGGGACAATGGGCTATGAAGTAGATTTTTGTTCTTTAAAAGTGGCTCTATAATAAATACAAATAACTGCCACCAGGGTAAAATTGGGTAAGCACTGAGCATTTGGGGAAAATTCTACCCCATGAGCCGAATGTGTTAGAAATGTGGTGGTTGTGGGGGAATCTTTCAGCAAAATAACAAAACTGGGCTTATCTGAAATAGGAAGATGTAGCAAATGTTTACTGGCTCAAGTCAATACAGTGGTACCTTGGGTTGCAGCTGCTTCAGGTTACAGATGCCTCAGGTTACAGACTCCACTAACCCAGAAATAGTACCTCGGGTTAAGAATTTTGCTTCAGAACGAGAACAGAAATCGCACGGCGGCAGCGGGAGGCCCCATTAGCTAAAGTGGTACCTCAGGTTAAGAACAGTTTCAGGTTAAGAACAGACCTCCAGAACGAGTTACGTTCTTAACCTGAAGTACCACTGTATTGCAAAATTTTTGAAGAAGTGGAAAAAGACCTTCTTTCTTAACTTGGATGTCTGCTGGATATGAGAGAAAGCAGTTTTCAAAGCAAGCAGACCTATAGCAAGAGCCAGCCAACCTAAAGCACACACCATGAGTCTAGACCTGCAATTACAACTTGCTCACACACGAAATTCAGTGTGCTGTACGTATTTATATTTTGCAGCCTGAAACGCTCTGGGAATAGGGTCAGTTAGCAACATTTCCCACAGCAATAATCTTTCAGGCAGGCAAGTGGGCAAAACTGTGAGCCTTACAAAAGTTCTCAGGACCACGTAAAGAGGCACCCAGGCTCTGCACATTAACAAAAGGGAGCCTTAAAGATACAAGGAATTAAATAGGAACTCATTGGGGTGGAGGGTTATTTGGATGGCTAGATGGACAGATGGGGAGATAGCTGTTACAGAGAGATGAAAAGAAAAGTAGTGTGGAGATGGATGTATGGGTGAATGGGCAGACAGATGGTTAAGAAAAGGGTACTGATTAGTTCTTATGAACCTGAGAAAGGCATCCAAGTTTGTTTCTGTTAAGAAATGCTTAATTAGACTAATTAAAGAGAAGAGAATTGACATAAATACTATTTTTTGTGAACTTGGAGTATGCAAATTTCTCCATCATTTGTCATTACTTGGAGTCTGCTCCCCCCCCCCTCACTCTTTCATGCGTGATTTTACTAAAGCCCCATGTAGATTCTGAATGCACACTCCCATTCAAAGTTGGTGTATGGAGATACAGCTGCCTATAATAACACACTTTCCCCGTTATTGTCTGCTTAGGCAGTAACTCTTGCAGTTAGAAATATATTGCATTTTTAGGTCAGCGGCGGCACAAAAATAGAGAGGCCAGCAAAACTAAATTGTTAAGCATCAATGACTGAGTCAGTGCCAAATCTGCACAATCTATTCTGCCTGTGCATTCCCATTAACCTCCCTTTAAATGCCTCTAGTGCTTGGCACCCCATTTCAACCTGCTTAAACAAGTGGTGAATGCTAACACCTTGCATCTAACTGCCAAATATTTATTTTATGTTTGTGGTCTTTCAAATATTGTTCGCATCCATAATGCACTGAAAGCAAATGCGCTTCAGTTGGATAATTACAGAGCATGTCTGAATACAATGCAAATATATCAACTCTTAATAATCATGGCTTTCTGGCAGAAATAGGAAAGGAGAGATGAGTGGATACACAGATGGGGAATAGAGTGACTGACAGGCAGGACAAAAAAGGAGCATAGGAAACAACACCTAACAGAATAATAAAGCAAGAGAAATTTGTAGGAGGAGGAGGATGGGCTGAGTAGAGTTGAATGGAGCTCTGGGGAATCAAAGCTGAGACAATAGACCAAAGGAGTGTTTGACCTGCTCTTGCCGAGGCCACCTTGAGGCCCCTCGCTGTCCAAGGAGAGGCAGCCACAGATGGGCAGAAGAGCAGATGGGCAGGTGGGCACATGTCAAAATGGAGGGAGAGAGGAGCAGCAAGCAGACATATCAGACAAAAGAGTATAGATACAAGTAGTCGGTTGGATTGGACTTGATTAGAGATAGAAACGACATCCAGGCACAAACCTAACATGACAACCTGACAGAGTTCTTATTCCCCGGAGATGTGACGCTAAAATATTTACGCCAGGTTTCTGTTGTGAACTCTCCCAGCGGGGTGGAGTTAACAAAGACTTTCCATTTTACGTGTTTCATACAAAGCAGAAATTACCATTCCCTTTCTGTAACGAAACCAAACAGATTGTCATCTATTGTTGCCTTCTACTGTCAATTCTTCCCTTCATTAAGCTTTAGGCCAGGGTCACCACCTGGTTGCTGTCCCTTCCCCACCCTTCTTCTTAACCTCACATAGAGAACACAGGCGCACGTGCTCACACCCTCCACAGATCCACCACCATCTGGCTACCTACTCCACTTCCCCTATTTGTGCCCCCCCTTTCCTTCCAATACAGGTCACATTCAGTAATATTTTTCTCTAGGATTTGTTCCTGGTAACTAAACATGACTCTGCAGGGGGGGGGGGGGATTAATGTCTAAAGAGATAAACTCCAAAGACAATTAAGCGCCTTTCTATGTATCGTTGCTGTTGTTGCTTAGTGCAATGTTTCCCAAATTTTCCAACTGTGGTCTCCTTCTGACCTTGTTTCCTTCCTGTGCCCCCCCCCCGGCATAGCCAAGGAGGGCAGATGCGCCCCAATAAGTAACAAATCAATACATATCTGAGTCTCTGTCCCCCCAGCAAAAGCCTGCCCCCCTAACAAAAATCTTGGCTACACCTATGTCGTCGTCCCCGTCCTACCAGTAGAAAGGTAGCTATTTAAATGTTTTATTTTCTTTGTAAATAGAACATGTTTTGTTTACCATTTTTATAATTTATACACAATTCATAAAATGATCAGAACATAATGAAATATTGTTGAAGCAGAAAAACATAGAATCATGGAGCTGGAAGGGACCCCACGGGTCATGTCTAGTGTGGTGTTTCTCAACCTGTGGGTCCCCAGATGTTGTTGGACTACAACTCCCATCATTCCTAGCCAGCATGACCAGTGGTCAGGGATGATGGGAGTTGTAGTCCAACAATATCTGGGGAGCCACAGGTTGAGAACCGCTGGTCTAGTGCAACCCCCTGCAATGTAGGAAACTCAGCTAAAGCATCCATGACAGATGGCCATCCAACCTCTGCTTATAAAGCTCCAAGGAAGGAGAGTCCTAAACCTCCCAAGGGAGATCCATCTGCCACTTCCCTCTGTGGCCCCCTAGCCTCGTGCTGTGCCCCCCCCCCATTTATGTGATTTTCATCTGCAGCCCCTTTGGAATATCCTGCCCCCCCCATGGGGCCGTATGGCCCCCCGGTTGGGAAACACTGGTTTAGTGCACCATCTGCACAGTCGTTACTCGGCTAAAAAGTGGATCCAGATTACAACTTCCCTCGAGGTAGTGCTCCCACTGTATGAATCATGACACCACCACTCAAATTGCAGTAGCATGCTGTTTGGGAAGATGGGATTCTTCCAACAGTTGGTACTTCCTTTGCGGTTGTGAACACAGAGAGTAATGTGATGGTGAGAGTGACTTAGACAGCACGGGAGGCCCTGATGGTGGTGCCACCAGTGCTTCTGCCACCTCCTGCCATGCACCAACCATCATTAGTAAGCACACCAGATGGTAGCAATGGAGTTGGGGAGTACTGAATGGCACTATGCTCTCAAACAGTGACAGCTATGCCATTGTTTTATCCAGTTACAAGAAACCCTGGCTGCAGGTATGACCCAGAACCATTTAAAAAGGATGGAGGTCAGAAGGGCAAGTGGCAAAAGCAACATATATTTATGGAACCCGGCTGCAAAACTTGAACAATGTCAAGTCAACGATGGCAGAGGAAATGCAGTATCTGAAAGCAATCTAGATTTTCTTCTCTGTGCATATCAAGAAAACCAGACATGAGGTCTCTGAGCTGCTGTTGTGGCACTTACCAGCTTGGTTGGTGGTGATGTTCACGGAGACATGCTGCGGTGGGAATGGGCTTTTGTTGGAAACTCCATTGACAGCCTGGATCTCGAAGGTATATGGCGTATGGGCCCACAGGTTGCTGATGAAGACCCGGGTTTCCGTGAGGCCCAGCTGCCTTGGCACAAACTCCACATTGTCATCACAGCGGGAGCAGCTACGGCGGTCCGACCGACACTTCTTGCAGACAATGTTGTAGGTCACATCATCACGACCTCCCGTCTCCCGGGGTGGGTGCCATTCTAGTATAATTGATGTTTCATTGACAATAGAGATCACGTTGCGAGGCCCTGAAGGAACACCTGTTAAAAAGCAATTTGCAGATAAAGGCTATGCAACTAAATGCCTGATCATGGTACGATGTATACTTTTGCTGAGATGTAGAGATTAGTGAATTCAGACTCACCAGAGCTGGATGAATGCATGCCTCATGATTTTCCATTGTGGTGCTTTCGTTGAGGACCCTTAGACCAAGAAGGCTCTCCACCCCACTCCTAATGATCTTGAACATCTCCCCCACAACATGGCATGAACTTGTTAATCACTTTAGGACTCTTTGTTGTGGGAAATGATACATGAATTCAATAAACCTTACCAAATCTCTCTCTCCTCCACCCCCAAATCCTCCGATTGGCATGTTGGGCTCCCACAGAACCTCCCTGATTACTTTAAATGTAGAACAATATCCCTTCAGTCAGATTACTTAGTAATGATCCCTCTTTTGGCTCAGATACCAGACTAACACATTTGGAAGTTTCTCCCTGCTTGGTTAGGCTAATGTGTGGAGTGGACAGAGTAGTGGGAAAGTTGTGTCCCTTCTTGGTTAATTCTTGTTTGCTCTTCAGACACCTTCATCTTCTCTTCTCTGCTTAGGTTAGCTTTAGTCTCTATTATTTAAATTGCTGCTGGGGTTAAGATAGATGGCCTTTTGTCCCTTCCACAGTATTTCTACAAAATTATAGCACTCAGCTGTCCTGCTCTGTAAAATGAATCTTACATGTGGCTCTATTTTTAAAGCTGTCACACTTTCCCTCCTTAGTATTATGAGTCCCACCAGTTCACTAAAGGTTTATGGGCTGTTGGACTTGGCCATAGTTGCCAGAGGCTATCAAGTCACACAGCACAGTCCTCTCAGCTCTATGAGGTCCTTGATTTGTTTTAATGGTCCATCTGACAACCAGCTTCCAGCTGAGATCTCTTGAGTCCCCAAATATTGCTGACTTCACCCATATAAATCCTGCTTTATATATACACACAGGGCTGGCCAGGATGAGGCTCATGAGCCACATAAGTTACTCTGGTAGCAAATATTCAAGAAACTGGATAGAAAATAGTCACAATACCCTTTCTAAAGAGAGAAAGGAGAGTGTGTACTTAGAGTTCAAGAGTTTTCTCCTTCCCCAACTCTGCTCCCAGTCACATACTGGAGCTGAAGCTATACCAAAAGACCAACAGTGGCATGTTGCTAACAGCAGCAAGATCTGTCACTGGATCAGTTGGTAAGAACGGGACAAAAGGATAAAGAAAATGGAGCTGTGGAATGGCTGTTGGTCGGTGAGTGGGTGAAACCCACGTCTCCTTCTCTAGTCTTTATAAATGCCTAGTGTTCCACTCAGACAACACAAACCAGAAACACATATTGTATCCCTGCAAATAAGGTGTCTCTGGTTGTTTGTTCCTTATTTGCCATGCACTGTTCCTCATTTCAATGTGGGAGAAGCTGCTATAAGACTATGAGGAGCAAATCAGTGACAGGTATTGAAAGATTTGGTGCAGGCAATTCACAACGGGCCCTCGGCTGGTATAATGTCCACTCTTTGCCCACGCCAACCATCTAGCAGAGTAATACAAGGCAGCCTTTATTTTCTGACATTTCCAAGCACTGCTTCCCTCCACCCCCATTTCCAAATCTTGGTCCTGACATTTTGTGAACCGAAAAAATCTGGTCTACTTCCATTGCAACATCAACCCATCCTCATTGAAGCTGAGTTGATAGTACCACTAAGTTGCAATGAGAATTCAAGCTACAAGTTTATACATCTGGAAATCTACACACAACCACATGCTATTGAACACTCACATTTGGGGGGGTGGGAGAACAGAGGTGACACAGTATTTTATTTTAAGAATTTCTTGAAAGATATAGTTAGGGCTCAGAAACGCACACATGATATAAAAACAGACAGACTAGCAGAAAATGTCAGAAGCAGAGAGCAGTTATTAATGGTTCAATATGTCAGGCTGAAAGGATGGGTATTTAGTGGGGTCCTACAAGGGTCTCCTTCTGTGTCTGCTCTTTATGCAGTTATTATTTATTAGCAACTTGGACGCCACAGTTCAGAGTACGTATATTAAATCTGCAGGCAGCACCATTCTGAGAAGGAGAATGGTGGCTTTGCAGGGGCGGGGGAATTAAGTGCAACTCTGTTTTTATACGTTGAGGAAATGGGGTTGGAATCAATTAATGGAGATTCAATAAGAACAAATACAGTGTGGAAAGAGTAATCAAAGACACACATATATAACAGGGGAATGCTGATCAGGCAGTTGTGCCACAGAGAAAACTCTCTGGGCTGTAAGGAATGACAAATAAAATGAGTCAACACTGTGGCCATGCTGCAGGCAAAGCAAACAGCATAATGGGCCAAGCTCTATTAAACAAACACTGTAATTATTCAGTCTGATCAGTGCTACTATTTTCTAAACCAGAGAACTGAATTCAGACTTGGGCAGACTTGCCACAAAAATTCTCATAACAAAAACTGGAACTTAATGTTGGAGTTCTAACAATTCATGCTTTGGGCAAGCCCTGGACAAGGAAGTTTCATGGTTGTCATGATTACATCTATGAGCGTTACACATTATTGCAACATCCATATTTATTTTCAAACTCAAAGCTCAACACCACCGATATTCCTATAATATTTTAATTCACTTGGACAAAATCATCCCCCAGAAATTGCACAGAATCCTGTGATATCACTTTTTCCTGCCAATGTGGCATTTGCTTCTGTGCAAATGCTTTTGCTCCATCCACTCATGCAGTTGGACTTCACCTTCTCCTCTCTTTGTGTGTCCCAAAAATCTGTTCTGGAGGGTCCCCTACTCTCTGGGGCAGTTTGGGAGGGTCCATGGGTAGCTGGAGAGGAGAGGAGAGGAGAGGGAAAGCTGTGGTGTGAGTGGAAGTTTGTGGTGTGAGGAGAATGGTAGCTTTGGCTACATCCTTCTCAGTTCACTTGTGCAGTATATTATGGCTCTGGGTGAAAAGACGTTCACGTGAATGACTTGTTTGCACAAATGAGAAACTGCAGACCTCACGATTCACTGCATAACAAGTGCAATGCATGTACAAAATAAAAATGGAGTTTTGCATTAATCTGTCCAATCAAAAACTAATTTATGGAATAGTAGTGGCTGAATGATTTCCTAAGGAAATCACTTTGGTGGGGTGGAAATGGTTAGGGAGGATGGAGCTGATAATAAAAATTATCTTGTAAGATTGACACCATAGGATTGAGGCCTTACTTAACAATAACGAAAGGGGAGGGGACTTCAGAGATGCACAGAAAACAATTTATTGTCCAATGCATTTTGAGTGTTGCACTTTTCCTCAAGAGCAAATCTGATTCAGTTTTTTCAGAAAGCAATCAAGATTTTCTTCTATACATTTTTGAAGACTCTTTCTGTTCTGCTCCTGCATCTGGTGTCCTTCCACGCCTGTAGAATTGCAGACACTGTGAGAAATGTGTAAGCAGGTAATGCAGCAGAAGCGGAAGCTGGGATTGCAACTTAAAAGAGCCACACTTGGTGAAAATGAAGCTGACCCACTATCAGGTGAGAAAAATATTTTTTTGTAGGAGGTTATGAGAAATACATATTGAAAATGGCAAGTGCAAACTCACAGAGTCCAAGCTAATCAGAATATGATACATCTGCACAGATCTTTTACCCTTCTTCATCAACACTCCATCACTGTACCCAAACAATGCTTGAGGATCTCTATAGCCTCCTTAGCATCAGTTGAAAAAGAAAGATAAGAGTTGGGTGTCATCAACATATTGATCACAGCTGAACACAAAATCCCAGGTGACCTCTCCAATGAATGTTTTGTAGTTATTAAATAACAAGGGGGTCAAGACTGACCACCTTCTTGGAAAGTCCAACCATACAGAGCCACTGCAACATGTCTCCCAAACCCACACTAGCCAGATGTCCTCAAAAGACACTACGGTCAATCATATTGAAGGTTGCCAACAGGTGCAAAAGAACTAATATGGATATAGTTAGAAAGTAGTTAGCTTCAATCCTCTAAGCATCTTTTACTGATCCTCAGGTTGGACGAGCTGAAATTTATGTATCCAAATAGTCCAAACAGATATCTCAGCCACAGCCATAGATCCTGCAAGGGACATTACTAGCAAAGTGGTCTGCAAACTGGCCCCAGCCATCTACCAAGCGTTCTTCTACATTACTTTTGGGACTAGCACTTGGAAGTGCTTGGAACTGCTGTGCTGTGCTGACAGGATGGTGGGGGAGAAGTACACTGATCAGGGGTTACCATTAAGAGGCTGGCATTTCAGCACCCCACTTAGCAGAAAATGAATCCAGGGAAGTTCTGCTGAATCTGTCACAACCTACCTCTGCTCAAGCCCTTGAGGAGTTTTCAGCTGCTGTCCCCATTCCAAACTACCGGCTTCCTTTCTCTCTCTCTCTCTCTCTCTCTCTCTCTCTCTCTCTCTTTCTCTCTCCCTCCTTTTCTTCATAATTACATTCAGAGAGGCACTTTGAGAGAGAGCTTCTCTGATCTGTTACTATGGTTACTGCAGATGAAAGCATTTTGTTAAAATTGCTAGAAAAATGCTATCCTTTAACGAAAATTCCATTTCATTTAATTTTTTCCCGTCAGCACAGTTAAAGTATTTGTCATGAGCCATCTAGCAGCAAAGACTTTGCTGTGTACACAGTGGAAATGTGATGTGCTGAATGTGATGTACTGAAGTGATGCTGCACTTCAAAGTGTTCCCTTGTGTGGGTCATCAATATATAGGGATACACACAAAATGCAAGGCCATTCAAGTTGCATTCTAATTGTTTTACCCTAGGTCAATGAGTTCACATTTCATCAATACATAAACAAACATGAAGGCTCTGTCAAAATATAGCCAAGCTCTCTATTTCTTCCATCATTTTTCTTGCTATCTCCAATTCTTCCCTCTCAACCTTAATGCGATTCTACTGCTGCTTTCCTGAAATTGCTGCTTCAGTAAGCCACACTTTGTAGCAATGTCTATTATCCATGATAGAATAGGGTGCCACAATTCTCACTGGCACCAGTGGCGTAGCGTGGGGGGTGCAGGGGGGGCCGGCTGCACCGGGCGCAACATCTGGGGGGGGGCGCTCGCACTCACAGCTCTCTGCCCCTACCTGGCTCACTCACTCTCTCACACTGCAGTGCTGGCTGTGCGAATCCAATCTGAGCTGCTGTGTTGCCGCCCACTGTGGAGGGGGTGGGTGCCAGGCGTGCGGTGCAGAGAGAGAGCGAGGGACTATCTGGGGGAGGTGCAGCGGCCACCCAGCGCAGCGCTGAACGCGGGAGAGAACCACACCAGACCAGACCAGGCAGCAGCAAGAAGAAGCTGGCAGCAGCGGCAGGTTCGGGGGCGCAAATTACTTGCCTTGCCTCGGGTTAGGGGGCGCAAATTACTTGCCTTGCCCCGGGTTAGGGGGCGCAAATTACTTTCCTTGCTGACAACCCACGCTACGCCGCTGACTGGCACATCTTGTCTTGTCACTTCTAAAAGACCTACACTGGTTAGCTGTCCAGTTCTGAGTCCAATTCAAGGTGCTGCTAAAACCTTTAACAGCTTGGAACCCAAGTAACTGAAGATGCACACCTTATCCGTTATTTGAGAGCACCTGCCAAAGCACTCCTCTATACGCCGCCTTGTCCATCTGAGGTGAGATTGACATCAATGATGATGATGGAGGCTGACTAGGACGAAGGTCCAGGGAAGTGTTAAGCCAGTCCCATCTCCTAGTGGCCCAAAATCTGTCAGGCTCCCTTCACCCCACAAACTTGCCCTGATTCTGTAGGCAATGGATAGAAAGCAACTTGAAACCCTCTGCCACCTCCTCTCAAAATTGAGCTCCCAACCCAATATATATATATGGGTATGTAGGTAGACTTTGCCTTCCCACAGATTAATAATGACTTGCTCTTAAGCCCCTTTTGCCCCAACCACCCAACTCATCAAAACCATTTAGGGTACATACATTGGCCTTGTACTAATAAATATTGTTAGTAAATAAAATTATATTCTGCCTCAATTGCTTTTAAGCTCCCCCACCCCCAATATCCACTCTCCTTGTCTCCAGGACTTTGTGACATCATAGCCAGGTTAGTTAATGGCTGGGGGTGGGAATCTGGCTGGGCCATATCACTTTCTGCTGCAACATTACAGGCTGCATCTTGAAAGCTTGATGGTACATAACACTTGCCTCTGTTGCCTGGTTTCAGAGATTCGATCTGAGACAGAGTTATTAAAAGTGATGCCATCAATCACAGAGCAGAACCTTTTATCAGCTTGTTTGAGGGGTTAGTGGCAGACGTTTTGAGCAATAGATGTTATAGCTCCATTGCCTTCCTTAACTTAACCTGGGGTATAAAATCTGAGGGTAGATATATTGTACCTCTGATAATGGTCAGTAAGCTGAGATTTCCCACCTAATAAAAAGCAGTCAAACCATGTATCTTTCACAGGGAATCTGCTCATGCTGTTGTAAGGTACAGCCAGGCTCCAACTGGGAACCCTGTGGAGCTGGAACTGGCCGCCTGCATTCTGTACCAATGAGACTGCTGGTGAAAAGAGGGTCTCATAAGGGACTGAACTTGTGGGTCAGACAAACCTGGGTAAAAAGATATGTCTATACCAGAGATAGAGAACCTTTTGGCACACCACTCTATGGGTCAACTTTGACAAGGGGTGGGGCAACCCACTTGTCAATCACATGACATCATTATCACACGACACAATGGACAGGTAGGTTTTCCTAGACAACTGTCAAAACCCCAACATGGGATGTGGAATGGGGAGGTGTGGGAAACGGCTTTTCAATCCTCCCTGCATTTCTCCTTCACACCATGACCTCAGAGGTACAAAAGAGAAGAGCAGGGAAGATCACAAAGTGCTTTCCAAGTCTCCCATGTTGGAGCTGGAAAGGAGCTCTGTGGGACAGTTCCAAAGATCAGCACCCTTCTTGAGTAAGGAGTGTTCCCACCTCCTGCCAGCTGGTTGGAGGTTTGGGTCGTGCCTTGCTCCAGAAAGGAAGAATCAGGAGCCCAGCTTTAGTTGTTGTTTTTGCAGCTTCGCTCTTACTGACTGTACACAGCTGACATCATATATGACATCAGGTGCAGGGTGGGTGAACATGGCATCCCCTGGTGACCTTAATGGGGTGGCCTGGCAAGCTAAGTTTCACCTTCAGGTCAGAGGTTTTCCATCCTGAGCTATAAAATATGCATGAAGTAACTGGTGGTTGCTGTTTCACATACGACAAAGGGAACGGCATTACATAGAAAAGAGCAACAGCAGACAATGCCTGTTTGGGGGTCATCACCCTAAGATGAGGTGAGGTACCATGAACAGAATTTTCCCAGAGGTTCTAAGTATAGATAATTTGGTAAGAATCATGCCCCTCTTTACATTGAGATGTATTGTACATCTATTTAAATTAAAGCCATTAGCTGTTTTTTTAAATTGCACCTATACATATAAATAAGCAGATGCAAAAGTAATGCAGATCTGTGTCTCCTTTCGCTCTCTTTTTGGGAATACATTTTCCCTTTTTCATTTCTCTGTAAATGGCCGCACGAGCCTCACATAAAAGTCTTCCCCATCATCTGCTTCTGAATCACTTTACTTGCCTTCAGCCTTCACTTTGGCCTTAAGTCATCAGTTTGTAAGTTTGTCTCTCCCACCCCCACCCCGCCTGAGGCATTTGCCCATCCCTTGGGGCTGGCAGTTAAAAATGAGACAGATGGGGAAATGTCCACAGGATTGGACTCATGCCTGGTAAATGGAGGAAAGGAAGAGGGGGCTTAATCACTATGCTTTCTAAATCCATCTCCCTTAAACCCTTTAAACTATCTACCAAAAAGGAACAACTACATATCAATACAACCCAAAGCAAATTTCACTACTGGAATTATAAAGCCCTGGGCGGGGAAGGTGATTTATAGTGGAGTTCTTGACACTATCTATCTTGTCTGCAGCAGTCATGCCTGGAACCACAGAAAAAGTAACAAATACATCTGATTTTACCAGAGGGATCTTGCAGCAGACTGTCATCATCCCCACCCCCCAATCTCCTGTTCTTTGTCAACTCTTGATTTACTGGTGGAATGCTGTCCAGCATATGTCAGCACTACAGTTAAAGCACAGCCAGGGAGGAAGAGGGCAGCAATCTCACAGTACTTCCCTTTGGAGAAGCATTTTACCATATTTAACCCAGGTGGAATCATGGCCTTGAAGCATGTTAAGACTCAGCCCCAGGATCTGTTTTCAATCCCATGTCTCAGCTCTGAAACATTTGAAGTTACATTTAAAATGCATCAGAGCACAAGCATAAAGCATTACACAGCAAGCAAAGCCTACTCCAAACATTCACCCCTCCCCACCTCTCTCTCTCTCTCTCTCTCTCTCTCTCTCTCACACACACACACACACACACACACACACACACACTTGAGATAAGCAGAATTGGTTCCCAGATCAGAAACTGAAGCTTTCAGGCACATTTTAACCCTGCAACTTTTAAGGCATCAATGCATCACTTGCATTACTCTGGTGGATCAAATGGATGAGACCACAAGTGGGTCCATGAGTCAAGAAGGCGGTTTCTGCATGCGCTGTAGAGGAAAATAAGGGGCAGGTGGGGCTCATTAACCTAGGAGAAGGAAAACTGATCTTACACCTCCACTGCTTTGTGGCTATACTCATTGGTGAGAAAGGCTTCAGTAATAAATGCTGAGGAATAATCTCTATCCACTGCCTTGCAGGACATCTTCAGGAGAGGCCAAGGAGTAAACCCGACACAAATCTGGAGCGGAGTCCCTAAGACTGTTGGTTGGCACCTTGTATGCCTCCTTCCAACAACTCCTTCAGCCAAGCTGGTGCCAAATGTACTGTTTTGCTTTCCTTTGTGGGGGTCTTGTCATCTGAGCAGCCCAGGATTCTCCTAGCTTGCACACTGAAGAGGTCACTTTGGTGCTGCCAGTACAGCAAAAACAACACAGGAAGCAGCACTCACAAGTTATAAGCTCAACCTGACTAGCATAAGATACAAGTGCTACAGGTTGCCTTCTTTAGTGGGAGAGATTGATGTTTCTCACTGGTCGGCTACTATCCCGTGTTAAGCAAATACTGTCCACCTGCTTCAATGGGTGCTTGGAGCTCAGAGTATCACTCAACAAGCATACTGAACCACCGTTCCAGGCAACAAAGAAAAGAAACAAACCCTATTGTGCCTAGCAAGCTGGAATGTCAGGACCATGTGTCCTGGCTTGCCCACTGGCTTGTTTCAGGTCAATAACTCATGGAAGACAGTTATCACTGACCATGAGCTAAAAATGCTCAACACTGACATTGCCACTTACAGGAGGCCACACTCAGTTTGAACGCAGCCTCCGAGAGAAGAACTACACCACTGATGGGCAAGAAGGTCACCCAGAAGAACCACATATTCATAGCATAGGTTTCACGGTGAGGCACTTCTGTCTGCAACAGAACTGCCAACCAAGGGCTCAGAATGCTTATTTCTCAACCACCTTCGGTCAGGTTAGCATCTTGAGTGCTTACGCTCCCTCTATGTGCTTGAATACATAGATCATGGACCAGTTCTATGAGGAACTAGACCAGATTGTCAGGAGGGTCCCAGCCCATGAACACCTATTCCTGCTGGGAGATTTCAGTGCCAGAGTTGGGGGTGATCATCACACATAAGACAACTGCATAGGCCAGTTTGGTATTGGCAGCATGAACAAAGGCGGATAAAGGCTGCTTGAGCTATGTTCAGACCACAGCCTGAACATGTTCTTCTCTGCAAATGCAAAATGGTAAGTGTCCTGGAGACATCAAAGGCCATTGGCAGCAGAGGGACTTGTTTGTCACCAGGTGATTGGCACTCAACTGTCTTTGTTGCACAGGGAGCAACTACAGTGCCAACTGTGGTATGGATCCTCGGCTGGTGGTGAGCAAGTTTTCCTTCTCCAGTCAAAGAGGACCCATAGCAAAAAGGAGAAAGTGTGGCCTTGAATCAACCCTGCCAGAACAGTCTCACCTGAACTTTGTAAATGCTTCTCTGATTCTGTCAAAGAAGCAATACTGAACTACTCTATACACAGCATCAAAGTAAGGTGGAACCACATCGAAGAGGCAGCCTACAACAAAGCTTTGTCCTCTTATGGCAAAAGAGAGCAGCAGATCCCTGGCTGGTTTGAGGTCAGCATTAACACAGTGTGCAAAATAGCTTCTACTGAAATACTGCTTCTTAGTAACTGTCTTGTGAAATGTGCAACAGTTAAAATGGCAATTGTTCACATTGTGGCACCAATCATAAATATGCATTAAAGCTCAACTTAGCAGGAAATGTGCGGGAAAGGGAGAGGCATGTTTCTGTTACACCAGGGAACAGCAGCACCCACAGATATACAATACGAAATTTATTTACTCCTATGACATGTAACAACTTGGAAATAGAACAGCTGGCACCTCAAATTAGAACATTTTAAAATTAAGTCTTAACGAGTAGAAATAAAAATCAACAAATTGACTTTTTTATACAGTACTCCTCTGGTGAGACATACTGTAAATCAGCTATATAACAAGAGGCAATAAAAACAGATTTATTTACTACTACACTCGCTGCTACCAGGAATCAGGCACAATATGAAAATTAATCTCTTATTCCAGACACACATTAGACATCTCACAAGCATGCATGCAGAAGAATAACTGCAGAAAGCAGTATGCTAACACAGGCCTCCTATACAGGCAAGTTGCACTGGAAGTTAGAAGGATAAAAGCCAACTTCTTTTCTTGGAGCCACACAGGGTAGCCCTATTTCTCTCAAACCAATTGTTTTTTTCACAGAAACCACAAATTACTTATTTACCTTCACTTCTCCCCACAGAATTATACGGCTGAAAGAGGCTGAAGATCACAGAGTCCAACCTTTCTCCCAATGCAGGATCTTCCACGGATCAGCTCCTTCCCCCACAGTGAACCCACATAATCCAACACAGAATAATGCATTTCCTGTAGCCTATTACTTCACCCCATATTTCTGGCAAGGATCCTGGCATGTAAATACTGAAGGTATATTGTCACGACCTCATTCTTCTTAACTTGGAATTCAAGCAGAGCTGGGTTTTGTACTATTGTAGCTACTAGATTGTATCCATATCCCAGCTGCTGATGCATTCATGTGAAAATGTAACCACATATGGAAATAAATCTGTCCTGGGATCCGTTTTGTGTCACACATTAGTGGTGGTCAGACAGAGGACTCGAAGTCTCCAACTCCACCTCTGTCATACAAATGTATCTCTGGCTGTCATCAGCATTAAGAGTTAATATCTTCCATCTGTGCCCTAAATTATGAGTAGGATAATTTGTCTTAAGGGTTGTGTTTTCACATCCTTTCCTTTGGGTTAATGATACTTACAGTAAATGGCTTAGCTGGTGGGGTTTTGTTTCATTTTTTGTTCTGTTTTGCCTCAGTACGTTCACTTTGCTGATTTTTTTTCTTTTTTCTTTCTGAAGTATGTTGAAAAATGATTGTTCTGAATGAGGCTTCCCTTTGTATGTGCTATAAAGAGTACCTAGCTCATGTGCTGATCCGAAGACTGAGGATTAACAGTGCTGAGACATTTCCATGCCAACAGAAAGGGATACTGCCATAAGGGATAGTGCCGTATCATTTCAAGACAATTCCAGAACATTGTCCACCAGGCCCACAGAGCATGAGAGGCAATGGATCCACTGAGGTATCATGACACACCGATGCAACTCTGAATACTCACTCTAAATCGTTATAAGCTACCTTCACAGAACACATTACCCATGTGAGTTTTGGGGCCTATGTGTTTTCAGTAGAAAATGTTGTTACTTACTGGTACAAGGAACCTCTGATGGATCAAAGTCAGCCCGGTAGTAACCATTGCGACAAGTGCAGATGTGGGCAGCCTCTGATGTGGAGCGGCTGTTAGAGGGGCACTGTGTGCAGGTCCCGGCACCCTGGTTTGCTTTGAACATCCCTGCTGTGCAAGCTGGAATAAACAAGGGCAGAGAAAGAAACAAGAAGGTGTCAAATTCTCATCAAAATACATGTCTCAGACAGGAACTGAATTAATCTAATTTTGTTGCAGTTCCCAAGACATTTTCCAAAATGTGACATGAACATCATCAATAGAAACAAAGAATTTAACATCCTTGTACAGAAGGGTCCTGGTTTGACAAATGTCCTGAGAACTTTTTCTATTGGGTGGGGTGTAAATATATATCTATTAAACAAAAGCCAAGGTCTAGAAAGCCAGAGAACATCTAAGGATGAATGATTATTTTTTGCAGAGTTTGTGGGGTTCCTTTAAAGATAAAGGCTACCAAGCTGCAGAGCTCTTTGGAATAAGTGGCAATGTAAGATGGCTGTGCAAGTGAGTACAGCCCTGCTGCAATTCACCAGTGGTCTGAATTAGCTCACGGCAGCACAAGATGACAAACTACCCCTGCCTGCTCGGGATTTAGGGCACTGCAGGCAGCTCCCCCACACAGAAGAGAGATGGATAAAAAGCCACATATTAGTCTGCTGTCTACTGCGGAGTGACTCTGATTCTCTTTAATGTTAAAGGGCCTCTTTCTGTAATACAGTGGTACCCTGGCTCTCAAACTTAATCCATTCTGGGAGTCCGTTCGACTCCTGAAACCATTCAGAACCCAAGGCGCTGCTTCCAGTTGGCTGCAGGAAGTTCCTGCACTCAAGCAGAAGCCATAGAAGCCGCGTTGGACATTTAGCTTCCGAAAAAGATTTGCAAACTGGAACACTCACTTCTGGGTTTGCAGTGTTCGGGAGCTGATTTGTTCAGGAGCCAAGCCGTTCAACTACCTAAATACCACTGTAATGTGCCATTGAAAATAATTTGGGCAGGGATGGCCTTCTTAGTACTCTTCCAAACTTATAATATTGAAACGAGTTATCTGATCAGCTTATTGGTACAAACTGTAATTCTTTAAGTATTGCTCCAGCACAACTCCCATTTATTTTTATTACTGAAGTATTCTGCAAACTACATAACTTGTTTTAAAAGAGATCCAATTAATAAGGGTTTGCAGAATTGTTCTTCAAAGGGGGGGAAATCTAAATCATGATTCATTATTCCTGTTCTGATGTCTTACATGAGCCATCATTCACGATGCCCTCTGATAAATCGGGGCGCGGGGGATAAAAAAATGGGAAAAAATTAAAAGTAATCTATGTCTCTTTGTTACATCTTTCTTTAAATTTTAGGCTGCAAAACTATGCACATTTACCTGGGAATAAGCCACAGGGAATAAGTCACAGGGCTTATTTCTGAGTAGACATGCATAGGTAAAGGTAAAGGTACCCCTGCCCGTACGAGCCAGTCGTGTCCGACTCTAGGGTTGTGTGCCCATCTCACTTAAGAGGCTGGGGGCCAGCGCTGTCCGGAGACACTTCCGGGTCACGTGGCCAGCGTGATGAAGCTGCTCTGGCGAGCCAGCACCAGCGCAGCACACGGAAACGCCGTTTACCTTCCCGCTATAAAGCGGTACCTATTTATTTACTTGCACTTAGGGGTGCTTTCGAACTGCTAGGTGGGCAGGAACTGGGACCGAAAGACAGGAGCTCACCCCACCATGGGGATTCGAACTGCCGACCATACAATCGGCAAGTCCTAGGCACTGAGGTTTTACCCACAGCACCACCCGTGTCCCAGTTAGACATGCATAGGATCTCACTATTAAATGTCTTGAATTCAGGCTGCCATACCTATGCAAGATTGTTGCTACCAGCCCTAAGCCATCACAACAAGAGGATATGTAATACATGGAAATATATATTTAAATAGCACACTGCATCAGAGTTTCATCCTATGACATTTGGTCAGTTCTGCAAAGTATTATCAGCCATCACAATTCCAGTAGCCTGGCATATCAACTGATATTCGCAGACGAGTCCTTGACCACACTATAAACACCATTGCTCTTTTCAGTCTAATTGGCAGCTTTGGCACAGAAGATTTTTGCAGGCAAAAATTTAACAAAGCCACTGGGATTTAATGTTCAGAAAAGTTTGTTTCTAACACTAAGATGCTAATGTACAATGATACAGAGTGAGCAGAGGCCGCCAGGATATTTGTCTTAATGAGACGGGTGAGCTAAAATGGGCTGTTGACATGAGTCCAGTGTGAAATATTTGCATAATAGCTAGCTGTTGATGCAGCAGGATAAGGGTGGGAAGTTTAGAAGTTGAAATAAATTTATAAAGCAAAAACAAAGTTAAGAAGCATTAGCTTGACATGGAATTGTCTCATCTAATCATAATGATGGATGATGCACCATTAAGGACAGAAAATCACTCTCACTTACACAATTCTCTCCACTCCGATTGGTTGTGGGTGTCTGATTTGCATAATCACTGAATGGTAATATGCCTTTTCAGGCAAAATATCCAAGCCGTGTGACAGCAACTAAGATTACGAGATTTCCCATCCCCTTGTCATGACAGGTAGGTACAGACTCAGGAATGGAGTGGTGGGGAGGGGAGAGAAAGGAAGCAAGAGACTGTCTGGAGGAATGCTGCTCAAATTCAGCCTACAGCTTTTCAAAGAACTCACTTGAGATTGCTTTTTAATACTTGTTCATACTTCATTTACAATGCCTGCACACTCACAACAACAACAATCTGAAGGGTCTTTTGATTATCTCCCTCAAACTATACCCAGTGCTAATGTGTTTCTAGGCCATCACCTCAGAGCTTATTCAACCAGAAGCTAGCAATTAATTCATAAATAGGAAGCCCTCTCCAACTAGAGCAATAATAATGTTTTTATCCTTGCTGGTGTGATGATTCATTAATCAACTGGCTCTCCGTGACTTGTGATCCTGTATGCAAAACATTAGTGGACTGACAGCCTGTTCGCTGCTCCGACATACACAGAAGATGTACAGCCCAAAGGTGAGTTAGTTCTAGTCTTCCATGAATCAGTTACTATGTGAATGAAAAATGGATGAAGGGTGCTCCAGGATAGATGCCAGGGTTATATTTTTAACTACATGTGTAGCTCAGTAGAAGAGAAAATAAGGGGGATCACGCTGAGCTAGTAAGAAGAACAGAGAAAGAAATGCACTGAAGCATTATGCAAACTGAAGGGGGAGTTTCTGTTTGCTTTAACAATGAACTTGGTGCTTTTAACAGAATGCAACTGAGAAAGAGGAAAAGGAAAACCAGTTATTATCAATAGGTTGTTCTTCAAATCCTTGCCAGCGGAACTCCAAGACGACCAATGGTTCAAGAGTGGCAACAGAAAGTCATACTAATTAAGACAGCCCTTAGGTCACAGAGGAAGAAATTATGCCTGGTGGCTTCAGCTGTTTCTTAACACACTTTTGACCTCTCGGTTATTGGATGAACAACAAATCATAGAAATGGTTGCAAATCCAGCAGCAGCAGCACACCGAAAGCATGGTCAATCAGAAATATGCAACTGGTTGCTCTCGTGGACTGGTTGGACACAGATGATTGGTGGGAGGAACCAAGGGATGAAGGCTCAGAGCCTGGTGTGTGGAGGTGGAACAATGATGAGTGATCACATGGAGAAGAGGGAGAAGTCTGGGAAGAGGAGATGTTGGAAGGTGAAGAGTTAACAGGGCTTCGTGAGCTGGGAGAGTCTGTGGCAGACAGAAGTCCAGAATCAAGAGTCAGAAGGGGCCAAGAAGCAGAGATGAGTCAGGCTGGTGAAGAGTCACAGGTGTCTTCCCCTCTTCCTGTGTCAAGCTCCCCTCCCTGCTTGTCTCCCAGAACCAGAAGAGGGATTAAAGAGTGAAGGAGCAATTGGTGATGCACAGAATCAGCCTCTGCTTGGGGAAACCCCCGGTGAGGAGGGGACTTTGGGAAGTTGTGGGAAGCCAGGGACCTTCAGTCTTAGCAGCTGCTTCATGGGGGCAAGGCCTATTGGAGATGAATTGCTGTGTTCATTACACCTGACACTCCTGTGCATAACATGTTTTAATAAAGAGTCATCTCCATAGTGTGATTTACTGCTGGTTCGCTCCTGACAGTTGCTTAGAGGACTTCAGAGAACAGTATCTCAACAATTAAGTATTCTTCATACCTTTTTTTCCTCCCACCTCTGCCCCTATCTATCCCATCTAAACTTACTTTGCAAACCCAAATGCTACCCATCTTCCACTTCATGGGTGGGCACATGGAATCCCATATGTGCAACTGTGTGCATGTAGTCCAATACTATGCAGAAGGATCTATAGAATGGGTGGGAATGATTCATCATTGGAAGTGCTCCCCCTCTTCCCCTCACCTCAATTCAGTTGCCCAGCTCTAGTTTTACCCATGGAGCCAAGCATAAGGGGGGGAGGAGGAAGAAGACTGAGTAGGGGCAGCCCCCATTCCAGGGCAGGGGTTAGCAATGCATGATAACACTGGGTGGTCGTGCGCAAGTCATTATGTCTCAGACTCATCATAGACACTCACACATGTGAACATTATCAGCTGGGGAGAATAATATTTGCCTATACTAATGGAGGGGCTGGTTCAGAGGAAGGTGAAGGAGTTGCTCTAAGTAGGCAATGACTCTTGGGCTGGGAAGGTAGGGGAGACAGGAAAACAAACTAGAAACTGTATGTAGCATAGTCTAGGCTTTTCTATGAAAAAAGTGAAAAGCAATCTATGTCTCACCACAAGAAATGAGCAGCAGAGAGGCTACAACAGAGATCCTCAAAGTGATTAGGCCTTGCAAGACTGGAGATCATGGTTAAATTCAAAGACATATGGGATTAGTTTCTGGAGTAACATATGGTGCCCTCCAGGTCATTAGAGTAATATTTCTTATGTGACTATATGCAGGGGTAAGGTGGTCATGATATAGATTATTTAGTATTCCACAATTTAATAGATTCATCCATCCATTCTTTTTAAAAAATCTTTTTTGTCCTTTCATTTCCCCTTTGTAGTATCTAATACGGCCTGAATGTTGGGGAGAAGGGTAGGTCAGCTAAAGAAGGTATCATGTTTCCTGCATCTGATTTTATCATTATATTGATTAAAGTCATGGTAAAATCAGACGCAAGACACATGCACTGTGTATGTGTTATATTGTTTTCTGTTTACTATTTAAGATTGGACTTAATACAACTAAAACTGTGGGTAAGCAGCAATGAAGGAGAGAAGAGGTCCCCACAGAATGGTCTATTTTAATGAAACGAAAAGCTCATTGATAAAATGTTAACAACAACAAACATGAAAAGCAGACTTTGGAGAATTTTGAGCAAAGGAATGGCTGGAGGGAAGGGAAGGCATCTCACCCGCTTCCCACGGGCTGTTTTCCTATTTAAAATCCCATTTTCCCCAGGGGCTTTGTTTGTTTCATGTACTGCAAGCAAAGCACAGACCCAAACTAAGCCACTTCATCTCCAAGTTGCCAGCTGAGTTCTCCCTCATTCCCACTCTTCAACTGCTACTGGAGGGTATGTCTATAGGCAGAAAGTGTGAGGCAGGAAGCTTACAGGAGGTAATCAATATGCTGGGTCAGGGAAGCCAACATGGTGGCCTCCAGGTGTTGATTGACTACAATTCCATCATCCTTAGCCAGTGACCATGCTGGATAGGGCTGATGGGCATTGGAGTCCAACAACACTCGAGGGTGGCACAACATTGACTACCCTTAGGCTGGGTGCTGATAGCTAGGTATGGAGAATTTGTCCTAGAGGCCAAGGATTCACCTCTCTCTGCCCCAACACAGTATGGTGCACCGTGCAAAATTTGAGAACCTGAGAGTCCTTTATTCAACTGTAAAATAGGCATTATCCTCGCCCTATAATGTGTCTGGGAGAGGGAGCAGGGAGATGAGTCACTGATACAATTGCTTGCCTAAGACCACACCCTGTATGTCCATACCAGAGACCTGAACCAGAGGTTTCCCAGTGCATAGTTATGTTTTAAGTCGTTGTGTTTTGCCAGCTTGCTTCTTTTTCTTCATTTTACTTTTGTCCTGCTCAGCCCAAGAGTGGAGAAAGAGCATATACAGAGAGCCAGGAAATTATGGCAGGCTGACATTAAAGGAGTAGAACCTTGGAATGGTGACACTAACACCGAATTCCCTGGGGAATTCATTGCTAGCCCTGCACAAATCAATCCCTCCTTAGAAAAGTGGGTGTTTTGTTGTGTGGATTTACTGGACCTAAAAAGGAAGCATAGGGATAGGGACCTTGGTGGGATCTGCACAAGGACCCCAGCTGTCCATTGAAAAAGTATAGCCACAAACAGTTTTCCTCTTTGGTCAGCACATGTGAAGATGGAGAATTCTGAGGATGAACCACAGCAACTATGGACCATGCATAGATGCAAAGGGAATGAGGACTGTTAGCAATGGAGGAGGGATTATATTCCCTGAAATAAGAACCATAGTTTATATGTGATGGGCTATTATTTGACAGCCTGAAGATTTTGACGATTAAAATTTCTAAAGTTATAAGGTCAGAGTAATCCTATTGGGTATTGGGCAATATTCCATGGTGGAGCTACTGCTGCTTGTAATGTTCTGCTAGATCCACAGCTAGCATAGTTGAGGCCTCCTTTGTGTGTGGTGGTGGTAATTTCAGGGTAAGAGGAGCACTGAATCCTGTCAATCTTTGGCCACCCCAAACAAACTCTTAAGCACTTCATTCCCACCACCAGCACCAGCATCAGCTGCTACTATAAAAAGAGATGAAATTAAAGGGGTGGTTATTTTTAAGATACATTTGGGCAGCGGGAATTTATCAGCAGGATTAAGTTATAGAAATACAATCATCCCACAGTACAAATATATAACTTTAAAAGATGTGAACAAAAATAATTCTAAATACAGTACATAAGAAAAATATGAAATCAATGCAAATAAAATGTTTGCATGTCATTGTTTAAAATCAAAAGAACGTCATGTTTCAAGATGTTGTACTTAACACACAGTAAGAACACAAAAGGATGCTATCTAATGGAAAAAGTCGGAGCGGAACACACACACAAAAATGCAATTTGTTTTCTACAGCCCTCCCCTTGTGATTGTAAAAGCCATCAGAACTGCTTTTTCTAGCACCCCCCATTCCTTCACCCACATGGAATCCATCACCCCACAGTCACATTACTTCTTAAAGAAACATATTAAGTGTCTCATAAACAGTGCAGTGATTGAGATAATGGAAAGTGCCTCTTATCCCCTGTCTGCTGCATCAGGATATGAGACATCTCCTCACAGCCAAGGGGAGGAAATTAACAGGAGCAAGCTGGAGCAACCACTTTGATGCAATTTCCTTGGGAGATAGCGGTCCATCTAATCTTTATTGAAGTCCTTTAACCTCTAATTCAAAACACACACAGGTCTCTTGCTCTCCCAGTTCCTTCAGATAGCAAAAGGACACAAAATACCTGTCATGAGATGTGTACAAAAAAGAACCCCCAACGATGGGTGGATCCACTTGGTGCCCCTGAGCTCACAGAAGCGTGTTTCATTTAGTAGATAGAAGGAGATGAAAACTTTATTTTTTGCTGGTTCATCCGCCCCCTTGCAGCTCCCACTGGAGGGGGCCCCTACAAAATAGGGTGAAAGGGGGCATGGGGGACAATATCAGGCAGAAAGGGAAATTTGCAAAAATGCTCTTTCCTCCTCTTTTACTAGAGTAAGGCTAAGCCACTGTATCCATACCCACATAACTTACTGGACCAAAGAATCATTGCAACAATGTTGTTTAAAACAAGGCATTGGTGGGGGAGGCTCTAAAGTGGTTTACCAGCTTCTCACATACCTTATTTTAATGCATTCTTGCATTCTTAAATTTTTCATAGCAGGATATTTAAGAACCAGCTACATCTTGCTAAAAAGTGTGGGAAGGGAAGAATTCCAGTGGGGTTGTTCCTCCACAAGAATGTTTGGGGTTGTATCTTTCTCTGTTATTCTCTCTAGGCCTTTTCAATTGGAACAACCTTATGATGATGGGGAAGAGGGTCTCTCTAGTTGTGGCACTTGTCTGGAGCTGTGCCTGATGCCTTTTCAGTACCAGGTGAAGACATTTTAATTAGCTGGGGCTTTTTTCATCTCTGTGATTATTCTTAATCTCTCTTCTCATTTTGTAAATGCTGCTGCTTGTATTGCTTTAAATCCTTATTTGTTGTTTTACTTTCCTGCATTTTAAGGCTCCCTTGTGAACCACTCTCAGAGTCCCTTTTGGGACTGCAGAGTGATCTATCAAATATCCTAAATAAAATATAAATAAATAGATAGATTTTGTCTATGACCTGCTCTCCCTCTCTTCTGTGTAGCCTTGCCATGAGATAATTGAAACAGACGGCAGAAAGCAGCTCAGATGGAACTTGTGGGTGTCAGAAAACATGTCCCAGATTGCTCTAACAAGGGGGAAATGGGCTAGATTTAGCAGCGTGTAGTCTCAGTATTTATACAGTGAGATAACAATCTTGGCTATTGGGTAAATGCATTTCTTCCAGGTTTCTGAAAACAGACCCATCCATTAGCCTTCCTTCACCTGAATACTATTTTGGCCACATGTGCCCTCAATATGCAGGTCATAAAAAGTGATCTAGATGCCCTTTTTGCTTGATTAGCCCAGAACCACTTTCATGATGAGAGACTGTTCAGGCACCTCCTTATCCAGGGATAAACAGTTTTCAAAGCTGAGCAGAAGGTTAAGGGGGAAAGCCATATAGAATGAAGAGTTATGATGACTGCTTGCATTCTGGTGTAGATCATATTCTTTTAAGGGGGGTGGGTTGGTCACACACCAAATCTATCTCTCGGCTATAGCTGTTTGTACTAAACAATGGGGGCATTACATATCAAGTGATCCAACATTTTTTACCTTGTGTCATCCAATTTTCTTAATTTGTACACTTGTTGAATGATCGAAACCAAGTTTAAATCTAAAATTTTAATTGTCTATCTCATCTCGTTTGTGAATGATGAGGGTTTGAAATTTCAAAAAGTTGACCATTTTGGCCTTGCCAGACTACACAAAAACATTAAAAGCTCAGTTCAAAATTGAGATACATCAAAACTAAAAACATGTTCCAAAGCTGAGTGATAGCTTGCTATTGCATGATAGATTTAAACTTAGCTTTGATCACTCAGCAAGTGTACAAAATATTAAGAAAACTGAATGACATGAGGTAAAAAAGTTGTATCACTTGATATGGAACAGCCCAATGGCTGGATGATGATGATGATGATGATGCGCCATCGGTGTACATATTGCTTTCAACATAAGCGAAAGGACAGGTTGCCACCATGTATCCACTGAGACAGGATGTGACTAGTCTACTTCTCTCCACATTCCCGCTACATCCAAATACAGCCAACAAAATCTAACAATGACTGTTTTATAGAGGCTCCAGGTTGCTAGACGTTGCTAACCACAGCTATTTTCTGGCAAAGCACTGAAAGGACCTGCAAGAGGTTTAACAAAGCACCTAGTTTGCATAAAACTGCCATTAGTTTCCTACATTGTATCTTTTGTTAGTAATCAAGAGTCAAATACCAGCCAAAACCATTTATTCTCTTTTCCTTTCACACCCTGGATTCTTTCTTTTATGACTATTACATTTTATTTATTTTGGCTGCTACTCTAATGGCAGGAAAGGAACAGTGCAATGTAACTAATGCTACACCAACTGGCTAGGATTATAGCAGTCAATGAGAATATTCAGAGCAATCAATTCGTCACTGGTCAGACCACTCCAACCTTCACTTTTCAAACCCTAAACATCTGTAGCTACAGTTTCAGAAAGACAGAGTGTGGTAACTCGTGAACTGCAGATGCTGGTGACTTATTCGTCCCTTCTATGCAATCTTAACAATTATATTATCACAGACAACATATCACTTTTGTGTATTTTCTACTAAATACAAAATGTAGTATTCCAAAAGTCATTATGATAGACGTTGAAAAGAAACATTGTTTTTCTTAAGATGCATTGCTCAGCATATTCATCAGAGAAAAAGTCCCCACTGAATTCATTACGAATTAGTTCTCAGCTAATATGCTTAGCATCTCACTCCACATGATTCTCCAAAGAGGTGGTGGGACCAGCAGCTCAGTCCACCTCTTTGCACCCTTTAAATTGCTTACCCATCACCAATTCCCAACAGATGTTAAACTGTGTTCCAAACAAACCATTCCCACCTCAAAAAGCAGGGACATCCATGGGTAATTGAATTACCTATATTCCTTATTTCTAATTAAACCAACTTTCCCCCCTATACCTAAGCCCACAGTAGCCCCTTGAAGATGTCCAATAGGGGTGAAATGAGCATGTGGGGAGAACACAGGGGTAGAAGTCTGCAACTATTAACTTTCATGAGGAAATGGGTAAAGAACAGATAATGAAGTTACTGAAATAAATGCTCTAGAGTAGGCCCACTGCAATTAATGGGTCTACCTTGAACAAACGTTAGTTGAACACAACACAAAGGCTTGAATTCTGAGAATGGTGAAGATCCTTTCCAAATACAGATAGGTAGCCGTGTTGGTCTGCCATAGTCAAAATAAAAAAATTCCTTCCAGTAGCACCTTAAAGACCAACTAAGTTAGTTCTTGGTATGACCTTTTGTGTGCATGCACACTTCTCCTTTCCAAAGTTATTCCTCTACGGAATGCACGGAGGAATAACTTCTGAAAGTGGCTTGATGGGAAGCAAACTTGCAGAAGACTTTCACATCCTTTACTCCCTTTGCAGGCCCCTGCAGAGCCACTCTGAAAAGCTGGAAAGCCCTCCTAAGCAGCACAATCTGAGGTACAGAGCCCAGCAGGAGATGGACCATCCTAAATTGGGCAGAATCGCTTTATGTGAGCTGCTTTCTGCTTGCTCAAGGTGCCTACCCAGTTTGGGGCAATTCCTTCTTCAGGAGTGTTGACTGACACACCAAATAAACTCTCCAGGGGCTGAAGAGGGGAGCAGATGATGAGAAGAAATCCTGTGATTTGTTTCTCAAAATCAAAGTCCACATACATGCTGCAGTTTGTGTGCTAGTTTGTTAAGAAGCAAAAACAACAACCCAGCTATGCTTCTCTCTTCTTTGCACAGTACTCAAAATAGTCAAAACACATGTGAAGTTAAGTTGGCTAGGGGAAGAGAGGGAAAGGGAAGGAGGTGCCTGGAGTCTAGATTTGGATGACAAACACTGAAGGAAGAGACAAGATGGGGAAGGACAGCACGGGTACAGTGGGCCACCCGTCTCTGCCATATGGACCACTTGGTAGCTCAGCTAATGGGTCACACTTGTTTATTTTAATGACAATTAATCTGAATGATTCTTGTCAAAATAAAGGAGCAAAGTGCATTTTGTACTACACTGTGCATGGTTTTCTGTTACTACTTAACTTGCTAATTTGCAAATTTCTGTAATCTGCAATGTGTCTCTTAGTTATTATTACAAATTAGTATCTCTCTTCGATAATTACAGTCTGTCTGCCTACATCCCCCAACAGTTTCAGCTGAGTACATCATCTTTCACTTCCTGTCCTAAATTGTTTGATGCTGTTGCTGAAGGCTGTCAAAGACCTTAGATTCAGCTCCTATTATGCCAAAGGTAATATTTCTGTTCTATCGGAAGGCATAAGGTGGTAAACTCCCTAGGTGTTGTTCGTTCCTTTTCATGAAGAAAAGTGCCCTTCTGCCAGTTACCAGGCCATGTGAGAGTGCTGTGAAACCTGTCAGGAAGGTGCTCCTAAGAGAGGAAAAGAAAATTGGGCAAAGCTACAAGAATTATATTATTCCAACCTAAACCTCTTGCCAATTGCTGCACAAAATATTATACAGAATGTAAGCGTTCTGCTCCTCTCTAGAAATAATATAAACTACAGTACATGGAAAAGCAAGAGATGGAAGAGGGGCCAGGCATAGACTCGATAATATTGGGGATCTGGTTGGGAACAATAATGGCAAAGAGAATCAGTAAGAAAATTGACATTATTATTTATATAGCACATGACGTTTCACCGGATACAATCCCCAAGGAGCTTACAATCTAAAATTTGACCTGAGGCAAACAATTGGGAAAGAAAATATGCAGGTTTTCCCTGCACAGATGCCTCTAGGTACTAATGTCTGTGGATTTTAGCATCTGCTACTGTCTAGTGGCTACAGCCACCAAAACAGAAAAGTGGCAGCTCAATATCAGCTACAAAGCTTCTTGGGTAATTATTTCAAAGCCTAAGCCTACCTCACAGAATTGTTGTGATAATAAATGGGGACCATGTAAACCACTAAGAACAACTCTGAATGAAGAGCAAGGTAGTAAAATGCAATAAATAAATACCTTCCTCAAATAGCACCTGAAGCAGAATTTAGTAACAATTCCAGCCATTGCCTTTGGGGACTGAATTAAAGTTATCTGGCTGGTTCATGATAGTCCCATACGATATGACTCTTGTCTGATGCATCCTCCTCTTTCCACCCCCCCCCATCTCATTCTACACAAGGGTAAAAACACAGTGTCCTCAAATGCAAGAATGTAACCCAAGCCTGACAGTATAGAATTCAGTTGTGGCTGAACATTCTCCCACCCTTATGTCAATTAGAAGTTATTTTGCTGAAGACACCACTCTTTCCACTTGTGTCAAAGGGACTTGTGCAGGAGGCCATTCTGAGTGGATTGTGGCCTAAAGTACAGTGGTGCCTCAGGTTAAGTACTTAATTCGTTCCGGAGGTCCGTTCTTAACCTGAAACTGTTCTTAACCTGAAGCACCACTTTAGCTAATGGGGCCTCCTGCTGCTGCTGCCACGCCGCCGGAGCACGATTTCTGTCCTCATCCTGAAGCAAAGTTCTTAACCCAAGGTACTATTTCTGGGTTAGCGGAGTCTGTAACCTGAAGCGTATGTAACCTGAAACGTATGTAACCCAAGATACCACTGTAGTATCAGAGAGGCACTTACACTCCACTCACAATGCAAAGCTGTTTTGAGCAAAATGCAACCTCATTTTCAGAATTCCAGGAAGTGTCTTAGGCATTCTGTTTGTGCCATTCCTTCAGAACTGGGAATGTGATAAATGGCTTTCTTTATAAGTAGCTTTCCATATAATAATCTCAGAGAAGAGAATTATGCAGGAAACACAGCAAAATCATAAACCTGACTAGTGACAAACAGCTCGCTAGAAGAGAGGAAAAGTTCCTACTTCATAGTGAGTTCCAGTTCCTGCCAACAGGTAGACATAATACATGGATCTTGGCCTTCACTTAGCCCAATCTGTCTCCCCCACACCACCACCTTGTTCACATTCAGTGTCTCTTACTGTGATGTAGTGATGACTTTTGAAGTGAAAAAAGCTCAATTCATGGCAGCCCCCATATAGCCACAAGACTGTTTCTAACTAGCCCAATGGCCGAACAACACTTTTTCCTATTGTTTGTGGCAGTCTTTTGTATCATTCTGTAGGAATAAACATAACTGAACTCAGTGATGCTTATTTTTGACTGCATGGGTTCATCTTAGAAGACAATAATAAGCTTTAACAAAACATCTTCAGCCAACCGAACTGGAACCTTTAGCTTTTAATTGGAAATGTAAACTTTGCAAAGGAATGTCACCAATTAAACTACTAGCATGAAGAAAGAACCTCACCAAAACAAATATTTGTTGTTTGCCTCATTTGATTATTTTCACCATTCTCTGACTTCCTCTATGCTAATTTGTCGCAAACAAACTTGGACGCCATATATATATATATATATATATATATATATATATATATATATATCTCCTTATTCACATACTAGAGCAAAGTGGGAATGTCACTTAAGCTAGCTGTCCATCAAATGACATCATTGCTCCTGTCCTGAAAAAAATGTCCCAGAACTGTGTGTCTCTCCCCACACCTTCACCATGTGCCTCCTCTGAACACAATAGCTGCTTCCTTAGTCTGCTCTGGAATCTGATGCTGCAATCCTGTTATCTTTGGGGAGGCAGTCCCCTCTACTCAAATGACTTCCACACTTGGTGGAACTCAAACTACACATCCAGGGTGTAGTTCCTTTTCTACACTTCTGCTGCTTCCATCTTTGCTGATGAACCTATTACCACAGCTGCCAACCACTCTTCTCCCTCATCCATAGTGTTGGGATCATGATAACATGTTGGGGTGCTGAATGTCAGCCAGACCCCACATCTAAGGGCAATTTTCATCTCTAAGAAAAGTAAGAACCCCAAAGGAATGAGAAATCTTTCCTTTATTATATGTGAATGCCCAGGTCTTCCAGATAGCACATTTTACTTCTCCCCATGCATTCTTCCCTCCCCTCCCCCCCCCCAATATGTGTACTTACCATTCCTCTTGGAGCTCTTTTCTGACACTCCCTATGTCTAGAACAGCCTGCTCATTATCTTATATGCCAATTTATTTCCCTGTCCTTCAAAACTCAATACCTAAGCCTTTCCAGCACCATCATTCGGAGCACCTGTTTTATTCTATATCAGGGGATGGAAAACCTTTTTCAGACAGAGGGCCACCTTCCAGGGGGTTACATACTAGTGGACCTGAGGCTCCCTACTCCTGTTCTATATGCACTCAGCCAAACCCATCACCTTTTCTATTATTGCTACTCCTTTCTCAAGCTCCGCCCTTCACTTTCCCTCTTTCCTCCCTGTCTTATGAGATACACCTTTTCCCTTCTCTATTCAAGGTGTGCAGTGCAGTGTGTACAATCTAGTTTTGTCCTGTATATCTATATATAAAGCTATCTACAAACAGCCTTTCAACCTATTGCACGGGCCACCTCACCTTACGCTGTGAGGTATCAAAACTAGGGCCTTCTCAAGAGTGGCACCTCAGCTGTGAAACTTCTCTCCCTTTAACGTGTTTGTTTGATGCCAAACCAAGGCACCCAAAGCATTTTATTTTGCTGAACTACCAATGGTTTACAGAGCAATCCTAATCTTACTCTGCATTAGTTTGGGGTGGAAGTGCCCTTCTGCTGGCAGAGAGGATCACATCTGGTGGGTGGCACCTCTGTCTTGGTGGCCCCTGGTACACCAGCAGAAAGCTTAGTGGGCAGAGGACTACTGGTAGCAGCATTTCTGCTGTCAGTAGGCTCTGCCCACCCCTCCAAAAGGCCCCATGATCAAGCCCTTCAATTGTGCTAGCCTGGAGCTTAACTCTTCCCTATTGAAAGCAATGAGAGAATTAAACAAAAACAAAAACCTACATTATGATAAGAAAAGGAAAATCTGCTCCACACTCCAGCCAGTGACAGTCATCATGGCTTTGGAAATGATAGGCCATCCTTAACCACCACCCACACATTTACAATTGTTCTGCCAATGGCTCCTGGGATTTTACTGCTACTCTTAACTGTTATTATGTGCTGTGGTGTGCTATTTTATCAGTTACATTTTAAAGAGTTGTTGTAAAGAATATATTTTATATTTTAAAGAGTTGTTGAGAATCTTGCATTGAAAGTTGGGGTGTAATTGTTTAATAAATGTGTGCATAAATACATCTCTTCCATAGGTATGTATGTATGTATGTATGTATGTATGTAAATGCATACATAGGCTTGCCATTGTATCTATGTATATGCATACATAGGCTTGCCTTACCTATACGTACTTTCCAAACCCAAAATAAATGTTTACATTACTGTCTTTTACCCAACCTCTGAAATGTGTCTCTGTGTAGTCTGGAAGTGGAATGTGCTAAAACAGCCAAAGAAAGTCCCAATGTCCGAAAAGGTTAAGCAGCCGTCTAAACAGTGTCAAGCAAAATGGCTTGAGCATGAAGGACAGCTGCAGGCTGACATGGTATGTCACATAATCACTTATGCTATGGAAACTCTGCAGTGTTACCAATAGCACACGCACAATGGCCAGAAACATCACACAACTGCTGAGTGAAAACAGGAGAAAAGATCTTCCCTGGGTACAATTACCACATATTCTTTGGCAAAGAGAATGCTCCTTTTGAGAGACAAAACATATAATGCAAATGAATCTCTGATGCTTAACTTGTAGAAAATATTCTCACCACAAACAAAGGGCACAGATTTTCTATTATCACTTGCGAAGGGTGGGGGATCCTTTAATCCCTAAACAAACTGAGCTGTAACCAGAAAACCAAATCAACCTTGCTCACATCTAACAATCCATTTGCAATTTAAGGGCAGCATTTTGACAAACGCAAAGAGCCTTTTAGATATGTGCAACTGGTTTCTATAAATAGTGTTTAAGGAGTGGAGGGAGCAGGATGTAAATAAATTTGCTTGCTTAAATTAGCAAATTAGTTTCTATAGTGCAAAAGAGCATCTGGGCCAGACTGCGGGCCTGTGGAGATACCGTAAGGCCTGGCTCAGACATAATGTGAAGCCATGACTAATGCTAAACCACTCCTCCTCCATGCATAAGAAAAGAATGGAAGCACAGGCATTTAGTTTTTAATAAACTGCACTTTCCTGTCACATCCAAACTCAAGAAGCTATGGTTAGTCCAAACAAACCAGGACACAGCAGTGGTTTCATATCTTAGTTTGTTAACTAATCACAATTTCCTAAATTCAGACCTAGTGGAGATCTTAGTCCCCCTTCCTTTGAGTGTGAAGGAGGAGGGGAGGAGTGTGTCTGAGTCCATGGCTTGTCATGGCTAGTTCTCACAATGTTAAACCATATTTCAGTGTTGTGTCTGAATGAGGCCTAAGAGTGACAGCTGTCCCGGTCATTTGCATAACTTCATCTGGATGCCTTTGTCCACTTTTCAGGATAATCAGTATACTCAGTAAAGCAAATTATCAATCAATTTCGTGGATTGACGTCCATGTCATGAGTTCAGTTTACACCGTCTTAGCCGGTGGCATTTGAAAGCTTTCATGAAAATGCTATCGTTGAAGACATAAATCTCTGCATTGGTTTGTTGTACTGATGTGCATCCAACCTATGGCACTTCCAACCCTTGAAAGCTCTTGCCAACTGAGGATCAAATGGGACATGATAGCAGCAACTGTATTTGGTTATTTATCTTCTCCACTAAACAGGGGGTTATTGGATTATTATTTTTAACATCAAACAGGGCACATGGGTGAGAATAACTGAGCCCTACCATGCAGTACCACTTCCTCATTCTCCATTTTTCATTTCCGGTTCTCACAGCTTAACTCACTTGCGGTATCAAGCTGTGTTGGGGAAAAAGTTCCCAGGGAGTCAAGGCTGTCAGGAGCCGAGGCAGAGGAGAGTGTGCAGCTGGGGAGATGTGCCTGGAATGAATCCCAAAAATCAGACAGATGGGCCTCAAGGGCATCATATGGAATTTTGCTCACACCTGACATCAGGCCTGCCAGCTTGGCCCTGGGACAGTGGGTGCCCGGGGGCTGTGTGCGTGTGCGCATCTGATGTCAGCATGCCCACAATGCACATGTCTGACGTCAGCATGCCCACCACAGCCAAGGTGCATTTTTGAGAGGGGTGCTCCCACACAGGCTCCCTCATTGGAGCCTGGCTCCAGCACGCAGCCGGAGCTCCGCTCTCGGGTCAAGTCTGACTCGGAGGTGGAGTGGAGGAGAGGCAGTGGCAGCAGTGTTGCCGCCCCTCTCCTGCACTGGGCTGCTGATGTACACTCAGCCTCAGCTCCACTCCTGGGTCAAGTCTGGGCAGTGTGCCTGGCCGGGCTGGGCTTGACAGGCTCCGTTGGGGGTGCGCTTGGCAATAGCATACACTCCGCTGCTGGGCGTGCTGATGTCAGGCGCACACGTCCCCGCGGTGCCTATGCGCAAAAAATATATGGGTGTCATGCCCCTTCATGGGGAATGCTGTGGGGGCTGGAGCAGTGCCTTTGCCTGACATATCCTGCTTTACCAAATTGAGAATAAGAGTTTGGATTTGATATCCTGCTTTATCACTACCCGAAGGAGTCTCAAAGTGGCTCACAGTCTCCTTTCCCTTCCTCCCCCACAACAAACACTCTGTGAGGTGAGTGAGGCTGAGAGACTTCAGAGAAGTGTGACTAGTCCAAGGTCACCCAGCAACTGCATGTGGAGGAGCGGGGAAGCGAACCCAGTTCACCAGATTACGAGTCCACTGCTCTTAACCACTACACCACACTGGCTCTCAGAGAGACAGATGACTGTCTGTATACAAAAGCTACTACTATTTGCACTAAGAATGCACTATTCCTTTTGACAGATCTCTTCCCCCAGCTTTGGGTGTTTCCTTCCACTTCTGAAACACAGCCCATGCCTGACTAGAGAGGGTTTATGCAAATTCTCTACTGTGCTGTGTGCTCTTCCCCCTTCTCTTCCATCAGCCTCAATGATAGAAAATTGTGTCCTGTTTTCAACTAATGGCAATTTCTTAAACATCTTACCATTTCTGCCCTTGAAAACTACCTCTTGCATGAATTAGTGTCAGAATCTATCTGTGTTTCAAATCCTGTGGAGTAATGTGATTTTGTTTGCAAGTCAGAAGAACACAAAGATGCATTAGACACCCTGACAACATTTCAGAAAGGAGTTATCAGGGAGTCTTTTAATTCTCTCAGTGTATTCAAAATTTTCCGAATGCATTCCACTTGTCAGTAAGACTTAACAATAAGCACTGGGAAACAGTGGAATTTCCTCTCCTTGCAGGAACTACTATGGAAATAAATCAGTTTAAATGGAGTGAGCAGCCCTTTGACTTGCCATCCTGACTGCTCCCAATCAGTTGCCCCAAGTCACAGAAAGAGGTAAGGGGCTAGAAAGCAACCACCATATGTGTCCTCCTTGCCAAGAGGCTTGCTGTGAAGAGAAGCTCAGGCAAACCCTTCTGTCTCCCTGGTCTCTCCCACCTTTGAACTTTTTTGGGCAGCTGACTTTGCCTGCCCCATTCTCACTCCACCTGTATATTTCCAAGTAAGAACTCACCTGCAAATAGGTCCTTTCTTATGGGTAGACCTTTCCTCATGGAGCAGGCTATAATTTGAGCGTTAATGCTCAAATCTGCACTGTGCATAAACACAGCAAGGATCCAAGGCACAACAGGTGATATGCATGGCTAAGTGAGCTACGACACTGATCCGTTATAAAAGAATAGAGTGGGCACAGCTTGAGCACAATAAGAGGGGTGTTCCTTTGGACTGGGCAAGCAGGTGGGGCCTTCTTATAGTGGCCTAGACCTGAGCTGTCTGTTTGCACTGATGCTGGTGTCTCAATGACTTAGGTGACAGAGAAGAAGTCAGTGTTGACTCATAATCATACTGGGTGGTGGACATCTCCTGGAAGGCTGAACTACGCGTGGGCTCTGGTGGCACTGGAGGGGGAGCTGGGGCTGCAGGTGAGACTGGTAGAGGAGATGGTGGTGAAGTGGGCACATAGCATCTGGGTGATATGAGAGGGAACAGCGCAGAGCGCCAGGATGACTACTGGGACCCACATCCTCATCTGTAACTTCCCCTGGGTGGCTCCTATGCATAGCTGTCAACGTTACCCATTTTTAAAGGGAAATTCCCTTATTCCAAATAGGATTCCTCGCAAGAAAAGGGAAAAGTTGACAGCTAGGCTCCTATGTCTCTTGTGGCCCAAGCGTTGCCTGTCCTTATTCCCAGGGTCATCAATGGGCAACTCTCCCAACTTCTCCCAACAACTTTTGAAAAGCCGTAGGTTCCTCACCCTTACCATAATTGATTCATTTTGTCAGGTTTACTGAGGGGAGGAAGTAGTATTAGACCAGAAACAACTCTTTCTAGGAGCCCAGTTCTCCCCTGCAAATTTCCACGGAGCCCCATCTTGCAGAGCCCCTTCATGAGAGCTGCAAAGGGGGAAAGGGGAAGTTGCAAAAATATTTTTTGTTAGGAATGACAAAAGACACAACAGGTGCAAGTCTTCATTTGAATGTACTAGGGCAAAGTTTTCAATAACCTGCAAGTGTGTGGGGGGGAGCCAATGAGAAAAGCCATTTTGGTTCTCTAGGAACTTCCTTACCAGTGCTAAGATTTATAATGGAAGCCAGCTGCAGCTGCAACTAATAAGCAGTGATATGTCCTCTTTAAGTTGCCACCAGCCTTAACTAATCAAGCCCCACTGAAATATTTGTCAGGGTGATTCAGCGTTGTGCGGCCTATATAAATCTTAAGAAAGAAGAGGTCGTTAAAATGTGCAAGGAGGTCTTTGCATAGCAATTACTATCCTGCCATAGGGGAAATCTTTGCAGGTAAAATGTACTCTTGGGGTAACTCACCTTTTAACAACAATTTCATATATCCAGACATGGAAACAAACGTAAGATAAAGTGTCTAACACTGCCTCCTCTCTCTCTTTCTAGTTAGCTTTAAAAGAGCAAAGCCAAGTGGAGAATTCCTCTCAGCCACATTAGCACAAGTGACTATTGGTCAATAAATCCTGGGTCAACACATTGTTTTAACCATGAATTCATCAGGTGGCCTTAGCCAAGCCATTATCTCACAGCCTCAGCAGTATCGCTGCAATACAGATACAATAATACTGACCTGCCTTACATTATTGTTTTAAGGCTTACTTTTCTAATGTATCTGAAGCACTTTGAATGCTTGAAAGCCTAAGGGTAGCCCCTCCAGATACCGCTGGACCACAAGTCCCATGAGCCCCAGACACCATGGAATGATGGGATCTGTAATCCAACCATGTACAGAAGGCACCACGTTGGCTACCAGTATCTCTCAGCAGTATCTCCTCTGCCTCCTGCCTCAGCAAAATTAAAACATGAACCAAGAAAAGGTTCTAGCTTCTCAACATAGCCTGAGGAAAGATACTGTACCTGCATTAAAACTCTGGAGAGCCGGTCAATGGAGACAATGCTGAGTGAAACAATGTGTTGACCAGGGATTTATTGATTGAATGCTGAGCTAAACAGACTACTGGTCTGACTTTTTCTATGGCCGCTTCCTATGTTCCAAGGAGCTCTTATGGATGTCAACCTCTTATGAGGCAGCCCAGTCAAATGGGCAGAATATAAATTTATTATTATTATTAACCTTGCAAACATGATGAAAATTATTTTATCCCTGGGACTCTCAAACAGTGGTGCCCAAGCTTCATTCAGGTGGTATGCGACATGTCCACATTAAATATTCATATGGATTTTTAATTTTAATTTTATTTCTTTTAATGCTCACGCTGTACTTCACTGTATTACAGTTTGAATTCCAAAGAATGAGAACCGTAATAGAAGAAAATAGAATAAACAATTAAATTGCATCAAGCACAGCACATTACAATTGCTACAGCAGGCAGAAAAATCATTAGGTGGTCTGCCAAAAGCATCAGCAATATTAAAGTAATCCATGAGGAGGAAAAAATGCTTTACACTTTAAAAAGGTAGGTTACATTCAGACTACCCTAGCTTTAATCAGAAGCTGCTCCCTGGGCGGAGGCAGCCCAGAGTGGTAGTCTCATACTTTGGACTTGAGGTGAGGCCTGCTTGTGAACATCTTATGCACCACGAGAAGCTTCCACAGCATTTAAGAATGCTGTATTTGATCCTCTTTGTAGACCAGAAAAGTCGAGGGGTAAATGACCCATCCATGCCTAAGATTGAAAGCAGCTTTCCCTTGAACTAGACTATAAGGAGAATATAAAACCTACACTGACTACGGTGCCCATTGGGTTTTTCTTCCACATGTGGTTACATTTTAACAACTTTCACATGCGGCTAAGAGAAGGCTCAAATTTGCTTTGCATGTCACGCACAAGAGTTTAACCATGTTTTGGGGATTTTCTGAGAAACTATGAGCCCCATAAACATTTGTGGGTTACTCCAAACAACTCTAATAAAATATGAGACCCCCGAGATCTGAAGCAATTCATTTGACCAAGAAAAGGCAAGTCCCGGACACCTGAGCAACCAGCTGACTAGGCAGGATTCCAGGCTGAAAGGTGATACCCAATAACGAAGTGTGATTCCAGGGCAGTTCTCACAGAGCAAGCTGGCTCTGTGATTCCAGGGAAGTAAACAGAGATTAGATCTCTCCCGACAACATCTGACTTTCATATTTTTCAAAGGATATCTTACTTTGTAGCTTCCATTGTTAGCCTCACAGGGAAGCTTCACAAAGAAGACACTTCTCGTCTCAATATGACACACACACTCAATATGACACACACACAACATTTTCCAGGGGGAATGCAGTGGCATCTTTTCTTCTCCATTTTTAAAATAGAAATGTATTTGGGGAGTGGGGGGCACTTCACTTGTTTTAGAAATCCTGTATACTCCATCTCCCAGGCCTCCTTCCCTGGTTCCTTGCTGTGATGGAGCCCTTAAAGCCTGTCTAGCACTTTTGTAATTTTCACAAGTCTAATATCCTGACAAGAATCCTGACAAGACAGAAGTTCTTGGAGGACAGGGGGCGGGTGTGGAGGACTCCCTGCTCCTGAATGGGGTAACTGTGCCCCTGAAGGACCAGGTGCGCAGCCTGGGAGTCATTTTGGACTCACAGCTGTCCATGGAGGTGCAGGTCAATTCTGGGTCCAGGGCAGCTGTCTACCAGCTCCATCTGGTACGCAGGCTGAGAGCCTACCTGTTCACGGAATGTCTCGCCAGAGTGGTGGATGCTCTAGTTCTCTCCCGCTTGGACTACTGCAATGCGCTCTTTGTGGGGCTACTGTGGCGATCACACAGGGTCCCCGGACGTTTGACGGTCTATTGATCCCTGTGCCACCACTGTGATCGCTTCCCTGCTGCCACCAACCCGTTTCTCTCGGGTACACACTGAGTCCAGACAGTTGTTAACATTAAATCAAATAAGCAAGTTTATTTTATAAGCATTAACAAGTTTATGGTTTCAGATAATTTTTCTTGTCAGTTTCTTAATCTTCATTTCTTTACCGGCCTATACCTTCCTAATAACTTCTAACTGATTATTCCAACTGTCTACCTGACTCCTCCTAACAGTTTCTCTCACTCTCTCATATCAAAACAAGACCAACCCACAGACTTATCCTCCCTCTTCTATCTCCAACTCCCAACTGACTTCCCAACAACTCCAACTTTAACTCCTTCCCTTGGGTTCCCACTGGCCAATCATTTCACACTCATTTAACCCTTTTCTTATGACCCACCTAGGAGGGCAAACGCCACAGCTACCTTTGAAGGTGACTTGGAAACTGCAATTAATCCAGAATGTGGCAGCTAGACTGGTGACTGGGAGTGGCTGTCGGGACCATATAACACTGGTCCTGAGAGATGTGCACTGGCTCCCAGTATGTTTCCAAGCACAATTCAAAGTGTTGGTGCTGACCTTTAAAGCCCTAAATGGCCTCGGTCCTGTATACCTGAAGGAGTGTTCCCACCCCCATTGTTCAGCCCAGACACTGAGATTCAGCACCAAGGGCCTTCTGGCGGTTCCCTGAGGTTACAGAGAATCAGGCAGACGGCCTTCTTGGTAGTGGTAATTATTATTATTATTGTTGTTGTTGTTGTTGTTGTTGTTGTTGCCACAAAAGCACATTTCCCCTTCACATCAGATGAGCCTCAGCGAAGCAATTAGAACTTTTATGTGTTATTTTTGTTTCTGTGGGCCCTACACAAGCTACTAAACGCCAGCCCTCTTGTCCTTTGGGGCTATTAGAGTCAGATGATGGCTGGTCCTTTAAAAAGCTTCCTCTAGGAATGTCTGAGGCCCTTGGCCATGCGGTAAGCATAGTGTTGCTCCACCTGCAGCAGCCCAGCTTCCACAGATTATTATTTTTTAAGCAGCTACAGCAGCACAGTAAGACTGGGCTTAGCATATGGCTGGAGGCAGCAGACAGATGAGAACCACAGCACAGCACAAAACAATAATAATTACCTTTCTGGTGGTTCTTCGTAAGCGTTGCTGAAATGTTCACTTTGCAACTGTAATGATACTTTGTCTACTTTATTGTAAACTTCTTCTCGGCATCAATATATTGTTATAGTCATGTGCTTTTCAGCACTTGTTATGGTTGTTATATACAACTGTGCTCTTGTATTTGGTTTTTCTTCTTCTCTGCGGCTGCCATCTTTGATCTCTGCTCTTCCAGTTTCTCTGTATTGTTCTGTTTAGGCTCACTGGATGGGGTGAAGGCCAGCAGTCAGCAGCAGCAACAAAGATTTAGAAGCTCAGAATGAGCAGGCTATACGAAGAGTATGATAATAAAAGCAAGGACCTAGTTCTTACTGAGGGATGTGGGTGGCGCTGTGGTCTAAACCACTGAGCCTAGGGCTTGCTGATCAAAAGGTCGGCGGTTCAAATCCCCATGATGGGGTGAGCTCCTGTTGCTCGGTCCCAGCTCCTGCCAACCTAGCAGTTTGAAAGCACGTCAAAGTGCAAGTAGATAAATAGATACTCTGGTTTTGCCAGACACGGCTTAGTTATGCTGGCCACATGACCCAGAAAAACTGTCTGTGGACAAATGTCGGCTCCCTCGGCCAGTAAAGCAAGATGAGCACTGCAACACCAGAGTCGTGACTGGACTTAACTGTCAGGGGTCCTTTACCTTTACCTTTTTAGTTCTTACTGGGGTAGAAACTCTGTTTCTGGACTGCATTATTTCAGATTGCAAATGGGTGGGGGCTCACAAACCTGAATATTCTTCAATACTATAATCCTTCAGACAGACAACTAGATATCAAAGAGACATATAATTTTCTATTTGAAGAGATTTTATTTTTATCTGTTTCTATGGAGGGTTAACCAATTAAGCGATCCCCCATGTGAAGTGGCACTGCCCAAACATATCACCATCATGATCCAGTTTATCTTCCACAATAAACCTTGCTCAAAGAAGTTCACAACAGTGGGATAATAATTCACACTAAGTCTGATGAGAGAAATGCAGAAACAGAATCTAAATATTTATCTGAAAGCTAAATGTTGCCCCAAGCAGCAACCCTTCAATCAGCCAGAGCCCCACCCAGCTAGGCATGCCTAATTAGCAGCAACAGGCATTGATGACAATTTGGTGCCAGCGACCAAGGATTGGGCAGCCTCAGAGTCAAAGGGAAGGAACTGACAGATGGCTCTTGAAGAAATAACATTTTGTGAAAGAGCACTTAGAAATGTTATTCATCAGTCTTCTAGTATATCTAACATGCAATGCATTTTAATTGCCCTCTCAGCAACTACTGCAGATTGTGCGGACACCTTAGGAATAAAATTCCCATTTCACAGATGAAAAAATGCTTCAGGATAGTGGTTTGACCAATACTAATCAGTGAGACCACATTGCAGAGGAATAAGCCATAGTCTCTCCTAGTCAGATATGTGAATGTTTAGACCTTGGACAGCTCCAAGAGGTTGACAATATCTTGCTTCAATGTGCTGGAACATGAATGAAGCCACACAGCAGGGATTGCTCCAAACCCTGTTTCTCCCCCCCCCCTTTTTTTAAAAAAATACTTTTTGTATTTATTTTCATGGTACGGAAGATAAATTTTGAGAAAACAGTTGTTACAACAGTAAACAACAAATAACTTGTCCTAATAAAATTACAGACTTTTATCATGCCATGTGTTAGAGGTTAATTTGATTTATTTTATTTTATTTTATTATATCACTCCACATTTCCCCATGAGTGCTCACCGACGGATGGATAAGGGCTTAGACCATGGTTAAGTTTGTAACTGTTCACTTCTGTAATGCAGAATCCAGACCAACCACTATGCCACGCTGGCTCTCAAGTGAATGAGAGGGAAGAGTTTTGAGACGGCAGAATGTATCAATTTAGGCTGCAGTTGGCGTGGAGGATCACATTTCTCAGTAGTCCTCCATGAAAAAAACAAAAAGTAAACACCCTTTGTAAGTAAAAACCTAGCACAGAACAAAGAGAGCTTGCTCCTTAATGTGCTATTTTTCTATGTTCTGGGAATGTTCACATAGAAGAGTGTTGAAAATTGAACCTCCTAACTGCAGCCTGGCATAGTGCAGTACATTCTCTCATCTCGGATTTCTACAACCTCATTCTTTTTTTCTCTGCCTGCCTCATCCTGCAGGATGTATAAACCAGTCCTGAATTGCTACTCCAGGCTAGGGACATGACACTTCCATTCTCCTCCATTTAGCCACCTCCCTTTGCCGACACATCCACTTTATTTATTTCCCAGGTCCAGATCTGCCATTTCACTTACCTACATTACGTTGCAGGCAGCCTATTTGGTTTCTCCTTGTTCTCTGATTAAATGCAATGAGTCATTTTGCGAAAACTGGTGGTGTCCAGGAATGAAAATTGTGTTCTATGAGAACACGAAAAGCTATTGCTCTAAGGCACAATATTCTTTTTGATTTCCCGTCCCCCCCCCCTCACTGCGTACTGCTGCGTAGGAAAGAAAATTGTGCCCCCTGCCCTCCTGGTTCCATCCCTCATGCCCGCCTCCCATGCCTGACAAATGTTATTGTGGCTCAAAGGCTGGAGGGCTGAGGTAATGCTCTCAGTCACTTACTGCAGCACTGTAAGCAGGTAAATCACAGTGGTGGGGCATGAGTGATGGCCTTCTGAACACAAAATACTAGAGGGAAGCCAGATTGCTATGGTAAAACCATCTGTCTTGCAGAAAAACCATAGCCCTGATTAGAGTAACAGCCTCCCTTGCGATCTTTCCTAGGTAGCCAGCTCCGTAAATATTTGATTCCCCATCAGAATAAAAGCATGCTGTTGTGGGCTGTTTCTCTTTTTTCTTTTTCAGGATTTAAATTTAATCCTAACCCTTGCCAGCCTGAGATGGGCCCCTTTGCACTTCTATCTTCATATAAAAGTCCATAAACCTCAGTGCTTTTCTTCACTTTGAAAAGCTATCCCCATCCCCCCTTTTAATCTGTTTATCAAAACAAATGTCTCATTATTTTCAGCTGCAGTTCCCTAAGCTTCGGAATGCCAGCGAAGCCCCTCGCATGTTGCATTGAAAAATTAGAATCTATTCTAAGGAATGACTAGGGCTTTCACATATATTTAGTGGAATCCAAATATTATGAATGGGGAGGGCTGAGCTGTAAGACATGCAGCTTAAAATTTAAAAATTTCCACCAGAAAAAGGTTGTTAATCAGTATTCACCTTATGTGTTTCCAGCTACTCTAAATGGATCTCTCCCTATGGAGAGCATTTGCAAAAACCAGCCTGCTCTGCAAATGGCATGTACCTTATAGCCCCATCCTATGAACTGCTACTCTAGGGTATGAACTGCAACTCTAAGAACAGGCATAGTTTTTTGTCACAGCACAGAGACATTTCACAGGATTGGGCTGCACAAAGAGAAGTAAATACACCCAATAGGCGTGAATAGGAATTTTCTCACAGGGGTATTATGTTACCCAGAATCCTCTGGACATTCCTCTTGCTAAATCTGGAAGCCAAAAGCAAGGGAACTAGCAGCGGCCACAAAGGGGGACATCAGAAAAATATAGGTGTACAACAAGTACCCCACACTTTTATGAAGCACTTGGCAAGTAATCAATTTCTTAACTGTAATTACACTGGATTTGAGGGATAATTGATACAATTTAGAGTTGATGAATGTATATTAATTTATATATACCCAGAAATATTAGAGAATCTATTTGTGTCAATAAGAGAGCTGTTGACTGATATTTTCTTCAGTGTTTTATTAACTGAGTCCATTTAAATCTCATAATTATCCAGAAGAATGCACTTCTAATCCATTTCTGTATGCTTGCATATGTCACTTAGTTCACAAAGCCATTTACAAAACTCTTATTCAGTTGCATGCATCCTCTAATATCTAGTAATCTACCTTTAATCAAGCAAATGTGAGATTTTGCACTAAGCAGTAAGTAGCAAATTCATAAATTAAGAAGTCACGAGGACCTAAAATGCAAGACCATTAATTACGGGTGACTGACAATCATTTTGGGAAAGTTGTGCGGAAACTGTGCAAGCCTGAAAGTGACTGTGAAGTCAAATTCAGTTTAATTGTTGCAGATTTATCTTATGGAAAAACGCATGTTGAACAGTGTAAACTGTTGTGACTGAACTGTTAGTTCCTAAACTGAACAGTAGTCTTCACTTCAATTATTTTTTACTAGGCAGTCTCCTCTCCCACCTCTGACCTTCCCTAGTCCTGCTACAAGGGATCTCAGTTGAATTTGCTAGACTTCAGAAGTTAAATCCTAAATCAATATTAAAGTTCCAACACAGATATATCCTCAAGGGTCACTAAGAAATCACCCTTTGATCCTGAAAATGGACATTTTCACACGAAATAATTTAAAATGACTTATTGCTTTCCCGGCATCTGTGTTTAAATATAGCCTCAAAAAATATGATTCTCTTCCACTCTCTGTCCCCAACATATTGACATCATTCACACGTGCACACAAAGAGTGAGAGAGAAACCTTGTAAAGACAGTTTACAGAATCTCACATCTGGTTCCCCTCATAGTTCCCCCCTCATTTCTTTTATGCTCTTGCAATGGAATCCTCTGCTTGTCTACTCAGAAGTAAGTTCCTCAGGACTTCTAGGTAAGTGCATACCATATTGCAATCTCTACCTGGAGTAACAAAAGCAAAAGTCAGAGCTATTCAAGATAACATCATCATTAGGGATGAACAGCCTGCACACAAGCAAATCCTGCTAACTTATTCATCACTACACACACACACAAACAGGTTTTTTCTTTCTAAAAAATGTAACTTTGCAAGTCAAGATGCACTAGACTTCATTTTCTGAGGCTGCCTTTATTTTGAGGAGTCCTTGAAGCAAGCTAACTAGACCCTCCCACAAAGTTCATTCTGTGTTAAAGAGCCAGAAACAGCTGTCACATAAGTAGAACCTCTCCCAGGCAATGTTTGCCATTTTCCCCATCTTCAAAGCACAGCAAAGACTTCACTCGTCCGGGTCGCTTTCATCTCTCTCATTATTTTTGCAACAGAATAGAAGAAGCAAGTTGTGGGTGCTGATTGGCTAGGATTTAATTGGAACTCTAGGAAGGCACTGCTCTGATTCCTCACAATTACATTTCTTTTAAAACAACCTTTTAATGATTTGATTCCCTTTCATTTCAAGCCAACCACTGCCTGCCTACTCCAAGTCCATCAGGACTGGAGCCACAGCACCACACACCGCTAGCAGAGATAACAGGATGGAGACTGCAAGATTTGTCAGGCTTCAGTTGCAATGGGCAGCTGTGCCAAAAGCCCAAGAAAGCAACTCTGAAATATCCCTCTGTTCCGAGCAATCTTTCCAGGCTAACAGCAAGAGATGTAATGTTTGGCATTTAAACTTGATCAGAGAGGGAAATCAAGGCATACACCATGGAGCTTCATTTTAAGCAAATCCTATTAGGATTAGGGAACCAGTATTATTGCATTGGAATTTGGCCCTCTGGAATGTCTTCTAAAGCTGGCATGGAAATGTATTATAACATGAAAATTCCTCTGACAATTCAGTGGTTATTTTTGTTAATTCACTATCAGCTTTAGGAGAAAGTTTGTCCTTCTAAGGATTGAACCCTAAACTTTTTGGAATGGGTTGTTATTTTTTGTAAGCTTCCAAAACTGTTCTAACAGCAAGCATCGCCCAGGTTCCAAGATCTAAGGCCTATTCACATCTCTAAGTTGTACTGCGCTAGACTAGACACTGCTAAGGGGAAATAACGATTACTGAAACCACATCAAATTTTCTCTGGATTGCACCCATCACCTGCATCAAAGAGTACAGTGGACGCTCTGGTTGCGAACATGATCTGTGCAGGAAGCATGTTCGCAAACTGCAGCATTCACAACCTGCAGCGCCGCATCTGCGCAGGCGCAGGTCGCGCTTCTGTGCTTCTGCGCATGCGCAAAGCATGATTTAGCACTTCTGCGCATGTGCAAGTGCCGAAACCAGGAAGTAACCAGTTCCAGTACTTCCAGATTCAGTGTGGTGCGCAACCCGAAATCAAGCAACCCAAAGCATCTGTAACCCGAGGTATGACTGTACGTGGTATCATAATTAATGATTTTAGCATAGAGATAATTGGCAAAGTGACACAATACTTCATCAAATTAAGGGGAGAAGATAACAGCCCCCACCCTCAAATGGGGCAATGTCAGAGGTATGTTGATATATATCTCTTTGTGCAAATATAAAAACATATAGGTATAAAGGCCAGGCATTCCTTCCTTCCTTCCTTCCTTCCTTCCTTCCTTCCTTCCTTCCTTCCTTCCCATCTATCTTGTGCAGTGGTTAAAGATTTTTCCATGTTAGTTGTTTGAAGATTTTTCACTCACCTTTCTAGTGCCTATGCACTTTGCACAAGGATATATGTTACAGGTCTCTGCCACTGTTAGATTTCCTCTGCACAAGACCAAATCAAGGCGCTGCTGCTGCTGGAGGCAGACAGAAATACTATGAATGAGCTACATGAATGTGTGCAATGTCAGCATACATGTTCATGAGTGAGAGAAAGAGAGGGGAAACTGCGGTCTTGACAATAATCCACCAGCCAATTTCAATTTTAGTAATTTACCCACCATACAAATCCACTTCTGGTGTAAATTTAGTATACAAACAGTGAGAGGGCAAAAAAAGGAGAGGCCTAGTATTACATTTGGGTAACTGACATTCAGTGATCTGCTGCCATGTGTGGTCCTCCTGGACAGCTGCCACCAGAGACCTACAGCAGTTTAGAAACACAGTATATGTGATGTTCTATTTTTATGTCATGGAAAACTTGCCATATGAAACACATAACTTAGTGCTACATCTATGCAAGATGTGATTCATGGTATTTTAGGTTAAGCTTTATTACCAGAAGCTATTTGTAAATTTGGAACCAAACACAATTCCTACATATAATTGCAAACAGTACTCATTCATAGCATCCCCCCCCCCCATATTTTGAAAATATATACAGAGAAACTCATAAGATAAACATGAGCTTTAGAGCATCTGGCTTTCTCCTTCTACAGGCCATGGTACATATTTATCAAAGATGTAAAAAGGAAGAAGGGGTCCTGCCCTAGGTGACATACTGGGTTAATTAAATCAGTCTGTCCCCTTTAGAGGGGGGGGGAAGGCTTAAACCTGCCTCAAGTTACAAGTGAATTAAACTGCCTTCTCGGCTTGGTATGCCATAAATGCTTGCTCATGTATAAAGCGTTAGCATCCTACTAGAATTTTCTACATTTCCTCTGTTTCAAAGCATGTGCAGTTTAAGACATTGTTTGGGGGGCATTTAGAAAAGAACAAGACAGCTGTGTTGGCTGATAAAAGCCTGCTTAATGTCTGGGATCTCAGAGTCCACTTTTCAAACCTTCCACCCTGCCCCACCTTAGATTCAATAGAATCATAGAATCATAGAATCATAGAGTTGGAAGAGACCACAAGGGCCATCGAGTCCAACCCCCTGCCAAGCAGGAAACACCATCAGAGCACTCCTGACATATGGTTGTCAAGCCTCTGCTTAAAGACCTCCAAAGAAGGAGACTCCACCACACTCCTTGGCAGCAAATTCCACTGTCGAACAGCTCTTATATACCCCCACCTCGACACCTAACAGGGTGTACACCAGAGTTTCCCAAACTTGGGGCTTCTCACTGTTTTTGGACTACAATTCCCATCATCCCTGACCACTGGCCCTTCTAGCTATTGGTGATGGGAGTTGTAGTCCAAAAACAGCTGGCGACCCTAGTTTGGAATACCCTGGTGTACACCATCAAAGTACTTGCACCGCAAATACCAGCAGCAGCTCAAGAGCCATTGCATGTGCCAGTTACCATTTCTAAAAAGCCCAGCTATTAGTTCTTATTGGAGCTGTAGTTGCTCAGGTTCTCATTTGCAAGTGTAATGGAATAAAGAAGTAGGATCCCAGCATCCCCATGGCCATGCTATATTATGGTTTCCCCTTCTAATAATTGGGAGCAATTCACAACACAGATAATATGGGAAAGGACAGGGAGCTTAAAGATGCAAAATGATTATTATAATATCAAGGGCTTTCATCACCCATTACATTAGTATCACAGCAAGCTTAGCCAACTGCATGTCGTTGTTTTTTAGCCCCCTTCATCGAGATGCTGCGTTAAACACTTATTTGTTCAATTTTGTGAGGAGCAGAAGGGAAAGTTTAATCATGGGTGTGAGGAAGGCAAAATAGACAATGGAATTAATACCCTCGTGCAGTTTACAAGCTCCCTGCAGTCCCTCAGTCTGCATATTTCTAAGGCACTCTATCTGGGGAAAGTACATTGTTCATTTATTTTGACAAAAGCAATTTCAATTATTAATGATAACGCTTCTATAGCACACGTGTAAGCGGGCTGTAGTATAATTTGTAAGACTATAAAAGGCTTTAAATCAAGAGTTATGTGCTGACTCAGCCACAGTACTGAGCACCTACCATTCTTGTTGACTTTGGTGGCAATAAAAGCATTCAGCATCTGCAGAACGTAGGACTTCATTTGCATGTATATATATATTTATATGTGCAGAGTTTCAGCAAATGTAAGAAACTCTGTGGTGGTGCTTCATTCATTTACTGATACACATGAGGTTACTAACCTAGATTCTATATGGAGATACCTTGCTCAATAAACCCATGGCTGCTTTGATACTAGTCACTTGTTTTGGAACTGTCATCCTTTGTCCAATCACCTCTTAACGAAGATCCAATCAATAGACAGAATTCAGCATCAGGCTATGACAAATGTTCTATCTGAGCAAGGACTTCTCCTTGCGCCACAGTGCTCCCCCCAAAAAACTGTTGTATGTGGTCTCCTGACACACACACCCTGAACCAATTCCAGGGGGCACAAGAGGGAGGGGGTATCATTACTGCAGAAATGGAACTCCTTGCACAAGAATTCCACTGATGGGACTCATGGGCTGAATCCTGGCCCATGCCATTGTCATCTGCCTGCATTCCAGTGTTTACTCAGCTTCCCTCCCACTCTCTGTAGCCAGTGTGGTGTAGTGGTTGAGAGCGGTGGACTCATAATCTGGGGAACCAGGTTCGCATCTCTGCTCCTCCACATGCAGCTGCTGGGTGACCTTGGGCTAGTCACACTTCTCTGAAGTCTCTCAGCCCCACTCACCTCACAGAGTGTTTGTTGTGGGGGAGGAAGGGAAAGGAGAATGTTAGCTGCTTTGAGACTTCTTCGGGTAGTGATAAAGTGGGATATCAAATCCAAACTCCTCCTCCTCATCCTTCTCCTCCTCCTCCCCTTCTTCTTCTTCTTCTTCTTCTTCTTCTTCTTCTTCTTCTTCTTCTTCTTCCACACTGGATTTTCAGTGCTGCTGCTGTTTGTCCTAACATGCAACTGTGCCACGAGGCTATCTCATGCGGACTGGAAAACTGGATTGAAGTTTTTAAGAATTCACTCCTTTATCTTTAATGAAACACTTCAAGTTTTAGCTTCATCTTGGCCCTCTTTGGGCATCCAAGTTTCCCCACAGCAAGGGGCAAGCAGGAACACACGGGGGCAAGCCTGGCCTCTTAAATAATTCTGTGCACGCCAGGCACACTCTGTGGGCAATGGACAAATATTGCTTAAAGTTGAACAACCTCTGGTAAACTTTATTAAAGGAAATCTGCCACCGTGGCAGCGAAACACCATCTTTCCCACAATGCATCTCTCCAAGGAAGGGCCCCTTAGGATGAGACAGCCCCAGAAATTCTGGGAGTGCATGTGCTGTGTCAGCAGGTCAGGCGGGAAGATTAGAAAGCGGCAGCAGGTCCACCTCAGGGAGTGCAATGTCTTGACCCCTGAATAAAAAAGCATGGACAGCAGCCATGCTCCTTGATGGAGCATTCAGAACTGCAGAGCTTTAATGGTGAAATAACATGAGGAACACAGAACAAAATATTAAGAACTGCTCTTGATCGGTTTCATTATATTACAGGGCACTCAGCACTCATGAGAGACAGTGGAGATACTCTGTAAGATAGCACCATAGATCCATCGGTGTCTTTAGTTTGCATGTGTTTTCCTAAAGGTTAGACAGTGACCAGAAAGTAAAGCATTTGATCAAAGAAGAAGGGGGTGAGGGGAGAGACAGGAAATGACTGAGGTAAAGAGAAAGGCCTTAAACCAACCAATACCAGACTGCCTTAACTTGAGCCCAACAGTAGTACACAAGGAAAGTAACTTTCTCTCCATTCAGTCTCAAAAGTTCTATGTCAGGAATAAGACTGTGATGGGAGGCTTGCAATGTTTTGTCAGTCCATGTGCGTACTGTAGCTTTTAAAGAAAGATTTCTGTTGTATGTCCTTTCCATCTGATTTGAAAATCTAAGCTAAAGTGCGTACATTTCAGACAGCCATTGTGTATGCACAGGTGCAGCGCATGTGCAGGTGACAGTTTCATTAAATTGGAGTTTGGCGCAGGGAACAAATCAGGTAATGCATGTAGGGTTAAGACATCCCAACTTCCACTCTGGTGTGTACAATAACGTAAGAATGTGACTTGAAACAGGGCTGGGGATAAATTACCTCACTGAGTTTCAAGCTATGTACATAGCGTAAGGCAGAGAGAGAGAGAGAGAGAGAGAGAGAGAGAGAGAGAGAGAAGACTCATCATGCTATGTGGCATTAGGCAAAGCCACTATCTTAGTCTCCTATCTGCAATATGTCTCACTTAGAGAGCTATCGAAAGAGTAGCAGTGATAATGCATATGAAGTAATTTGAACACTGAAAGCACTATATAAATGCTGATTATTAATCAAAGCTATCGGAACCATAATCAAAAGAACAATCTCGAGGAGCAAGAGTGTGTGTGTGTGTTCAATGAGCCAGTTTGGGTCGTTCTTCAATGCATGTATCCAAAAACCTATCAGTCTCCATCAGGGAGGCAATCTAGTGGCTGAAAAGCCTGCAGCTTGTCAATAATGGATGGAGTAGATGTTTACAGCCATTTTCAAACATCATAGAGGATTTTCACACATGGAGCGATGTTCAGTTTTGGCTTAGATTGCTCTGTACATTAATGTAGCCCACTTTGGCTACAATGCACAATTGATTTCTTTTCCCCATTCTAGCCTGCATTAAAAATGTTCACATAACAAGAGGCTGGAACAAAGCCAATGCTATCTATGCAATTTCAGTTTTGTTATCATTAAAAGCATCTCTGTTTCCCATGTCTTTTTAACAAGTCCCTTGAAAATCTCCCCCCCCCCTTTTTTTTTTTGTCTTCTTCAAAGGCTCCAAGGAGCTGGGCAATCACACATTGGCTGGGTGAGAGTTTACACAGAGTCTATAAAGCAAGGCTGGGAAATCTGTGGTCTTCCAGATATTACTGGACTACAACTCCAGTTGTCCTTGACCACTGACCATGATGGCTGGGATGATGGGCATTGGACAGCATCTTGATTTAAAGGGAGGTGGCCAAGCTTTTGCCCAACTGGGATTGAGAAGGGGGTCTCTCTGAACTTGGTCCTTCTTAGCATTGCTATAAAATTTTGCATTATGCAGAACAAAGCAAGACTGGTAAACTAAGAGACTTCTGACATGAATAGCAAAATTCCCCAGGGAAGTTATGCATATTCCCATCCGCCATTAAACTGAAAATAATTTGTAATTATTGTGGCTGGAGGAAGAGAAAAGGAAGCACTACTGATTTATTTCCAATATGGTTCAAACTTTATTATTATAATTATTGACAGAAATACATATTGCAGCTCAAAGCAATTGCTGAATTCTTGCCTCACAAACCAACCCACCTTTCAAAGGCACATGAGCTTTGGAGAAAACATGTTGGCTACATTGTTTTAAGTCCTGCCGGACTCTCTTCTTCACTCCCTGCCCTTCCAATGAGGTTGCACGGTGGGGCTAATCCAGCCATTAAAAAAAAATAAAAATCCAGGGTGGGACAGGGTTTATTTTCAGCAATTAAGCCCTCCCTCTGCTGTGCCATTTGTGCCTTTGAAAGCTAGCTACTGAATAAGTAAAATTTCCCTATAACTACTCTTGCCTTGCCAGGAAAGTTTTCACTTGTTTAATCTCAGCAAGATATACTGGATTTAGGTAAAGCTAAAGGGACCCCTGACCATTAGGTCCAGTCGCAGATGACTCTGGGGTTGTGCCACTCATCTTGCTTTACTGGCTGAGGGAGCCAGCGTTTGTCCACAGACAGCTTCCAGGTCATGTGGCCAGCATGACTAAGCTTCTTCTGGCAAACCCGAGAAGCACACGGAAACGCCATTTACCTTCCCGCTGGAGAGGTACCTATTTATCTACTTGCACTTTGATGTGCTTTCGAACTGCTAGGTTGGCAGGAGCAGGGACTGAGCAACAGGAGCTCACCCCGTCGCGGGGATTTGAACCGCCGACCTTCTGATTTGCAAGTCCTAGGCTCTGTGGTTTAACCCACAGCGTCACCCGTGTCCCTGTCATACTGGATCTAGGATGGACTTAATGAGTTTCTGCTGGTACCTTATCACTTGCAAATACTAACTGAAGCTCAAAACAAGCATAGATGGATCTGGGCGTAGGGGAATTGGGATCAAGGGACAGCCGGACCAAAAGAGCTCAGCATAGGGGGAATGCCTACAGAGCAAGAGGGAAAATCCTCAGCCCTGTTTCTAGAACCCCTGAGAATGTACAGAATGAATTGCCTTCAATGAACACCAATCACAAAAAGTTCCAAGAAATCTGAAATGAGGGGCAAGGATTAACCAGCCACATGCCTGAAAGCAAAACATGCATCTTCAGCAAGTTTGGGTTGTTGTTGTTATTTTAAATGACTATAGTAATTGAAATGTGATAGAATAATGAGGCACTCAGTTACATCTGCTGAAGATGGAAAAGGAACAGGCAGGTTCAGCACATCTCTCGTCCTTATGAACAAGGGTCAGGGACTGAACACATTCCCAAGTCTTCTCCAACCCTTTAGGCCATGAGCAATGATTTGCATTCACAGGGGGTGGGCAAAATATAGTGAAACAACTTCAATTGTCACATAATTTAGGTCTATCCAAACCTCAAAACAAACCTTTTGATTAAAAGTAATAAATTTTCTTCTCAGCCCTACACAGGACACAAAATAGCTCAAGAGAGGTTCAAAAGCGTATTGTAAGCTTCTCGTGTGAGCAAAACCTACAGACAAGGCCTCAGAACATGAGTAGATTAACAGCCAAAGGATTCACTGGGCTTCTCTAACTACGTTCGCTGGAATATTATTCTCATTCAGCTCAAGAACACTGCTGTAGGATAAGGGACCCTCCAGAGTGGTGTTTTATTGTGGGTGTATTTTGTAGCATGTTCTTAACACGATAATAGTACATTAGTGGTAGATTTATTCCACCTTATTAGTGTTCTGTTATGGTTCCCCAATGCCACCACATTATTGCTGGACAAAAAGGAAAGAAGAACATTTGTGATATAAAAAGTTATGGGATTTCAGCAGGATATGGGAGTTACAGGATATGAAGCTGTGTAACCATCCCAAAACGTTTGCAGGTGCAAACAGTATTGAAAGTGGGATTGTGCCCTGAGAGCACAATGAGCACAAATTATACTAAATGCAGAATAAAATGGACAAGTTATTTGTAGGATTGCAGCTTTACTGAGCCTGCTAAAACAGGGTTGGTTAAGTAAGCAGTTTTAACCTAGTTCAGTCAGAAATAACTACGATGCTGAAGTCTGGAGTTCTGTCATCATTACATTGCACATTTAGCTATGTTCCATAAAGGAGCAGGTACCAGAATATATACACAGTATTTTAAGAAACAGGGAGGCGTTCAGCTCTTTATGGCATCCAGCTTCATTGATTAAATGCTATATAATTTAGAGCAATTCTGCAGCCTGTCTACTAGCTTAATAAATGGCTGCTGCTTAGCAACAGCAATGATTACCATCTGCTTTTGCTAACTGTTCTAATACTGACCAAGTTTATTAATCTGAATCAACAAAGGACAAGTGATGAAGTTCTCTGAGAAAATTTCAGGGCACTTAACCTTCTCATTCTTGAATATATATACTTAATCAGTCCAGCTCAGCATCATAGTGTGTCCCAATTATACCAGATCATCAGCACATCATTCTGTGAATGGGCACACCTTATCCTTCATAAAAGGAAGCAACAGCACACAATGAACATTAATTCTTCACATTTTTGCTTGTCCATTGGTTCTAGGGGTGCAAGTTCAACTCATCATGTCAGATGATATTTTGGTGCCTATACAAGCTAGCTGAGGAAGAGTCATAGCTTATTGTATGTCAGGCTTCCTCAAACTCGGCCCTCTAGATGTTTTTGGCCTAAAACTCCCATGATCCCTAGCTAGCAGGACCAGTGGTCAAGGATTATGGGAATTGTAGTCGCAAAACATCTGGAGGGCCAAGTTTGAGGAAGTCTGTTGTATGTGCTTTGCAAAAAGTTCCAGATTTAACTGCTGGCATCTCCAGATTAAAATGAAGTAGCAGATGATGGGACTCTGGAGAACCTCTGACAGCAAATGCAGATCAGGAATAGCCCCCATGGTGTGCACCTCTGGATGAGCTATAACTCCCATCAGCATATCCAATGGTCGGAAATTATGGGAGCTACAGTCCAGCAACATCTGGAAGACACAATGTTAGCTACCCCTGGTGTAGGCAAGCTAGATGAACCAATGCTCTGGTTCAATGTAAAGCAGCTGTCGATGTTTTGCACAGTTTTACACCATCTTGTAATCCTCTTCCATTACCTTTGGGCTATTCTAATGTGCTCTTCAACAAGCCATTCAAGGGCTAACATGCACAGTGGCCACTTTGAACAAGACATTATATTCTTAGGTTCCAACAAATAGAATAAATCAATTCACCAAATACCCAAGTGTTGCATCAGTTATGAAGGTTGAATGCATATGTAAGTTGTACCTTTTCTTTTCCAAATATATTTAAGTGGAAGTATAATATTTTCTTGTTTGCAATTTAGAAGGAAAAAGATGTTTATATACTTATGTGTCCTTCATAACTTACACATGCATTTTATATTTAGGTATAAGAAACCGATCTTAAAAAAGGACCCAAGTATACAATTCTTATGGGATCTCCTTCATAATCTTCAAAATGCTAACCTATTTTGGTTATGCTATGCACCAGGTCAATACCATAATGGTGAGCACAGATGTATTCTTGATGGCTGCCTCCCCATTATTGAAATGCCCCACCATAGAGAGGGGGGGGGTGTCACTGCTTACCTTACTGGATCTTGTCAGGAAGTGCGACCTGTGGGAAGCTGTGGAGAAAACCACATGCTACTTCCCACTAGCCACTGTTCAGAGTGCCTTGGGATCAGCACAGTACAACACAACATGGCAGATCCTCAGAGTCCTTGCCAACTCTACAATTCTATGGTTCTATGATCACTCCCAAGGTGTTCCAGGAAGTGTGGCCAGTGGGAGGAGCAGCACTCACTGCAGACATTAAGACCACAAAACCCATGATGCATGTTTGCAAACCCACCAAGCTGCATCTCTAAAATGTTTTTTTCAAAAAGATTGTGCAAATGGTGCAGCAGAAGGGGGAAAGGGTTTAACCTGCATCCTGTAAACGCATTGAATCTTATTCATGTAGGAAGTCTTATTGATCCAATTGCTGTGGAAGTACCCTCCTTCTCAAGCAAGCAAGAAGCATTCAAAAAATATTCTTTTCTTTGCCTGCTTCTGGAGACCCAATGCACAGCTCTTTGCTGGCAACAACCATTGCAATGGGAATAAGCACCACCTTTGATTCAATGCACATATGCAAGGAAAGGCATTCACCAGACATCTGCCATACTGAACAAAGAGGAACCAGTAGTTGAAATGCTCTCCTCCATCTCTACAGAGGGGCTGTCCTGTAATGGTCACTCAGCAGGGCCTGGAAGGTCAAGGAAAGCAAGTACAACAGTCGTTTTGATGTCTAGCAAGGCTTCGCACTTTGGAGCTGTTGTACTTGTGCACGCCTATCTGCTCAGGATGATGTTGCCATTGAAGTAGATCATGTTTGAAGTGCCAGGTACAATATGTTTGTGTATAATCAGTAGTGTCTAAAAGACAGTCGGATGAAACTGAGATCATACCTGGGCTGTAATGCACATCCGGCTCAATCAGAGACACATCAATCATGGAATCTGTATTTTCATGTTCAGCCAGACAAGCCCCAAATGAAGAACAACACTAAAAAAATTTTAAAAACCAAGATGCAAAAGGCACAGCAGCAGCAGGCTGCATTTCCACTTTTTCAGTGGTAAGTCTTGCATTGAGTATACCTGATCTATTCTCCCTAATAACAGCTTTCTTATACATAAATGGGATCCCTCGGCAGCTTTATGATGTTTCCCCTCTTTATGCTGCTGGCATTTCTTTTGCAGTGTGTGGGGTTTATTTCAGATGTCACTGATTTGCAAAATCCACCCCTACTCCCTCCACTTTCACAACAAAATGCACGGTGTGTTCTGCATACCTACAAAACACCCTTTGTACCTCTACATGATAGAACATAACTGTTTTATGATCCAACCCCTTTTTGGAATTGAGAACCCATATGATCCATATTATTGAGCTTTTAGTAAAGGGGCTCTAATAGGATTCCTTTACAAAGTTTCCTCCCCATTATTTGGCTTGAAGGAAATGAAGAACAGGCCACAATCACAGCCCCTAAAATACTTCATTTCCCCAGCACTAGCCTACAACTGACTCATTTCAGGTTTTGGGGGTTTTTTCGTGCACCTTGTGGTCCCCCTGCTGTCAGCAAAGACTCAGAAACAGAAGGAAAGACTCCAGGGAAGTAAGTGGTTGGTGAATCTCTTGGGCAGCAAGAAGCATGAGGTCTTCATTCAACTCATCCATGTTTCTGGCTGCTGCTTACAATCTCTTGCAACAGATTACAGGAAGGGTTACGTATCCTACATAAGTGAGTGTGTGGGAAGCAGCACCACAGAGGGAATTGTTGTGACGCTATTTACAGTGGAAGGAAGAGAGATACTGATGTGGAGAAAGTTATCCTCATGTATCTACACAGCATCATACCCTGGAAAGGATGAGTAAATAAATGTCGGGAAACGCAGAAAGATGGAGAAAAAAGAGGAGGATGCAGTGATGGATGCGGATGCAAAACAACAACAACCATTACTTAAGAAGAAGGCAAAGAGGTGAGATGTTACCAGAAATAATGGGGCAAGATGGAAGGGAATAGAGTTGGTGGTGCTATTACCGCAGTAAAAAAATCATCACTCAGATAAACCTGGCTGGCATGATTTCATCTTCACTCGTGCACAATGACTGCTGGGTAAATATTGACCGAGGGAGTGGAGCAATAGCTCACTGTGGCTGTGAAGGGCCAGTATGATGAAAGTGATCAGCATTCAGGGAAGGGAAGGGGAATGAGGTATGAGCTTTTGATGAAGGATGAGGGTCACCTAATCTCCCTTTATGAACTCAATGCAAGGTAAATGAGCAAAGGGAAACATCAGGACAGGCAGAGGCAGGTGGAATGTATTATCCAATGAAGAGACACCACAGCCCTGCTCCTTAATCACATGCACAGCCCTTCCTGTCCATGTTACATCCCATTTGCCTTTCATTTTTTCTCTTTCTTGACATTCAGCTATTCTGCTTCTGCTTTCCTTTTCTACATAATAAGGCACACAGCCTAGCACAGAAAGGAGCCAGAAGTAGCCTTGGACATTTTGGCACCTGAAATGAAATCTCCAAATGGCATCCCCTGCTTGAGCCTAGACCTTTTCTTCCTTCTTTTTTCACTGATACACACACACAGGTTAGTTGGCAGCAGAAAAATGGCACCCCCATAGAATCTGCCTCCCTGGTGGGAACTTAAAAATGAGTTCTAGTTGGGTGATGAGAGTTGAACACATCAGGCTGGTGAAGGCAAATGTGGGACATGTCCTGTGTCCTTTTCACATTCAAAAGATGCACCTGAAGACACTGGTGCATATTTCTTATGCTTCCAGACATGTTTCATATCTATGCTGGCTATTAGTCTATGCCCCCCACATGCCAAGACTTAGGAAGGGGTCATAATTGGATGGTATAGATATATTTTGTAGGTAGAAGGTCCCAGGTTCAGTCCCCTGCAGTCTCCAGTTAAAAAAACCAGGTAGCAGATGATATGAAAGACCTATACCCAAGACCTATACCCATGCACCATTAGTCTGGTCCTGTAGAAGGCATCTAGCTTCATACACTCATCATCTTTCATTCAGATAAAGCTCCACTGGAATTAATGGGTGCCGGCATATGTATATTTGGATGCAGGACTGAAGTTCTGATGTTTACCCCTTGCTGTCTTTTCCCTTTGAGACTGCTCACTCATACACATAGATGTACCCAACCCACACACATAATACAAATGTGTCAAGAGAAACCAAACAACGGCAGCATGTATAGGGTTAGGACTGCAGCTGCTAGGTTCCATTTTCACCTTTTTATGCAGATGCAGTAAGTGCAAAAGCCTGGGAGGTCAGACATCTGCTGGAACTCATGCTTTCTGTTCCAGAGCTTACGCCAGATGTGCACAAGTGCCCCACCAAGAAACAAAGCTATACTGCTGTTGGCTCTGCCCTGCCTTTCTATTCCATGACCCTTTGAATAGGGTGTGTGTACGATATAGTGTGGAGGAAACGCTCAGCCTGCAGTGAGTCAGCATTAACAGATCTGGTGAATGTCCTGCACGCTGAGGCAATGGAGAGGCCCATGCAAGGAAGAATCGGATACCCAGCTCATTTGATCCACCTCCCTTTTTACTGGCAGCAACTCTGTATAGGGAAAAATGACAGAAGGGCTCTGTGGCTCACTGAAGTCTAGCACAATCCCTGTCAGGCTCCCATCCCAAAACACAACAGCTACTACTCTTACTTGTAAATAAGGAAGATGTCTTTATTCAGGCTATTAATAGTTCAGCATCAACAGCAAGTACAAGCTCCAGAAGTCAAGGTTCCAAGATAGAGAAGCAAGGCAAGAGCTTCATAATGAAACAGAAGCTAAGGAGATGTCCTGATGGTGGACAGACTCCTCCAGACAAGCTTTTAAATATGATGTGGGGCATGCTCACTCACAGGACTCTCTTGACCTATGACTCTGCTGCATACACATGCACACACAGACACTCACTTCACATAGACAGATGAGTTTGGTCTCACCTATGAAGGCCCTGCCCTGCCTCTCTGACTTCAGCTCTGGCTCCTTCTGTTCATACCTCCCTCTCTCTCGATGAGGCTGTGTGCTCCACCAGAGGGACAAAGGAGAGAGTTGGCAACTGTGCTTCTCCTTCTCTGACATCTAGAGTCACAAGGGGAGGGCCTTCCTCCTCTACCCCTGGTTGTCAGGCTTCCAGCTGCTGCTGCTCCTCCTCCTCCATCTGGTGCTGCCAAGCTATGTCAGATCCTGATGCAGTCAAGGGGCTCACAACACCCCAGATCATTTGATGCACAATGTGGCCTGGAAATATGGTAGGCTAGTACACAGGGGAAGGGAGGAGGGGGATTTTACACAGTGAAGCAGCCAAAGGATGCCAGTATATATGTGTAATAAGGGCTGGGGCTGCAATGCCACATTTTTAAACAGGAAAAGGAGAAGAAAGTATTGGGATCATCACAGCATGATGGGATCATGATCCCTTTGCTGAAGCATGATCCCATCTAGTGGTGAGTCATAATGTCATAGGTGTGGTACAATTAGAAACATGCTAAAATAATTTTCTGATGTAGAAAATTCGGAAAATAAGACTTTCTGTATTTTATGTCTCAATATGCTTCAACGTTCTTTACTCGAGAGAAGTCCACAGTTTCTATGTGCTCAACACATTCAAACAAAGAAAATGAGCAAATCCAAAATTCCATTGACAACAGTGGGAGGGAGACCTGGCACTCAGAGAGACTGGACTTTTTTGCCTGCTACAAAGATCATTACTTTTAATACCAGTGTCTCCTGCTCCCTTTAGTACATCATCTTGTAGCCTCCGATTTACATCTCTCTCTTGAATTTTCTGCAATTTATTTAGTAAGTGTTTCATTGCTCCTGGAAGTATTGTTAAGCTATTTCTCTAATCTCTTCTCATAGTTCTGGATCTCCCAAATAGCTATTTCCATGTCAAATTGTCCACTGCAGCTGTAGAGATACTAAAAATGCTGTGATTTTTACCGACGCTCTCACCAACCTCTGAGCCACCATCTCTGAGCCACAACTAGAAAAGCGGGAAGGTGGTGGTGGTGGGAACTGGATTCAGTTTCCATTTAAAAGCGAACCTTTGGAATTCACGTTTCTCCAAAATTTGCACTGCAGTTCTCCAGCCAAGTAATATGTACAAAAATGCATACAATGAAGTGTGCATAAAATGCCTTTATTGGTGAAAATAGCACACCAAAAATGCTTTACAATGGGGAACATTGCATTGCAAAAATATGTTTATTAGGCAAAACTGCACACAAAAATGTGTAAATTGTGAGAAATTTGCACTAAAATGAACTAAAATTCTCATGAGCACTTAAAAATAAATAAATCGCAGGCTGATGTGGAAATGTGGAGAACTGAACTTAACTATGGAAAACTGAGAAAGTGAGAGAAACCAAAACTGACAGAGATGCCAATCTCTAGCCACAGCTCACCTGTACCTATTAAGGAAAATCTATCCAGATGGTTCACCCTGATGGCATGTACAGAAGCTGAGTGTACTGGCAGCTCAATCTTATTTTATCATTGGTGATGGGACAACATCCTCTACCTCACCTGAGGGCAGTAGGGCAGCTCAGGACAGGCCACACATCATGTTAAGCCACAAAGTTAAAAACAGAATGCTGTTAATGTGAGATGAAGCCTTCAGGAACCAGTAAAAAGTTAAACGTGCCCCTCACCATTTTTTCCATGGTTACCCCTGATGTAGAATAGCAGCACATGGGCACAGCTAAGGGAAAAGTGACAAATAAACAAAAAAGGAGCCATCTCGCCTGACTTTTTCTCTGTTCTGTAAGCGGATACAAGTCTTCCTTCATTTCTGTAGCAAATACTTGAACAGAATGTCTGTTTATATTCATACCACTATTCTGAATTGTTATTCTAGTCTTTCCTGATCCTCTCTCTTCAACCATCCTTTTGCCTGCCATCCTTAGCAAATGGCCAGGGCATATGAAGAATCCTGCTGGATTAAACCAAGGGCCCATCTAGTCCAATATCCTGTTTCCCAAAGTGAAGCCAAATGCCTATGGGAAGTCTACAAGTGGGACATGAGTACAATAGCACCCTCCCACTACTGGCATGTGCAGATATGCTGCTTCAGCAGAAATATGGTGTGTCAGGTGGAGGCTCACACCTTTGTTCTCCTGAGTTCTCCTTAGTTATGCTAAAAGCAAGCAAATCTTTTCCCCCTTCAGACAAGGTGGGGGGGAAAGAAACATTCCCTCACCATTATTATTCTTTTGTGGTCCTGGAAAATTTACTAGCTAGCATCTGGTATTTCCCTTGGTAGTCTCAAATGGAAAAGCTCACTCACACCTTTTACACAGAGCCAGATCTTTAATGTCCCATGCAGTGGACCCTGAAGGCAAGGAACATTTGTGAATTGATGGGATTGTGAGGTTGTTAAGGAAACCATGGGCAGGGGGCTGCAATGAATGTTAAGCCATCACCCAGGCCTCTGTAAACCTGCTGGGTCAGCATTTTCAAAATGACTGCCACAATCCCATGTACACCCTCATCTGTTATCCCCACACATGGTGCATCCAACAAAGGTGAGAAAAGTAGGCCTGTTCTGGCTTCAAGTTCTCTAGACCAACTTTCAGGGCCCCGTGGTTTTTACTTTTTGAAATATGGCAACCCTGCTATTGAGGTCTTGCTGCTAACATAATTGGGACCAAGCTTCCTGAAAGGCCACATGCCCATACCGAGATCCATAAGATCACTCAGGATCACATTTCATTTACAGATGAAGAAGCCCATGGTCACAAGGTCCTTCCTGTTTATTCCAAGGTGTGGATTCTGTCGAAGTACAGTTCAACAGACATATCCTCTCTATATTTCCTTTAAACTATGAGTGTTTGGGAAGCAAGGGAAACAATGATGCTAGCTCTTCATATTATTGTTCGTTTGGCAAGTCTGTATGTGAATTCTTTAGTTCCAGGAAATTCCTACTTACATGGAAATTATTGCAACTGTTTCGTCCTCTGCTGGGTTTTATGCTACATGTAATTTCTGTGTCTTGCCATTATTTTCCTCCACATGTCACGCTCTTTCTTTCTTGTCATAATTAAAAAACTTTAATGAAAACATTTGTGAGGGGGAAATAATGTTAACTGTACATAAATTAGCCCTTTGTGAACTTGGCATAATACTCCAACATGGGGAAATAGTACATTCTCTGCCTTCATATCCTAGGCCAGTTCACAAACCTGTTTTTAGTTACAGGCTTACTTTAGCTTGCAATGGAGCTCTCTGGCAAGAGGCTCACTTGCACTCTCTCTTCCCTTTCTCACTCCTTTTCCTCCCCTTTCCTCCCCGGCTCTAAGCCTGACTGAAGAGGAGCAACATGGGGCTGGCCTTTCCTTTGTCTAGCATGGTGACTTGGGCAGACTCTAGAGAGGACTGAAGAGCTCTGTGACTCTATCTCTGTCAAACTGCCGTGATTCATCTATCTACTTAAAAGCTATCCATAAATCTGTCTCCGCTCACTGGTCTATTACGCCGCTTCCCAATCAATCTACATCTCCTCCTGCCATCCATCAGTCCATCTGTATGTCTTCACCTCAGAGCTGGGACTGGCCAACCCTACGCATCCGTGTACGGAATTTCTGTGTGTACTGTGTCTATTAATCGCTAACTGAGTAGGTGCCTGGCTGTAGCTGCAGTCCTTGGACTCTATTCATATAAATCTGTCAAAGTTATCTCTTTTGCGTAGTGGAGAAGATCAAAGGAAACAAAGGGTTAACCACAGAGCAAGCACGCAATTTTGCTCCAGCTGTTTTAAGGCATAAGCATCTGGGACTTGTGCAGGTGAAGAGTTGAAGGCTGATAGGTAGAAATGACACCTCTGCAATCTGACATCCAAATGTAAGGTTGCTTAGCTGTCTCCTTATCCTTGAAATGTTTTCCCCAAAGCTATGGAAGCTATAGGAGAATATCAAAGGAGAAACATCTGGAGTAGTAAAGAGTCTGGGGAAATGACTTCTGATCAAAATCTGAAGTGCAGGTGTCTCCACAGGACAACACTACAGGCATGCTCTAAAGTATCTCCTTCTAGAATCTCTGGAGACAGGAACAGAGGAAGTTGCCTTATTTAGACAGGAAGTCAGACTTTTGGCCCTAGCGCAGTATTGTCTACACTGACTGGCAGCAGCACTCCAGGAATACTGGCAGGGTTCTCTACCAGCTCTACCCAGAAATGGCAGGGATTGAACCTCAGACCTTCTTGAAAGACAGGTGCTGTAACACTGAGCCACAGTCCCTTCATAACATAGGCTTTAGCAAAAGAGCTTGGAAGCCATCTGTTGTGCCCAACAGGAGACAAATCCTTGCCCAAGTTTGCACATGTTGGTCAAAGTAGTATTAGGTTACAGTCCCTCCCTCTATGATGCATGAAGCAATACAACCACTGGATCAGCATCCGTACGGAAGAGTCTCAATATTCCTTGGAATTAAAGGAATGGTAAACGGGTGCACCAGATGAGGAGAGGAACCATTTTCAGCTCCAAGCCAAAGCTATGTTAAAAACTGTCCTCCCTATAAACAACTTCTAAAACTAAATCAACAGTATTGAATGTATGCAAGCACTCAAACAGTGGAATCATGTGCAATGGTATCAAAAGCTGTTGCACATGCTGAAGCCCCCAGTGAGATATGCAACCTCACCAACTCACATAAAACCTTGAAGATTTGCCAGCGATTTCTGCATTTTTCAGCAGAATGCAATAAGAACACAAGAAGAGCCTGTTGGATCAGGCCAATGGTTCGTCTAGTCCAGCACCCTGTTGTCACGATGGCCAACTGGAGGCCTGTGGGAAACCCACAAGCAAGACCCAAGCACCAAAGCACTCTCCCCTCCTGTGGCTTTCAGCCACTGGTATTCAGAAGCATTGCTGCCTCCAACCATCAAAGAAGGGCATAGGCATCACTGGGACAGCACAACAACATATAGCGATGCACAGCAATGTGCACCTACCTGGTTTGGCATACTACTTTCCAGCTTGTAATGCTTGGCTTTCTCACAAATCAAAACACCATTTCCTCAAAAAGTTCTTCTCCAGCTTGGTAAAGAAGAGAGAGAGAGAGATTATGCACACCCAGTCCAAAGTCGCCTGCTGCGCAGTGCACACACTGAAGTCAGCCCCTTTACTCTTGATGAAACACTCCCTGCTTCTTATGAATTATGTGACTAGTCACTAGCCCACCCAACCATTGATGAGTATCTACTCCCTGTATAGACTGATTCTCTTGATCACTTATTGCAAATACTTTGGGCTGCTGTTCTCCATCCCTGTATAAAACCCTCTCATATTCTTAGGTGAGCTTGTTGTGTTTCTGAATTCCCCAGTAGCTCCCTATCATGGCTGGCATCGTAAGGCAGGTGCTATGCAGATGATACCAAATGACTATTCCCAGGGGGTATAATGCAATGATCTGCAGATGTATACAGCCAACAGTGTACACATAGTGATTTAACAAGCATGGAGAGAATTCTCAGAGGAGCAGGGGGAAGACTAGCTTTTCCGAATCTTAACCGAGAGAGCTTTAAAAGAGTGAGCCTATTCCAAATGGAGCTGAGGAAAGTTCGCCCAGCATTGTAGAACTCAAGGCAGCTGCATTACAAAATACAGTGGTACCTTGGGTTAAGAACTTAATTCATTCTGGAGGTCCGTTCTTAACCTGAAACTGTTCTTAACCTGAGGTACCACTTTAGCTAATGGGGCCTCCCGCTGCTGCCGCGCCACTGGTGCATGATTTCTGTTCTCATCCTGAGGCAAAATTCTTAACCTGAGGTACTATTTTTGGGTTAGCAGAGTTTGTAACCTGAAGCGTCTGTAACCCGAGGTACACATTGTTGCTCGACTCGTTACCACAGCACAGAGTTAAAATGACAACTCAAGAGTGCCAGAGTTAATGTACTGAGAGAGAAAAAACGCTGGAGTCATGGAATCCCATCACTGAACTCTTTTACTAAATCTTTACTGAGAAGTGGAGTGAGACCACCAGGTGTCTCTTTTATAATTATCAGGTTTAGAGATTAGTAATGTTCTACTTGAGAAGCATAATTATCTGGGCAGCATGTCAGGCTCTAAGCACAGAATTACAATCAACTGCTTGTGGAGCTGGAGTCCTTCCTTATTTTTATATCAGTCTTAACCAATTATGAACTAACTCATTCCATTATTATGACAATAGCAGGTGTCAACATCAAGCCCTGCACCACTCTTAGTCTCCCTTCCCTGAAATTTTCCAAACTGCGTTGATTCTAGTATTTTAGCATAGGACAATTCTCCTGGAAATATTATGCTCATTTGTTCAGTTGTTGTGCTCTTATTTTGTGAATCGTTGCATTGTTGTTGTTTGTTTATTTATTTATTTATTTGTTTGTTTATTTATTTAAAAATATTTTTAAAAGCTTAGCTCTTGCTTATCATACGATTGCAAACAAATCTTTATTCTAAAAAGAAAGGTTGTACTAACCTCCATGATTACCAGAGGTAATCCCATTACCAATCCCATTGGGCAGAAAACTAGAAAACAATTTACAGAAGTCTGACTCCCAAACATATTCTTATCTTTTTTAAAAAATGATATTCACAAGATTCTGATCTCTCTCTCTCTCTTTTTTTTTTTTAAGCCACAACATCTTAAGCTGGAAAGAACATGCACAGATTTAGATTCCATGGTTGGAAAAGTCTCACGTCCCCAAAGTTGAGTCAGATGTATACGACAGACCATCTAAGCCCCTTTACCCAGCTGCAAGAATTGGAAATTCATTATCTCTGGGCTTCTCCCCTTATTGACAATCTGCACATGTACCTGCATCTCCTGTTAGGCTGGCAGATCTGGAGTACCTGCACCAAAATGTTCTCTCCCCTTTTGCTAATTCATTTCACTACATGTCAATTAAATTCATATGCTAATTCATTTCAATGTGTGTTAAACTTAATGCGTAATTTTCAATTTCCTTGTTCCCTTGCTACACCTGTTCTTCTTTTAACTTTGCTCTGTTAAGCTTTCCTCTTCCCTCCACATTCCCTCCCCTTTCGTCTTGAGTTTTAAAGTTGGACTGTAAACCTGTGGGCAAGGTCTTCTTTATACGTTTTAGATAGAAATACCATAGTATATAAGTATTAAATGAGGAGGTGGGGATGAAGCTCTTTATAGAGGAGGATTTGACTAGGAAGAGGGAACCCTAGTCATACGGATTTAAAAACAGCTTAGTGGAAGCCACAATTACACTGTATGGATTCTGTCTGGGAAATGATGGCCTGCACAGCTAAAAGAGTCGTACTCGTCACCTTGACTCCCTCTATGGATTCGTCCAGATCTGCTGACTATGGTGAAAAATGTGTGGTTTGACTCCCTTTTCCTCCTGTCAGCACTGCAGACCCTGCTGAGCTCTAGGGCAAGGGAGCTTGGATTTTCTCCGTGCTTTGCACATCAACTAAACTGCTAACCACTAGACTTTGCATATGCAGAGCTGGCCATATAGTTCCCATGCAGCATAGCTGTAACACCACCAACTGTAGGCAGGAGACGAATAAAAGGGACTTACTGAGGGGTAACAAAAAATGGCCCCGAAAATGCACAAGTCAAAGAGAGACAGCAGCCCTTCCTTCAGTGATAATACTCACAAATCATTTTCAGAACACATCTGTATGAGAGCTGTCCTAGTCACAATTCCCTGGGGTGGTCACTTGTTCATCACCAAAGAGATAGGAAATGCACCATCAAAAAAGAGGAGAAAAGAGGGCTCAGATTTGCATAAAGTTTGCATATACTAATTTATATGCATGCATGCATAATCAGAAATAATTACTACAATTTAAGCAGAAATACAATACATCACACCCTTGCACGGAAGACCTGCATGCCTGCTCAATCTGCTTTCCGGGAACTCACTGCTGAAGGGCAACTTCAAGGCTCCTGCTTTCACATCTGAGAGTTCTTTATCTACAAACTGGGCCATCCTTCAAATAGAGGACTCCTTCAAATAAATGACTGCCCTCTATAAAGTACGACATGTGACCACCATACAAACCACACACCGGGACTCAAAATACCTTGTTGCATGTAGAGTATCGGCTAAGCAAAGTCTATGTCAGGTGGCCTTCTTGTGTTGACAGTGTCTTATGAGGTGGCCTTTAGATGCTATGGCATCCAAAATTACACTGGTACCTCGGGTTACTGACGCTTCAGGTTACAGACTCCGCTAACCCAGAAATAGTACCTCGGGTTAAGAACTATGCTACAGGATGAGAACAGAAATCGTGCTCCAGCGGTGCGGCAGCAGCAGGAGGCCCCATTAGCTAAAGTGGTGCTTCAGGTTAAGAACAGTTTCAGGTTAAGAATGTACCTCCAGAACGAATTAAGTTCTTAACCTGAGGTACCACTGTACAGATAATGAATTTGTTCTATGCTGACTTAGCATTAAGAGCTGTGTATTATGTTAGGTGGTGTTTAGATGCTCTAGAATAAAGGAGAGAAGCCTCTGGGGGGGAAATCGTATAAGAGACATCTGTTAACCCTAGGTTTACAACTGTACTGAGCAGAAAGTATACTTGTCAGACTCCAGCTAGTCTTAGCTGCCCTGGCAGGTGGAAGGGAGCATCTTTTCACTTGTAAATTTGCCACCAAAATTGCACAGATTGAAGGGAGTGGAAAACATATTGCTTTCTCTGTATATATCAATTCTCTCCCCAAGCAGAAATGTGTTTTAATGAAATCTGCTGGCAACAGTAAAATAATAGAATATTGCAGATTGGAAACCTATGCATTGATATCAGGACTTTCTTAAAAGGAAAAAAAACCCAAAAAACATTGAAGCCATAAAGGAAAGCGCAGCATAGTAATGCAATGCTGCAGTAAACAATGAGGGTCAACTAGGAGAGTAATGCAAGAAAGTAAAGCTCATTAACAGAGGAGCTGGGTCATGTAATTCCATTCCCTAAGGAAACCTTCCTCAGTCTGAAGGTCAATATGAGACAAATGTTCTGGAAAGGAAACCTCAGCTTGAAACTCTGATTGCACCCTTTGTTGGCAGTTTAAGCCCAGTAAGGCTGCCCATATGAGCTATTTTTCCCCAGCAAAGACTTAAAACAAAATTCATTTTTATGAGAGATTCATCCCTAAGGTTTGATTTTACACGTTTGCCTAACTACTTTTTTTTGACATTCACTTGGAAAGCACATGCAATGCAGCCTAACAATTTACTGAAAGATATATACACCTCCACTTCCTAAATATTTGCATTGTTTTGGTGCTGTTTGACCCCATTTTACTCCTCTGAGAGACTGTTGTTGGTTCTCTGTACCATTTCCCATCTCCTCTGCCTTTAATCTCATTGACCATATTTGCCCAACCTGCTCTTTAATCTGATAAACTGCGGCAACCCATGTTATTTAATTTATGACCATCTATGATTCCATGTCTGAAGTACTATCATGACCTCATCCACAAAACGAATGATTTGCCATAGGCAATTATATTTCAACGTCAGTGTGTGCCTACAAGCTGAGGCAAGGGATAGTGCAGAAGAAAGCCAGTGCCCAAGCAAACTGTAATCGAAGTTGAATGTCTTCACAAGTGCTGAAAATGAGAGGCACCTTTTCACACGAAAAATTACGTAGCTTCAAGCTCAACCCTGCCTCTTTATACAAATCTCCTGGAGACTATGGCAGATATGCAGCAGCCATATTTATTGTAGGGGAATAATGATCCAAAGAAGGACTAGTTTCAGAAGGTCCCCTGCTCCCACCCTTTACATCAGTGGGCCCTCCAGTCATGGGTGTACCTGATGGTGGCAGTAGCCATTATTGAGCCACTACAATCATCCACCCACTTACGCAGGAATGATATTCCGGCCCCCTGCACACATAAGTGAAATCACGTAAAGTGGGAAGCACCCTCTAAAAAAACCTCCAAATGCCTGTTTTCTCCTGCTCTCTAGCAATCTCTTCCTCTCTCCAACAGTCTCTTCAACTAGAGTTGAAGTTCTTGGGCTGACTGGAGGCTGGAGGATGCACGGAAAAGCAGCTGCTGCTCCTGCTGCTATGCTACCCTGTGCATAAACAAAGCATTGCTTCACCTCAGGTCTCTTCAGGGCTTCCTCCACCCTCACTGATATCCTCTTCAGCAGGCTTCCTCAACCTCGGCCCTCCAGATGTTTTTGGCTTACAACTCCCATGATCCCTAGCTAGCAGGACCAGTGGTCAGGGATGAAGGGAATTGTAGTGTCAAAACACCTGGAGGGCCGAGGTTGAGGAAGCCTGCTCTTCAGGCTCTGGGGAGGGTCTCCTCATGAGTCACAAGGACTCTCCAGCTCTATCCCACCATTTCCTAATATGCTTCTATTTAATCCCCCCACCAAGAGTCTGATGTGTACGCCTACGGAGGATCCTTCTCCAGCAACGGCAGAGAGCTTTTGGCAACAGTGGTAGGAGTAGTATGTTGTGAATGGAGGTGTGGACACAGGTTTTGTCCACATAACAACACATCATAGTTGGGTTTTATATCTAAAGCAGGTCAGCGAATCACTGAATGAGCTGCAACAGAATAAAGTATTTGCCACCGCAGAAATAAACGGACGGAAGAAGGATTAAGGACACCAACATTAAAGTCAAGTTCCTACTTAGTATAGATGTATGTTTTCCTCTGAAATGCACTGAGCTATGCTTAGCTGATTGGTTGCAAACCCTGTAAGCAGCCCATTACAATCAGTCAGACAGCATATTCTTAGGCAAGTGTTCTCCATGGCCTTCTCATGGATAGCAGCTTGAGCTATGGCTGTTTCAGTCTCAAAAAGGGGCACCTGCCATGCTGATTTCCAAATGATGGATGCTCTCATTCTTGCTCCTGCTTTCATCAACTAGAAAGCATATTCCTGGTCTTGCCAGAATTTGCCTTGCCTTGTTCTGCCTTTGGGAGTTTGACAGTGGCAATAAAGCAAGACTCGCCTCAACAGTGCAACGGCACTGGCCACAGCATGAACTTGGTTGGGCAGCAAAGGTTTTATGGCCCACAGCAATGTTAGAAATGGTACTGCCTCTTTCTCCATTTTAGATCACCAACAACCAGGCTGCAATATCCAGCTTTATTGCCAGCACATCGCTGGAGATTTTAAAGAGAGGATTAATTCACCGGGGCTGGAACTAATCATCTGGGATATAATCACTCTCCCACATTTTTCAGCCTCCCCACAAGGCCCCGTATATGTAATTAATTTAAAAATAATTAAGAAACGTTCCCCCATGAATATTAATAATGGAAAAACCCATAATTGTTATTACATGGAACAACTTTGTGAGGGTTTTTTAAGGAGGGGGCGGAAGGGGGGATGTAGAGCTAATCGAGTGATCAGAGCAGCAGAATGACTATTATTGCGCTGTAATTTATTCACTTGCATGCACACCCCATTTATCACAGGCTGCCACTGCTGCTGGAAGTTCTAATTTGGCTTGGCACAGACATTTTTTCACCATCAAATCATGCAAACGTGTGCAGGGTCAGATGACACAACATTGAAAATGCCTGTGCGGAACTGGACGTCGGCTGAAAAAGTCAAGAAACATCACAGTGCCAGAAAGGCTGCTGTTTCTCATTATTGCCATGGCAAGCCTGTGCCTTATGCACCGACAGAGGCTACAAAGGGAAAGGGAAAGCAAAGGAGGGAGCTGTTGAGCTGTATTCCTCATCAGACATTAGTGGTTTTGGATTGAGTTCATGTACAAAAAAGACATCCTGTGGCTCTCAATGCAGTGGAGATTCCTTCCTTTAGGCGTTAAGAATGATGAGGTCACTGAGCATTTATTTCCTTTTTTTCAAATCTCCAAGAAAACAAAACACATTAAAAACAGCTCAATTTCGCTTGAAATAAACAGAAGCATTGTGGGAATCTCCATCACTTGCCTTACTGCCAGAGATTGCTGAAGGAGGCATGGCATGATTATTTCATTGTTTCTAAAGAAGAAATCAGGTGCATCAGAATTCAGACAGAATTCTTTACCTATACAGTGGTACCTTGGGTTACAGACACTTCAGGTTACAGATGCTTCAGGTTACAGACTCCGCTAACCCGGAAATAGTACCTCGGGTTAAGAACTTTGCTTCAGGATGAGAACAGAAATTGCACGGCGGTGGCATGGTGGCAGCGGGAGGCCCCATTAACTAAAGTGGTACCTCAGGTTAAGAACAGTTTCAGGTTAAGAACGGACCTCCGGAACAAATTAAGTACTTAACCCAAGGTACCACTGTAAAACAGCTTTCTCAGAAAGTCAAACCAAGCTTAAGGTTTGCTCATTTCCCCCCTAAAACATTAAGGGGCCAAGTAAGCAAACAAAAAATGCATTTTCAAAAGAGGTGAAGATGTTTCCCCAAAACGCTCTACCTTCCATTTCCCCATTCCAGACCCCCACAGCAGCCATTATTCCCTCAGTCTGGTGTTGCTTCTACTCCATAGTTTCACTCTACTTCACAGCACAATCCCAGCAATAAAGGATCGTGTTATGATGGGGGTGGCACATAGCCAAAAGCAAGTCTTTGTTCCCACTTTGAATTGTGGGCTGCTTTGTGGGAAGTGCAAAACACTCACAAAAACCACTCCCAATTTCTACTTAACTCTCCAACTCTTGTCAAAAGACCTCACTGCTTTAACATCACTTGTTTAGTTCTTGAATCCTTGTAACATGCTACAGAAAGGGACTGCAAGGCTCTCCAAAAGTATCTCTCCAAACTGAGTGGATGAGCAGCAAAATGGGAAGTACACAGCAACCCATTTTGGAGGAAAATGGATTTTGGTCTGTCTGGGGCACAAAATGCTAATTTCAGGAAATACACTAATGGCATATGAACTGGCAGTGGCAGATCAGCAATTCTGGGTCATGGTGAAGATGTTGATTCAGTCAGCGGCAGGAGTGAAAAATCCTGGGATAAAAATGTGAAGTCCATGTAATTGAAAACACATGGCTTCCTCCACAGAATCCTGGAGAACTGTAGTTTGCCCACACAAAGCTTCAGTTTCCAACACCCTTAACAAACTACAGTTCCCAGGATACTTGGGGGAAAATCATGTACTTTATATGTATGGTGCAGATGTGACCACAGTGATGACCACCAACTTGGATGACTTTCAAAGAGGATTAGACAAATTCATGGAGGATAAGCCTACCATGACGACTATGTTCCACCTCCCCTTTCCCCTTAACATACATCTCTTCAGATTGTATTTTACGATTTTTAAACATTAAACATCCTCTCTGTGTGTACATAATATAGCAGACAGGAACCTTCTTTATTGTCCTTTCAACACCTGTTGAAGACATCTGTCTTTCAACAAGCCTTCCAAATGGTGATTTATCCTAGCTGCTACCTGTATTGAATTTGAATTATTTTATGTATGTGTTGTTGCTAATGTTTTAAACTGTTTTTATATATGCAAATGTTTTAGTTTTTAAAAATATGTCATTGTTCTATGTATGACTTTAATGCATTGCAAATAATTTTGGGGAAGCAAATCATAAAGGAAAATAATTATAACGTAACATAAAAGGAAACAATATTTTTGTTGTTTTAGAGATACACACCGAACTCTTAAAATCTTCTGTATGAGCAGATATTTAATTTTCAACAATCCTAGAATAAAATAATGCCTTATTTCAAACAACTGGCTGCAGTTTATTCTCTCTCTGTGTTATTTCTACATATGAACATCATTTATATAGATTTTGTGTAATTTGTTCCTTTTTTAATAACACTTTCCTATTCTCCCCATAGCAGTTAAATGGATCTTGTCAGGCATCCACTTCCATTGATTTCAGTTATTCCCATGGAGAAGCTATTATCAGCCTTAATCTCAGGAACCACTAGGTGCCAATAAAGCCTGGAAATACAGAGAAGCAATTTCTGAAACTTCCACCTTCTTTTCTCTACTTTCTGTGTATCTCGTGCTTCACCTCTTTCAGCTTTAAAAATAAAGCTTATGTGTAAACTTGCTCCAGTAACAGAGTGGCATTTTTCCTTAACCCGTGACAAAATAGTTACGATCGTAAGTATGACTGCCTATTAAGCATGAATGTTTCTTTAAATTAAAAAGTCTTCCAATATCTGCAGTGCTGATGTGCAGAAGACACTAAACACTTTCTTTTTTTAAAAAAAATGGTTTAAAGTGTGAATTCCGTGGTTTGTTCATTTTTTAGAAAATCCTAATCACATATTGGTGTAGACTTGCAACAGGATGGAGTTATGAAGGAACATGGGCAAAACTGGCATGTACCAGAAATGGACTGACCCACCCATTTCTTCATCAGTGGTTATGTAGTGAAAGGCATTCTGTGCAATCTTAGAGGCTACTCCTTCTTCACAACTACTTTATGTCAACTGCTACAGCTAAGCCCATCAACCCACCATTGTGCTGTGGAGCAAGGGGCCACTATCTTCAGAATCGTCTGAACAGCACTCAACTCTACTACTTACTTAGTAGAAATGGTTGGCAGAGCATGGTAAATGGACGAGATATTTACGTTGGTCTCCCAGCAACCCAATCACAGAATCTGCTTCCCATTCCTTCCTGCTCTGAATGATCTTAGAGCTCTCCATTTCTTCCCCATTATCAGGGACTATAAGCGAAAAGTGTTTCAAGTCTGCCTCTGCAGAGGTTGGGATTTGTCACACTTCATTCTCCTCTATCAAGGTTAATAACATTCTTTCAGGGATTCTTGGCTCAGATCCCTCTCTGGCCAGCATGTGAAAAAGCACTTTGCTCTCCTTTAGGACTCTTGCCATAACTAAGTTTTTAGCTCAGCTTTATGATGACCTGACCAGTCACTTTCCTATGTAAGTGCTCCAAAGCAAGAGGTAATAAGCTAAAAGCAGAGGGCCAGAGAGCTGGCAAACTTCAGTTATGTTGTATGAAGGCAGTCTTGTGGGAAGGATGCAGCTCCTTGGGTTTAGAAATGGAAAGAGATGTGAGATGCAATTGTTCAGGTTTGGAAGGTGAGGGCCTTGGAAGGCATCTGCAACCACCTTCTGTCCAACTCATGGTCACCACAAACTAATTCTCTTTGAAGTAATCTTGCTGAGGACCAGCAGCTTTCTTTGCTTGAAAGCTGCTGGCCAAGAGTGATGGAAGTAGTTAAGAATCAACACCCACCTATGATTATAGGGCATTTTCTTGTCTAAACAATGTCCCTGCTTAGGAGCATCCATGGGAGAAACGCTCCTTTCTTCAGGGTTGGAATATTTACACCATGAGAAAGGTCTTCCATGTCAAGGAGATCTTTGGAGCTAGTATCAGAACTCTGATCCTCCCTTGATCAACAGATAGCAAAGTTGATGTCACTAGGGAACTTGTTAAAAACCAGGCTGCACAGAAGTCGGAAACTTCACTTCAGTGTCCATTTCAAACCAAAATTGGGAGGCAGAGTACAGAAGATGGAGGATCTAAACAGGAAAGCAATGTGCTGTGGGGGAGGACAAGGACATTGGCAGAGTTATTTAACAGTCTTAAATTAGTCTTAAATTAGGGCATACCACACTCTGCCGAACTTCCCCTTTCAGGGATTGGCATTGAGTCACCTTGATGGTGCATTAAGCAAACAGCAGCAAGGTTTCTTGCCAGATGAAAGACATTTCTGTGCCAGGCAAGTTCACTCCCAGGGACCTTTTCCCATTAAGCTGTTGGCCATGTCTCCACCTTACTAACTTATATATATATAATTATCATAATGTGAAAGATACATCAGGCAGGCAGGAAATTTCTCCTTTAGCATTTATGTCACTGGAAAGCTTCATCTGAAACTCCCTCTAGATTGAGAAAAGGAGCCAAGCCAGAAGGTTGCACTGTAAGGGGCACATCCTCCAAAGACAGACACAGTGCCTGAGCTGAGCTCAAGCAGCCCTTCAATCCATCTGCCCAGACCAGACCAGACCAACAGAGTTAACACAGCAGCAGGTGTGGCTGTTCTGGACACCCTCTCAAATGTGCAGAGGTGTGTTTCTGTGCAGACTTAAGGTTGTGGAACTATTATCAAACTTCCAGTTTGTTACTAAATCAATGAACGAAAATAAATATCCAAGTAGACAGTCCCAAGTAGATTACTGACAAAAGCTTCCATTGATGACACAAAGAGCTGAACAGCATCTTGGACAATAATTTTTTAAAGGATTAATTGACCCTGGGTGTGATGCTAAGATGCAAGGAAGAAATGAAGATGCCAGTCTCTTGAACTCACTTTTGGATGTCAGGACACCAGTTTTAGATACCTTTGTGCATCTGTAGCCATGACATTTTTATGTCATTCCAGAGCAGGCATAGGCAAACTCGGCCCTCCAGATGTTTTGGGACTACAATTCCCATCATCCCTGACCACTGGGATGGTGAGAGTATCAGGAGCTCGTCCTACACTCAAGTAGGACCCTGGTAGAGACACATGCCCGACTGGCATGTTCTCTCCTTCCTGGTTGATCGTTCGGGAGCTTCAAAAGCTTTCTTCAGCCTGAACATCACAGTGACTGATGCCAACAGACATCGGCACACTTAGGGATCCACAGAGTCTTTGCAGCTTGCGTAACAGACTTCAGCAACTCAGCATTTTGGCTAATCTACTTTATTTACATATAAACACACACGGAGCACTGCAACATGGCTACCTCTCTCTCTAGCATCAGACAGCAAAGAGAAAAAGAACACAGGACAATAGTCCCACTTCACGGAACACAGTAACACAAACATCCTGTCTCCGTCACCTCCCACTCTGTGGAGTCAAAACATACCCGTCATGTGATAGACAAAAATCCCATGACTGCAGTCATGGAGCAGGAATTCTAACAGGGAGTTGTAGTCCCAAAACATCTGGAGGGTCGGGTTTGCCTATGCCTGTTCCAAAGATACCTATTTCAGTGGCTGCTTGTTCCAGGCTGGGAAATAGGCAGGTACCACTCAACCCATGTTACATGCCAATGTAGCACTAAGGTGAATATTCCCACAACGCAAGGATATTACATTGCACAATGGAATGTTCTCTTCCTCTCCTTCCCCTGTGCATCCCTAAAACTGTTCTGGGGATTTCTCCAACCCCCTGGAGCAGATCTGGACATGCACAGGGGACAAGGGACATAAATCCCATTGCACCAGTGCTAATCATAAGAGAGCAACTGCCACTCAAAGTAGGTAATACTAGGCTAGATGGATGAATAGTCTGACATGGTCCAAAGCAGCTTCCTATGCTCATGAGGAGGCCCAATCTTAGAGGTGTGGGGCTTCCAGCCTGTGGGCCTAATGGGCCTCCTCATTTGGTTCATGAGGCCATTTTAGCCAAGCCACACGAACCTGACATCAGGTATATAGCAGGTAACAGCGAGGCTCAGCCAAAAGGGTGCTGGAAGGCACCACTGACCAGTGGTTTGTCAGTGCCTGTAAAGGCTGAGATGACACAAATTAGCATCTTGAAAAAGGCTTCTGAAAATCCGACAATCAGCTGATATTTCAAAGCACTGTGCAAAACAGCACTTTGAGAAAGATTTCTGCATACCCCTGTGGGCAAATAATAATAATAATAATAATAATAATGAAGGGTCACCTGACATCTCGGTGATATCAGGTCAACAGTTCCATCAACAATGAGTGGAGGGGCTAACAATCTAGCCCAGCGGGTGAGAAAGACTACCCACCATGGTCCTATCTAATGCAACCAGGAAAAAGTTTCATAGCAAAAGGAAATCAGGTAATTAGAAAGTAATTTGGACTGAGATTGCAGGAGGTTGGACTAGATGACCCTCAGGGTCCCTTTCAACTCTACAATCCCATGGTTTTAACGCCAAAAGGGGAAACTGTAGTTTAATGATTCGGTTTTGGTGAAAGAAGGAAAGGATGCATTTAACAGCCACTACCATTTCTCAACTTTATTTTCAGGGCAGGAGAGATTTTATTCAATTGTATTGAGCTTGGAAGATGCTATGCTCATTTTATCTTTGGGCTTTGAAATAAGCAGATAGATCTTCAAAGATGCTGAGCATGTATCCAACTCTATCGACAGGATCCTTGAATAGGGTCATTTCCCTCATTCAGGGAGACCCTTAAGTTACCACATCTAATTGAGTTTATTCATGCTGCTCTTCCTATATTTCATTATATTTTTATTGCATTTCCTTGGCAGGCAGCCTCTGCCTCTAAGTGTAGAAGATGGCTCTTTGAACATTATTGCAGTGCAACTAATCGTGGGCACTGCAGTCAAAAGAGGAAGAGTTCCTTAGTTGCTTTCTGACCTTTAATTATTATGGGGTTTCTTTTTTAAGAAGAGAGAGACTTCTTTCCCTATTTTACTCCTTCAGGACAGTAGATGGCATGTAAGTCACTCGGCACCAATGCGCATCAGTCTCCCTTTCATATTTGAGCTGTATATTCACACTCTATGTGGCCACCCCTTAAGCATTCCAGCTCAACACACAGAAAACTGTACTCCTTGTCTTTGCAAGAGCAGGCATATGATTTAGCAGCTCCTGTCCTGGGGCAGAACCCAAAGTACAGTGGTACCTCAGGTTAAGTACTTAATTCGTTCCGGAGGTCCGTTCTTAACCTGAAACTGTTCTTAACCCGAAGCACCACTTTAGCTAAGGGGGCCTCCTGCTGCTGCAGACCAGAGGGCATGATGTGTCTGAGTCCAATGTCTCCCCCAGACCCAAAATTGCTTCAGAGGGGCAGGGTGAGCCCAACGTCCCCTCATCACCTAGCAACCGTCAAAACGTGTGATTGGCTGCTGAGTCCTGAATGATTTGTCTTCAATAATAACAAGGTCAGTAATATCAAGATCCCGAATTTATTTCCCCCTTTTACTACAGAACGGCAGAACATGGCTCATGCAACACAATCCTATTATGCATACTTATTTTGCAGCAAATCTCACTGTTTTCAATGGGGCTTGCTCCCTGCGTGTTTAGGAGTCATAGGAGCCAACTCCTAGGACTGAGGTCCTTTGCCCCCAATAAAATATTTGAGGGGGCTGCCCCCCCCAAGTTGATGAGCACTGCCGTTCAAATGGCGTGTGTGTGTGCTGCATCATGTGATCGATCATGTGGGGTGGGGCTTACCTGCCCCCCCCCCCGAAAAAAACATTTTATTCCAAGTTGGTACCTTCAGACAACACCAAGCAGAGGATCGTCATGAGTTTGACCCAGACTCACTCAGTGCAAGTCTTAGTGAAATGAATTGAGAACTGTGCAAGAACACAGCAGCAACAGTGCCCCAAGTCTTTAGAATTGTGCACAGGACCCACACTCCTAAGTTATTCTGCCAGCAAATAATTGTGTTCCTAGAGAGACCTAAATTCAAAATTATACCTTGCATTCCAAGTAAGGGCTAAATGTCTGCCAAATATGTTGAGAGAACGCTTACTAATTGCTAATATTTTTACCAGATATTCTGCAAAAAAAATTGAGAGAGAGAGAAAGGAGTAGGCGTGTTTACCCTGCAACTGTTAAAACAGAAATAAGCATACGGGCAAAAGAGTAATAGGCAAAGCATTTCAGAAGGCCTGATGAGACAAGCAATTAATTCATATTCAACATGATTTCAGGGAAGGCTGGGGAAAACTGCAGGTTCATGCTATGTGGTATCCAGCTTTAATTGTAGGAAACCTTTTAGAGATGGATTGTTTTTGCTTAGCTTGTGTTGTCTATCAAGATATTTATAGCCTATCAGCAATCTATACATCAGCTTGATCTGTTTGAACTGTGCAGCAGAACAGGGAGAGAGGTGGATGGGCTCACCAACAGGATGCTTTTGTTGGAATTTGGCCCTGCTTCCCCTCCTCCTTCCTCAAAGTGACCTGCTGGTAAAGTAGCTACTGAACAGGAATCCCATCACACTCTTCTAGCCCAGATTTCCTTCAGGTGTCGTGAACCTCCTTAGATTTCAGGAGGCAGACAGATCAGTCCAGTTTCATGCAATCAACTATTCTTCACAGCATCTATAGATCAACTAAGGTGTACAACTAGCCAAAGGTGCTAAACTCACCCATTTGCACTTAAGCTACACTTTCCTTCCATCTATATTCTGATCTTCCTCATCCAGTTGGTGGAGCAATTGGGTAATAGCAGAAGTTTCTTTTTATAAAAAACTCCTTTCAAAAAGATATCCGAGATACAGGTGTCTTCCCTAGATGGAGGTATTAAATCTGAAACCAGGTCAAATAAAACACAAAAGAAGAAATCTTCTTGCCTCTGATAATGTTTAAAGATAGCATAGACAGACCATTGCACACCAAGGTTTCATGAACAGTTTTATAGGGGGTATTCTAAGCTGGATAGAGTCACAGGAGTGTTTTTATCAGCAAGTTTACAGAAGGATTACAAATCTGTTCTCCCTGCTTAACATATTATGAATGGCTCTTTCTGCATTAATGTGATTCCCTGCCTATTCATATACAATGTCTCTATTGTCATATCTTAGGATGGTATTCAGGGAACAGCATAAAGATTGGATGGTCTTTCTCATATTTAACAGGGACACCAAAATGCAATAGGCCTGTCCAGTGTACAAATGCCAGCCTGAATATATCCAGCCATTTCTCATCTGAAAAGGACTAGAAAGCAAACCGACTCTGCTTAGCAGTAACATAACAAAAATAACTCCTCTCTTGTTGATCATCTGCTGTTCACAGGATAAAGCCACACTGTTGAAGGGATTTTTGAAATCTTAAGTGAGACAGAAATGTCTTAAAATAAAAATAAAAATGAGATTGTAAGAATTTAATGTGCAGTGGCCACTCTGGAACCAACAATTTGCTGTGAAATATAATTGACTTATGGCACTTGCCCTCTAAGAACTGATTAAATTTACCTATATACATACAAAGAGGTACGGCTGTCGTCATGCTGCAGTTCATATAGCTGCCAATAGGCAATTCCAGTGTGAGGACTGGCCAGCAAGCAGTATAGGTGGTAGGCAGATCAGGTGAGGACTGTGAAGTGCCTCCCCCATCTCTTAAACACTCCTGCAACAAGATTTACCGGGGGAGGGGGGTGGAGCTGCAGAAGACTGCGACTTAGCAAGCTGCTCTGTGAAGGGACTCCCCCCCCCCTTTACCTATGGGGGGAGGATAGCCAAGGGGTAGGTGAGGTATAAAGTGACAGGGTTTGGTAAGGTAGAGGGAAGGGCAGTTGGCATAGGGACAGGTGAGGTTGGTAAGCACAACAAGCAGGGGTGGCAGCCCCTAGTAGATAAAAATAATATGATTGGGAGTCTTTACAGCTTCACCCCACAAAGCCGTTAAGTCACTACAGTTGAAGTTAAGATAGTTTAGCCTTATGGAAGTCAACACGATTACATTGATTTAACTGCATGTTTTTCAGTTTCACCGTTGTTGTAATTTACTTATTTGAACATCTTGAAAGGGCTTAGGCCAGTTACACACAACATAAAACCAACAGGCCCTGTCTGCTAAACAAAGGCATACAGCTGTCTCTTGCCCATACAGCTGTGCTGTGCTGGTGTCTCTGGCCATTCACCTGAAGGCTGGTTCTTCTAGGGAATGAGGGACAGTAAACAGCTGGTGGCGCTGTGGGTTAAACCACTGAGCCTAGGGCTTGCCGATCAGAAGATCGGCAGTTCGAATCCCCACGACAGGGTGAGCTCCTGTTGCTCGGTCCCAGCTCCTGCCAACCTAGCAGTTCGAAAGCACATCAAAGTGCAAGTAGATAAATAGGTACTGCTCTGGCGGGAAGGTAAATGGCGTTTCCGTGCGCTGCTCTGGTTTGCCAGAAGCGGCTTAGTCATGCTGGCCACATGACCTGGAAGCTGTACGCCGGCTCCCTCAGCCAATAAAGCGAGATGAGCGCCGCAACCCCCATGACTGAACCTAATGGTCAGGGGTCCCTTTACCCTTTACCTTAAACAGCTGGTGGAAACACTCTAGGTGGGTGGATATGGCTCATACACCTTATGTTGCCTACTTCTGATGTATAAGGAGGGTGGCCAAGGTGATGCGGTTATTTCCTGACTATCTGTGGTACTACCCTGATGGATATGAAACCTAAGGGAGAATAAATCAAGAAAGCCATGTGTCACTCAACCATCTTTCTCTCTCCCCCCTCCCCCCCTATTATCTATGCAAAAATATAATGTACAATCAATTCCATTTTTTTCCCTATGCATTTTTGTCACAGCAGTTGGTTGCGCTGCATTTGGCTGCTCTTTCTAACCAGAAATGATAACAAAGGGAAAATTTTAAAAACAAAAGCAAAAACCACGCACATGCAAAGCAAACATTTTTCAAAGCCATTTCAGAATCAGATTTCTCCTTTAGTAATTGAAGTGGGGAGAGGGGGAGAAAGATCAAAGCACTGCATATCAAGTGATTTCCAACAAATCACAATTACATTTACATGCAAGTAAAGCACAGGCTCCCCACAAGCAGCATTATTATATACTGTGTGTACAATTGCATGTTTGAATAGCACAAGTTCCCCACCGAGTTGAGGATGTGGGACCTAGCAGTGGGCTGTGCCCATTTGATACAGGCACAGCATGAGTACAACAATCATGGAGAGAAGTTGTAAAAGGCCCCTGGGAATCTCTTGCTTACAGACCACCTTGCCAAGTGGTTCAGACACAGCAGGCTGATCCACTACATCTTTTCTAAAGAAACTCCCAGCAAAGGAAATGTAAATGTCGGCCGTGAGGTTGGAGAGTTGTACAGTCATGCTGTAGCTTCAGCTTTCACTGCTGGTGCTACAGACAAGAAGGATGGAGCAATTAAAGGACCCAGTAAATAACGGGGGCTCAGAGCCAGTAGATAACTGAATTTGGGCAGTATCCCAGGAAGGGGAATGGAAGAAAAGCAAGCAGGCAGATGGGCACCCTTTCAAGAGAATGGGCAAGGCAGCCATTCTCAGAGAGGGCCAGAAGAATATGCCAAATAGCAAAACCATCTCCCACAGCCACCATTGTGTCACTAATTTATGTTTGAAGAGGTCAAAGGCAGTGGACTTCCCTTTTGCCACCATCCTGAACCTCTCTATCCAAAAGCAACAAAAACTCTAGAAAATAATTGCTGGTGAGAATATACTTGTGTCGGGCATGAAGGGTTGTTTGGCGGTGGGGGATTTTGCAATGAGCCTCCCAAAACTGAGGTCTGTATATAATTTCTCCCAGGTCCCTAGCTGAGCTCCTGGAATTCTCATTCAACTTACCATTTGGGAACTTGCCACTATTGGCCAAGGCCAGATTCTTTGTGCCTGCTGTATAACAGGAAGAATACAGACTGGTGCGGTTTGATCCTCCGCAGTGGCACTCCAATCGCCAAAGCTGAATCTGCTGATATTCTCCCTTCGAATGACATTAAAGGCACAGCAGCCATGCCTTCCACAGAGCATTGCCTAGTTTTCATTGCAAATCACCCCTCCAAAAGCAGCAGCCCACGTGTTAGCGCCATTCTCTTCACTTCCTGCTGTCTGCTTGATGTTTCATTGCCCTATTCCACTATGCTGAACTGTTGTGTCTCCCTATCCGGGGGTTATAGAACCATCCAGTCCCGCTTATAGCGACAGAAAAACCTGGCCATTATGACAGAACTTTGCACACCCTCAGGATTATGTGGTACAATGTTTGTCACCCCACCACTAGCACTTTATTTCATAATAATTTTAACTGACTGCGCTAGATTTAAGCCATGCCACAAGCTGTTCTGTCAGGTTACTTTATGATGACAAATATCCCTGCAGCAAAGCCCATCAGATTGCATTCTGGCAAGCCTTTTAGATAAAATGGCAGCATGACATCTCCTTGCAGCCGGCCCCATCAGATCACATTGAACTCCCCTGCTGCAGCAAGACCTGGCAGGTTGCATTTTAAGCAGAAACATTCTGTTGCAACCTGTCACCACTGTGGGAAGCACTCTGCCGCGTTATCTTGATTTGCTGTACTTGGGCACATTAAATTGCCATCTCCCTTTCCCACAGACTGTTGGAAATGTACTCTGTAAGAAAAACAAAACAAAACCCACCCATACAGCAGTATTAACTGAACATTTATTGAGCAATTGATTTTTTAAAATTGTGTCCTTCAAGTCCTTCAAATTGTAGGGGGACGGGCAGGGGATATTAACAGATGAACAGAGAAATTGTGGATCATTGGGCAACATCAGCAACACATGAAATCAATCAACAATGACTTGTTACTGAAGCCACCCTGTGTCATTGTCCCCATGGTCACAATATCCTTAAATGAAAGAAGCTGGCAGCTTAAAAACCTGCCTTTGTCATGTCTAAAATATGCATTTCTCCACAATCATTATAACCAAGCCTGTCTTTGAATAGATATTTACACATTGCAAACACTGTCCTCATGCTCCAAGTGGAATGATAAGTCCTCTGCTCCACAATGCAGCTCTGTTATTTACTTTGTGTTACACCCTAGTCAACATCACTTTGTTTAATTATCATCTATTTGAATATACTCTCAAGGGGACTGTGGACATACCCACCAGATAAGCAGGCTCCTTGTTTTAGTGCCTTCAGGTTTCGAGCCAAAGATAAACATTTTGCCTTTTGGAGAAGAAAGACCTTAACTATTTCTGGCATGTTATAGTGGAATTCCTTAAGCTAATGTCTTGGGGGGGTGCTTTCCCTTTCATGGTTCTTCATATCATATTTAAAATACACAAGAGATGCTTTGAAGTGACTGGTGGTGTTTATTTGGCAATCTACAATTCATGTTAGAAAGACAGCTTTGGGGTGAGAAGGAACTGCAATCCCTTTGACCTTTAAAACTGTAAACAGTTAGGACCAGGTTCTCTAAAGCAAACTGGGGTCCCCAGATGCTGTTGAACAACAACTCCCATCATCTGCAGCCAGCTTAACCAATTGGCTGGGTTTATAGGTGCTGCACTCCAACAATATTAGTATTAGTATTAGTATTGTTGTTGTCCTAGTACCAATTTTTAACACAAGGCTTCTCCTAGTACAGATATGGAGCTGGGTATCATCAGCATAAAGGTGACTTTTTGCTCCAAGTGTCCTAATGACTGCCCCTAGAAGCTTCAATTTAGATAGTAAATAGCATTGGGGACAAAATTGTCCCCCATGGCAACCTGTGGATACTCTGAGCTGATGAACTGATTCCATAAGCAGGAGTGGAGCCATCATAAAAGGATGCCTCAACCCCCAACTCAGTATCAAAAGCCATTTAAAAACAATAGATGAAAATGAGTATAAATAGCATATTGAAACAGAATTTAAAGTAGTATTATTCCCTGTAGCCCAAATGCCTGTTGAAACAGAATGGTTTTCACACCCCTCTTAAATGGCAGGATCTCGCCTATTTCTATCAGGAGACAATGCCACAATCAAGGGCCCACCACTGGAAAAACTCTATTATTAGGCGACCAATCTTATCTCAGACAGTGGTGACAGCCTTAGAAGGGGCTGTTGAATATATATCATAAGAGGGTAAAGAACAGGATGAAGAGGGCAGGGAAACATGTAGTCTCAATAACTATATTGTAAACCTTAATATAGCCTCCTGCAACCGGGTGTCCTCCAGATATTGTTGGAGTCCAACTCTCATCTGCCCATCCAGCATGCCCAATGGTCAGAGATTATGGGAGTTGTAGTCCAACAGAATTTGCAGAGTATTTTACAGTGGTACCTCGGTTTACGAACAGTTCAGTTTAAGAATGATTCAGTTTACAAACTCTGCAAAACCGAAAATAGTTTGAGAACTTTACCTCGGTCTAAGAACAGAATCCAAATAGTGGAAGGGCACTGGCATCAGGAGGCCTCATTTTAAGAACTGTTTTGGTTTAAGAACGGACTTCTGGAATGGATTAAGTTCGTAAACCGAGGTACCGCTGTAATGGAGAAGGTGCTGACTTAATGCCTTTTAGCACTGAAGGAATAAATGCTGGTTTTGAACTCAGAAAGTAGTGAATGACATGCAAATATTTTTCCACAATCCTCCACAGGAAACCAAACCAGCATCACAGCAAATTATCTTTGAAGTGTCACAGAAGATGCTCGGTATCTACAAGATACAGGTTAACTTCTGGTGGGTCCTTCTTGGAGATGGGGAAATACCAGCGGAAGACCATAAAATCTGAATGCCTTCAGGCTGCCACCAAAATACATTACTTGAATGCTCAAAAATCATTTGTAAAACCAAAATGAAGCCTTAAACATGTTTTAGAATAGGAGCTGCAGATTGCCCCTTAACATGCACCATGTGGAATCATTCCTCATTCAGAAAGATACTAGACAGCTGCTTCGAAATATACAAAAGGTCTATCCCCCCCCCCCCCCCAATTAGAGATGGCATAATGGGAATAATGCTAATAAAACATGCGTTTCTGGTCCAATTATGGACTGTGACTGCATCAAAATATAAGCATCTCAGTGCTTCTGCATGGCATTTTTATCAGCTGTGGCAGAGCCCATTATAAGGCATCAACTCACATCCATTCACATCACTGCTGAAACGCAGCTGGAAATGTTGGTGCTTTGTATGCCAATGATAACGGAGACTTTATGACTGAAGGAGGAATCAACTTGAATTTCCTTAATTAATAAAAAGGAAATGCTGAGTTCCTTGTTCTACCAAATGGTCAATAACTAGGAGTCTATGGTGACATTTTCTCAGGGGTCCTTCACAGTGTTCAATTTTGTTGTGTTTTATTTACTGTGGATGAGTACTCCTGTTATGCTTGTAATTGTGTAAATCTTTTTATGTTGTAAGCCGCCTTGAGCAAACTTTTAACTATGGAAAATGGCATACAAATAAAATGATTAAACGATGGTGATGAAAATCTTCTTTCTCCTTCCTGATGTTCTTATCCCTGAAAATTAAGTTTCCCCACCTCAGATGGAGTATTGAATAAAAGGCTCAGGAAATCCCCCCCCCCCCAATGTTGCTTATTTAATTATTGTTCTAGGGAAGGTGAACGAAGAATGAAATGTTCAAGGAAGCCAAAGACGGGGGTCACTGAGGTCCTCCAGATGTTGTTGGACTACAACTCCCATCATCCATGACCACAATACTGGTAATTGTATTTTCAACTGATTTCCTAAAAATCCCTCACCTAGAAGTTGTTTTTTCCACCACTGCCAACCACTGAAATGATGTTTTCATCTAGTTATTCACCACAACGACATGAATTGTCAATATGTGTCTGGATGTTTTATATCAATGAGCATCACTTTACATTTGCAATCTATTTGCCATTTTGTTGCACATTTAGGCAAGAGCAGGGAACCTCTAGCCTTCCAGATGTTGCTCAACTACAGTTTTTATAATTCACGACCATTTGCCATGCTACCTGATGGGAGTCCAACAATATCTGTAGGGTCACATTCCCCACCCCACCCCAATCCCTGTCATAGCAAAGCAGATGCCAGAACTTTTCAAGGTAAGACATACAGATGAGAAACACAGGGAGATATATTTTGCCCTTGGATGGGTAAGTCTGCGATGGTTACTATTCCACACAGGGATGAATCTTAACTAGAGTAATGGAATAGAACCTTCAGAAACACCATCGACCAATGGTTCTCAAGCTGTTTGCTGTGATGGAGCACCAGTTCTCTCCCTCTCACAGCTTGCTAGGGCCTGGTACTATATTTGGTCCCTGAACTGCTCCATCCAATCTAGGCTGCAGTGGATTTGCTGGGGAATGACAGCTGATGGCTTGCAGACCAGCACCTGTCCATGGACCAGCACTTTGAACAGCCTTGCTGTAGAATGTCTGGTGCTCACAACTCATCCAGTTAAGAGACTAAAAGACTGTAAGCAGCCACCTAACCAACAACCTTTTGGCTATACTTCACCTGCCTTTGGTGGTTAAAAAAAAAGTTTCAAATATAAGTAGTCCACTAAACCTTCGTGTCAGGGAGCACAAGACCAGAACCCAAACTGTGATGTTGTGTTTATTTGTTGGGGTATTCTGTATCTTGCCCTACAGCCCCCAAGGGACTCCCAAAGTAGCTTACAAAAGAGTTTTTACAATGCACCAAACAAACAGTACAAGCAAGTAGACCAATAAATAAGAAATGAAAACAGCCATGCAGCAGCATATTTAACCTTAAAAAGGAGATTAAAAATAGCAATGCCAGACAAGTCAGATATAAATACTGGAGCATGGCCTTTAAGCCTCAACAGAATAGGAGCAGTTGTCTGTTGTTACTAAGTCCTGTGTTTGAGGTTTCAGCTCCTTACTCGGTGACCCATCTTGCTCCTACCTCCTCAAGAAGGCTCAAACAAACCAAGGTTCAAGCTATGAGGATCTTGTTTCCACCCCTCACAAAAAGCCTCATGCCTTGTATTTTGCAAGTTGGCAAGGACTCCTGTGCCTGTAAATTTCATCCATTTTGACTTAAATGAATATAGACACAGTTTAATTTATACAGAGCAGCTTGGAACGTGAATTTCAGATTGAAGTGAAGAAAGCACACAGCAACTAAGAAACACTGGAATTATTAAAAAGGCAGAGATACAGATACGAGGCCAAACTTGGGGGCCGTGCACACCTCTAATATTTAGCAGGTCTAACAGTATTCTCCTCTGCAGAAGGTCAGGACACGCAGCACTATGTTAATTAGAATCAGCAATAGATAAAACCTATTCCCCTTAACTGTACCCCCACAAAGGCTTTAGGCTATTTCACAAGTTTGCATAATTCTATGTCAACCCTTTGGTCTGCTAAACCAGGTGAGGGTAGCTGATGGGTCTCAAACCTTCAGTGAGTTAGGGACTTCACCTGCATGCAAAGATAGGCTCTGGCAGATAGAGTGGATGAGACCAGTTGTGCATCCCATGGTCAAGAAGGCAGTTACAGCACATACAGTAGAGGGAAGTGAGGGGCAGATGGGACTCATCAACCTGGAAAGCTCTGATTCACCCCCCAAACACACTCCATTGTCTCTCAAGACAGCTGCTAACAACAAACATCTTCACTACAAAATAAAATAAAATAAATCCTTCCAGTAGCACCTTAGAGAACAACTAAATTTGTTATTGGTATGAGCTTTTCGTGTGCATGCACACTTCTTCAGATGCACCCCCCCCCAAAAAAAACCCCACCCTTCCCTACAGTTTACAATGCCATGGGCCAAGAGCAATAATCACCTCTGAAAGCCGAGCTGCCTGTTATTTTGTCTAGTCCTTTGACTGCAGGTCTATGCCCACATGCCTTTAAGTCTCATTTAACTTACTGGAATTGGCATCTGAGAAGATATACAAAGGGTCGCTCTGAATGGCTACAATCCTCTGCCCACTTACCAAGAAGCAATCTTGGCTGCTCTAAGTGGGGCTTACTTCTGAGTCAGCGTGCATAGTTCGCCCATTCGCCACAAAGTGATATTAAATTTATCGTTTTGTTCTCTTCTGCCCCACCCTTTCCGCCTCCCTCCAACACCTTTTCGGGCTTGTCACAAAATCAATTGCTTTCCTTGCCAGGAATGAAATATAAAGTCTGAAAATATCTAAGGGCTCTTTACGGATCACTTTCTGGGTTCTCATGTCCTAGTTTGAAACAAGCCACATCTTAATAATCACAATTTACACTCCCACCTTTTTGAGCTGTATTTTTAAGGTTCATAAAGGAATAGCTATCTGGTGTTGCTAGACTCCTGCTCCCATCAGCCCCAGCCAGCATGACCAATGGTGAAGGATGGTAGGAACTATAGGATATCCCTGTTTAGCATGAAAATGGAGGCTAACAGCTCAGGAGATAAATTTCTTTACATTTTAATAGATCCCAAAGAGCCAACAATGACTTACAGAGTTCTTTTCCACCCACTAGATACCTCCATCAACAACTAGCTTATGTCAGCACACAAATCCCTAGCACCACAGACAAGAGACATGAATCCCAGTTCAAACAGCATTTTAAAACAGGCACAAAAGTTTCTCCAACCATTTAAACTACCACAAAAAAAGTTTCCATCTACTGCTGACTCAATAGAACAAAGTCAACAATTTTGAAGCAGCTTTATCCCACCATTTTTAAATAAGCTTGTGAAAAGTTCCCTCACAAAAAAAATCAATACATGCTTTTTTTAAGGCTAGAAATCAATATGACATTCAAACGTTCTCATTAAAACAACAGAAAAAAGGCCCCCACAATGTACCCTGCTCTGTTGAGAAGAGCACCAGTGGGGAGGGAAAGCAGCGAAGCCACCTTTCAGGTCATTTGCTTGACTTGCAGGGACATATATATTTTTTTTTTGCAAAAGCAACATAAAAAAACAAGACTATTTTGCTCGGCAAAGTCTTGCCATTGATTTTACTTCGTCAGAGCAGACAGACACATTGATGATCAAAGGTGCCAACGATACAGCATTGCCTGTGCTCAAACACACTCTTTCACATCTAGGACTGGGCACCTTGTGGAATTCCCCTTTCAGCTTGGTAACATGAAAGAGATTGCTCAGTTGAGATTGTTTGTTTCTGTTTTAGCTTAAAATTGAGGGCAACTAAGAGCATCCCTTCTCCCATAAAACACACACCACACGGATGCCTTGATCTTACAGGAGTTACAGAAACACTTCCAGCCTGCTCCTGGGATGTGGCGACCACATGACGAGGAGTAGATTAGGCACACATCCCAATTGTTCGGGATGTTAGAGGACAAAACAGCATGCTGTGAACAATACTGTGTCAGTTCAGCATGAAATGCACACAAAGTTATCATAGAACAGGTGCTATTGCCAATAGAATATTGAATGTACAGGCAGCGACCGTTTTAGGCGTGTCTGATATGTGCGTCTCCAACATTTCTCCAATGAAAATAGGGACGTCCCATTCCATAATGATAACTTTATTATTTATACCCCACACATCTCACTGGGTTGCCCCAGCCACTCTGGGCAGCGTCCAACTTATATAAAAACATAATAAAACATTAAACATTTTTTTTAAAAAAGCCCTTCCCTATACAGGATTGCCTTCAGACGGCTCGAGGGTCGGATAACTCAACATTTTTCCAATGAAAATAGGGACATCCTAACGAAAAGCATCTTAAAAAGCAGAGACAACAAAGGTCCATATAGTTAAAGCTATGGTTTTCCCAGTAGTGATGTATGGAAGTGAACCATCCTTTGATCTTTAAATGAAGGGCAGTTGTTGTAATAATAATAATAATAATAATAATAATAATAATAATAATAATAATATGCTGTGATCTGTCACAGACATGGTTGCTTAATGAAGTGAGATTTGTCGAACCTATACCTGATTGCAGCTCCAGACATTTCAAATACCACAATTCTGCTTCCACTTAGGGGATGGTGAGTGTAGGCGGGTATCACAGGAACCAACATTATAGGTGGGCAGTGACAGAGACCTCATCTCTCTAGTGTGAAAAAGAAGGGAAACACCAGATCTGAAGACTGAGATCAATACAGAGTTTATGGCTTTAACACAAAGCCAGCTTTTTTCTCTTCCCACCTTCTGTTCTCAGGTCTCAAGAGGTAAGCGATAGTGAGAGCACAACTTCCTTCTATTACCACACTAATAAAGATAGCAGTATGTAGCCCTATGAACTAAATCAGCTGAGGTGTGCCCACGCCTTCTAGGAGCAGGGTGGGAAAAGGCCTCAAATCACCAGTGTAGCATTTCTACTATAATGTCCAATTAAGACCCCCATTAAAACTCCTTGTACTCATTAGTGAAGATGGTAACTGGGTATTCTTGGCCATTTGTCTTGTGAAATTGTTTTAAGTGTTAATGGATGTATTCATTAAGGCCAACATTTAAGAAAAATTACATCTGTGTGTGGGGGGGGGGTTGTGGGGTTTTTTAAACTACAGTATGGTACATCAACGTCATCTTCTACCTAAATCTCATTGATGCTTGAGAGATCACCAGGAAAAGTGGGTTGCCTGTTCCACCCAGTGGTGAAAACGGGCAAACATTGCATCAAAAAAGCAACACCTTGAAGAAATCAAAGAACGCTACCAGGAGATTTTAGCTTTTGTTAGTAACATTTTTTATTTTAAATAATAATAATAAAAATAGTGTAGCACTGGCCACCATGCAAAGCAATAATGTGACAATTAGGTATCATCACCATCTCATGTTAGCTATCTCTTGTGGACTTTCCTTCCTTGGAGGTTTTTAAGCAAAGGCTGATTGGCCATCTGTCATGGATGCTTTGGCTGAGATTCCTGCATTGCAGGGAGTTGGACTAGATGACCCTTGGGTCCCTTCCAGCTCTACGTTTCTGTGATTCTATGATTCAGCATGGACCTTACTAGTGCAGATGGCGAGGGCAGAGGATTAGTTGTCATGTAAGCAGTTCCTTTGTTCCAGTAAAAGTTGTCCATAAGAAATGCCATGTTAATACCTCCCATTACAGTGTACTATCCAGTGATGTCTGAATTATGTACATTTTTAACCGTGGCTACTCATATCAGAGAATCATAGTGTTGGAAGGACCCCAAGGGTCATCTAGTCCAACCCTCTGCAGTAGAGGAATCTCCACTAAAACAACCCGGACAGATGGCGCTCTGCAGACACTGAGAAATGTGGAGAAACTGCTCAAATCCATTAAGTAGCTCTTTGTTTATCAAGTGACTGTGTCCATCATAAATCATGCAAGGTGATGATGCTGAACTATCCCAATAGTATCTTTATTAAACAGACTGCAATTTGGCAATGGGGTGGCAAGTAGCTGGCAAAGTTGAGTCGAAAAAGCAGCCGTGTGTCAGCCACTGAGACCGCTTCTCCGTGTGCCATTCACAATTGCTAAAAGCCTTCTGATTAAACAATGCTCTGAATTCAACTTCTATATGCTGCCCAAATATGAATACATGAAAGAGGTGCGTTCTTAGCCAACCTATTAGGTGAAAAAAGGTGTTCTCAGAATGATACAAGGGTGAAGAGGCAATCTTTAAGGTGTGCAGGGCCCAAACACTGGTGAATTAAATCCAATATCATATTGAGCCTGAGAGAAAATGAGGAGCAGTAGCTGGAGCCCTGTTATAATGTACTCTTGATGACTGAGCCCTATTATAATATTGACTAGGGCCTTACTGCTGATACCCTGCTATTATTTGAGTTATCCCCTGCTGTTTTCCTATTAGTTTAGTTGCTATAACTGATTGTTTTTTAATTATTATTGCTGTATTGCACTTCATCATATTGTGCAGTGTCCTGTGCTCTGTGAAGATGGGTGGTACATACAATAATAATAATGAGGTCAATAGGCAGCTTTGAAAGTGAAAGTCCTAAACAGATATAATGCATTTCAGTCTTCTACCCATCACATCAGAGGTCTGTTTCTAAAGTGGAGACGTTAAGAGTTGGCAAAATACACATCTGCAATGTAGAGATCCACATGAAATGATAGATCTAGGGCAACTCCAAGATTGCATGATGATGCAAAATACCATTCAAGACTGCAAGACAGCACGATGAGGCTGAACCCTATTAATAGCAAAGCATACATTGAAGACAGCATCTTAAAAAGCAGAGACATCACCTTGCCGACAAAGGTCCGTATTGTTAAAGCCATGGTTTTCCCAGTAGTGATGTATGGAAGTGAGAGCTGGACCATAATGAAGGCTGATTGCTTAAGAATTGATGCTTTTGAATTATGGTGCTGGAGGAGACTCTTGAGAGTCCCATGGACTGCAAGAAGATCAAATCTATCCATTCTTAATGAAATCAGCCCTGAGTGCTCACTGGAAGGACAGATCGTGAAGCTGAGGCTTCAGTACTTTGGCCACCTCATGAGAAGAGAAGACTCCCTGGAAAAGACCCTGATGTTGGGAAAGATGGAGGGCACAAGGAGAAGGGGACAACAGAGGGCAAGATGGTTGGACAGTGTTCTCGAAGCTACCAGCATGAGTTTGACCAAACTGTGGGAGGCAGTGGAAGACAGAAGTGCCTGGCGTGCTCTGGTCCATGGGGTCACGAAGAGTTGAACACGACTAAATGACTAAACAACTAAACAACAACAACATGCATTGAAGAATAAAAAAAGGCTTTTTGGTGCCATTCCAAGCAAAAGATACTAGGTAGCCCTGCTATCTGCTCCAGAAATGACAGTGGCAATAGAAGGAGGTGTTGTGGACATTGGTGGCTCAGCACCAGATACATAGGGTGCGACAGTGAAGATGAAAATGGGGAGCAGAAACCACCAGGAAATATTTCTTGAGAAACTGCTCAGCAAATTTCCTCTGTTGGGATTTCAGGCTGCTCTTGGTATCTGGATCTGACACTTGGAAGCACTATAATATACTACAAATAATGTTAGGAAAAGCCTCCAGTATTCAAGTTTGCAGCCAGATTTATTGATTTTTTTAGGGGGAGGGGTGCGAATCATGCACACACACATAACATGTACGCACAAATCATTCATGAAAATGATACACTTTACAGTCCTTTTAATAGAGACAATTGCAGAATGGACCCATTGAGAGAATTTAACAGAGGGAGTTTGTAAGAAACACTTTTTCACTCCTTCTTTTATCCCTTTCTCTCATTTTATGGTGAAAAGGGGTTTTTTAAAGCCATCTTTTCACATCAGAAAGACCTTTGTCACTTGTTTTGTCAAAATAACCCACTCCCACTCCTTTTGAAGAAAAGCCTGCTCCCCGTTCTTCTCCCCTCTGCCTTTAAAGACTGATTGATTTGCATGGAGGCAGAATTGCTCCCAGATCCCCTCTTTTTCTTCTCCACACCCTCTTTCTCTCGCTCTAATTAGCAATTGCTTTTCTGTATGGATGTTCACACACAGAGAGACACAAAAACAAAACAAGAGAGAGCAGAGAATGTGTGTGAAAGACAGAGGCAGATGGTGTCTTCTTAAGCTCCTCTTTGCACCCGAGCCATCCTGTTGGCAAATAATGTACAATGTCTATCTAAAGATCACAGTGCTGAGATGGCAGAGAGACCGTGGTGGGCTGTGCACTATTCAGAGATCAAAATAAAAAAAGAAGGGTGGGAGATGAAAAGCTATGATGGGAAGGCATGGATAGGGAAGAATGAAATGGGGTTGTTTCCTAGATGAAGAAGTGGGTCACCAGAACTAAAGCAGGGGCCCCAGGCTACTCTTTTTAAAAAACAGCAATAACAACAACCTATAGCTCTCTGGACAAAGATTGTGTCCCTCATGGGTCCTAAACTCTGCCAGTTATTGCATGTCCTCTATATCAGACCAGCAACAGCTTTGGATTGGAAACACAGATACAAATTTCAGAACTAGGTTTCATGATGCGTACTAAATAGCAAGTGGTTGGCTTCATTGCTACTCATTTGGTCATGGATTCAATCAACGATTAAGATGGCAAGTCAACATTATTACATAGAAGCTTTGTGGCCGCTTGCTGAGTAGCTGACCTCCTTAGTATCAATATGGCAGCAGTTGAGCAACCAATGAATTTCCCCCAGGCTTCTTGCATGATGTCATCATACACCTGCCACACACAAACTTTGAATTATCATCTCAGGGAGAAACCAGGGGTTTTAATAAGTGCATTTGGGGCATTCACAGAATGGGTCTTTCACCTGGCCTCACTTACCAAAGTGACCTTACGGAGAAGCTAGACAGCAATGAAGCAAAACTAGATGGGATCATGGCATACCCAAATTCAAATGATAGGAGGCACATCTGCATGGAAAATTATATCCAGGGTCATTAGTTTGGGGCTATTAAAACAATTTTTTTAGTAAATGGACCCGCTGACCAATTCCAGATAACATATTCTGGTAAAAGGATGGAAAACCTTCTTTAACTTGTCCAATTAACATTCAGAAAATCAGGGATTTGGGCATGTACTTGACACCTCTACTCTCAAAGTGAAGAAGGCACTTCATTTAGCTGCTAACAAATAATCAAACCCTAATTCAAAGCTCCTGAGCCCCATAACATCAATACATGACACCATGTCATAGCCATCTCTTAGACGTCAAACTATTCTAAGATCAAGTAAGGTATTTCATTTATTTACCACTATTGGTGGTGACCTGACTTGGCCTTAAAAAACACAAAAATTCCTCCACTCTTTGAGCAGCTCTTTAGCCAGGCTTCCAAAGCAGTGTACAATTTTTGAAAAATGAACCTACCAGCAGGTTTTCACACCTTCACGTGTAATAATGCTTGAAATTACTTGAAGACTGCATTTAAGGTGACCAGCCCATCATTCCCATATATATGACAAAGGTATATTTATGCATGGGTGATCGCTGTGCAAATCCTGTGCAATTTAAATAAATAATAATAATAATGGGGAAGGATCTACAACCTATCTCCAGGTAAAGTAGAGCATGCAGACCAATGTTTTGATTGTGGGTGGTTAAAGCTCCCCACCTACAAATTGCAAAGAGCAGCACAACTGTTAAGGGAAGGGAAATTTAATATGTACTTTCAGACACAGCACAATATGCCAGGATCCTGGAGGCACAAGAAACATACAAATATATGAGGATAATATTGAACAATATGCTAAAACATAAAGCACTGTGAACTGTAACAGAAGTGTGCTGGCATGGGCATAATTCCATGCTGCAAATAAGGTGATGGGAATATTATCCAATTCTGGCTAGATTGATTCCTCCAGAATGCTTCAGATATGTTCTAGAATTTTGAACCATTAGTCACCCTTCACAAGAGGCCAGGGGCTTTCAAACTGGACACAGAACCACAGATGCACTTATACCAAAAATCAAACAGGATGGAAAATGCAAGCACAAAGAAGAAAACTTGGGAAAGAAGCCTTGAGTTTCAGACTGGGCACTCTGAAGCAAAGATACAATTCTCCGCTTTCAACCGATAACAAATTACTCCCTTGACAATTACAGAATGTCCATCTTTACTAAAACAAACTCAAACAGTCACTCTTTAACTATTAGCTGTCCTATTGTTCCATCTGCCCGTGAGCTATAAACGCAGGAAATCAATCATTACCAGCACCTTTCCCAAGAACAGGGGGAGGGGGGAAGAGATATTGGCGAGGAATGCGGCCACCCTGTCATTAACATTCTAGCAACGGAAAATGTTGTCCCGTTATCCCTTTCATGAATCTGGCCTTGGGAGTGAACCAGAGACAGGCTAGAGAGAAAGACAAATGAGAAGGGGAGACAAAGACAGCAAAGCCATGGAGGGAAGGCTCAGATGGGGAGGGGGCAAGGCGTGGAACAGAAGAGTCACATTGCAAAAAGGCAGAAAGAGAGGCAGCTTGAACAGGAAACCTAGGAGGACATAAAGTACACCACAGTCAGTGCTGTAAAGAAGTGGGTGGGAAACCGCCAGGACAATGAAAACTCAGCTTGAAGTTAAGAGTTCAAATATGACTTTGTTGGTTGTTGTTGAAAATATAAGATTACATATGCTGCTCCCTATATTGTGTCTGCTGATAGTTAAGAAAATTCCCTTGTTGAGTCAGAAGAAAAAGTTTATTTGTACATAGGAAGGAAAGAAAGGAGATTGCTTTTGTGGGGTGGGATGGCAAAGTTAAGAATAATGTGATGGATGGAGCTTGTAATTATTGCCTGGTGCCTGCATAGAGACCACAGCAACCCATTATCAAGAGCAAACTTCCAAAAGTTTCCTGATGTCACCAGGAAGTGTTCCCCAGTTTTCAGCAAAAGAAGGACAACATTTCTGAATCTTCTTCACTGCTGTTCCTGTTGCACAAGATCTTGGTAACAACGCTTGAGGAATTTGATTGTTTAGAATTCCAGTATCAGCTGAGCTGATCCACACCACTCAGACCAATGTACATGTCAGAACTTTTTTTTATATCTACCTACTTAGGGGAATGGGCCACACCCCATGTAAAGCACATGGTTAGCACGCAAAAGTTCCTAGGTTCAATCTCCAGCTGGGACCAGAAAAGGCTTTTTCTGAAGGCTCATCCACACTGCTTGTCCTCCACCTAGGAAGCACAGGTCTCAGGTTTGCAAATACCCCATATGCTTTCTCAGCACAGATTCGACTGGTTTTCCATTTACCTCACTGCTTTCCCCAGGAAAATCTACTCTTTGCTGCTGAATCAGAGCAAACAACAATCTGTGGAAAAGTCAATTGACATTTGCTCCAATTCGGTGGACAATTCAGATGGCCCGAAAGAACTTTGGTGTTGTTGTTACTCACTGTTCAACCCTGGAAGCTTTAAAAGTGTCCATACCTGCTAGAAAAGCAAGAGCCCTTGTAATTTTGGTGGATTCACGGCGACCTGTATTGGATAGTATGCCATTATAAAGCAGGCCCCCAACTGCTTTTCAGTGTGGTGTGTGGCATCATCATATGCAGTGCCACAAAGACCCGGGAACTGCTCCTTTAGATGTGCACCCATGTGTGCGGTGCTATAGATTTCAGCATGCTAAAGAATTAGCTACTCAACAGAAGCTGAGCACTGCGGCAGCATGCAATATATCCCTGGCTGCATATAGAGCTTCCAGCAGCATACCATTCCAGCCTTTATCTAAATACCACCAGCCTGGCTTCTCATGACACATACAAAGATAATCACTCATGCCTTAAACAGTGCTGCAGCCTGTGATGTGCAGAAAGTAGGGGGTAAGCTTTAGAAATGCCACTTTGGTTCCAGGCTATTGCTACCCCTACACTGCTGAAAACAGCCAATTATTCCACCACCTGATGTTCCCGTTTTGAATTTGTAGTGAAGAAATAAAAGCCTCTGTTGGGGGAGGATGAGGGGGTCTTGCACATAAATCATGAGGTTAAGGTTCCTACAAAATAAAAACTAAATATAAGGGGAGAAAAATGTGTTATTTATAGCTAGTCAAATGCATTGAACTGCAACCAAAATGTCTTTGGCTAGCTTCTGGAAATAAAGATAGTGTTCCTCCTATTCTTACATTAAAGACAAAGCCACTGGAACATGTCTGCTTTAGGATATGCCTACAGGCAGCAGAGAAAACAGCAGAATCACCTGCTTTCTCCAAGTGGAATCAGACCAGATCAGCATCACACCTTTTTTATTTCAATTTATTGGCCCCGCTGATTTAAACATCCAGCTGTTCTGGGCAGCAAAATCTATCTTCTGAAAGTCCTTACCAGTGTTACAAACAAGAACTAAGGAGAAGCGGGGGAAGGCCCCACCAAATCATCCGCTCACTCTCTGCCTTTTCTTTTTGTACTTGAAACTGCAAGCAAGAAAGCAATTGTGCCTGCCGCACTGTGGTCAGGAAGCCAAAGGTGAAAGAAAGGCAGACATCCCTGAACATTCAACATGCAGTGGCGGAAAACTACAACCAATCACACACACCATTGTGTTCACCGTATATGTATCCAAATGCTCAGATACACACATCTCCGTAGTATACTTTATGGCAGTAAGAGCTGTTAAACAGTGGAACGGGCTCCCATGTGAGGTGATGGACTCTCCATCCTTGGAAGTTTTTAAGCAGAGGTTGGATGGCCATCTGGCATGGATGCTTCAGTTGAGGTTCCTGTATTGCAGGGGCTCAGAGCAGATCTCTGGGGTTCCTTCCAACTCTACAATTCTATGAATCTATGTTTATCTGTAGCAAACCAATTGCTGTACAAGTAAGAACACAGCGCAAATGAGGTCTTCTCCATATAAAACTGGAATTTATTAACTGATGTCAGAGCTGGATGGGATGTCAGGGACTGGCCGGACTCAGACATTTGAGTGTCAGATGCATGGGCACTGGATACTGACTTGGGAAAGGCGGCTAGCAATTTATGGGGGCTGATATTCCCTGGGAGACAGGAACCAAGGCCAGGGGAAGGGTCAGAGCTATCAAGGGATGGAGGGCAGAACACTGAACTTGGTGGAGGTGGAGGGACAGGCTGATCAGGCAAGTGGAGGACTGAGTGTATCCCCACCATCTCCTGCCCCACTGACTCCTAGAACCAGAAAAGGATTGAAGAAGGAAGAGCAGCAGTGGCTGCCACACAGCCATTGTCTCAGGCTGTGTGTATGCAGCCCATTGGGGGAAAGTACAGAAGCCAATGAAGGGGGTGTGACTTCCTGTTGATGCAACTGCTTTATAAGTCACAGACCGGGAATGGCTGGCTAGACACTAGAACTTTTGTGAAAGTGTACTCAGAGTCCCATAGAAGCTACTGTAAGTGATTGCTTTCGACAATAAAGAATTAACTACCTGCCGTGTGCATTCCTTTGGCTGGGGAGTGTCCAGGACATGGGATAGGGCCCCATCTCACTATACAGTGAAAGATGTCTTTTAAGTTTGTTTTTTTCCTGAGGATGTGGACAAGCTCCTTGAGATGGTGAGGCCTACCACCCGGCTTTCTTCCAGCTTGTCACCTGGCTTTCTAGTGAGACTGGGGTTGGGTGGTTGGATTTGAAAGTAAATGTCTCCTTGCCTAACCCCTTCATCAGCACAGCTTCAAAAACAATGGAGGTTATTTTTCAAACAAGCACGGAAGTCAGCGAAGATACTGTGCACTACACCTACTTTCCCAAGAAGTGAGTGTTTGAGATGTGGGCCAGTGATGCGCTAGCAAAGTGGCAGATTTACACTCAGCCAGCTCTCTCACACATCTCAGGTACAGAACACTGTTTTAGCTGCACACCTCTTGCCATGTCAACATAGCTGAAGCGGTTTGAAAGGACTGGACTATTAGAGCAGTTCTGACACTGTACATTGCTCAGATTACATGAAATGAGTTTTCCCAGATGTGGCACAACAGTGCACTGCAAATGTTGTAAAGAGAACCTTTCAAAGGCAAATTAAGTTTCAGCCAGGGCAAACTTATCAATGGATTTCAAAAGGCAAATTAACTCCAAAGCCCAAATATGACAGCAGGTTCCAGAGCAAAACGAAATGCATTTTATTTCACAATAAGCAGTATGTGATAGGCTGCCTGGACTGCATTACTCATTTTCAGTTTGTCAGTAACTGAGCCTCAGTTTTCAGTTTAATTCAATATCTTCATGTAATGAAAATTTATCCAGTGTTGCCCTGAACTATCCTTTGATGCTCAAGCCTGGATCACACTTTACAATCCACAGGACAATAGATTTGGCAAAGTTTATACTCTACGCACACTTGCATTAGATTAAGCCCCACTGAAGACAGTGGCAGCGACTGCTGAGCTGCCTTATACCATGCAAGCCCATCAGTCTATATAACTGAACTCTTCCTGGATTTGCTGGAGATTGAACCTAGCACCTTATGCATGGAAAGTGTATCGTCTCCCAGAGCTAAAGCGTATCCTGTGCATGGGAGGACTGCAGTGTAAAAAATGATGGACATAGTACCAATTAGTTGCTGTGGCTGTAGAACCATGTGATGCATATTGCATGGAATAACTAAAATAAAAGATACTGGGAAGTTGGCATTTCCTGATTCCCTACTGTTGCAAGGGAATCTCAACATCTGCATTTTCCCCACTTCGAGGGAAAACAGCAGCCATGAAGCATTATTTTTTGCTGGAAAAAGTGTAGAAGAGGAAAGGAATTAATACCAACAAAATTCCCACATCTGAAAACCCCAACAACCCTCACACATTTGGCAGATTTGGCGTTCGTACAGAGCCCCCGGTCGTTTCACAGACTATTGACCTGTACGCCACTGCTTTATTCTTCCGCTGCCACAAACCAGGTTTCTTCGGGTGAAATACTGAGTCTCGCTCAGGTTGTAAAGTCAACAACGAAGATTAAAGTTTATTGAATAACAAACAAATTTTAAATATATTCAGAACGGTTTCTCAAATGCGCGCCCTTAACTAGATGTGGCACTATCTCACATTGTCACACTCTCCTCTCTCAGTTCTATCCCTGTCTCTCACTCTACCTGTCACAACCGCTATGTTCATCTTACTGGCTCTGTCTGACTCTGACTCCTCTATCTCCCAATGGTAAAACCCCAGGGCTGAGCCTCAAAACCAAGCAGGCTCCGCCTCTGAGCTTTCTCATTGGTCAATCTACATTAACCATTTCCATCCCCCTGTACAAACAAAATCACAAGGAATGGGCAAACGCCACAGTGGGTTTCACCAGAATTGCTTGCACAATACAAGCTAAAAACACTCACCATAGCAACACAACATATTAAAAAGAGTAGGAGAAATTACAATAATATTCAAGTTTTCTTTCCAGTGCCACCATGGTAATGGCCTTGGTCATTCTGACCCCAAATCATATGGCTAATCTCCCTGGGACCTGAAGACACCTTTGATGAAGATCGTGAGCCTCTGCCTCTGCTTTTCACTTTGGGGCTCTGAGTGAGCAGCTAAGTGCCGATAAAAGCTGGTATTAATGGCTCCCTAAGTGCCCCCTGAGTTTGGCTGTCAGCATGAAGCGCTTGGGTCTAATAGCCCCATGATATCTGCTGCTTTTGTTCTAGGTTGGGGGGAGGTACAGGGGGAGAGGGAGCTAAACAACACAGAGACCTATTTTTCCCCCAGCAGTGGAATTAGGCCTATTTTCTCAGCCTTCCTTTACCGGGAATTTTTAGTGACAGTTCCCCAAGGCTTATTAAGTGGCTCATCTCAGCTGCTCAGGTTGACGATGGCTTTGAACAGATGTCAGGCGGTGTGTATCTCTTGGGAGCTTGCATAAGGGAGGCAGCGAGCGTGCCTACTTACAACACAAGGCGGATTCTGCCCTCGCTGGGAAACAGGAGCAGCTCCAAAAGCATTCCACACAGTTCTGGTGACAAATCAATTGTGCAATCTCTGTTCCATTTGCCTCGTATCAAAGCGAGCCAAAATCAACATAATTTGTAACGGTGCCCTGTACTCTCACTGAAACTCACATGAGCTGTTTCAAATGGACATGCAGTTTACAGAATGCCATGTTCTACTGATTCAATGAAGAAATAATTTGTGCACCACTTTCTGTCTGAAAACCGTGGATCTGGAACATACATATGATATACAAAGAAAATGTAATGTTCATTTGATCCTTTCTGATGTAATTTTAACATGCTATTGATTGATTTTGCACCCTGACCAGTTTAACTAACACACCATCACCCACAGTAATGCTTACAGATGCTAGCACAAGAGAGACGCATAGCTGTCAACCTTCCCTTTTTTGCGGGAAATTCCCTTATTCCAGCGCCATTTCCTGCTGCTTCCCACTGCTATCCTGGATTGTTAGATATCCCATAGACTGTCCCCGGGACAGGTGAGGATGCTGATTTCAAATCTGAAAGTTGACAGCTATGGAGAGATGTGTGCCTCTGACTCTTGCACAAAGATCTTAACGATAGGGTTTCGTGGTGCTAGGATGTAACGTGGCTTTCCAAGTCACCCAAATTCATAGAGCGCTACTACAATCTAGAAGAGCTACCAATGTCCCCCCGTGCACACACTTCATGCTTTTCTCTGCTTCATTTAAGGAACAGTGCATGGACTGGACATGCATCTTCACATTAAGCAGCTAACGTTTTGTTTTCTACTCTCCAAAGCAATGGAGATGGCTTTCCTATCACTCCCCCCAAATTAATACATGCAATCTTTTGCAAAGCTCGAACACCAGCACCCAGCAACAAAACAGGCATAAAATGAAACCCACAGCACCATCACACATGTGCTGCAAGTCATGTGCCACTACAAGTGAATCACAGTTCTCTGGGTTCAATGTGTTGATGTGAATGAATGTGCCTTAGGAATGCATGTCATGGCATTCCACTCCACTCTTTCTCAGAGTGAACGATTAGCCTTCTCAATTCAGTTCTATTTCTTGTGCCTCCTCTCCACATCATGTTGTGCGTTTCAGGCAATATGTTACAAAAATGAGGCTTGCTATTTTCGGTCCTAGCCCTCTGCTGTCTTTTTTAAAAAAATAATATTAAATTCATCGTTTTTTATATTCAAATAGCTCTCTGGGCAACTGCAATTCATTTCAGCAAGTTTGAACAAGCATAAATGCCCCTTCTAATGCCCCCCCCTCCTAGGAAGACACTGTTCTGTTTAGGTAGCAAATCCACAGCTGCCAATTCATTGCAGTTTAATGTTTAACAAAATTAAATGCTTCATTCTGTTTCCATCAGCAAATGCAAAGTACAGGCTTGAGATCAATCACAAGATGTCAAGATGTTTCCTATATTTAAAAAAATGTCCCACATACAACACCATGAAATGTGAAGCTACAAATTCATTTCATGAACTATGGTAGAGGTGGAAAATTCAGGTAGGTAGCCATGTTGGTCTGATGCAGTTGAAATATATATATTTCAATATTTTTTTTATATAGCAGAGGTGGGCAATTTGTGAGTCTCCAGATGTTGTTGGACTTCAATTCCCAACAGCCCAAATGGCCAATGGACAGGGATGATGAGAGATGTCATCCAACAAATATGGAACCTCAACCTCAGCACTACAGCAACCGAAGCTACAACTACAAATTCCAAAGAACAAAGCAATAAAGCACATGTTGATCCAGTGTAGAAAACCAGGAAACCTACTTTAAAGATATTGTGCTTTTTCTGGTCACTCACCTGGGGAACAAGCTCAGTGAGCATAAAATCAAATAGACTGGTTCATCTAGGACTTTAATAAAGATATCAGTTCATTATAAGTGTTGTATACTGTCACTGAGGGGCAACCAACAAGTCAAAATGTCCAACTATATTAGGGCATCTTAAAATAATGTACTTAAAATACTATACAGTGGTACCTCAGGTTACATACGCTTCAGGTTACATACGCTTCAGGTTACAGACTCCGCTAACCCAGAAATAGTGCTTCAGGTTAAGAACTTTGCTTCAGGATGAGAACAGAAATCGTGCTCTGGCAGCGCAGCAGGAGGAGGAGGCCCCATTAGCTGAAGTGGTGCTTTAGGTTAAGAACAATTTCAGGTTAAGTACGGACCTCCAGAACGAATTAAGTACTTAACCCAAGGTACCACTGTACATGGATTGTTTCCTCACTGGTCTCCTGCTTTCAGAGGCTTTGGCTTTTACCCTTTAGACCAGCTTTTCTAAACCTTGGGTCCCCAGAAGTTGTTGGACTACAACTCCCATCATCCCTGACCACTGGTCCTGCTAGCTAGCAATGATGGGAGTTGTAGTCCAACAACATCTGGGGACACAAGGTTGAGATTCTTCAGAAAGACTGCTATAGACATTTATATCATTATTGCTAACCAAAACAATCTAGAAAATTTGGGGTTTGCTCATTTTAAACAGAATTTGGAGAGGTCACTATGAAATTGTGGGCGCTGTCAATTATTTCAAAAGAAAGACGAAAACCCATTACAATACTTCAAATACACCAGCTGGAATGGAAAAGCTAATGCTGAGGGGGAAATATGTTTTAGCACAGACCAGTGTCGCAAATTCATATTCTTAGGCTGCCCTGGAGACACACATGGGAGCCAACTAAGCAGAATTTGCTCAGAGGGGAAAGTAGTTTGCTTCTGATCAGTAAAGTATCATATGAAATGATACTTAAGTTACTTTTTGCAATGCAGCTTTGTGCAATATTGCAAGAAATCAATTATTCTTCTCTTTGCTAAACATTGTTTTAGTGCACATGAATCCAAAACCAAGGTGAAAAGAAAAACAAAAGAAAGCAAAATCTGCTCACTAAATAACATCATTACACCGGAGCTTTTTGCAAAGGCAGGAAGATATTACACAAATGGCTTATTTCCCCCCTCTCTCCTTTTCAGACTTTGCTCACAAAGCGTTGGTGTGTTCTTGCTTCTGCAGTAAAAGGGACAAGCAAAGGCTTCTTTTAGGCACAGCTCATGCAATCCATTCATCTGTAAAAGCTCTTGGCTGGAAAATTATCCAAGGTGTGACCCATCTGCTGCCACCGCTGAATCCTGCCGTGGTCCCTACCAGCAGGATAAGGATCCATAGCCCCCACTGTGAGTCTTCTGGATTCACTTCCAGGTCCTGGCAAAATTAAACAAGCACAACTCACGGGAGTAAGCCTGGTATGCCAATATGAGCAGATGCTTAAAGGGCACTTCTGAAGGCAAACTTTAAACACAACCTTGACTTCTGTTCTCTAATAAGCCCTTTCTGCCATTTTGAAGCATTTTCATTCTTGTGCTCTGACTGTCTCCAATGGTCACCATACCATCATTGATCTATACCCTTTTCACACATGCCGCTTCTAGTGTCTATGGTCTATGTTGGAGTCTGACAGTAACTAAGAAGGCCTTGGAAAAGGCCTGGACCATGGCATGTGGAAGGGGACGGGGGGCAGGGGCACAGCACAGCCACACTTGGCCAATGGCCAGGGCTGAGCTCTTGCGCAGTCTCTGTGAACCCTCTGTGCCTTGCATGCACATGCCCGGTGGCGTTGGTGGTGCAGGCTGGCCTGGCACGGTGGGTTCTGTTGACCCAGCATGCCCCAGGCACCAAAAAAGGACACTGCTAGCCTTGGCACAGGGGCACAGCTTTCATTGCTCTCGAACAAGGAGGCATAACTGTGAGATGCCACCACTCCCGATATTGCTTAAAACCCATCTCTTCCATGAAGCCTTGGGCACTGTCAGGAGTTCAGCCTACACTCGAGTAGAACCCTGGCAGAGACACATGCCCGACTGGCATGTTCTCTCCCTCCTAGTCTTTCGTTCAGGAGCTTCAAAAGCTTTCTTCAGCCCAAACATCACAGCGACCGATGCCAACCGACACCGGCACATTTAGAGATCCAAAGAGTTTGCGCAACTTGCGTGACAGACCTCAGCAACTCAGCATTTTGGCTAATCTGCTTTATTTACATATAAACACACACGGAGCACTGCAACATGGCTACCTCTCTCTCTAGCATCAGACAGCAAAGAGAAAGAACAAAGGACAATAGTCCCACTTCAGGGAACACAGTAACACAAACATTCTGTCTCCGTCACTTCCCACTCAGTGGAGTCAAAACATACCATGTCATGTGAAAGACAACAATCCCATGACTGCAATCATGGAGCAGGAATTCTAACAGGCACAAGAACCCTCACAGTGCAGGGGTGGCTGCCTAATGCTGAGCTTCAGCTCTGACCCAGCCAATATGGCAAATAGAGATGATGTGCGTTGTAGTCCAGCAACATCTGGAGAGAAACAGTTTAGTCAGCCTTCCCCTAATGTAACCCAGTTTATAGCTGAGTCTCAGAAAGTGCAATTGAAAAAAAAACACAGTGCGTCCCTTTTACCCCCAGCCTCCATTTCCATCCACTTTTTCTGTTGTTTCCCCTTGTCAAATTTTAAACTGAAAGTCCCTCGGAACACAGACCTGTCCTCTTATACTCTTGTAAAATGCCACACACACTGGGAGCACTACCGAAATAAATGAATATTACTATCAGCTGCAAATTGATTCATACCAAGCAATAATATCTGTTGCTTCTTCCTTCTCAGCAAAAAAAGAAAAAGAAAGCCTGAAAAGAATATTCAGTTATCACACAGAGCTCTGAACACAGGACCATGGCCTTGCCAACAGTAAGCACAACCTCCAATGCCACTTCATATTTTCTGTATTTTTGCAAAGGCGCCGGAAAAGGCACGGGTATTTATAATTTGCCATCACTGTCAAAAGATTTCAGACGAGAACTGAAACATTGCTTCAATGAGTAAAATATGTAATTGCAGGCTCTTCTCTCCCCATTTGTGTCAGCTGGGGCAGGAAGCAAAATAGGTTTGGATGAAGCGATAGACTGTATGCCATGCTAGAGATGCCACATTCCGGGGATCAAAAACCTGGACACTCCTCATCACCACCACCCAGACACCCCCCATCATCCCATATCTCCCTCACTCACCCCCTCCCTGCCACTAACCCTCCCCTTTCAGTATAGTGTAGTGGTTAGGAGGATAGATTTGTAATCTGGTGAACTGGGTTCGCTTCCCCGCTCTTCCACATACAGCTGCTGGGTGACCTTGGGCTAGTCACACTTCTTTGAAGTCTCTCAGCCCCACTCACCTCACAGAGTGTTTGTTGTGGGGGAGGAAGGGAAAGGAGAATGTTAGCCGGTTTGAGACTCCTTAGGGTAGTGATAAAGTGGGATATCAAATCCAAACTCTTCTTCTTCTTCCTTCCTCACCTGCTTCCTCCCCCCCTTTCCCCTCCCCTCTCTTACATCTGCTGGCTTCGACAGCCTCCTGCTCACAATAAGAGAGGCTGAGTGGCCCCTAGAAGGCCACGCAAGGCCAGGTGACTGCAGGGACCAGTGCAGCCCCAGGAAGACAGTGCAAGGCCTGGCAGCAGCCAAGAACACCAAACCTAGTGCAACCCCCGGCAGGCAGCTCCTGACCACATGATGCCTGCTTCTTGTTCCAGGACACAGTGCATTCTGAGCATGTGCATGCCTCACAATTTAAAAAAAACAACAACCCAAAAACATTTTAAAAAATTAAAAACCCAAACCCGGACATTTAAACCAAAATGCAAAAATCTTGCTGGATGCGGGTGCTGGTCTCCCAAAACCAGACGTGTCCAAGAAATCCCAGGTGTATGGCAATACTATGTGGTTGTATATACAAAGAGTGAGCTTCAGGTCTACCTCCTTGAAAACAATTGTCCACAAACATTTGCGGGACACACACACACACACACACACACACTTTGTTTTATTTATTTTCAAAGCGTTTTAAAACACACACACACACACACACACAAACAAACAAACAAACAATCTCTGCTCTGAGAAATTACTTCATACATGTTTTATAATAAAAGAGGTGATTTTGGCCAGAGTGAACAATTTAACCCTTTTCGCTATGGCCTGCTATGGGAACCACCTTATGCCCTGGATAAAACTGGTGAAAATGTCGTTAGTTTTGCTCAAAGATGCAGCAATGGGTAATTGCACCGCTGTGAGTAGCATGCTGAGGCTGTGTAGCGACTGACATGGGATAAGTGCAGGCAGATGGAAAGAAAGGCAGAGGATGACCTGGAGCAGGGCCCTTTCGTCAGCTTTACATCCTTTGCAAAACACAAATAAATCCTTTAAGAAGATTACGCTTTTCACACCTTCCCTTGTTCCCTGGGGATTGAAAGATCTTGGAAATGCATGTATATGCAAAGATTCATACTTCTTTGGGCTAATGGTGGTATAAGCGAATGTACAGTACTGGAAAACATCTTCCATCTTTTACTAAATGGAAATGAATATTGCTGCTATTGTGTTAGAGTAAAGAAATGGAGATTCTGGCCAAGTCTTGAACTGCTCCTTGTACAAGGTATGGGTCTTTGTCATCAGTATTACCTGCAAACCAAAAAAATGCCTTTCCACACACCTTGAGCTGTTTCTCGCTTCTTTGTCTATAAAGGACACACCCTCTATTTAACTCCACAGAGCACATAGAGCCATCTAGTGACTGAACATTATATTGCAATCAAACACACGTTTTTTAAAAAAGCATCTCTTGTGAGCAAAGCAAATAAATCTTCAAAATTTTAATCTTCAAAATTTGATATAGTTTGTCGAGTTTAAGCCAAGGAGGTCTGCTATTAACCGGAAAGGAGAAAGCCATATGAGACAGACAGAAAGAAAATCAGGTAATTAAAACAGCATATAGTTATTAAATTAATATTTAAGGCACATTGCAGCCACTTCTTCCAGTTTACTGAAAGTCCCAGAATTGGATTTCAAACCTGAAACTGATCATTCTCATGTCACTGGCATGAATCCATTCATGACATTGGCCTATAGGGCAGCCTAGAAATCTTTCAACTAAGTAACAGTGACTCTATGTATTATAGTTTTGCAAAGTACAGTATAAAAAGACTTAGCAGGTCGAAAAATTACAAGAACCAAATGTTTAAAAAAAAATTAATTCTCTTGGAAGACTTGAGAATTGTATTATGCAGCAATTTCTGTAATGGTGAGATCTAGAAACATATTTTTTTTTAAGGAAAGAAAAAGATGATTCCCCTATAACTACAACTTTTTGAAATTAGTCTTTGTATAGAATTCAGTTATTCTCAGACCCATGATGGCTTGCTTGCTTGCTTTCTCTTACTTTATATTACTATTAACATTTTGAAAGCTGCCTTCAGTAGTGTCACCATGTCCAACACTCCCAACTTTTTCATTGCCTTGCCTTCCAGCAACTTTGGACTGAACCTTTCAAACTGGAATGTTATTTCAAAGAACAGAAAGTTTCAGTAAAGCCACTAGGCAATAAGGGGGGTGGTGGTGGAATGAGCAATGTTAATAAAAACTCAGAAAGCAGTGACATAAAAGGAGAAATTACATAATTTCCATATTTATAAATCCAAACCCTATGAGGATTCCAGCAGGCGGTATCAAATTGACAGCACGCATGGCAAAGCCCAAAACAAGAGAGAGAAAAGTTCCAATTAAGAGAAAGAATCAGAGTGTCGTTCCCGGAGTTCCATTTAAATCAGAACCAATCAAGGCTTGTTCTGATTCCTGCCGTTTCACTCAGGAAATAATGAGAAAGATGAAAGAGGCCCAGCCAGCCAACGCAGCCCCACACAGCCCTTTGAAGCCAAGAAATCACAAACATCACTTCGGAGAGTTCTGCCTTCACAAGGCAGCTGTTGCGTGGCCTTCTTCAAGAAAGCAATCTGAAGTTTGATTTTGCCTTACAACAGCCCCTGCACCTTGGTGCTGACAAACAATCAAGGCCAGCCTGAGGGGGCAATGAGTTTCCAAGCAAGAAGGGGAAATCTTTTGGAGGAAGGGTGTCAAAATTGATCAAGCCACATACTCAGCCCTGGATTGGTTTTGCTTTGAAGGACATTTGAGGTCATGTTCATGCGTGTCTCAGGTGCTATCAAAGCATGCATCCCATATCCCATTACTATTCCTGTCGTCATGATCGCAAAGGTCCTAGAGTTCAGAAGCTGTATTACTCATCTTACTACTTTGCCATTACATCATCTCTTACCTCACAATGCGCCTTGTTCCACTATATTGTGAGACAGCATTGGTTGCTGGGCATCCTCCATGCCCGCTCACCTCAGCAAGTCCACCTCCTCACTACAATAAGGACAGTTGGCTCTTGTCAATAGGTCCTCTGCTTATGGTGCAGATCCTCAGCCAATGAACACCTGTACCAACCTTGGACTCCAATCCCATTGTGATAGTTTTATACATTCTACAAACTCTATAGATTCATGGGGCACAGAAAATCAAGGTAATGCCAAGTACGTGAAGTCAAAGAAGGGCAGGAACAAGGTAAACAAGCAATATTGGAGAATGCATTCAGAGCTGGGTCACAGTAAGCTATTTGCAACTGTCTTCACAAATACCTACCATATGTAGCCTATCTAAAGGGATGAATTAATTCATATTATCAGCCATCATGTCTCCTACTCAAAATTGGGCTTTCCATCTTGATATGAGCTGGAAACCGTTAAAATGTGTACTGGAATCTAATCTAAGCCACCATTAGCAGAATAAAAAAGGCTATTGCATGAAAGGAGAAACTAGCAATGCTGTCTCCATCATAAGTTTCAGCTAAATTAGGAGGTTTGATGCAATAGAATGGGGAGGGGAGAGTATGACAGGAGTGTTGAATGGGGATCCGAGGAGCACAATGGCAAGGATCCCTAAGGCAGCAGACTGTGTTACATCAGCTGACACCCCCATTCCAGTGATTGGTCTACCACTTTCAGTTCCCAACTCAGCCAGAAGCCTGGTCACCATCTGCCGCTGGTAGACAACCCCTCCGAGGCCTCCAATTTAGGGTGCCAGTTCTCTTCTCCTGAACAGTGCAATAAAAGAGATTGCATTTCCCATTCTCTCTTACTGCTTGTCGGTGTTAGCAATTAAAGGACCACGGCTATTTTTATAAGGTGCATCTGACCACCACCGTCTATGCACTTATCACCTGACCTGTCAACATGGCAGGCAAGGATTACTGCATGACCAGTGCATGCTTTGAAGCTGTGCAGCCCAAGAGTGCCCCAAGGGAAGAAATATAATCCCTTTCCAGGAATGCTGCAAATGCTTCTAAATGTGCACCATTAATACCAAAAGAGAAGCACTGACAGCTGCCATTTAGTCACTGTACTAAGGTGCACTTAGGGATGATCCAACCTCTCCATTGTAGGCCTATGGATGCCAATCAATGCTGTTTTTAGAAATCCTGGCTTAAAGGTTATGTCTTGTAAAGCCGGCGTGGGATACCTGTGACCCTCCAGCCCTTGTTGAACTGCATTTCCCATCATTCCTGACCTGAGGCAATGCTGGTTGGGATTAATGGGAGTTGGAGGCTGTGGCGATCACACAGGGTCCCCGGACATTTCACCATCTATTGATCCCTGTGCCACCACTTTATTTCTCGCTGCCACCACCCAGGCCCTACCTGGGACAATACTGAGTCCAGTCAGGGTTAAATTGGAACATAAACTTCTGTTTATTTATTGCAGTTTAACAAGTGTATGGTTTCATAAACGGTATCGGTCAATTACATTCATGGGGTGCCTATCCAGACCTATAACTTACACTACCTGCTCTCACTCACTAAACCACCTCTCAGATATTTACTTGTCATCCTAGCTTCTAACTTCCTGACTCAGCTTATTTCGCTACACTAATTCAACCTAATCAAAGACTCTATCCCAATTCACTCCCACCCCCACTCCAACCCAACCAACCACCCAACTCCCAATGAACTCTCTAATGAACTCCCCCTTTGCCCCTCCCAGAGCTGGTTTTATAGTCCCTCTGACTCCACCCCCCTGGGTCCTGATTGGGTAACCTGTTTAACTATTTCACCTCCAGCACTCTCTCATATGTTAACATCACAAAGGCCAACAGCACCAAGAGGGCCGCAGGTATCTCATCATTGTTGCCACAGCACAAAATCCTTCCACTCCTTTCCTGCTCCATAAGCTTTACTCTGCTCCATTATTCATATTTAATCTTTGCAATGTTATAATTTGGTTTCAATTTATTTCAGCACCTGCTCATGATGCCACTAGATGGTGAATATGATACGGTCATCAATTATCTCCTAGGTTTTTTTAATGTTTCTATTGCATTGTATAGGCTATATGGAGAACTATAATTAGTTTTTTTACTGCTTTCTTTCACTGCACCCTTTCTCGCTAGGGATCTTACACTTCCATTATTAAACCAAATAAACACTACTGGTGTTTCCGCAGTACAGTGGTACCTCGGGTTACATACGCTTCAGGTTACAGATTCCGCTAACCCAGAAATAGTACCTCGGGTTAAGAACTTTGCTTCAGAATGAGAACAGAAATTGTGCTCTGGCGGCGCGGCAGCAGCGGGAGGCCCCATTAGCTAAAGTGGTGCTTCAGGTTAAGAATAGTTTCAGGTTAAGAACGGACCTCCAGAAAGAATTAAGTACTTAACCCGAGCTACCACTGTATAAACAGCTTCCATTTTCTTCTTAAACCAGGCAGGCTTACTTAAACTAATTTTAACCCCTTCAACTGGGAGAAGTATCCCAACTTTAGGGACCTGCAGTTCCATGTAAATATGTTCTGTTGGGCTCTCTAATTACCATATGTTGGAGACAATCAATAGGGATGGATATCTCATTTCATATCCTGCTTGTGGGCTTCCCAGGGGCAGTTTTCTGCTATTGTAGTGCTAGGACTAGAGACTGGCCTCATTATCAAGGCAATATTTGCATGCATTCCACTTCATAAACATACTACTCACCATGGCTATACATGTTCCCATTCACTCAAGCATCCCGTGCATTCCCATTGCTTGTTGAGGAAGCCACATATGCGCTATGTCAGCCACAAGCCATATCTATCTAGCCTGTAGATTCTTGACAAATGCTGCATTTTCATGCATTTTCCCCCAAATCAGCTTCACTTTGATTTGAAAATGTAAACCACATAAAGACATCTACCTATCCTCTCCACCCACTGGTGTGGACAGAAAGCAGGCAAACACATTCAACCATACTAATGTGTACAACAATGTACAAATGCTGTTTGAAACTCAGCAGGAGAAAGCCACCTTGCTATGTTTTAAGCTGGTAATGTGTGCACAATCCATTTATAATAAAGCTAGAGGATGTAAGAGAAGTCATGATGAGGCCACTGTGAATATAAATTGCACTGACCATATATGTGCGCGCACACACACAGGCAGTAGGGATTTTCACTTCTTCCCATTCTTTTATGGGCCTCAGGTCTTTAGTTATGCATAGAGCTCAGGTAGTACTGGTACTCATCTGAAAGGTATTTCTGGGAGTGGGGGCACTAGGGCACCACCCGTTGAGATGTTATCTTGTGCCAGATCACTTGAAGGCAGGAAAAAAAACTTTATCATTTTCTAAATGTCAGCTCCTCTCCTTCTGTGGAGGGGGACAATTCTCCTTCTGGCTCAGCTAGTCATTCATGCAAAATTCAAGACCAAAGGAGTGAGTTGTTTAGTAGTTCACTCATCTTAAGTCTGTTATTAGTAGAGTTGTGACCTTATTGTTTGTAAGAGCCTAGTGTGCTTACTTAGCCAGCCTCAGGTAGCCCTAGCCGCCACCCCCAATCAAGACATCTTTCATATGAGTACCAATGGTACCTTCTCCAGTGAGCACAGATGGTATGAGTGAAGGGTGGCAGCTTTGCAGAAAACAAGGATTTTTGGATACACTTGTGGTGGTATGCTGGCTTTTATGTGGTGTTTCTGTTTGGCTTCCAAGCAGCCAGAACCAACCATTTTGAATCTGGATGCCTGAGAAAGCATTGTGTGAGCAGATCTGGGATCACAAACAGCATCCAAGATGGTGATTTATATCAGGGGTATGCAACCTAAGGCCCAGGGGCCGGATGTGGCCCAATCACCTTGTCAATCTGGTCCGTGGACAGTCCAGGAATCAGCGTGTTTTTACATGAGTAGAATGTGTCCTTTTATTTAAAATGCATCTCTGGGTTATTTGTGGGGCATATGAATTTGTTCATATTTTTTTCAAAATATAGTCCGGCCCCCACAAGGTCTGAGGGATGGTGGACCGGCCCATGGCTGAAAAAGGTTGCTGACCCCTGATTTATATCTTGCTCTTCCTCCCAAAGGCACCCATGCCATGCCTTTCTTCCATGTCATTTCTTAATCGAAATTGCTTTTCCACCCCACCACAAAGCTGCCATCAGCCCTGCTGGGGGGAAATACAGATAGCTGTACCATGTTTGGGATTTTTCTCAGTTTGGTAATAGCAAAATTGTGGGGGAAGGATTTAAATGGAGAAAACAGCAGAGGAAAAATGTTTCAACCTACACTCCCTCACTATCACTGCTCCTACAAAAACTGGGTATCCCCTTATGGCTGCTTTAAAGTTTAACAATAAAAAGTTGGGAAATGCAATCATGAATCGACTGCATCACATCTGTTTTGGCCCTTAGATTCAATTTCCATTTTCCTTAGATACTAATTTCATCTTATAAAAACTCCACAAGCAGCTATCTTTTAGAAAGCATACTGAAAGCAAAGCAATATATTTGCTAATATTAGACTGTGCTGGCAATATGTTGTTTTAGAGAGCATTTAAAAGTGTGAATGAGAAATAAGGTCAAGTAACTTTTTGCACAGTATGTTCTCTATAAAAAGTATGCACCTTTTTCTATTTGAAGTATTTACTAAACATTTACATGCAGTTCCCTCAGGGTTTCACTACAAACACTGCAAACATTCTGTGTGAGACACAGCATTCAGACTGTGCCGCCTCGGGCACATGGCCAACTATGTACTGCCATTTGCATAATCTCAGCCACTTATAGCCTTGACATTGTGACATATACTTGTTTCCACACACAGCAGTCACTTCACAATAAAAGATCCCCGTATATGGCCTTGAACTTACAGAAGCCAGATCACATCATGGTCCCTAGATGTTAGCATTTCCCTAGTGTGTGCTCCATACCCTGCAGCTGTATAGAGTACCTTTACCTCCCACGTCGCCATTGTTGAAAACAGAAAGGGAAATAATTTCCACCATATTCTATATGTCTAACTTACCCACCTCAGATTTCTCAGCCTGGAGAAGCTAACTCCCAAGGCTCAGTTCATACACAGAGGCAAGGCCCATGCCATTTAGAACAATAACACACTGCCTTTCATTTGAATTCATCCAAAGAGTGTCAACTCTAGGTTTTTGAGGTTCCTTGCACTAGATACTCTCCATTATCCCTCTCCATCAGAAAGTCTCAACACCATTTTCACTAGTTGCTCCTGCTGCTCTTCTTCTTCTTCTTCACCACCACCACCACCATCATAGCTACCACCTGCCTGCTCACGAGGCAGAGCGCCAAGCAGGCAGTGGCATTTGCTGCTCCTCTTCCTGGTAGAGCTTTCCTGACAGAACAGACATGTTCACCTGTCACAACAGTATCAGTAGGTCAGCCTAACATAGGTCACCCTGGATCCAACTTTGTGGGATGTATTATCCAGTAAATACGTGGCAAAATGTTGACTGAGAGATTTCAGCTAAGTAAAGGTTCCTCTGGGCTGAGCTCAGTGAAGGCCACATTTGATCCTTATGAAACCACAGATATTTGCAGACATGACCTCTGCTGCAGTCCCATTTGCTCCACCAAAAGCTCATTGTTAAATGCTGATGCCAATAAACTTGATCCCTCCAAAAAAAGCATTTACCAAAAACATACAGAAAGGGTGTGAATACTACTGTGAAGTATTATCAACTTGCAAATTACACTGCAAATTTACACCTAAGATACTAGACATTCACAAATGAGTTTCCTATATGCTATGACTCAACCATGAGCAGAGAAGCTGCTCATTTGATGGTCATTTCAGGAGCTTCAGCACTGGGATAAAATATAAGTGGGATTTTCTACTCTGAACAACTGTGTGGCATAAAGCTAAGGCAAAACACAATTGGACAGAGGAATCACAAGTAAATCACTGTCACTGCTCAACATACATCATCTCAGTCCTTATCTCATTTATTAAGATGTCACATTTTCTGCCTGACTTGGTTTAAGGCAGGTCCCACTTAGGACAGTCTTAGCAACCCTTGCTACAGATACTGAAAAGACTCAACTCAGAGCTACAGCTGTCCAAGGTGGACAAAGCAATGCAAAACTTTAATTCCCAGGCAATCCCAAACACACTGGCATTAATACAGGTTGGCTGTTCCACTTTGCTGGGGGCAAACGATGCTATCAAACAAGCCCCTTAACAGCCACTTGGGCTATCAAGGATTTCTGTCTGGCCATCATCACACAGCATCTCAACAAATCATCACCTTACCTTTGCAGGCCACATTATTCTCGGGCTCATATCCAGCCTTGCAGGTACAGCGGCCAATCGGAACCATCCACTCCCCATCACCATTGCAGTACAACTTAATGGGCACATCCACCTCCTCGGCATTCGGGATGCACGTGCCCCGTGCAATCACTAGGGAGGTGCTCTCTGCTCCTGTCATCGTCTCTGGGAAGATGGCAAAATTCTGCACCACGCTGGGGCATTTCTTAAAGAAGACCCTCACCGACAGCAGTGACATGCACGCCCCATAATCCTGAAAGGCCAGGTAAAAGCCGTTGCGATTGAGGGGACCAAAGCTCCTCACCTCTGTGTTCACCTTCATCAACCTGCCACCAAAGTCCACCTGAGAGAAGCTCTCGTCTGCAGCGATGGTGTCCACCTTGAGGTAAGGGGCCTCTGTCCAGAAAGCTGACTTCTTGGTGGCGATGACAGAGTCTGTCTCATAGTAATACAGGTTGAAGGTTTCCTTGCAGGAACCAGGGACATTTGGGAGGCTGCTGCAGTCCCTCACTGTGAAGCGCATCTCTGTGTAGATGCGGTGCGCACCCCGTCGGTTGATGAACGTGGTGAGGAGCCAGTTGTTCTGGTTGGGCTCAAAGACATTGCACACCTGGTAAGTCCGGATAGTGTTGAGGTTCTCATCGTAGCCACTGACTTCTTCCCACTGTGTGGAACAAATAAGAAGGGAGGGAGGGGGGAATCAGGCAATTAAAATGAATGGAGAGAACGAAACACAGAGATGGCACTTTAAACCAGGGGGATCATTAATCACTGCAAGCTAGCTGGGATACACAAGACTTGGAGGATTTGTGTGTTCTACTTTCAGTTCTGAAAAACGTGAGAGACATCCCTAATTTTAGGGTCTGTTCCATGAGCATGGAATCAGCCAACAGAAAGAAAGCCAATAAGCTAAGAGTTCTTGGCCCAGTCACACACACACACACACACACACACACACACACCCTGCTTGAGGCCAGCAAAGTGACACACACATTTAGATTTTTACTCATATGCTAACCCGCTTCTTGAAGCTGATGTAACTCTGAATCATCTGATGCCCTTAAGGTTCTGTGACAAAGATCATAAAAATCAACCAGTTTCTGCTCTTCTGATAGTTTGACCTCTTTTAACCCCTAATTGGCAGAGCCTCGGTAAGCTTGGCAGTTTCCTGAGCAATGCTCATCTTGGATAGAGCTGGCAACTATCAGGGTGTTTAGTGTAAAAAAGAGGGGGAAATGTGGGCCATAATTAAATTAAATTAAATTAACAAGCTGGTCTAACTGAAATTACTGAAAATAGGTTGGTGACTCAATAATGCTTTTCAAGTTACGGTATACAATAAAAGGAAAGGACCTAAACCTGTAGGTGGGCTATCAAAACCAATAAAAGGACCTAAACCTGTAGGTGGGCTATCAAAACCAATAAATTCTGCTCTGGAACCAGGGACATTTCATTAATTATTTGACTAATGGATCTGAAACAGTTATACCTTGCCTTTCAGCTTCCCAAGGCAGCTCACAATAATAACAATAAAAACAATCAATGAATCTGAATGCAATTAAATCATAATATCAACAGCAGCATAGATCAGAAAAATAACAGTACAGTGGTACCTCGGGTTAAGAACTTAATTCGTTCTGGAGGTCCGTTTTTAACCTGAAACTGTTCTTAACCTGAGGGTACCACTTTAGCTAATGGGGCCTCCCGCTGCCGCCGCCACGCAATTTCTGTTCTCATCCTGAAGCTAAGTTCTTAACCCGAGGTTCTATTTCTAGGTTAGCAGAGTCTGTAACCTGAAGCATCTGTAACCTGAGGTACCACTGTAGCATCCTAAAGCTATGTAAGAGAGGAGGTGATGGTCATCGCTCCACATTAGAAGGACAGGTGAGGGGCGTGTATGAGTTAATCCCACCCCTTACTGCCAACATGCATGGCTGCTATGGCTTCCTGCTATCCAGCTTCTGGGAAAATATATCTCTGTGTACCAATGTATGCAAACAGAGCTCCTCCATGGGAAGCAGGGAGCTTTCAGAGGGCAGCCAGATGCAGGGATGGCAGGAGGGCAGGCTGCTCCACTAGTGGCAAGTGTAGCTGCCAGAGTGCTGGCAAAAAGTCACCTTTGCCAAGATTATTACTACAATGTTACTAAGTTGCACTAGCTTCCAGTTCAACATACTGGTTATTACCTATACAGTGGTACCTCGGTTTGCGAACTTTATCCGTTCCTGAAGTCCGTTCTTAAACCAAAGCCGTTCTTAAACTGAGGTGGACTTTCCCTAATGAGGCCTCCCACCGCCGGTGCCCTTCCACTGTTTGGCTTCCGTTCGTAGACTGAGGTAAAGTTCACAAATCAGAACACTACTTCCGGTTTTGCAGAGTTCGTAAACTGAATAGTTCATAAACAGGACTGTTCATAAACTGAGGTACCACTGTAGTGCCTTAAATCAGGCTTCCTCAACCTCAGCCCTCCAGATGTTTTGGACTACAATTCCCATCATCCCTGACCACTGGTCCTGTTAGCTAGGGATCATGGGAGTTGTAGGCCAAAACATCTGGAGGGCCGCAGGTTGGGGATGCCTGCCTTAAACGGTTTGGGACCAGGATATTTGAAGGGCTATTTTCCCTCCCATGATGTTCCTTGTTGGATGTCCTACTCCATGTCCCTTCGCCTTCAACTACTCATCTGGTCAGGACATGATACAGTGTCTTCTTAGTAGAGAGGCCAAGGTTGGGAAACTCCCTCCCACAGGAAGCCTGATTGGATCCTTCCTCCTGGCCTTCAGACAAATAATGGAGACATTCCTACTCCACCAGGTATTTCATCTGCCTCTATTTTAGCAGGGTTTTTTCTCCTGCTGTTACAGGTTGTTTTACTGTTCCTTCCGTTTTTATCTGTTAATAATAAAATTATTTTTGTGTGTGTAGTGCTTTTCTTTAAGATTATTGTGATGTGCCTTGGAGGACTTGCAGCTGTGTTGTGCCTTGGTGACCTTGTTGTCAAAAGATGGGACAGGGACATTTTTAAACAAAGTGTGGTGACCAGATTGGATAGAATTATCATATGCAGTGAAAAACTCTAATGGTTTATAGGCCATTTTTCAGCAAGATGGTGCCATATAAATAAGGAGAAAGGCAAAGAAGACACTGGGGCAAGGTTGGCTGTCTCTGCAGGCCATCTACCACTAGCTACCCAGTGAAAAGAATCCTGATGACTTTGGATATCACTCATGAGGCAACCTGGAAGGGATCTGCATCGTGGAAAGTGAGTTTTAAGGAACTGCAATAATAAACATGTAAAGTCTCCATATCCAAGATAGCCAGGATTCTATACCCTGGGAGAATGACAGATTGCATTTGGTTATTTATAAGTCACCCTTTGGGGGCATATCTACTAAAGGTAGCAAAGAGCAATAATACAACCATAAAATTGCAATAACAGTGAAATATCACTTCCACCCGGAGCTGGATTGTGTGGCTCCTGTGGACCAATCAGTCTGCTGCATTCTAGACCCTATTGTTCTAGGACCAATCAGACTGCTGCATTCTGGACCCTATTGTTCTAGGACCAATCAGACTGCTGCATTCTGAATCCTATTGTTCTAGGACCAATCAGACTGCTATTCACTCAGTACATAACACATAGTGTAACTCTGTATGCATTCCAGCATAATATAATATAGCACTGGCTTACCCAGACTTTGCACATTATGGCTTACTAGAACAAGGGTATGCTCCTAGAAAGAAGCTTGCGGGGTCTTTGTATCTTTACAAGCAGCGCTGAGCTAAGCCAAAGTTTCATTTAATGTTCCAGCCCAACCCAGACTGGTGGTTAAGCTCTCTCCTCGTTAATCACAAATAGTAGTGAAAATTTGGCTATGAATCATGAACCCGGGTTTGGAAAACATACTAAACCAAACCTCGACTTAGTTCAGTATGGAACAAGAATTTTTAAAAAGGAGCAAGGTGGCTACAAGCTGCTCTCCAAGAGTCCACACATTTGTGTGGTTCCAGTAAGTCATAGATTGGCTTACCATGTCATACAAACCACATCAAACTGCAAAATACAAAAGAAATGGCAATACAATTCAGACAGCATAAAACCATTTCCAAAGCAAGCACAGTAAAACAATAAAACACTAGCATACCATCAGCTAAAACACATCAGCTTACAGCCATCTGAAACTGGTGAGTTTTTAAGCTTTATTAAATGCTACAACTGACAGTGGCAACCATAAATTTCTTGGGAGGCAGTTCCTTTAGGGAACTTTGGCCTTTATGCCAAAGGCCACAGAATGAAGAAGAAATTTCCTCGGGAAGTCAATGTTGTCCCCCAAATAATCTGAGAACTTATTGCAGATAGCCAGAAATTTCCCCTCCACAAGGTGCTCAAGGGTGGTACAAATGACACTCCCCCTCCTCATTTAACATTTCAGTCCTCCTCCACATAACATTTCAGTCTCCTAGACACCTTGCTACTGGTCTCAAACCTGCCTCTCCCTCCCCTCCCCCCCAATTATATTTTTGTGTGGGGGGGTATTTTCTCATTGAGGGTTGCCTATATAGGGTTGGGGTGTTGCCTGCTTTTTCAGTTTGTCTTCAATTTGTTTTAGGGGAGTGTAGGTAGTTTGCCTGTTTAGTATGGGTTCTGGAAGTGAGAGCTGGACCATCAAAGAAGGCTGATAGCCGAAGAATTGATGCTTTTGAATTATGGTGCTGGAGGAGACTCTTGAGAGTCCCATGGACTGCAAGAAGAACAAACCTATCCATTCTTAAGGAAATCAGCCCTGAATGCTCACTGGAATGACAGTTCCTGAAGCTGAGGCTCCAATACTTTGGCCACCTCATGAGAAGAGAAGACTCCCTGGAAAAGACCCTGATGTTGGGAAAGATGGAGGGCACAAGGAGAAGGGGACGACAGAGGACGAGATGGTTGGATAGTGTTCTCGAAGCTACAAACATGAGCCTGACCAAACTGCGGGAAGCAGTGGGTGAAAGGAGTGCCTGGCGTGCTCTGGTCCATGGGGTCACGAAGAGTCGGACACAACTAAACAACTAAACAACAACAACAGGTAGTTTGCCTGTTTAGTATGGGTTCTGAGCATCATCCATTTTTCTTCTGTGAAATTAATGCGTTGTGGTGTCCACAACAGTTTCTTAAATTTCTCATGCTTTTTTTTTAAAGGAGATCCCTGTTTTAAGGTGTTGCAAGACAGCTCTTTGCTATTTTTGCTGCAAGAGACTAATGTGTCTGCCATTTGGAAGTGGTGAATAAAGTGATCCAAACTAGCACAGTTCAACAAGGAAAAAAGGTGGAAAATCACTTCACTCAGGTTATGGCTATTGGGGGGGGGGGAGTGCATACCTTAAGGACTTTAAACTACAACAAGCTCATTGCAAACAGAATAGTGAAAATCAAACCTGTTAAACACCATGCCCGAAATTCAAGCGTTCTAACCTACTTGTCTCCATCTGCTAACATGCTAAAGCACAACTGTATTATTGCAACACTTCTCCAGTAATGACCATATTGAGTGGGTGTCATATGATCATAAATAAGGGAAGGGAGAGGTCATCTGTGCAGCCACATGAGGAAAGTGGGAAAGCGGATGAACCTGTGGTCCACATGTGGTTTGGGGAATAGGAAATGAATACGAGAAAACTTGCTCCAGGCAGGGCTCTCCGCTTCTCAGTTTTCTGAGCAGCAACATCCATCAAAATTGACGCAGGGACTCTGCCAATTTTCAGGTGGAATAATGAAAGGGCATTACCGTAATGTTGGCTACTGTGGCAATTAAAGGGCAGGAAGAAAGTGTGCCCGGGCCTGTGATGGAATTAGAATATCGCAGCCCAATTTATAAGCCATCCAAATTGCTCCGTGTTTACAGGCTGATTGTTTGCAACAGCATTATTCATATGGCAGCCTTTAAGTGCTGCTCTGGATGTGATGCATAATTCCAAGGTGCTCCAGTGCCACTGAAGCATGAATTAATGGCTGTGTCGCAGAACGTTATCAGAAGGATTTTAATGTTTTTTTATGGAGATGAGAGTATTACATATGTAAGCAAAACTGTATGGTGTAAAATGTTAGGCTGTCATGTAGATCAACGGAAGTTAATGTGGTGGCAAGGGGGAAGGAGATTATTCTATGCTGAGGAACGCGCATGCCTGCAACCTCAGGTTGCTTTTGGAGTTTTCCAGTTCTTATTACTGCACTTAAAAAGTCCACACAGTATTTCCCCTACTAAATTTCAGCTCCAGAATAAAGTGCTGAGAAGCATCAAAGGCTCGCAAAACTGTAATGCAGCCACCAATCAACCGTTTACTTCCTTCCTAGGTGGTGATAACAATCCCATTAAAAGGTACTATCTCTGCCTCTATGCGCAACAATATAAAATTGTTTCAAAGCATGTACATTTATACACAAGCTGTTATGCTGGATTCTCTGCAAAGTGCATCTGTTGATAAGGGCATTCTTCCTACCCGCTGCAATAACTTATTTATAGACAGTTTGCCATTCACTCAAAAGAAAGGACCCAGAAAACCTTGCAGAACTGCATTCTTAGGAAATACAAGCACACCACTAAAATGGAACCAGCCTTTGTGCAGCAATTTTGTATGAGCATATGTGTTTATTTACCTGCTGAAGTATCAAGATGAGTGGATGAGCTCATTAATTTCATTGCAAGTCCCTGGGTTCTAGTATTATGGGAGGAGAAAAAGTTTTTGCTGTTCATGTTCTTTCCAGTATTTATGTTATAAACCTCCACCATGTCTTCCCTTAGTCACTTTTTAAAATTTAAAGTCTGAATGCTTTAGTGACTCTAAAGTTAATAATGCTTCTTCCCTATTTAACTGGGATAGAAGTTAAGATAATGGGTTTGTAATGTTCAGGTGCTTCCCTAGATTAGTGGTTTTTTTAAACAGTGTTTTTGACTATTGACTATTTTCCAGTAGTATGTAAAGAGGTTGTTTTCTGCATATTTATTCTGCAAATCTCGGGTATATATGCTCCTCAAACTTAGTAAAGACTTGATTTTTAAACTTTATATTTTCTGTCTAAACACAGAACTTTCCTAATGGCCTATCTAAATAAAATTTGTTATTCTGTTTCATATTTGACAACTTATCACATCCAGAATTTATTGCAAGTATTTTTTAATCCTAGGGACCATAATTCAAATAATGGGGAAAGAATAAGGATTTGGCACCATACTATTTCCCTAACTTCCTTGGTATGATTCACTGGGGTGGGGATGCAGGGTGGTATAAATATATGGGCAGATCTTGATGAGGCTGCAGCCTGCCCAGCACCATTCCTGATTTGTCTTGGCTCATCACTGACCTCTCATAAGGCATGCTCTTTAAATATCAAAATCTGGTCTTCAAAACATTATGCATCTGCCAAAGCCTCCCTTACAGCTATGATGTGCTTGTAAAGGGACTTGCAGTTTTCCAAGTGGCAGATCAGATATAATGAACACAATTACAATAAAGGGGCATTAAAATAAAATAAGGATGGAGATTATAATGATAGAAATAACACTTCCATGAGGATTTCACACTGTCCTCCCAACCACACAGAAAGAAGGCTAGGCAGTTGTCCTACAGGGCTGGACCAATAAGTTTTGATGCCTGAGGCAGAGCAGAAAATGCTGCCTCCTGCCCCACCCAGTCAAAGTGAACATGCACAGAGTTGGTTTTGAATGAATGTTTTATTTCAGACCAGTACCTAGAGCAAACATAATGCACACAACTACCAGCCTCCTACAGGGTCTACCAAAACCAAAGATCTGGGGTTTGCCCAGAGATAAATATTTGCCTTTAGCTGTAGTGTTTTTAGAGGGTTCTTGGTACAAGCAATAAATTGAGAGTGTACATTTTACATCAGAGAAAAAAGGTTCCACAACTGTTATCAAATCTGATCCAGTAGCCTTACGTAAATAGCTAGTAATTTGTCTGAAGAAATATTTCATGTCAAGTTGAATGTATCTGTGAGACTGACAAGAACGCTGACCATTGTATATGTAGAGTGGATGGGGATTAATACAGACACTGACATTGATCATCTATCTCTAATAAATATTGATAATCCATCCCTAATAAATAATTTATCTTATGAATCTAGATAACTTGGCACTTCTTCTCAAATTCGGTAGCATGAATTGTACTATTTATTTAAAGTATTAAGATGTTTATTAAGTGTGTCCCAGCTAATTCACACTTCAAAAAAAAATCTAGTAAAACAGTAAAAACATCAATATTTGTACTTATTTTCATTTATTTTTGTTCTGTTTTATTTTAAACCTTTATAACCCACTCTTCAAAACAAAACACGCCTTTCCCATGGTGGGCTACAAAAACAAAAGCAATAACAGATTCAAACATTAAAAGCAGCAGATAAAAATAGCGCCATTTTTTTTAAAAAAAAAAAAGGAGAAGAAGAAACCATCTTCAGGGAATAAAATTTCACATTTTAAAAGGTCTGGGAAAATAAAAAAGAACTTTGCCTGGTGCTGAAATGACATCAGAGCAGGCGCCAGGTGAGCAATAAAAATAACTTAATCAGCAGCACCAAAGGAGAAGCCGTCTAAAGATCAAATAAAATCAGAAAAACAAAACAATAAAAGAACAGCAGCCGCAGATCACCCATTAAATTCTTGGGGAATAAAAAGGGCTTAACCAGTTGTCTAAAGTGATAAAAATGCTAGAGCCACCTGAGTTCTTCCCTAGGGAGATAGTCCATAACCTAGTCTTTGCCAACCTGGTGCCCTCCAGATATTACAAAACATGTGTTGTGGTGCAAAACATCTGGAGAGCACCAAGTTGGTTGTGGTCGGCCTAACCTGTTTATCCCCCTAATATCATCTCCAGGTTTGAGGGGCCCATGATATTTCCCCAGATGTTAATGGGGGATTCCCCCATTGAAGCAGGTGGCAGGTAGCCCTGTCCTCTCTCTTAGCTCCCTCTCCAGTTTATTTCCGCCAGCTGCAGGGGTGAGAATGAGGAGGGTGGCAGTTGCAAATGGCTGCCACTGAAACTGCCCACATGCTCCAAGCCATACTATATAACATTATTCAGGGCCATTTCTAATGCTTACATGACACTCAGCAGTCAGCAGACACTCAGGGATGTCAGCAGTAGTGGGCTCTTGACAGCTGCCCAAGGATGTTGTATCAGTGGCCCCAAAGGCCACAATAAATGTGGTAATGTGTACCCCTGTAAATCCTTGAGTGTGCTTCTAATAGAGATGTTATGGTAGCCTGTTACTTTATGAAACTGGTTATTTTGCAAGTTGCCGCCCCCCCCCCCATTGGGGCAGAAATGCAGCTAATATGTGAATCACAAAGATACAGTTCAAAGCTAGAGCATAAGTTGCTACATGGTGCAAATGGCTACACGTAACACAGGTTCCCAACATGTACACTAACCCAATGTAACAGAACACGGTAGGAATCAGAACTTAATCAGCAGAAATTGCCAGTGCTTATTGTGGTTTTGTATTAAATGAGGTAACGATGTATATGATTGGTGGAAATTGAAATGCTTTGTTTGAAATTTCATAAATACCACTGCCTGGACCACTGGGCGGGGTTGCAGTTTTGTGGAATGCTCTAACTGTAACCTATTGCTTTGCAATAAACAACGTTGGACTCCTAACTCCTCATGTTTCTGAGTTTTATTGCTGTAAACTCAGGAGATAAGCCATTTTCTGGCTTACAACCTTTTGATGCCATGACTTGGATTCAAACCAAGGTTCTTGCAGCCACAACTCAGAGTACTAACCACTATATGATCATGGCTTACAACAATGTCACCTTGGGCACCACCACAGAAAAGGCCCTCACCACAGCCACTGTTGTGGAGGGTGGAGGTGATTAAAAAATCAATTCTCCTGTCAGACTGGGAATATCCCCTCACTTACCCCGTTTAGGATATTCCACCATCCTTCAGCACAGTTTCTTTTCTTTCAGCAAAGTAAGCAGCTTGCGTATATGTCAAACAAAGCTTTAATAATAAAGAAAACTGTAACACAATAACATAATATCTAAGAGGAACTAAAACAACATGGTGAGGCAAGGATGACAGTTGGTCTCTCTAACTGAACTTAACACATGAAGGGAGGGGCCGATTCCAGAGCACAACACAAAAGCCCCGCCCATCAGATGCCAGACATTCTACTATTCAAATTAGGCCCCAGTGTTTTTCTTACAGGGACACCCAGAGAAAGGCCCCTGAAGTTATTAGACTTCAGGCAGATTCATATGGAAGAAAGCTGTCCCTTTGTCACTCAGGTCCTGAGCCATTCATTCAGGACCTTGAAAGCCAAAACCAATATCCTGAGTGGTGCCCAGAAAAGCCCTTGAAGCCAATAGAATTTTTTTACCTGGGTGAAAAATCAACAGTTAACAACATCAGCAACAAAAAAAATCCTTTTGGTTCAACATGTCTATCCACATTCACTCAAGCTCCAGAATGCCTGGAAATTGCAGCTGATATATATAATATATATATATATGCAGGTTTTGGTGTCTTCGGGTGTCTTCCCGTGTAAGAGTTGGGGTGTCTAGGCGACGTTTCGACGAGGTCTCACTCGTCATCTTCAGGCTGGTGCTTTCGGCTTCTTGTTACTGGAACAGAGCAGGATCTCAGTGTTTGAGTTCCTATAAATACTGTTGAGGGGGTGTGGTGTATAGCCTCCAACGTTCTGGGCAGAGAGGAAGTTCCCAGGTTAATGTGCCTTTTCTTCTTTTGTTCCTTAATTACTTGAGGGATATCTTGAGTGATTTCTTGAGTGATATTCTGAGTACCACTTAGGTGGGTCATTAGGTGTGGATTAGTTGCTAAAGCTTTCGTGTCTTGACCTCTTGAGCTTGTGAAGAGTTTTTCTGAGAAGATGGCTGTACTGCACTTAGTTGTGCTCTGGCTTGGCTTCGTGTATAGGGGCGAGCTGTGGTTCCCCTTTTTTGGCATTCTAACATAAAGTTTGACAATTTGCTTATTTGTTATGACATTAATACCCCATGTTTACTCCAAGGAGCTGAAGTTGGCCTTCTCATTTTGTCCTCATAACGAATCTGTGAGGTAGAAAAACCTAGTATTTGCTATAGACCCAAATGTCCTCCCAATTTCTCCTTAAAATGACAGACTATGATTCAGTCAATGTGCCCTTAAGATAGGTCTATGACTGTGACCCTATAATCAGTCTTGTGTATCCTAGTTACTAATCTATCTGCCATATTCTGTACCAGCTTGAGTTTCTGAATAGTCTACTCAGGATAGGCTTGTCATACATCAGGAAAATTCCTGACACATCCTGGTTTTTGGGTGTAAAATTGCAAAATGTTGGGGGGAACCTGGATGTATGGCAATGCGATGGAAAAAGCAGCAGAAACAGCTCCAAAAGCTTAAAATAACTATTTTGAGGAGAGGAGATAACTGTAACAAGGCTATATCCAATCAATTATCATGAGGGCAAGTGGACAGGAAACACCAGCAACCTACCAACGGAATCTAGGCTCTCAAACAAGAGACTCATCCAAAGAATAATTATGCAAATGTTAACATTAAACATTATTTCAGTCTCTCTAGCCTCAGTGGAGCTGCTTGAGTGGTAACAGTTAAATGCAAAAACGGCAAAAGAATGAAGGCACTGCCATGCTAAAAGACTAATTCATTTCCTTGGGAATACTAATACTAAAGCACAGAAACGATGTGCCTTGGTATCTCATTCTAAAAACGGTCTTGGTTTATACTTTGGGTACTTTTGTGCTATGCAAATGTCTGTGCAATTAGCATTTCAAGGAAAGTTATAAAACGCTTCCAAAGGACAATCATTTGGGAATGCCACCACTGAAGAATAGCTTGTGACAGAGCTGGATCCTTTTTGTTCAAATCATAATGAAATGCTAGCAAATATGAATGTTTTATAGTCTGAATTTAGGACTTTGATAATAACTTGGGTTTTTAGTTATACTGGCTGCCGTGGCTTTAAAAGTGAGTTTAGGAGGGGTTTCAGATGCCTATTGCTCAGGCACCAAGATTATTTGGCAGGCAATGCCTTCTGGCTTAATCTACCTCTGTAAATTGCTCAGTGATCAAATTAAACAAGGAGAAATGGAAAACCAGGACAAACTTTGGGTTCCTTCTTGGTCCTTCATGTTTGTTTTTAATTACTTTCTGCTGTTTGTTTTTGATTTCTTTTTGCTTTAACTTGCTTTTAATTTTTTATGATTTTATTGTCTGCTTTTATGTTTTGACATTGTTGTAAACCACTGTGATATATTTTTTATGACACAGCAGTTTGTAAAAACTTAAATAAAATAAATTTTGCCTCTCTCATCCACCCTAAAGAACTAATTACTGCAAATAAAACGTAAACGTGCTCCAAATGTATATCCTCATCCTCATCTGGATGCACACAGAACGATTGCATTTGAACTCAGAAGGTCATTTGTCTATTTGGCACAGGGCCAGATAGTGATATTTTACTTCCTGAGGTGAAGAAGTAAAGGGCTCCCGCTCCCACAGAAGTCAAGGTACATAATTACCAAGGCTGCCCAAGTTTCTTTGGCACATGAGGCACACAATCTTAGAAGCCCTTTTCCTGGGAGTAAAAGACAATAATAAAAAATTCAATAACTTACTAACTTGTTGGTCATTCATGACACCTCAGAGCAGCTGCCTAAGGATATTGCCTCACTCTGCTTCACTGTAAGGTCAGTCTTGGATAGAGTTTTCAAGGCCACCCTTTAAATTGTAGCATGTTATTATTTATTGGGGGGGGGTGGCTGGGTTGAGAGAACGCATTGAGAGAACGTTTGATGTATCACAGTATTTTAATATTCTTTTGGAAGCCTCCCAGAGTGGCTGGGGAAACCCAGCCAGATGGGCGGGGTATAAATAATAAATTATTATTATTATTATTCATGAGTATTTCTCCCTCACAGGTTAAAGTGTCTTTTGGGGAGGCAAATCTGTGCTCAAATAATGTATACCTGGTAATATATATCCCCAAACAAAATTCCCCTCACGTTAGACCCCAGGATGATGGGAAGTAAATGGCAAACTGCTTCTCTTTACCCTAAATCCCAGCTCCTGCATATTTGCTGCCAACATGCTCCCTACTTGATGTGGCAGGCTTACAAGGACAGGTTTTTTTGCATAGTACAAAATGGTAAGGTCTGCTCTTGCTGGAGAATTGCTGTACATATCAGTCTGAAATTTGAAAGGATTCATCCCCTCAGAATGGGTGACCGTGCCTACAATTGGTATTCAATGCTGTCAGAATGTAATAAACTCAAATAGATACAGGGCTTTTTTCCAGCCAAAACGCACTGGAACTCAGTTCCAGCACACCTCAGGTAGGCACCATTGCCATTATAAGAGAACAAGGGAGGTGTTTGTAGTGAATTCCGGCACCTCTTTTTCTAGAAAAAAACGTCAATGTTGATGAACCCTCAAAGGGTTCCCTCTAAAGCACTGATCTGCCTGAATCTGGGCATGCTCAAACCACGGTGGGGCGGCTCCTTTGCTTGCAAGTTACATCCACTTATGTGATAAGGGAGAACAAGTTATAGCCAGTTTTTTAGAGTCTGCATTATACTAGATGTGGGTGAAATAGAGGTTTGAATTTAACGTATCAGATTTAGACTCAAATAAAAAAATAAATCAGAATCGACAGAGCAGACCCAAAAAAACAGATCAGGTCGCTACACCCACCCAGTAAATGAAATACCCTCCTCTGGCATTCTACTGTAAGTGGAAGACTGATGGCATCAGGAATAAATACCACAAGGAAACATCAGATTAGCATTTCAAGCAGCAGGCTAGTGCACCTACCCAGAGATATGCACACCAGCCTGCCATTTGTCCCCTATTGTGTCTTTTGCCCCTTCATTATTTTGATAACGTTCTTTGCAAATTCCACTGGAACTGATTTTCTGAAATAAATTCATTTATCTACAAGTACTTCAGAGCCACACCAAAAGCATTTTTAAAAAGCATGTTAAATGCTACCACTTTTGTTTAGATGGAAAAGCAGCTATAGAACCATGATTTGGATGAAGGCTGTGTACCTGTGCCCCACCAACAAACATGCCCCCCCCGGGCCTGCTATTTGCCCCCAAAAGTGTTTTTACTATAAACATCAACTTCAGGAGCAAACTGCAATCAAGGTGGATCTTCAGCAGGAAACAGGTACACTCCAGATTAAGAGGCTCCGAGCCCTATGGCTGCTTTTTATTTGAAACAAAAATGACAATGGATAATAATAATTTAATAATAATATTTTTATTATTCATATCCACTCATCTGGCTGTGTGATTAAAGGTAATGTGAAGCTTGGCCCCAAGGGAACTCATGGTAAGTTCAAGAAAATATATTCATTTCAGCACAGCTCTGGACTTTTTCCATCCTGCTGTCAAAATTGTTATTGAGATGTTCCACGGAATATCAGAAAGGGCACAGGATCAAACTCTGAAACATTCATTTGAAAAAGTCCTGATGAAGACTGGAAAAGTCAGAGTGGACAAAAGTGTTAACGTCGGAAGTGCGGTCATATCAAATGAGGCCACAATAAAGCCCCTCAGGCTGAGCAACTGGGAGATTGTCAATAATTTTTGCACAGTTGCCCGAGTAAAGTGGAGAGGACAGAATCCAAATTGAAAAGAATCAAGAAAAGAGAGGTTACAAAAAATTGAGACATCAGATGCAGGCAGTTCACTTCAAGAACTCAGTGGTGCGATGAAGGGGGGAGAATGATATGTGATAATAGCTGGAGTGGGAGGAGAAGTCATGTTTGAGGACTGAATAGAACCTGAATTTTGCAATGATGAAAGTGGATAACTAAATGCAAATCCAGAGGTGAATTACATTACACCCAAGATGTGCAGCACTGGGTGTCCACCCCAGATGCCTAACTGTTCTGCCCGCCTATCTGTTCTTCCCTTGACTACGGCCGCATTCACACCATACATTTAAAGCACCACGTTGACGGTAATGGCTTCTCCCAAAGAATCCTGGAAACTGTAGTTCATTGAGCATGCTTAGAGTTGTTGGGACGCTCTCAGAACTCTCATTCCTAACACCCTTCACAAACTACATTTCCCAGGATTCACTGGGGGAAGCCAGGACTGTTCCAAGTGGTATAAGAGTGCTTTAAATATATGGTGTGGGTGGAACTTTAAACACAGCCACCGGTGCAGGTACAGCCAGAGGTCTCTGGAAGAGAACGGTAGGCCAAACTGTATAAAATAAACCATGTTATTGGTACAAAGATTTGCCCCCCCCCCCGCAAAAAAAAAATCAGTCTCTAGAGTTCTGTGGACCTCAGCAATCCCATGTTTGCCTTTTGCCAGGCCTGCAAATGCCCCACCCCAAACTCCTACCTGTGGCAAAACCCCAGAGCCATTCGGACAGCTGCCTCTACTGTTGACACTGTAACAGTGACAAATGCATTGTTCCGACAAGATCACTTTAAATAATTCACAGGGAGCTGGGGATTAAGACAGTGTTTTTCCCTGTCTCTGCTGAGATTTAAAACACTTCCAGCTGGGAGATTTAAAAGACTATAATGGACTGTTTCTTCTCCTGGCTCCCCTCCCCTTCACTATCCCAAAAGCGAACTCAACAATAACACACACACAGAAAATGTCAGAAGGGGAGAAGGAGAAGGTGGGGGGGAGCGAGGGGGGAGAAAGCTTGGCTGGTAACCATGGCAATATCAGGCACACTATTCAGCTGTCATTATTCCAAAGGTTCATACATGTCATTATCTAGGACGTCAAATAAAAGCTGCCTATCAGTCCTGTCCTTCAAAGATTGAATAAAAACAAGCTACGGGACGGACTAGACTAGAGGGTGTCTCCCTAACAGTGGGTATCCAAACAACATCTTGGCACCCAAATAAAAGAAAGGAAGAGAGAAATGCCTCTTAGCATGTATACTTGTTCATTCTGGTCTGGATTCCTTATTTGGTCATATATGGTGTTTATGACAGATTATCAACATTAACTCTTACAAAAGGCAACTAGGATCCAAAACCATTTAGGTGACAAATGTATTGGGAATTTTGCAGGACAGAACTTGTCTGCCTAAGCAAGAGATTTGTGTAACTCAAAGCCTTGATTCTCCATCATGTATCTATTTGAGGTAAGATACAATCTTGACTCATTTCAGACCCAAAAGGTACAATTCATATAACATTTTCCCCCAATGAGGTTAGGTGTGAAAACTGTGCAAGAGTCTGATTTGCTCCTCATGCATACACTGGGAAATGACTGTGCCGTAGAGCTTTAAACCATGTGTACATCCTGCACAACAGGTAACCGTTTCTTTTCCCTACGTGTACAGGGTCTATGTAGGAAAAATACCACACATCAGTCTTGATTACCCAAATGCAATCCTTACACATTGTGATCTGGGTCAACTCTCCCTTGGTGTGTATATCTATACTGAGCTGAGCTTGAGCCTGTCACTAAAAATACCCATCAAACTCTCACCATAAACAGCAGACCCCTAAAGGTCTCTGGTGATTTGCAATTGACCCTGCACGAGACATGCATTAGATTTCATTCTCCTCCCTTTCAGCTCTTATTCAGCCATGTGGGCTGGGGGGGGGGGAGAGTAGTTGGGCATGGGAGTCGTGGATTCATTGCTCAGCGATGGGCTCCTTGGGGAAGGGATTGGGCTAGCTGCTTGCTATCTTCTCAGTATCAGTTCCCCATCTTGTAAAATGGGGATAAGCCTATCCCTACGGGTGGTTGCTAAAGCATGCAAGATGCGGATTCACTGTGCACATTAAAATGCTATCTAAAGATCCAATATTAACCTGTGTTTGCTTCACAGAGTTAGCACGAAGAGCATGGCCAAAGAGCCACAGATGGCAGGTGAAAAATACAGGCATATGAAACAGCAAGCGGGGATTATAAACATGTGCACCACTGAACAAGTCAAGAACGCTACAGACCAGTTATGTAGAAAACTCCTATGCCAATCATCTCTCTCAAATGCAAGGATATAATCCTCCATTAGCACACCAAGCCCATCCTGCTGCCACTAATTTACACCAGATGAGAATCTAGCCCCTTGGAGCTAGTTTCTCCTTTAGCAGATGGCTACACTGATCTGGCTGGCTTTTTATTATTCTTTTAAGAGAATAATTATTTCCCAAGGCTAGGTGATGCTGCTGTGTTTCACTTAAAGACACAGATGTTAATTTCTATTATAGTCTCTGCAGGCTGCATTAGGTTTGCTTGAATCAGAATAGCCATCAGAACGGTCCCTACAATCCTTCAGTACAGCAAAACCAGTAATATATTACAACATAAAGCAGGGACACATCAGCCACAGTGCAGCTGCAAATGTGTTACACAAAATTCATCTTCATGTCCCGCCTGGGAATTAAGCACTGCAGACTGTCCAGCTTTAACAGCCACCAATGTTGCATGAAGCAGTTAGGAATGGGCTCTTAACATGCCCCTCTGGCTACTTTAGATAAAGCGTACAAGCATGCAAAGCAGGCAGAGTTTTAATGTACATCCATGTGTCACAAATTCACCTCTGGGCGGATTCCCCTTCTCTACCTTGGACCCTTGTGAGTTGAGCATGGATTCCATGTTCTTTGAGGCCAGATGGTGATTGGGTGAAAGGAAATAGGTGCAATGTGTTTATTGGATTTTCATGCTGACATCACCAACTGATGTCTCCACATTAAGCCACTGCAGATTTGAAATATTGACGTTTAGCAAATGTGGTTTTTGGAACACCAGCTGCCATGATCAATCTGGTTGGGAAGGGACCATAGGTAAGTGGCAGAGGAATTGTTTTCTGTGCTGAAGACCCCAGATTCCATCCTTGATGGGAAGGACCTTCACTTCATAACCTGAAGAGCAGGATAATGCTGAGCTACATCAGGGCTGACCAAGACATTTTGCTGCCTAACACAGAAGAGCAAGTGGTGCCTATCCTCAACTCAAGGTGCATAGTACCCAAGGCTGGCCAAGTTATTTTGGCATCTGAAAGAGAAAGCCCCACAATTGCCTCTCCTCGGGAATAAACAATACAATATTAATAAATTAACCATTTGCTTCCCCTTCAGAGCACACAAAATTAGCAACCACTTCATTCTGCCTAATGATAGGGCTGGTCCTAGGCTAGATGGGCAAATATTCTGACTTTGAATAAGGCAGAGTCTGGAGTTCTGCAATAGGTTATGAGCTACATAGTAAAACATAAATGGGTTCTTTGGCCTTGCTGATTCTACTGTAATATACAGCTACTGACTCACACTTGTGTGTATGAAAGGGTTAACCTGAGCCCTGAACTCAAGTTACCAGAGTGAGTGTGGCTTGGCAGGCCCACAGCAGCCTCTGTTCCCCAACCACCTCTCTTTTTCACTTCATGATTCCAGGAACAAGCAATGAAGGAGCCATGTAGCTAATGGCTCCCAGCTGCAAGAAAATGCAACTGAACCGAATCTCTCCAAAAGGGAGATTTTAAAGCCTGCATCTTTGCTAACTGAAGATTGCACAATCCTTTTTGTAAGAAAACCAGGTTCTTTTCCTTTTTAAGTCATTTGGAACATTTTTTACCTTCATTTACTGCCAATGAATGGAGACTTGTTTACTGTAACTTCTGGAAACTGAGTATAATATCCACTTATTTGCAAAGCTAAATGCCTGTGATTTATTCTAGCCTAAGAATTTCCATGGGGAACATTTGTTTAAAGGTGGATGTGGGCAGAAGTAAATCTAACCAAGTTTTAATGTGCTTAGGGCAATTGTGCTTAACTCTGTTATGAGAGAGTAAGAATCTTTCTCCCCCAAACCTTTCTCTCCCACAGATTATCCAGGTCCTCTCAGTGGTTTTCAGTGTCATTAATCATGGTAACCTTCTGGGGTGTGAATAGGAGCCATCATGCTCTAGCGAGTCCCCTCTTACCTGACAGGTAAGTTCCAGAAGGGATGCTGTAAGGAAGAATAGAGTTTAGTTCTGCACCATGCCTTCTATGCCATTGGGCTAGGACAGGCATGGTCAAACCTGGCCCTCCAGCTGTTTTGGGACTACAACACCCATCATCCCTAGCTAGCAGAACCAGTGGTCAGAGATGATGGGAATTGTAGTCCCAAAACAGCTGGAGGGCCAAGTTTGGCCATGTCTGGGCTAGGCGGTGGAGTGGGGTGCAGAGCTCCAGTTAGTCTCCCATGCTATTTAATTTCTACATCAAACTGCTGTCAGAGGTCATGGTGAGCTTTGTAGCAAAGGGCTATCAATATGTTGATGACATGAAGCTCTATTTCTCTTATTTGTTTGCTCTAGGAGAGGCAGTGGAAATGGCTGCCTAGAGTCAGTAATTGGCTGGATAAGGCCTCATAAACTGAAGATTAATTCAGACAAGATGGAGGTACTATTTGTAGACATTTCCATTGGCCAAGCAGATGGTGAACAACCTGTTCTGGATGGATATGCAGCTTGGAGGTGCTATTAGACCTGGATCTCACTCTGAATGTCCAGCTGGAATCAGAGGCATGAAGTGCCTTTAATCAGCTTAGGTCGGTATGCCAACAGAAGCCACATGAAAACAGAGGCAGCCTCGCCACAGTGTTCCATGTCCTAACAACACTTAGGTTCGATTTATGCAATGCAATATATGCAGGGCTGCCTTTGAAAACTTTTCAGAAACGTTTTAGAACACAGCAGACACCGGGTTAACTGGGACGGGTCTGAACATATCTTGCCTAAGTTAAAAGATCTTCACTGATTTCCATGCTGGGCCATATTCAGTGAACCTGTTGCACTAGCAGACACGAGTGCAGATTCCCTCTAGCACAATGGGAATCCCCCACCTCTCCTCCCCCTGTGCACATATAGCTCATCCCCAAATCTGCTCTGGGGAGTTGGACGGCTTGGGGAGGGGAAGGTTCTACCAGGAAATACAATTTAATGTGTTGGCTTTGACACAAAGTCCTAAACAGCTTGGGACCAAAATTTCTGACGGGCTGACTCTTTCTAAGATCAGCTACAGATGCTCTAATTGAGATGTCCTTATATTCAGAAGCAACAAGGCCTTCTCTGTGTTGGCACCTATGCCAGCACCTTTATCACAGACACTCTTATGGTGCTGACCTGGCGCCATCCTTCAGGTGGTTATATCCTTCAGGTACCTCGTAGCAATGTTGTCATTCTCATGAGGCTGTGTTGACTGGCAGGTACTTCTGTAGTAAAAGCAGTTATTTCAAATGTTGTTGCTTTTTCATTCGGTTTTTCATTTCTTATTGTACTGATTTTCATGTTGCTTTTAATAACTGCTACCCTTCTTAGAGGCAAAAAAGATGGCATATAAATATATTTCATAACCATGGTGTGGAAAAATAGTGTGGAAACACCAATTGTATAAGAAATAAACAATAATAAATCCGGAGGCAAAAAGGTGGAAAGAATGGGAACTTTTGACACAGCAGAAAAACCTTGAGAAGTTAAAGGAATGGTTAGAAAAGAGTACTAACTCCTAGTCAGTGACTGCATTCTGCGGTTGTGCTACCTTGTGTTCAGTTTTAGAAGAAAGAGCCGCAGAGCCCCAGATTTGTGCACTCTCTCCATCTCCTCCTGCAACCTCCACTTCCATTTTAGTTTAACCACAGTTTAGCCCATCTTCTGAAACCTAAACTGTGGTCAGTCCTAATCTGGGTTTCTTGAAACAAGTACTTGATGCAGCAGACTCTTGTTCATGAAAGCTTATAACAAAACTGTTATATCTTAAAGTGCTATGGAACTCTCAACAACATTTTTGTATGCTCCTTCCAGCGATAAAATAATTTACTTTCCTGATTTTTGAAGCAATGTGTTTTTCCCAGAGCACTCCTCTGCTTCTGCACACACATCCAGCTTGCCAGATATTAAATTATTAATGGATATTATTCATTTTCCTGCTTTTATAAGTTTCATGTTCAGACACTCAATTTATATGCATTTGCTTTTTCTCTGCTCTTACCTTACTTCTCTGCTCTAATATTTGCCACCTTTTTCCTCCCCCCCCCCATAGAATATATTTACTATACATTTGGGGGGAGCATTTACTGTTTTCTATTCATTTGGGCACTTCTTAAGATATACTAACCAATTTTTGTATGATGTTTCCTAAGATCAATGACTTTTCATCTGTGTTTGAATGCCATGTTGAATCAAGATGGCTGACTAAACCTTTGAAAAGTGCACTGGGTTTGTGGTTTCTTAGAATTCTCCAGCAATGCTGGCTTCAAGGCAGCTAAGAATGCTGTATTTTATTTTTAAAACTTAATTTGGTTTTTGCTTGGTGAAAGGCACATGCCCAAATCAGGCATATGATTCAGATATGACAGGAAACTACACATAACTGAAGACCTCCTTGCTTGGTGTGGAACTCTGACAATGGTAGGAAGAAGAGATGGCTCACAAAAGCAGAAGTGTTACACATGTCTCAACATATTAAGCTGCTTTTCTTCATTTCACAATCAATCTGGTGGACTAGCCACAAAACCCAGTATTTCCCCCTTCTTTCAACAGGGACCCTCTCCACCCCTCTCCCTGAACCTAGCTAACAATAGTGTAAGAGATGAGTTATTTTTCCGTTTCTGTTTCCCTTTTGATGGCTGCACATAATCTGGTTACAGTCCTTACCTAGGGAGATATATCCTTGCTATTATTGACCAATTAGATTCCACCTGAAGTCCAGACCCTTTTATGATCATTAACATCATGTAAGGAATAGCTGGACTTCTTTCCCTGGATAATTAAGGGCCGTTTCAAATGCAATTACCCCCTCAGGATGCTTGGCCCCACCTTAACTATTTCCGTCCACAGCAACATGACTAAATGATGGAAGAATCTGTCTTATTAACAACAATAAACAATATTTACAATAACTGATCCCTAGGGGTAGCTTTTTAAGCCCATGAACATAACACCCCCTCCTATCTGCACAATAATTTAGGTGAACTACTTGGATTAAGGGACGTGGGTGGTGCTGTGGTCTAAACCACAGAGCCTAGGGCTTGCCAATCAGAAGGTTGGCGGTTCAAATCCCCACGACAGGGTGAGCTCCCCAGTGTGGTGTAGTGGTTAAGAGCGATAGACTCGTAATCTGGGGAACCAGGTTCACGTCTCCGCTCCTCCACATGCAGCTGCTGGGTGACCTTGGGCCAGTCACACTTCTCTGAAGTCTCTCAGCCCCACTCACCTCACAGAGTGTTTGTTGTGGGGGAGGAAGGGAAAGGAGAATGTTAGCCGCTTTGAGACTCCTTCGGGTAGTGATAAAGCAGGATATCAAATCCAAACTCTTCTTCTTCTTCTTCTCCCGTTGCTCGGTCCCTGCTCCTGCCAACCTAGCAGTTCGAAAGCACATCAAAGTGCAAGTAGATAAATAGGTACCGCTGCAGCGGGAAGGCAAATGGCGTTTCTGTGTGCTGCTCTGGTTCACCAGAAGCAGCTTAGTCATGCTGGCCACATGACCCAGAAAAACTGTCTGCAGACAAACGCCGGCTCCCTTGGCCAGTAAAGCGAGATGAGCACCGCAACCCCAGAGTTAACAGTCAGGGGTCCCTTTACCTTTACCTTTACTTGGATTAAAGCCAGTTTAAAGTGAGATCTCAGGGTCATTTCTGATGTGATGCTGAAGTCCACTTCAGGCATTCAGTCTATACATGCAAGAGCAAACGTGTGTAGCAGCATAGGAGCAACATGTGCCAGCTCTGACCCCTAAGTTGGTTTAGGGGCATCATAAGATAGGCACCCTACATCTAGCAATGGCTGTGGCTGGGAAAGGTGGAAAAGAAAGAGGCAGTGGAGGCAGCTATAGCAGTGGAGGAAGAAGCTGTGAGAATATGCCTCTTGCCAGGACATGAAGCTCTCCCAACTTCCAACAACGCCGGGTGCTGATTCTAGCCCTGCTAATATCCATGCGTTCAACTGAAATACCTGAGAAAGGGAAGCATATACATACTCAATTTCTCCCTATTCCATTTTCCCTTCTTTGAATTAGCTTTCTTTGTTGTTGTTTTTCCTCTCCTTTACCTGCCTCCCCCCCATGCCCCTTTTCCCCCTCACATCATCCATCTGCCTTCCTATCTGTTCTGCCTTCTAGCTCTGCCTTTCTTCTCTTCCACTGCAGCCTCTGACTGTGTACAGAATTGGTCTGCCTACCCATATGTTTGTTGCTAGATACCATATTTATCTATCCACCTGCTCTGTCTTTTGTCTGCATTCATTGCCATCCCGTTGACTACGCATTTTCCTGGCAATTTCTCTCTCTCTTTGAGATAGCAGCAACAAGTTCTGTTTCATGTCACAAATATTTTTTTCCCTCCCCAAAGCAGTAGGCAAGGAAGTGATGTTCCCTCTCCATAGTCATGGTGCATACAAGGAGACAGAACGCTCGCTTAAAGCAAATCCAGGTTTCTGCCAAACATGCAAAGAGGGAGATTGGGAATCACAGGAGAGATGCACCAAGCCGGATCCACTCTCTTCCCCTGCCACCACACAGCCTTCTCTGGCTTATTCTTTCTAATGCAGATTCTCAAACACGTTTCTGGGGCAATTAGGAGAAAAATGGCTTCAAGGGAGATGTGGGAGGCAGAGAAAGGGAAAAGCAACCCAGGCCCACAGTTTCTTCCTTCATGTCCCGCACCACCACTGTGTGTGCAAGAAAACATACACATTGCTTTTTAGATGTTTGATGGAGACTGGTTCTCAGACATAGGTCTCTGCCAGATGTATAATATGGCTCACCAAGCAACAGAATTAGACACTTCCCCGTGCAATGCATAACTATGCAGAAGTGGTTTACTCCAAGGGCTGGAGCTACAGCATATGCCTGCAGCAAGGGCATCACTGCTGCTTACCAGGAAGGAAAGGAAGGGAGGGAGGGAGGTGACAGTCAGATTGGAGATTCACAGGCACACTGGAAAGAGTGCTGGATTGGCATTATCTACGCCAGCATGGTGTAGTGGTTAAGAGCAGCGGACTCGTAATCTGGTGAACCGGGTTCGCTTCTCCGCTCCTCCACACGCAGCTGCTGGGTGACCTTGGGCTAGTTACACTTCTCTGAAGTCTCTCAGCCTCACTCACCTCACAGAGTGTTTGTTGTGGGGGAGGAAGGGAAAAGGAGATTGTTAGCTGCTTTGAGACTCCTTAAGGGGAGTGAAAGGATGGATATCAAGTCCAAACTCCTCCTCCTCCTCCTCCTCCTCCTCTTCTTCTTCTTCTTCTTCTCCACCCAAGAATGATTCCAAAGGCCCCTTTTAGAGGAACCGCACCCAAAGTGGCCCAAAGGGATGAAATATTGCAGCAAAGTGAGATATTGCTTCAGCAACTATCAGCCACATCCTTTGATGTGCAATAAAATTATGTACAGAAAAGAAAACATCTGCAAAGGTCAATTAATAGGAACGATTCATTTCCCTCTTGTTAAGCGTCCTTTTTATCTTCGTTGCTTTGGCACGACTCTCTGTCTCTCAATCTTTCCATTGCTGACAAAACAATTGTCTCCAGCACAGCCTTCTCTCCCCCCCCCCCCCCGCAGCTAGCCCTCTATCACCTGTTTAAACCTACCTATTAAGGCAGCGACCATCTTTCTCACTGATCTTTTTCTCATGCACCTGTCCCTGTCTTTGTTGATCACTTTCACTGTCAGGGGAATGCGAGTCGGGTTATTTTATGCTCCCATTCTTCAAATGCACCTATTGTATAGAGAAGATGTTTTAAGTGCCTGAAGGTGGTTTGTTCCTCATTACTTCATAGAAGTGACATTAATAGCCAGAGAAGAGCACTGCTGAGTGCAATTATGAATGGTGTTCAGGTACGAAAGCTGCTTTGAGCCTGCTAATGTTTCCTAATTATAATCCTTTAGGTAGAGTGCAAGAGAGACAAGGAGGGAAGAGAGAGGGCTAAACATTGACTTATATACATGCTCCGTTCACCTAGAGGGTGGCAGCAGCCAGGGAGGTAGGGGCAAGTCTTGGTCAATTCCTTCTGAAAGGCAACAGGCCCCTGCGAAGCTGAAACTGACATATTGAGCCGATTGACACTGTGCAGCTAATACTGATGTATCGCGCCAAAGGCACATGGCAAACCACAGAAGAGCATGAATCCTCTCCACATGGACAGCTACCATGATAAAGCAAGCAATCAGTCAAGGCAAACTGCCCAGAACCAAAGGCCTAGGAAAAACAAGAACATTTGGTTTACAGACTGTCTGCCGTGCTGACAATACCAGAGGGTCTAAGGGGTGGATGCAGACAGGGGGCTTAATATCGCAAATGAGCCATTGGCAAGAGGGTTTTGTTTGTGTTTTTAAACATTTGTCAGCTTTTCCATGGAAAGGGGAAATCCAGATTAAATTGGGGTGAGAGAGAAAGAATGAAGACTGACATTTTTGATGTCCTGATGTCATGTGGACACTGTGAAAGGGTTGCATGCATGAGCAGCACCAACCCCAAAATAAACACCCATCTGGAAGCCCACTTAGAGGAATCCTCGAGATGCATGAACATACCATCTAGACTTGCCAGACCAATGGCGGGACCCATACTATGGGATAAAACCAGGGAACCACACACGCTGCTTGGAGCTGGGATGGTGGGCTAAAAATGGCTTGGACAACAAAAAACTTTTCCTCCGCACACAACCTGCTGCAGCATCTCACCCCACACCACTGCAGCATGCTTTTGATATATGCAGTTGCATGTAACACCAAGTATACACCTTCAAAACAGTCCTACATTTGCGCACAAACTCTCCAACAGACACGCAGCACAAGTCTATGGCTGGCTCACGGTGTTCACGGTGCTTACTCCCAAGTATGCATAGAACTGCGGCCAGGACTAGGAAGCTGCTGTTCCCCAAACTCACTTCCCACTCCAGACTTTCTCCCCTTTCCATCTTCTTTGTAAACACACGATATTCAGTCCCACTGTCAGGCCGTCTTGGTATCCTGCATTTCCCATCAAAAGCATGGGCTCCCTATTACAGATCTTCTCCTAGTCAGCTGCCTCCCAAATACTTGGCTCTGAAACCCTCCCTGCCACCTACGAAGGCCCCTACTCCTTTCAATTTATTTCATTTCATTTTACTTATTGTTTGAGAGGGCTGCCTGTTTGGAGGTGTAGTTGCATGGTTATTTTCTTGTCTGGTTTTTGGGGGGAGGGGAGTGTAAGTGGTTTGTCTGTTCTTTTTGGCATGGCCAGATTTTCATCGGCGAAATGAAGAAGAAGAAGAAGAAGAAGAAGAAGAAGAAGAAGAAGAAGAAGAAGAGGAGGAGGAGGAGATTGGATTTGATCTTCCACTTTATCACTACCCGAAGGAGTCTCAAAGCGGCTAACATTCTTTTTTCCCTTCCTCCCCCACAACAAACACTCTGTGAGGTGAGTGGGGCTGAGAGACTTCAGAGAAGTGTGACTAGCCCAAGGTCACCCAGCAGCTGCATATGGAGGAGCGGGGAAGCAAACCCAGTTCACCAGATTACGAGTCCACCGCTCTTAACCACCACGCTGGCTCTCACAATGAGTATTGTGTGGTGCCCATGACACCCAAATGGTCCTCCAAGAGGTGGGGACCCTGCCCTAGTACACACTCTGCTCCTCTCTCCAGCCTGAAAGCAGCATCTCCCTCCTCCTGCACACAGCAATACGTGTGAAGGAATTCCCCCCAGCACCCAGGCTGCATTGCAAGCTACAAAGGAGCATGCAGAGTGTTCCCTGCTGAGCTGTTATTTCCCTGCGTGGTTATATACATAGGCAGGGGGTGACTCACTGCTGTATAACAGGATCTGGAGCATAAAGGCAAAAGGTGGAATTGGCAAAAAGTTCAAACCAGCTCCCAGGCAGCTGTTTGCACCGCCCCACCGCTTCCCAAATGCACACAGTGTGTCACCACCAGAAACTGGGATCCATGGGGGCTGCTGATATCTGAGTGTGAGTAGGAAAAACAGTCCCATTGTGGGATGTGGCCGGGGGTGGGGGGTGAGAAGAGAATGGAAAGCTTAACATAACTGACTTCCCACATCAGTGAAATATCATTGTGTTGGGTTGACTGAAAGCACAACACAGGCAGTGCCCAATCTGCCTCCACTGTGCAGAGAAGTGGGCTTGAAAAAAGGGGGCTGCACACCTGCCACACACAGCCACTCTCAAGGAAATAGGACCATATGACAGTCAAGTCTGGCAAGGCAGTGAGTGTCTCACATATTGCCACATCATGCAGCCCTACGCAGCCAGAGGACCTGCCAAGGGAGCTGCTGATTATTATCTGGGAATCCAAAGAGCAAGTGGGATTTCTTTTCATTCCAAATTCTTTTTTCAACAGAGAAAAAAATAGCATCCTGATGACTGAGGCATGAGTCAAGTTCCCATCATATATGTCACTTTGAATGTTTAAATATTATTGACAGCCCACAGCTTCTTCTGAAATATTTTTTAAAAAAGAATTGTGAACCAGCCCCAAATCATAAGCTTATATACTCTCTCTCTCTCTCTCTCTCTCTCTCTCTCTCTCTCTCTCTCGCTCTCTCTGTGTGTATTTACTGGAAGAAGAAAAAACATTCCACCCTTTATAGCAGTCCACCTGTTGAAAAAAAAGATACCTAATATTGTTTGCATAAAATGAAACTTGTTGATTTTGCCATTGTTTGGGTCAACATAAAAAAGAGAAATTAAGTCTTTTTTAATCAAGGGTTTTTATACAACACATTCAAGCCGACATATACATGAAATTATTACCTACATGAATAAAAAAAGAGAACAACCCCCACCAGACCTCCTAACAACCAGCAGACACACAGGAACATGTCAAATATCCACTTACCCCTGAAGGTGGGTTTGCTGTCCATCCAAGTTCAGCTGTGGCTGTCCGAGTATCCATTAGGGTTTCTGAAGACCACAAAAAAGAAAAAAGAGAAGAATTACTAAGCAAATCAGAAGTTGGAATAAAATTGCAAACACACTACAAAGATGTATCTGGAGATATATGTTCATTCTAAACCAATAGAAAATGATCACTGCTGAAAGTTTAGGCGCTTACTGCAATTTAGGAGTTTGGCTACATAATAGCAGAGAGTTTCTAAGCACTTTAAAGAATGCTCTTATGGTATGTGCTTTCACAGATTAGAGTCCACTTCATCAGGCGCATCTAATGAAGTGGACCCTACTCCACAAAAATATCTGGCATAATCAATTTATTGGCCTTTATGATGCTACAAGACTCTTGTTTTGCTACAACTAATAGCTACCTCTGTGGAAGTCAATGCAAAATGTGCACATTCATTTAGTTCAGAGATTTCTCTGTTTTCAGGGTCCAGTATGCTCTCCAGACACTAGCTAAGGATTATTAGGTTTTAAAATAAAGTTGGCATCTCCCACCAGCAAGGACTTTACAGATACAGGGAAGAATCCAATGCACTTGTTCTGTTAGCACAATGATTTCCATGTTCACAATGGAACTCCCCCTCCTCTCCCTGTGCATGCCCCCATGCCCCTCCCCTAATCTGCGCCAGAGGGTTGAGGGGGAACTCAGAACAGATTTAGAGGGAGAGGAAGCTAAACATCTTTGCACTGATGAAACAAGTACAGTCATACCTCAGGTTACAGGTGCTTCAGGTTGCGCGATTTCAGGTTGCGCACTGCACTGAACTTGGAAGTACCATAATGGGTTACTTCCGGGTTTTGGCACTTGCACATGTCCAGAAGCGCTGAATAATGACCCGCGCGTGCGCAGATGCGGCACTGCAGGTTGCGAACATGCTTCCCCCATGGATCACGTTCGCAACCCGAGCATCCACTGTACACTGAAAGAGGCCATCAGATGAGAGAGAAGCTAAAATATCCCTCAAAGGGTCAGATTGGCAGCAATCTTTTGCCTTTCTAGAATGCACACAAGACTGCAGTATAATGTGGGGTGATTTTGTATTTTTTTATTTTTTTAAAGTTTACTGCTTCTGTTATTTTTAAGTTAAACTGTGCGCAATGTGAGATCCAGACTAAATGAGATGCTCCTAGTTCCCACAGAATGGGCTTAAGCTAAAGGAGGGTAGATGTGGCTGAGAATTAAGAGAAATTTATGTACTGTAAGAGCAACTTAACAATGGAATCAATCACCAAGAAGGTGATGGGCTCTCACTGGAGGTTTTCAAGAAAAGGATAGACAGCCACCTGTTGAGGATGCTCTAGCTATGGACTTCCTGCATGGACCAAGTGGTTGGATCAGATGGAACAACAAGACCCCCTCTAACACTGTGATTCTATGAAATCAATAGGCTTTAGATCATGCCATAGCGAACTTGCCCCATTGCTTCCACTGGCAACTGAGTCCAACTAACTGAGTTTCAACCCAATTGCTCTTTTGCCACACCTTGATTTAAAGGGAGTAGAGTAAAGTTGATTGAGGGACTGAACCTAACCAGAAGACAAATGAATTTTGACCATTGACACCCATTTTATATATGCTTAAATGCAACTGAAAATCTGGATGGCCTGGAAATTGTTGCCAGTCACTGTGGGCTTCACCTCTATGGGACTGAGTTCATGCTGCATTTTCTCTACATCACTTCAAACACAAAAGGCTGAATCGCAAGGAGGGTCTTTTAGCTAACACCTCCAAATAAAGTATAGCCTTGGTGCAGAGAGCGGAAGTACATAGGTGTAAGATGCTAAGTAAACCCCTTCCCCACAAAAAATAAAAATAAAATCAATGGATCAACTTAAATTTTAACACTTCAGTTTAACAGGGCTGTTGATTGGTCAATTAGGCACCAAAATAATTGCCAGGCTTCAGTATCCAGAGCCCTTTTGAAAGTGTGGTCCAAGTAAAGGACTCAGATTCCCTATTATCTTAAGCCCGTATCTCCATTATCACATCTCTAACATTTGAATGTTACATAATTTTTTAAAAAGTGGAATGTAACTAGCATAATGAATTCAAAATGCCAGACTAGAGGCTATAAATATGCCAGTTACAGCAGCTCTATTCCCAAATTGCTTTGTTTTGCCCAGCAGTGAAGAGGATGGATGTAGTCAATTATTGGCATTTCCATGAATAGCTGGTGGCTGACTGACCAAATCTGTAATATATTTTCCCCCCTATTGTCTATATTGGCATCTGCTAGATATATTGATTTGTTGGTTGCCTATGCTGGCAAAAAATCAGAAGCACCAATATCAAACAACACTATTAGAATGTGTTGTCAAATTTTATTTCTTTAAGGGAGGATTTTTGGTGTAGTTTTTTGTTTAACGAAAAACAAATATTGTTGATATTTTCCCAGACTCTCATTTTTAAGAGTAACAATAATAGCAACAACAAAAACATAGACAGACAGATGGGGAGAAAAATCTTCCAGGTTTTATTTATTTGTTTTCAACAGATTAAGTTGCTTGTCTACTGCAATTCCACCAAATGTTAGAAAAAGGAAATTACAATTGTCACCAGCATCTGGTCAAGCAGTTCCCTATTTGTCCTTCCTGTGCATTTCCTCGCTTTACACCTCACAGCTTAGAAAGCTATAATGATTCAGATCACCACCTTTCACCCCAAGGCAGATAGTTTTAAACTTTGTGAAATCATCCACATCCTTCCAAGTGTACTTCATTTTAAGCAGTTACAGATAGGTAGCCGTGTTGGTCTGCCATAGTCAAAATAAAATAAAAAAATTCCTTCCAGTAGCACCTTAAAGACCAACTAAGTTAGTTCTTGGTATGAGCTTTCGTGTGCATGCACACTTCTTCAGATACCAGATATCTGAAGAAGTGTGCATGCACACGAAAGCTCATACCAAGGACTAACTTAGTTGGTCTTTAAAGTGCTACTGGAAGGAATTTTTTTTATTTTATTTTCATTTTAAGCAGTGTGCTATCTCCCTCCAAACCAACTCCCTGCAAACCCTTGTGTCTTCCTTCAATGCATTACCATCTTCACAGTCTATTAGTTATTCAGACTCAAGTAACCAGGGTTTTGTCAGTAAGGGATTTACAACACCACTCTCCCCCTTCAGTAATCCCCTGGAGATGTGGCTGCATTTGGGCAGCATGTTAAACCGTGGTTTATCAAAATGGGAATGAGCCTGTGTGAGCCTCAAACTCACATGCTCTCCCACTATTCCTCCAGAGAAGCCATAATGAGGTAGAAGCTTTTGCTTCCATTTTTTTTATTAAACAGAGACTGTGACACCATCAGAACCCAACCAACTATGGTTAATTTTAACTGTGGTATGGTTGAAACCAGCAAACCTGAATAATTATGAAACTGGCTTGCTTCAACAAAGTATAGTTAAGATTAACCACTGCTTAGGGTTCATATGTAACAATAAAAAGGTAAAGGGACCCCTGACCATTAGGTCCAGTCATGGACGACTCTGGGGTTGTGGCGCTCATCTTGCTTTATTGGCTGAGGAAGCTGGCGTACAGCTTCCGGGTCATGTGGCCAGCATGACTAAGCCGCTTCTGGCGAACCAGAGCAGCGCACGGAAAAGCCGTTTACCTTCCTGCTGGAGCAGTGCCTATTTATCTACTTGCACTTTGATGTGCTTTCGAACTGCTAGGTTGGCAGGAGCTGGGGCCAAGCAACGAGAGCTCACCCCATCACGGGGATTCGAACCGCCAACCTTCTGATCAGCAAGCCTAGGCTCTGCGATTTAACCCACAGCACCACCCACGTCCCTCATATGTAACAATAAACTGTGGTTAATCAAAAATGGAAGCAATAGCTTTCAGTTTCCTCCTCCCAGTCATGCCACAGGAGAGGGAATGAGCCCAAGGCTCACCCAGGCCTATTCTTATTGACTTTAATACAAAGCTAGTGACTCAAAATGTTGAAAACCCTGAGCCCTTAACAGCACATATTATCAGTAGATAGAGAGTTGCTACCTGGTCTGGATTTTGATTGACCATCCTGACTTTTCAATGTGTATGTCAAGCAGGAATGTTGATTTCCCCCCACCCAAAAAAAAAAAACAATTAAGAAGTAAATGAGTAATGGAAAGGGGAGAGTAACTGCTCATGCTATGTATCTTCTGAGCAGCGCTCAATAAACATAGTCATTACCTGCAGTGGCTCAAGTAGTGTTGAAGAGGAAATTTACAAGAAAATACTTCACCACAACCTGCTAGTAATGCATTAGATGTTGGGTGGCCTACCTTCAGCCCTGCGTTCTATCAATAGTTTTGAAAGCTCCTGTATCACAACCAAAAGTGTAGAAAAAATGAAGAAGGGCACAAAATGGCAACCAGTTCTGTACACGCCCGTTGCTCCTCCCTTCCCTACATAGAACAGGCGGTTCTTGCCACAAACTGTTATATTTTCACATCTGCAGTGCAGACAGTGCAGGTTTGGTGCAAAACAAACCCAAGGTGATAATCTTGTTTTCAGATATTGGCTGAACTGTATAAATGTGTGAAACCCCTAACTTGACATGCTCTGAGTTGCAACGGATGACCCATGATGATCTTTTCAAACACTGAAGGTGTGTTCATATCAGCTATGTTCTTGCATGTACTACAAGTCATTTTCCACAGATTCCATCCTGAGAGCTGGTGCAGTCTGCACCAGATCCCCTGTGCTTCCCCTCCTGTGGACTTCCTTGTAGCTGGCAGAGAAGAGTCTACTCAAGCATTTCAAGTCATAACTTTCCCTGCAAATGCGTCTAACTCAATAAACAAGTAAGCCTACTTACCACTTCACACAGCGAACATATTTAATAACACACCAGTAATTTCCCTGCAGCTCTGTAGACATATGAACCACAGATGCACCTATGGACCATGGCACAATGTTCATAGGAACAGGAGGATAACAAACTCGCTAGTGCAAGCACAGCCTAAGGGCCAGTAATCTTGCTGCAACAGTAGATCTGTACTATTCACCCATCTTTTCCCTCCCCCCATTTCTTTTCAAGGGCAATTGGCTGTGACCAATTATAGGCCAGGCTCTATTTAAAACAACAACCATTGTTGATGTCAAAAGGATTTTCCCTCCTCTGCCTTCCCTTCCTGTCCAGCGGCTCAGCACGCTTCTGACTTGCTTCCCCAGAGGACATTTTTCTGACTTAACACTGACACAGGAATGTACTTTTGATAAACTTCAGCCAGGCTGCAAGGTGCTTCCTCTGCAAGCAACCCTTTTGCGCACTCCAGACTTGGCAGTGGCTGGCGATCTTTGAAACTGTTGACTTGTGTGGTTCAGGCAAACAACAGAGGGGGGGGAAATATTCCTGCTGAACAAATATGTCCCGTCCCCCCCCCCACCAATCATCCCCTGCTACGAGAAGCAGGGCAGCCGGGGTGGGGTAAGTTGGTGTTGCCTCCTTCACAGCTCAGCTTCCTTATCTGTGCTATAGTGCATGACTGTAATACACAGGGGGATTAGTGTTAGCAGCCGCAGCTTGTCACACAGCTTTGCTCTAACATGACAAATGAGTGCTTGGTTCTATTACTGCGCGGGTTTTCTCCTTTTCTTCTTCTCTTTAGTTTGCTCAGCCTCCTCAGCCCCACTCATTTATGCTGGATAAAAGCTTCTGAAGACAGTGGATTAGAACCTGACCTCTGGTAAGCCTCTCCAAGGCAGGGGAGGATGTTACCTGGTCACGGGTCACACCTGTAGTCAATTAGAGTGCCCTCTGTTCCAAGGCTCCATACAGAACATCTGTAGAGCGTTAGGCTCAGAATTTCTCTCCCGGTGACGCACTTCATTGTGAAGAAAGATGGTCTCTTTTGCCTCCTTTCTTTGACTCTCTTTTTTAAAGTAGGCACAAACAGAGAGAGAGAGAGAGAGAGAGAGAGAGAGAGAGAGAGAGAGTTTTCACTGGCCCTGCTCCCATACCTATAAAAGCTGTCCAAAATGAAGAAATTAAGGAGGTGAAGCTTTTTTCGGCATGTGGAGATAAAAGATAGGGAGGGTTTCAAAAGCAGGATTTCTTCATGGCAGGCTCCTGTTGGTATAGAAGCACGGCCAGTAAAAAGAGCTAGCAACTCTCTCTCTCTCTCTCTCTCTCTCTCTCTGCCAGAACTCACCAGAGATTAATTTCTAAAGGGAAAGATTGTGGATGTGCTGTAAGCCACATCCTTGAATTCAGACAGCTCTGCCCTTTACTTTCAGATATGTGGAGCGAAGTGTGTGTGTGTGTGTGTGTGTGTGTGTGTGTGTGTGTGTGTGTTTAATTGGAATTTCGAGATGTCCATGATAATTTCACTGCCACAGCTTTATTGCCCTTTAAGAACCAACTTACAGGCAATTTGTTCCTGCTCACAGTTCCTTCCATTTATGCACACGCACACCCCTATGAAGTCCAAGTAAAGAAGCCAGTGCCAAGGAGTTCCTCTGCACAGAAATAACGGCAGGCCCCACAAATCATAAAAGTGGCTTGGGAAAAACTGAGGATTTCAGAATGAATAAAGCGTGTTTGGCATTGCTCTTGAGATTTCAGGATTCATGGTTCCAAATTGTTTTCCCAATCCTCAACCTGTTCTAAAGGGAGTTGCATTTTTTCAATGGAGCCAGGTACACAGGGGTAGTTCTGGACCTTGTTTGGCCCATAGACAGACAGTAGCTGTGGCCAGGAAGACTTTTGCACATTTGTTTTGAGCTGCCTTTCCCAACCGGTTTCTCTTCAGAGGTTGTGAACTGCAATTTCCACCATGCCTGAACACTGCCTATGCTAGCTGAAGCTGATGAGAGTTGGACCCCCAGACAACTGGAAGGTACCAGATTGGATAAGAATACTTTAAGCCAGAGGTGAGGAAATGCACACAGGCCACATTTGGCCCAGCTCAGGTGCCAGATTTGACCCTCAAGGCCTCTTCTCTCAAACTGTACTCATCTGCCCCATACCCACCATCATAGGTCTGATTAATGGGGACAGCTGAATAGTGCTGACAGCAAGCTCCAATGGGACTGGCTATGCTACAGAGTTCACAATCCTTGCCCAAAGCTGGGTTGCTATAAGTGCAAAGGAAGACTTGTGCAGTTGCATCTTGAGCTACATCCACAAAGGATTTTCTCTAACTTTGGGTCACCTGATGGGATTGTGATGGACAGGTGGGTGCACCCACCCACCTGTCAAAATGGCCTGCAGTGGGTAGAAGAGATCAGAATCTGGCCCATTGGCCACATTCTGTTTCCCACCCTATCTTAGACAGACATGGGTGCTCTGTTGGTAGTACTTTACCTTTTTAAAAATGGAATTTTAACATGTTCTAATTTTGATGGTATACCATGTGTTCTTTGCTAGGAATTGCCTAGTGAGGGCCCGGCACTAAAAGGCAGTCTAAAAAGTCATTTAAACAAATAAACTTATTATTGATTTATGCTAGTTGTTGTAAGCAACCTCAAGTGCCCTGTATTTAAGTGGTGGCTAATTTCATCGACAGATAAATAAGTTTCTCCATCACTGGTTCCTGCTATAAACATCCATGAGTTTCAGAAACAGTGGTCTGCTAGCCAAGCCAAAACTTTGCAGTGTTCCAGGAGGGAGACCAAGTTCTGCATCAACTCCTAAAGTGCCACCTTGGCTGCGTGTGCATGTGGACAACAAAGAATCTGCGAGGACAATCAATCACTGGTGGGGGAGAAAAGCAGTGGGAAAGGTGGTCAGGGGCCAGTGTAAAATTACTTTTCTCAGCTTGCTAATGAGAGGATTACAATGGATCACAGCCTGAGCATCATTAATCAGACAAGAAGCTTCAGAGCCATCTCTATTCCCCTTCTATGCCTCCCTCTTTCACTCCCAGCAGCTCTTTCATCTGCTTTGTTGTTGTCAGATGTTTCACGCCCCCCCCCCGCCAGTCTTTCCATCCTGCCCTCACATCCCCAATTTCCTTCCAACTTTTCTCCATCCAATCTATTTTATGTATTTCCTAAACAGTCTGTTCCTAACTCTTTAATTAAAAACCCTAACACCGTTTTCTGGTTTGTTGATGGGGTGGCAATGCCAGACTCTCCCCTGAAAGATTCCCTTTCAGGATCTTTTTCTTACAGAGCAGCAGATAATTTAGCCAAGAATTTACATAAAGTTGGGTTTCTTTTCTCCCTCCCCACCCTCTGTATGACGGCATTAGTTCCCAGGAGCATGACTGGCACCAGTACAGGAAATGTGTTCATGGCTATTGCTGGATATGCCCCAAACTGGGTAACTCCCTCCCTGGAGAAGTTCTTCCTGATTGTTCTCTGTTGCTGAGCACAGACTGGGTTTCTCCTGAGGTCCTTTGGGGAGCTTCTGAGTTTGACAAAATGCTCCACTCGTTCCTGCTCCTGTTTTGCTATGGCATTTTATTTTGTTAATCGTTTTAACATGCATTTGGATTTTTAAAGTTTGCGAGCTGCCATGGAAATATTTTTTAGTTAAAAAGGAAGAATTTGTTTTAAAAAAAATTGTATGTAATTTAAAAAAAATTGTATACCATGATTTTGTTTAAAAGTATCAAAGCAGTTTATGATGATGATTATAGAATAAAAATTGCACACAAAAAGGAAAACAGATCACCAGCTGGCTATCTTAGGTCAGGGCTGGTGAACTGGTGAATCTGCAGATGCTGCTGAACTTGCAGCTCAATCTGCCCAGCCAGTGTGGCCAATGGTCAGGGTTGATGAGAGGTCTAGTCTGGTAACATCTGGAAGGTCAGAGGTTCCCCAGTCCTCTTTTAAATAAACTAGTAAAACTGACAAAGTCATTAATAATAAGTCATACACACACAATGTCTGGTGCCGTTTTAAAGATTTTCTTTAACATACAGTGGTACCTCGGGTTACATACGCTTCAGGTTACATATGCTTCAGGTTACATATGCTTCAGGTTACAGACTCTGCTAACCCAGAAATAGTGCTTCAGGTTAAGAACTTTGCTTCAGGATGAGAACAGAAATCGTGCAGCAGCGGAGCAGCGGCAGCAGAAGGCCCCATTAGCTAAAGTGGTGCTTCAGGTTAAGAACAGTTTCAGGTTAAGAACAGATCTACAGAATGAATTAAGTCCTTAACCCGAGGTACCACTGTATTGTTTTCGGTCCAACAAAAGTTATGTTGCTATCGACTTTGCTGTACAGTACATACCATCCAGAATTTACTTCCAGCATGAAAACTAGCCGTCAGCATACACCAACAAAGGCATTAGAACCATTTCCCAGGACAGACAATGTAGTGCTAGTCCAACAGGCATACTTGACAAATGAGATCCCGCACTAGGTAGAACTTCTTTAGTCACCAACAACTAGGACACCTAACCAGAAAGCAGCACCATTCCAAGAGATGCCACCAGAGACCAGGGAGCAAGGCTAAAGGCCCCCAAAGATGGAAGACAATATGTTTGGCTTGTTTCACGCAGATCAAAAGTTCAGCCAAGTGAGTGATACACTTTTGCAGAGGAATCATGAGTCAGTCAGTGCAGAGGCAGCTGCTTTGAAAAGGGAAATGTCAAGCACCAACATGAGAGAACTAAAATCCTTACACCACCAAAAGTTCAGCAGATCTCTCCATTCTGTAAAATGCCGACTATGCAGAAGCCGTGCCAGAAATTGCTTTTCTGTTCGGACTAGAAAAGCAACAGAAGCCAAGAGGAATAACAATACAATTATAACCCAAGAAACAAAAAGTCTGAGTGATGGAACTGGCTAAACTCTGAGGGATTCGCCACCCATTCCAGGCAAGCAGAGTGATTATTTGAAGTCATTAGCCCATCAGGCTACAAAGTTATTCCTACCACGTGTGTCAAACTGTGAATGGCCACCTGCCCCGATTGAAGGACAGTCATCTGTTTTGGGGGTGAGAAAGGGAAGTTTGATCAGAGCTGCTATCAACAGTGAACACCTGGACAGCAGAACAAGCAGGTAAACAGGTCACATGATCATAGGCTTCCACAGTATGATAAGATTACTGTGTTTCTGTTTAAATTATGGTAATTATTTTAAAATAAAATTCCACCCATACAAATTAATTCATGCTAATTTTATGCAAATTACTCCTGTTTTTAACGATGCATTTCCTCTTCTTTGGTGACAAGTCCTCAAATCTGAAGAATGGAGAACTTGCAGAATGTCCAGAAATATACTTTAAACTGCATAACTCATGTTTCTGAAAGAATTGGCAGAATACTGCTCAGACATAATGAGAGTAGGGACCTGCAATGGATTCATAGCCTTGGGAGGAGGAGTCCTACTCCAAGTTTAACCTATCCTGAAATAGGATAAGTGCTCAGGCCTGTGGGGGCCATTAATATTGAGGAATGGGGAGGAGGCAAGAAGGACACACACCAGGACCTTCTCCTGTTGCACCATACAGAGTACAAAAAGGCTCAGGTTTAGGGCTGGCTGCCAATCATTCTCTGTATAGTAATGGAGGGATGTGGTTCCTCCAAAAAAATCTGTATGTAGTGCAGGGAGGAATGGGCCTTCTCGGTAGTAGCGCCCGCCCTGTGGAACACCTTCCCATCAGATGTCAAAGAAATAAACAACTATATGATATTTAGAAGATATCTGAAAGCAGCCCTGTTTAGGGAAGTTTGTAATGACTGATGTTTTAATGTATTTTTAATCTTTTGTTGGAAGCCGCTCAGAGTGGCTGGGGAAACCCAGCCTGATGGGTGGGGTAGAAATAAAAAATTATTATTATTAGTAGTAGTAGTGGTAGTAGTAGGGGGGGGTTGACGTCATCATTTGCATCCTCCGAACTCCCCCCCCCCCAGCCCATGATACTAAATTGTTAGGGGCTTGAAAACAGGCAATTCTTCCCCAACTTTCACTTTTTAAAATTGACATCCATGCCAGGTTCTTCTCCTCCAGATAGTTCTTCTCCTCTCAACCACCTGTTAGAAGGAATGGTATTGCAGTCTCCTATCTCCTTTGTTGAATTAAAAAAACCAACACCCTTGCTATTTCTATTTTCTTGCAGTTTATCATTTTAATTGATGAAACTCCATATGCTTGCCACACAAGGGCATTTCCATTTCCTACATCAGCAGCAAAACATAAAACCTACATAAGACAGACTATGAGCACAAGTAAAAAAAAAAAAATTGCCTTCTCTCTCACATTAACAGTATTCACACTTTCACACAAATAGCATAAGTGGGTTCGAAGGCGCTGCTAACATGATGCGAGAAAACACTTTTAAATGTGTTGGAGATATTTAACACTAAACTAAGGCTCCAATCCTAAGCATGCTTAGCTGGGAGTAAGCCCAGCAGAACACAGCACGGACTTTCCTTCTGAGTAAATGCATACATGGAGATTTGGACTGCACAGGGCAGAAACTTCAGAAGTACTCCCATGTGATTCTGACCACAACCAAAGACAGTGATTTCCACAGGATGGCCCATTGATCATCCTTGCCAAGGGAGTCCCCAAGACACCCAGGTGAAGCCCTTGCATGACACCACCAGCGTTTCAGAGTTAGGTCTTTCCAATCAAATGTTTCACGTGATATTTCCTCCTAAAATAGGTTCACAGTTCCTTCACTGTGCCTGCTGTTATGTGCCCATTTGCCATTCCTGCTGGGTGCTCCAGAGAGTCTTCAATACGCGTTTCAGCTCTGAAGGGAGTCTCTTGAAGGAAAGATTTGGGGAGCTTTTAGTCACAGAAGCTGATTGTGGTCTCTGTCCTTCCTCCACTACCAAGTCCTAAAAACAATTCAGAGATTCTGCTGAACGAAGCAGCCCACCATGTTGCATGCCACCCTAATCTCCAAGCAGTGTGAGACTCCAGGAGTTCCAGAAACTTACCCAGGATTTGGTTTCCTTGGAATGAGGGACAGCTAAGACTGTGGGATCATTATGCTATATGGTTTATTTACACATATACCTATAACTTGGGCCTACAATGGAGGGGTGCACAACATTAACACCGTCTTGCTTTCCCCAGTCACAGCCTTGGATTCTAGCAGAAATCAAGCATGGCTCTCCCTCTCTGGCTTCTGTCTGCAGTCTGCTTCCAGCGCAGCTCTCTCACACACTCTGGTTTTTGTCCTTTTCACTACCAACCAGGTAAGGTGCCCACCCACCTGACCTGTGGCACAAAGCCACTTCCTTTCTTCTCCTAATGTCCCATACTTGGGGGCCATTTTGGCCCTTGCCTCACTAATTCAAGAATGGGATCTTCCATTAGATTTTAATCCTTGCTGGATCAAGTAGGAAAAAAATAGGAGGGAGGGAGGGAGGGAGGGAGGGAGGGAGGGAGGGAGGGAGGGAGGAAGGAAGGAAGGAAGGAAGGAAGGAAGGAAGGAAGGAAGGAAGGAAGGAAGAAAGAAAGAAAGAAAGAAAGAAAGAAAGAAAGAAAGACTTTCTAAACTTTGGACTCATGATCTAAAGCATGACTTCCTGTTTGTTTAGCTTTCCTAGCAATTCTTCCCCATACTTGGGTATTCATGATTTCCAAGTGATGTGTCTCTGTGTGTGGTGCAGCAGAGTATATTGGCTGGGGACTGGCTGGCAGAGTTTGCTAAAGGGCTGGCTGCCTGCTCAGCCTTTGTTTTAGACAACTGAAGGGGCCAAGGATGAGCTAGACTCCATATAAGGAAGTATATCGAGAGGTAGATCTTAAATCCACCATAAACTGGAGCACCGCAATGAGAAGAGGGTTTGATGAGGAGAGAAGTCAGTACTTTGTAGTTAAAGTTTTGCAGCTCTGCAAAGATAGCTTATATCTTTGGGAGCTCAGAAGAATTGTAGCAAACTTGTCCCCCCCCCCCCGGCTTTCTGTGCTTGATTCCATGCTTCCCAACCCCAGGCAGCACATCACTGCTACATGTGGCTCATAAAGCCATCCATTTAAATAAACTCGTTCCAGATGCCTGCTGTCCTGTGAGCTGCCACATGAGCTCTGGACTCCTGCTGCAAATACAGGGGGATAACCGGCATACTCCCTTTATTCCAAATATCCAGCCCCGTCACATTTGTGGGGATGAACTATCCCACCTTCTGCCAGTCCTGCGCCACTCCGCCAGGGAGAAGAGGATTGTTAGAAGCCGCTAGGTTCTGCTAGAGTGAAGACTCTTCAGCTGCATACAGTAGATTTTCTTTAATGGACACATTACTTTAAACTAAGCCTCCGCCATCTGTTCTACTCCCTAATTATCAATACAAAAACAAAGTCTACTCACAATTACACCAGTAACAAGTAAAGATGCCAGCAATTAAAATGCACGAACATACTCTTTGAGGAGCAGAATATCCATCTGTGATGTTATTCTCACGTTCCAGACACAAATCAGTTCGGGAGAGAGGGAAGCGGAGTGTTGTGGGGGGGGCGGGGAGAGGAAGGAATAGTTCAGTCCCAAGAGGAGCAAAGCTTCTCACCAGCCTGCCTGCCTTCCTATATGTAGCTGCCTCTGAAACATGGCTCTGCGGAAGTTGGATGGGCCCTTGTGAAAATTCCAGTTACTGCAATCAATATGCCAGGGTCGCTGAGGGCAAGGAGGTGTAACACACACCCCAAAGAGGAAGGTTAGCAGGAACAGCAAGGAAGAGTCAAATGCCAGTTGGTATACATAAGTGAGTGCACAACAGCTAAAGAAAATCCTGCTGTATCTTAGCTCTTCCTTTTCCAATCTTGCTGGGATATGCATTCTGCTTGAGGGTTATTCTCTATGAAATAGAGGTAATCAGCTATGATCCACTCCAAGGACTGCATATCTGACTTACTTAGCCGTAAATCCTACCAAGTTCAGTGGGGCTTACTCACAGGTAATTGGGTACAGGATTGCAGCCCACATCTCCATCTCAGGTTTCCCTCATTGAGAATGAGTCTGACAGTTACAGGGAAGGAATGGGTAATATTTGCAGACGGGAGAATAATGGAACAAGACAGTGTCACGGCTGCTCTGGAAACCTGACAGATAACAGAGTCTAAGGAGCAAAAATGAAGCAGGAAACCATGGGCCTCTGGGAAAAATTTAAGGAGCAGTCATGGAAAATGTAACTGTGTGGGACTTAAGAGTTTGCAGCTAAAAATGTGGTTGATATTAATTACTAATTATTAATTATTATTACTTATATATGGTTGATATTAATTAATTATGGGCAGTATTGATCTGGTAATGAATAATCAAGTTAGGGAATTCAGAATCTGTGTTTATTTCAGCAGCCCCTTACAATTTAAGCATATCACACACTTTTGAACTAACGAGAGAGAGAGAGAGAGAGAGAGAGAGAGAGAGAGAGAGAAAATATTATGGATTTGAACTTGTGATCCAAGGCATAACCTGAAAATAGGATCTTTGAGGCTCTGGATTCAAAGTGGTCCGTGACTTGCATCCATGCCATCCTATAAAACCCCAGTTTAGGGCATTCCACTATCTACGGCTGGCAGAAGGGCCATTCCTTCCTATGTTCCTTTTCACCCTCTTTGGCAAAGCTGGAACCCCCACCCCACCAATGAGAAGCAGGTGGAGAGGTAATCCTGTGCCATCCTAATCCTCCCCCCACAAGTAGTCAACATGGTGATGGGAACTGCACTCCTAGTAAAATCTAACTTTCAGTTTTAAAAAGTTAAAAGTTTTTTTTTTTTAAAGAAATTCTGACCACACTTTTTAAAAAAAAAATCCAGAAGCAACTATCATGGAGATTTTGTTAACGGTATTTCAGTTTTAAAGAACTGTAACGAAAAGCACCGACAAAACATTAACTTAACTACTTAGACAACAAGCTACTGTTCTATGATAGGATACAAGGACTTAAGGGATGTGTGTGTGTACATATATCAGCTGTGGGTTTACTTCAGAACATAATGCCTACAAGCAACAGGAAGATTAGTCCAACCAAAATGTTTACACAATGTAATTGGCTTCTTATTCAATGAAATAATTATGAATAGATTTTGAGAGCTAATACGCCTCTTTTTACACTTTGCTCTCTTCATTTACTGAAAATTTTAATACAGGTTTGTTTAATTAAAAAAAGTCTACAGAGAGCTAGAACACTATTATTACAATCATTCAATATCTAATCAATTTGTATTGTGCCTTTCAATGTCGGCCTCTCCAACAAGGTGGCCTACAGTAAAATCAATACACCCTAATAATAGATCCCCGTACTATCACATCTAGCAGTTTCATGTGGGTGTTGAATACTACAGAAGACAAGTCTCCTACATTACCCCCCAGAATAGTTCCCATGGGGCCCAACAGTAGTGTCCCAAGCCCACAGTCTTGCCAGATAGGGGCAAGGCCACTGGAAAGAAGTGTCCTCCTACCCCTAAACTAACCAGTGGAAGGGGTATCATGGCGGATTATATCAAAAGCTACTAAAATATACAGGTCATACTCTCCCATTATTCTCCCAGTGGAGATCATTTACCAGGGTAGCCAAGACAGTTTCAGTTGTGACACCAAGCTGGAAAGAGTCTAGAACAAGCTTTCCCAAGTTCCCAGATGTTATCCCCAATTCTACCATGTTGAAGGACCGTATATAACATACCGTAACAATTTTATTACACACACAAACACCTTCTTTTCTCCAAAAAGACCATACCCACCGATAGGAAAAGCAGATAGATCAAAATGAAATCTAGTTCTTTACAGCTTTTATGTTAAGAATCAGCACAATTTCACTTGGGCTTTTCCTTTTCTTAGCTAAAGAAATATGTAGAATACTCCGGCCTTAAAATCTGACAAGACTGGACTGTTTACTGACTGATCCCCAACAGATTTGGCGAAGTACAAAGTGTGCCATGAAACTTTTCAGCAAGCCAACCCACACATGTAATTTAGTTGCCGATGTTTGTTTTGAAAAATTCCATTGGTTCTCTTTGGGTTTTTGTTGCTAGCTATTTCATGTATATTTGCTTCCGTAAATAGTTTTAAGGATTTCAGCTGTGATTTATCTATGGTTTTATGATATACACTGCTTTAGAGTGCTCTATGCTTTCTAACTTTGCTAAATGAATAGATGTAACATGCATACATCCCAGTAGACCAATCACTGGCATCCTTAAAAGGATGCCATGTGGACCTGCAGAAAGACTATTTCCAGCAGAAAGCACAGTGGGTTCCCCCACCCCACTTCTCATTCCCAATTTGGAGGAAGAGCAAGCGCAGCTGTGCTCTCTTGCATTCTGAATGAGCCGGCCTCTCTCCGAAAGAATAGCATGTTTTGAACACTTTGACATGATTCTTCCACAGCTCTCCCATAACTGCCAGACATTTTAATTATGGCTCTGGAGAGGCAGGCTGGGTAAGAGCAGGATGACCCCTTTTTCATTCGCTAAGCACCGCTCTGCTTAACAGTTCCCTAAGAGCACTGGTTCCCAAAAGAGCTGCTTACAATATCTATACACATTCAATCAAAACTATTACGGCAACAACTAATTATGGCCCATCATTCCCCTGGCTCTTTGCCTTTAATGGTGCATTTTGCTGCTCCAGAATTACCGCAGAACAAGGCGGCAAGTACATAACGAGCAAGCCCCATCAATCAGATTCACTATGATCAAGAATTATCCCCCAGAATAGCCAAACAAGTTCAAAGCACTGGAAAAGCTTTAAACACCTCTATAAATCCATCATGAGGTGTTTTCACTGGCCTTTATAAATACATCAAACCCCTCATAACACCTCGTCGCTATAGTGGATCTATTGCAGGTTTTTCCTTCTAAAGAGCAAGATGAGAGGATACGTGTAGTAGTATCATTAAGGGGCAGGCAGGAGCTGTGTATGCCCTGATTCCATGTGTGAGCTCACAGATCATAAATGGGGGAAAGAGATGAGAAAAGGTGCAGAAAAGAGAAAGAAACGTGATCCAAGGGATGGAGCTTCTTGCCTCTGAGAAAACACTCAAGCTACTGGTGGCATTTGGAGGTTAGGAAAACAACAAGTAAGGAACAGACATGAAAGAGGTTTATAAAACTACAAGTGATGGAAAGAAAGTGGTGTAGTTCTTCTTACCCTTTCATAATCCTTGGATTTAAGGACATCTAATGAACCTGATTAACGGTGGGCTCAGGACAGAGAGAAAAAATAATATCTTCACATAATGCACAATAACTTGTGAAATTCAAAGCCATCAGATGTGACTTTATTGTCACCAGATACTAGCTTTAAAGAAGGATTAGTTACATTGGTGGAGAAAAAGGTTAATCCAGGGGTGGGGAACTTGTCCCCATCACCAACCCCAAGGGTTATATGATGGCAGTTTTCATCATCCCTGGCTAATGGCTATGCTGATTGGGGCTGACTGGAGTTGCGGTCCAGTAAAACCTGGAAGGGGCATGATTTCCCCATTCCTGGGTTTCTATACATTTTATATGCAAATTTGCCTAGCATATGCATTTTTGCAAGCAATTTCCACCTAACAGAATGCATTTTTGTGTTATTTTCATATGTATACACATTTTCTATGCGCCACAAAATTCGAAAAAGTGAGAATTTTGCAGGAGAGCTGTGTTTCAGTTCCTGGAAGTGCAAAGTTGGTAGATTCACATTAAAATACAAACCAAATGAATTCCTCCACCACCCCCATCCATAGTCAAGGCTGCTCCTACCACATAGCTGCTCACTCCCATAGCTGCTCACTCCCAAGATTAACCTTTACTTAGAACTGCAAAATCCATGGATTTATACAGTGTCAGCTGATAACACTCCTTATGAACCTTTTTTTAATTTTTCCTTTCTCTGTAGGGAGATACACACTGCCTCATTTATAGGGTTATATTCCCAAAGGTCCACTGTGTGACATCCAGCATTCTGTAGGTGGTGGCTATGGAGCTGTGATACCTTACAGTGGGTGCTCAGGAGGAAAAGGAGAGCAAATTGCAGGCATGGAGAGCAAGGGGAAGAAGAAGAAGAAGAAGAAGAAGAAGAAGAAGAAGAAGAAGAAGAAGAGGAGGAGTTTGGATTTGATATCCCGCCTTTCACTCCCCTTCAGGAGTCTCAAAGCGGCTAACATTCTCCTTTCCCTTCCTCCCCCACAACAAACACTCTGTGAGGTGAGTGGGGCTGAGAGACTTCACAGAAGTGTGACTGGCCCAAGGTCACCCAGCAGCTGCATGTGGAGGAGCGGAGACGCGAACCCGGTTTCCCAGATTACGTGACTACCGCTCTTAACCACTACACCACACTGGCTCTCGGGTGAGTGCCTTTCGTCTGTTTGCATGGGCTTGACCTAGCCTGAGTAAATAGTGTTGGTCTAGTTCTCGCTGAGCCAAGCAATCCATTTATCATAATCCTATTGAGAAAAGACACAGTAAATCAAAGAGACAACCAGCCTGCAAACAAATTACATAGAGAGGTGTTGGCAAGAGTGGGAGATAAGAGAGCAGGAGGAGAACAGAAGAAAGAAAATTGAGAAACAATGCATCTTGGGAGAAAAAAGGAAGAGAAAGAACAGTTTGGTTGAGAAAAAGCTACAACAAAGAAATGGAGAATTCAATTTTAAATAAAAATACGAATCATTCACAGAAGTTCCTGTTAGAACCTGCACTAGGAGTGGTATTAAAGGACAGCCTTTGGCCATCACATGACCACCATATAAGTAGGCAGCCATAGACTTATCTAAAGGGGTTCAGTACTGTCAAAGTCCATCTGCAAAGTTCCCCTTTAGCTAGAGCTCAGCTCCAAGTGGATTCCATTGCAAGATGACTGCAAGGGATACTGCCCCAAATTTCATCCACAGATTTGCTGGGCTAAGGGGATTGCAAATAGATTTTTTTCCTGGACACAATGAAGACAGAAATGAATGCTGGACTTCCACTAGATTCCACTTTATTTCCTGAAGTGGCTTTTACATCACATGAAAGATCACATAAAATGTGCTCTGAGGTTAGGGAGCATCAGGTAAACAGAATAAACCGACTACAGTGTTTTCTGTTTTCATGAATGGACAGCATCCCTTACCTAGAGAGAAAAATACAGCAAATTACTGCCTCTTCTAGTGCTGGTTACATTGAAATCGTCGTACAGAAATCCACCTTGAGGCAGTCAGTAATGCTTTACTCTGAGCATTTATCAAAAAGGGCTAAAATATTAAATAGGTTCTAAATAAGCAGGTCTTTCTGCTTTTAGTGCACAAAAGGTCATTTTCCATTAAATCAGGGCTAAAATAATAATCTTCCTCAAGATAAAAAGCTGAAGGGATGTGATAGAGGAGTTCTGTAAAAGAAATATCGACAGAGATTGCTCACTATAGACATGCGCTGAGCTATTTATGCTTCTTAGGCCACATTAGATAGATGGTGAAAGCTATAGCTAAGAATATACAATCAATAGAAAAGATTTCACATTATTCATCCCAGCAAAAAGATTGTATATTTGAAAACACCAACTATAATACTTTCAAATCATGTAGGGGAAAACTCAGGCAGGTCCTTTAAAAATGATGTTTCTTCCTTGGGAATATTTTTCCATGTCTGCTACTCAGGGCCAAACTAGATGTAACACCATTCAGAAAGTTAACATTTTTGTGAATGATTTTTATTATTATTATTATTATTTTTAGTGAAACAAGCACAGATGTCCCAATCCAGAACTTTGGCAGCAAAATCAGGAGCTTTAACTTTCCCCCCTACTGTGCACTTAGTCCAGACCAGGGGCCCACACTAGTTTCCTGAATTAAAAGGAAGAATCCCATTTGAACCAATGGAAGCCTTCTTTCTAGCACAGAAGTCACAGGAGCCTGTTGAGAATCAAGTCAGCGGTGGGAGGAAAATGTGAAAGTCCTCCTATGCCCACCAGGGTTCTGATTCTAGACCAAAATAACTTGTAAAAAGCTGCCAACCACTCATGTAGCTGTGGACTGTGTAGTTGGCATCATGTCTAGGATGGCCCTCACCTTAATGCTCAAATGCACTCTCAAAATAGCAGGCAACTCTGGTGTCCTAACCTTGCCAACTGCCTGTTTACAAAGAAGGTTTAGTACCAAACACTGCTTCACTTTAAACAACAACGGCAACAACCCATTACTTTTCAGTATGTTCATTCCCTCTAAATAACATAAAGAGCCTGGAGAAATAGTAAAATTGTCATAGGCCCATCAGAGTCCCATTGCTGAGCAAGCAGGGACTAGGAGTCTCTGAGGAACACTGGCCTGAGAGCAGAATCCACACCTGAAGTATATTCCAAGGGTCGGGCAGTCAGTAATCCACATAGTAAGACAGTCCAGAGATCAGGAAATCCAGATGATCACAGAATCAAGGGTCCAGATGGAGAGCAAGAAGCAGCAAAGTAGAGTCACAAACCACAGGGATTGTTTCCAGCATCTGATTGCTGCTGAGAACTATCTTTAAGAAGGCTGGAGCCAGCTAGTTCTAATCAGTGCCTTCTCCTCCTATCCTTGAAGGCTGATCAACTGCAAGTGGAGTCATTCCGCCTTCTCCCCCTTCAAGCTGCTGATTAGCAGGCGAAGCTGACTCCTGGCCCACGACAAATATACCCCGATTTCCATTTCAGTCCCTGAGAAAGAGCAGCGAGTCATTTATACCTTTATTGGGAAGTCTGGGACTTCTCTCATCAGAAAGGTCTCCTCTGCATTTTTAGACCTGCTGGTGCTGGAAGCAAATGCATGAATGATTGAGATGTCTTCACATAGAGAGGTTGAGCTGATCAGAGAAGTGTAGAGGAGCATCATAGGCTAACCTAGTGTCCTCAAGGTATTTTGGATCCCATCAGCTGCATGGGCAATGGTCAGAAATGACTGGAGTGGTACTACAAAATATCTGGAAAGCATGAGGTTGGGGGAAACTGCCATAGGTAAATGTGGGTGGTTTGAAAGTGGTTTCAAATCTTCTCTTCAGCACAGTGTCCTGCCTTGGGCATGAACACTGTGATATTTATTTATTTAAAGTAGCTGTTCCCAATCTGGTGCCCTTCAGATGTTTTGGACTACAAGTCCTATCATGGTCAGTGATGTAGCAGTATCTGGAGAGCCACAGGTTCCACATCCTTGCATCAGGAGCAGTTTCATGTTCTTCTGAATGTTCATAATAAGCATTCTCAATGCATAAGGTCCTTTTAGAGTTTCTGCTTACTTTCCTATACTTCTCACAAGGCTCCACCTGCCAGACTCCTTAAGAATATGAACCTGGGTCTCTGTGGCCAAACAGAACATTCTGATCATTGCGCCATATTAGCCTCTTTCTATCTCCCCCTCTTCATCAGCGTCATTCTTTTGGCCCGTGCCAGCAAAGAAAAGACTGCGAGGAGTAGGGTAACGTCAAAACATTTATCTAGACTTCATGACATTTCACAGTTTGCTTAGCAATTCAGCGTGATTCATTTTCTTGCACCATCTTCTCTAGAAAGGCTTCACACTTTCTTCAAAAACAGGTATTCCCCCAAACACACACACACAAAATGCCAGTAGTGTAGAGAAAAGGGACAAAGTGGTCCTGCACAGACAAACTACAGATGTAAGAACTTGCTCTCATGGCATGACTGCAACCAGCTGTTGCATCAATCAAAGCAGATAATGTAGATTAGGGATGTTGGAGAATTCCATCAGAAATGGAAATTGGAGTGGAAATTGCCACAATTTGCATGCTCATCAGAGTCAGGAATGGAATTCATGCAAGCGAGTATGAGCGGTATTCACTATTATTTTTTTAGTCTGCAAACATTATGTAAATAATTGCATTACATTCTGCATCGTTTTTGATGTTTGCCTTCCATTGAAATGTGTTGAAATTGACTGCATAATTAACTCCATTAGTTTCAGCAATAGTGGAAATGAAGATTAACCACACAGGTTTTAGCTGAAGCTGAACCACAGAAGAATGGAAACAGCACTGATTGTGAC